>NW_025319041.1:0-1200000 GCF_017639315.1 Drosophila ananassae | reverse complement strand
TTTCAACATTTGACCACATAAGTTCCGGAATATTAAAGTCACCCATAGTTATCAGCTGGTCACCATCAGACAGACGATCGAAAACCAAACGAACAGCGGACAAATGTTGCCAGTATGTTGGCGGTTCGGACGAAGGTGGTATGTACGAACAGGTAACATACAAAGATTGATCGGACAAAGTGATTTTGATGCAAAGAAATTCAACGTTACCAAACTCTTGTGATTTTACCTCTTCAGAAGCGAATTTGGAGTCTACAGAAATTAGCACTCCTCCTCCCCTTCGCAAAGTTCCATCACATCTAAAAGTGGTGTACCTACTAGGAAAAACTTCGGAGCTTAAGATCTCCAAGTTTCTGTAAATACAATAATGTGGGATGCAAAAAAAGAACTATCAGAATACAGTTTGGGAAGTTTACTACGTAACCCTCTTGTATTCTGATAGGTAAGTGTTAATGAAGACATTAGTTTTTTGAGATTGAGGAAGATGAGGTGGAAGGTTGATCAGGGGCCTTAACATGTGGGAGTTTTACACCCACAGGTTTGGTTATCTTTTTTTTCACCGTACTTGGCTGATGTTCTTGGACGAAAATGGCCAAAAGCTGGCGGAACAGATCGTCTTGAACATCTGCAAGGGCACACGTATTTTGAAAGATGACGTGTGCCTGGTGTAAGAATATTTAAATTTTGTAATATCCACCACCTTTATGTCGACTTTTGCTTTGGCTTTGATGTAAGCCGAGATATCAATCTCCGAAGTATCAGGGGCAAGCCGGGAAACAAAAATGTGTTTCGATGGTGGGATCACCTGCAAGGGTTTTGGTGCCGCCGTAACTAGTACTGCGGCATCAGTGCGTACCGGGGGTCCGGATGGTTTATTACCCTGTTTGGTGACTGTTACAGGAGTTTCAATTATTGGGTCTGGGATCACTTGAAGCGATGCCACAGAGGACATATCGGACAATTGCTAATTGATTCCGAGACATTCGGAAGCCGAATTTTTCTCAGGTCCGGCCCTTGGGGTGGCCAGAGATATAAGCGGCTGCATAGTTTTCGGCTTAGCAGGCTGAAGATTATTCGACACGAGCACATCACTAAAAGCGGATTTCTTACGCTTTGGAGACTCATTTAGTAGTTGAAGGCTACTAAACTGTGTATCAAGCGCACAGAGTTGGTCATTGATTTTTCGAAAACCACTAATCAACTCCTTGAAACCGCTTTTAGTCTGCCTCATGAACGACCTCATTTCGTCCTGAACAGCACGACAACCATCACAGCAAAAGTGGAGGCCAGACCTACGCGAGATTGCATCCCAAACTGAGGCCGTGAACCCGGCACACTTAGCGTGTAAAACGTTTTCACAGAGCCAGCAATGGATGGTAGGCTGGGAAGACGAGATTGTCTTATTGCAAGACTTTAATGCACAGACCAATTTAAAATCCATAATTATTAAAAATTTAAATAATTAATTTATGAAAAATTATTTAAAATTAAATAATTAATTTATTAAAAATTATTAAAAATTAAATAATTAATTTATTAAAAATTATTAAAAAAATTAATAATTAATTTAAAACTATTATTTGATTTTATTAATGAGGAACCTTGAACCACTGAACCAAGGAAACGAGAAGGGGAGATTAAAGAGAGCAGTTAGTGCAAGTTAGTAAGATTTAAAGAAATAGAGATAAGAATCTCTATTGAGCGAGAGTAGAAGCAAAAGAATAGCAACAACACCGTAGGAGATGAAGAAGCAGAGCAGGGCTATGTTTGGAAAGTAAATTAAATAACAAATTATTTTACCTCCAAATATATCACTGCACACGCGAAGCGATACGGATCTAAAAAATTGCAATTTGTTTTTATATCAGTAAAGAAATAAACACCGATTGTTTATAGAAAGCTTATTGCAAATTTTACAAAAACGTAGTGCGCACAAAAAAAACACGTCCGTCCGCTTTAAGATAAAGAGAGGAATGTCAAATATTCTTATCACTGATATTGATGATTCCGGCCTCTGGGCCGATTCCGGTAATATCTGTTAGAGGTGGGTTATTAGATCTTGGCACTGCGGTGCTAACAGCAGTGATTGGGTAATCTAAAAGAGGCTCTGCCAAGTTATGCGGAGTATACTCCTCATTTTACTCTATTGTTTAATTTGAAGCCATCAGTGAAGAAGCTTAGTGCGTTCTCTGGGCCTGAGGTTAGGACGCACCATTCCATTCTATTTGGAATGAGTGTCTGGAGAAATGGCGCTCATATCATCACAAAGTGAGTGGGGGTATTTTCCTGTGAAAAGGGGGACGACAACGTCTAGCTGTGTATCGGAAAGTCCTCTTAAGTGATTTCAAAAAACTGACTCATCTAGAAACTGTTCCGGTAGATATAGGTTATTTACAGTCCTTAAGTTGCGCATCTCGAACTTGTGCGAGAATTTCTCGGTTAATGAGATTGTCAATTTATCCTCTTGGACTCTGGTATTCGTAGCTCTGGTCAACGTAGACAAAGTTCGTCCGAAGGACCATCGATGCCATTTTTTTCGGTAAAGGCATCTCAAGCATAGCTTATTTTGTTTTACACACTTCTGTTTATCCAGGGGACTCAACCGTTTGAACTCATGGCAGTCTTCTAATTTATATGGTCGACGGTAACGGTCGTCAGACATTTTCCTCGAATAGCCTACAGACCTGGTCCCTTTAGGCACTTCTGTAATATCTTAAGATTCTCCTGGTTGCTAAATCAGTACCGATTAGTGAATTGCTCCTAGTTGACGATAAATAGTGGCCATTCTTTATAATTACCACTGAAGTAGGGCAGGTCTTTGCGGATTACTTTGCTTGAAGTTATCTGGGCTACTGTAAGGACCGAGCCCGCTGGACTCTTGTGACGGAAATGATAAAATGACTCCGAGATTCTCTGAAAATGTCAATGATTATTTACTTCAGGTGTTGGCCTTATTGATAATAAACATGATATATGAAACTTTAATCTAAAGTTTTCCTTTCCGTTAGTTCAGAATGATAGTTCTCTAGCATAATGGGAAACTCTGTAAACAGAGATATACATACATAATTTAATAAAATGCAGTTCAGAGAAACACTTCAATAGAACGCACATATCTCTCTATATGGACATAACACAACAATAAATGATAACAATAACAATAAATGAAGTATTTTTTTGCCCTAAAGTTACTCAAAATCTAATATCTGCAAAGAAAATGCAAGATGCTTAACATACCGGCGCACAGTCTCTTGACCAAACGTCCGTAGGCGTTGCCCCATTGGTTGTTGTACTGCCTCTCGCTCGTTGCATCAGCCTCCTTGCCCATAGCTCAATACATCAGCCTCCTTCCCTTCTTGCACTCTTTGCGGATAGACTCGATCTCGCTGCTTCACCAATATACCGGGGTGTGATGCCTTCGATAGCGGCTTCGAGCTTAGCTGTGAAGGCGTCAGCTATTTCATCAGCGCCGCCAGCTGGGACGTTGCCGATTTCGCGTGCTGCCTCGGTAAAGATCCTCGTTTGGAGCGTGTCTACTCTAACATCTCGAAGGTTCGTTTCTCTCTGCTGCCCTTGCTGAGTCCTCCTGCCGATTGAGGAGAGTAATGGCGGTAAAACAGATGCTATATGCCAGTTAGCATCGGCCGCTATAGAGGGACTGGCGTAGCTGGTCTATGACTAAGCCTGCCAGGCTGCCCTTACAACTCTACCTCGTGCGTTGGTTCTCCGGTAGCCCCACACTTGCGCCCATGCAGTAAAGCCGCCGGCAACTAGGATTTCGGATGTCGTTTGCCAAGTCTTCTAAATTCTTCAAAATCATTAATTTTATAAAATCAAAAACATTGAAAGCTAGGGTTGGTGCGTGTTAGAAATTATATACTACAGACTTGTCTGGAACGTCCGCATTTCCCTCGCGTACAGTGTGCTGTAGTATATCCTGTGCCACAAAACTGCACAGTTTTGTTCCTGTAGCTTCCCCTTGTATTTGGCCCAGCAGCTGTCGCTCAGGGCAGAGTCCTAGGGCCCAATCTGTACATTCTCTTCGCCCTCGATGCTCCCCTGTCCCGATCAGAGGACTCTATGTGCCTATGTGTATGTGCCACATACGTTGACGCCACGGCATTTCTCTTTAGGAGCGGTTGCGTCTATGACGCTACTCCAACGGCTCCTAAAAAAATTTGAAAGAGGGCTTGCCGCCGGAACATATTGATCAACCCGGATAAATATGCGGTACTTTCTAAGCTACCCTTATAAAGGTCAGCTGCTTGGGGTTCTTTCTCCATGGTTTGCTGCTACTTCAGGACAATGCACACACCTACTTGGGACTCACGCTTGACAAGCGTGGCAGCAAGGACCAACCTTAACAAGATCCGATTTTTCCAAATTCGTTTCCTAGGCTTGGCAACGGGTGCTTTGTGGTACATTCGCAACAAGGACATCCAAAAGAAGCTTGAAGTTTTATTTGTAGGCGATTATCTAAACTCAGTTTGAAACGCCCATATAAGAAGACTCTCTTGGAATCCAAATCCCCTGAGTAATTATATAATCCCCCTGTATAATTAACATAAAAATTAGCATAAGATCAACATTTACAGTTACGCCCAAATTATTATCATAGTAATAAAAAGTTTAACGAAATTGTCCCTGCAGCACAATAAAGTATTCCATCTGTTAAAACAATAAAAAAAAAATTAAATGCTGGATTTTTGTGTTGGAAAAAGCATCAGCTACCACTTGGCAGTTCCATACACCTTAGTTATTAAATGGTTCAGTTTTCTATACTTTCAGAAATTATTTAATAAATAGTAACCCAAGGAAGAAGCCATGTTTAAAATATTTAAAAGTATTTAGTTCAACGGTAAATGTTCATGTAACAATAAAAAAACGTTAATTCGATGAAAAGTCATGAATATGGTGTTTCATCGGGTATACTTGTTTATTGAGCCAAATGGTTATAGACTGTTGAATGTGGAAATAAGAAATTTTTAACAGTGCACTAGTTTACGAGAAAAATCATCTTAACGAAGAATATGAATAGGGATATGAAAAATAAAAATGTTCCTTATATGGAAGAAATATCGGATATATCGGGCTGGATAGCTGCCCATGGACTCTCAAGACGGAAGGCTGTCGTTGTTTCCGGCAAGAGTGTCTTCCCTTTTGTGGCAGGATCCAACTTCTGAAGGGCAATCTGGATGAGCAAGCATCCTTGGATCTCGGCAGCTGATCCGGAACTCATGAGAGCCCGCATATGCCCATTGAACCGATCCGATAGCTCCTGCAAAGTAGCAACAGACCCTGGCTCGACCACACGATGCTGCAGGATCTCGTTAATGTGACACTGGAAAATGAAGCGTCGATTACTAAAACGATTGCGCAATAGGTCAAGGGCCACATCATAGTTCGGGTCAGTAATTTCCACCGCTCTCACCGTCTCCAAGGCTGACTCCCGTAGGCATGAAGTGAGCCACCGGAGCTTTTCCATTTTTGTTAGGTGAGGATGGCTGTCAATCGTGGTCTTAAAAAAGGCGCAGAAATCCGTCCAGTCGGCATAGCCACCACTGAATGTTGGTATCAGCAACAGTCGCAAGGAGGGGGCTGGTATGGGTGAGACACCAGCACCATCGAGAAGTGTGGAGTGGGCAGCGATTCTCATGGAGCGCTTGGCAACCTCCACCTGATTGTCTACCTGCACATCAGTCGCCAGCTGCGAGAATTGATGTGCAGGCCACAATCGAAAAGCATTTATGCAATGCTACCAGCATTTTGATAGGGGCCGAATAAAAACAATTGCAGTTCCGGTTTATAATTTATTAAGAGCTAATTCCGCGCAATATAACAAAATAGCGGCCCGTCAACAACAACTCCAAAAAATGCAAGAAGAAGAACAGAAGAACGGCCCAGAGCTCTACCAATGCTCCTAAAAGCGCATGCGCTACAAAGGACAACAAAGTGTATACGAATCTGGGTGACAAAAGAGAAGATTAAATGCCGCTGCAGCTAAACAAATTATCAATTTCTAATTGGCTTATCTGTTGGCTGCTTAGCCCAACAGGGGATATATCTAATAATGTATATGTCCTCTTATATTTAGATGCTTTAATGATATCTACTAAAAAACAATTTTAAAGACTATTTTAAGAAAACATTCTGCATGACAGATATAAAAGTAAGTTTTTCTTTTTAATTCGAAAGGGGATTGGAGTCAAGCAGCATACATATATTAAAAATATAATTTCAAAATTCAGTGTGAATAATTATAATACAGTAAAATCTTCTCTTCGCAATAAACTAAATCATGTATCGTTGATAATCATGTATAAAATTTAACCAGATTTCAGTACCTCTGTTAACTTTTCATGTCATTATTGTGAAAATAATTACAGCGAACTTTGGCGATGATTAAAAAAGAATGTTCAGATACGAAGGGTACTATTGATTTATAATTAACCTTTAAGAAAGATACATTTTAAAATTATTTATTTGGGTACGTAGATTCAGACTGGGGTGGAAGTGAATCAAATAGATGTATAACTACTGCATATCTATTTAAAGTATTTGAATCTGATGTAATTTGCTGGAAAATAAACAGAGTTTTGAAGCAGCTATATCTGCAGAAGCTAAATATATGATTTTATTTGAGGCAGTTCTTGAGGCTATAATGCTAAAATCATTTCTATCAAGTTTAAAAGTTGACTTAACAGATCAAAATTATTATAAAGACAATCAGGGTGGTATAAGTATTGCGAACAATCCCTCATGTCAAAGACGTTCAAAACACATACCACACACATAGGATATAAGATATAATTTTACTAAGGAACAAATTGAATAGAACTTAATTAATCTTGAATATATTCCCACAGATAAACAGATTGCAATTATGTTGACGAAGATGGTGCCAGCTTTTCGTTTTAATGAGCTGAGAAACCAAATGGGTCTGATGAACTAGTATCGCCACGCGGATGCCATGTTTTCCAAGACAAACATGAAGTTTTATATTTAAGTTGAACTTAAATTAATTTTGCTTACATTGTATAAAGGTATTTTTTTGTATCTTTGCAGAGGGTATTATCATTTTGGTCAAAAGTGTGCAACGCAGTGAAGGAGACATCTCCGACTCTATAAAGTATATAGTCTTGATCAGGATCACCTCCTGAGGCGATAAGAGAATGTGCGTCTGTCTGTCTGTTTCTATGCAAACTAGTCTCTCAGTTTTAAAGCTATCGAGATGAAACTTTGCATACATCGTTCTTTTGTCTGCAGGTAGTATATAAGTCGGAACTCTGAAGTCGGATAACTGATTGATCGGAAATGCCATAACTTTGGTGTTCATTAAGTTGAGAGTTGGGACTTTCCACACATGAATGACATATGAATGATCGGAAATGGCATTTGCAGGCAGTATATAAGTGTGAACGGCCGGGGTCGGTCGACTATATCCTATAGCTGCCATATAACTGATTGATCGGAAATGCCATAACTTCGTTGTTTTTCAAGTTAGAAGGATGGGATTTTCAATGGGTTCCTCTTTCGACAAAATAATTCGATATGCCAAATTTCATAAGGATCGGTGAACTATACACGATCCGTTATATATCTAATAAAAGCATGCATGGCGCCACCTTGCGGACTGCAACTCAACTGCAAGGGTATATAAACTTCGGCTCCGCCCGAAGTTAGCTTTCCTTTTTTGTTTTCCTATTGAAATCAGTAGATCATATGTTTTAATTTTGGGTTTAAGGGAAAATATAATTTTATTTAATTTTTTATAGGTTGTTAAATATTATTTTCTTCAATTATTCATGGCTATCTAAAACGGTTGTTGAGGAACGGAATGCATTTGGGCAACTTTGTATCTATTCATGTTGCTGAGATTTAGGCAACATGAATCTTAATTCCCCTTAATCATATTGTAAGAAGTTCTATATACACATAACCATGGCAACGCTGATCGACGCGCCGCCATTTTCTTATATACTTAATAATTTCCCTTTCTCACACATGTAAATCTATGTATGTATACCTAAGGCATCATTGCGCTGCGTCGCATTTACTTTATTCAGTTATTTCTTAACCGTCAATCAATAAACACCACAAAATTCATATACAGTCCACTGAGAAGCAGTCTCATTTCTGACCATAGTAAATGTTTGGTCCTTCGAGCCGGATTGACTGGAGGAATAATTCACCACTACACGGAGTATTGCCTTAAATGGAGGAATACAAGTTGCTGGTTGTAGGCCGCCGCAGACTGAAGGGTACGATCACGAGGATCGTGTCCTTAGCTGAGCGTTTACCTGCAACACAAACGAAGGATGGAATCGATGTCTTGTTGGATCGACTGGATTTGGCATGGAGCGAATTCGAGAAGATTGGCGACAAGATATCGCTTCACGATGCGGTCGATGGGTACGTAGATCCAGCCGACGACTACGAGGAGTACGAAGGAAGGTACCTGAGGGCAAGGGAGTTACTTGTCTCAGGAAAGCGCTCACTGGAGCCACAAACAAGCACTCAAAGCAATGAGTCAATGCCGGGTAATGGAGATGCACTTTTCCGGTTACTACAACAACAACAACAGATGCTAGAACGAATGGCTGTTTCTGAAGCAGCAAGTACACCTATTTCACAAGATGACGCAATGAACGCGGTAGCAACGCATAATGAACTACCGAAAATTCAAATCAAACGTTTTTCGGGAGACTACAAGGAATGGCCGGCATTTTGGGATATCTATAAAAGCACTATCCATAAGAAGCGACAACTATCAGATACACAGAAGTTTCACTATTTGAAATCACTATTGACCGATGAAGCAGCGAATCTAATTGCACATTTGCCAATTACTGACAGCGCATATGAAACAGCTGTGTCGCGTTTGAACGAGAGGTACGACAGACCACGCCATATTGTGTTTTCATTATTGGAACAGTTCACAAAGCTACCAGAAACAACAAAGATTGATGTATCAGTGCTAAGGAAAGTGACTGATGGAGCAAACGAAATAGTTCGTGCATTGGACGCAATTGGAGAAAACACACGTGATTGCTGGATCATTTTTCTAATTTTGCAAAAAATGGATGCAGAAACACGTCGCAAATGGATCGAGGACAGCCGCGATTTAAACTCACCAACAACCAAGGATTTGTTCAAGTTCCTGGATACACGCTGTGAGGAGTTTGAACTCAGTCAACGACAAAGCATCGGGGATGGCAAGATCAAGCAAGTTGAAAAGGCGAGAAAACCTATGCATATTATGATGGCTGTCGAGAGAAGCAATGGCGTCAAGGGCAACGTGAACGGACCCGATCTGATTGGATCTGCGGATTTTCTGGCGCTAAGTTGTGAACAACGAAGAGCAACGGCAAAAGAGAAATCGGTATGTTTCAACTGTTTGAAGCCTGGACACTTTACCAGGCAGTGTGAATCCAAATTCAACTGTAGGATATGCCACGCTCGGCATCATACCTTATTGCATGTACAACCGGCTGCAAATGCGCAAGGCTTTGCAGCAACCACGATCAGTTCGCAGGATACGGCACAGACCGTGTCAACAGGAAGGGAGGACCAGCATAATCAGGATGCTCCTCACACTACATCGGTGACAGTGAGTCACATCGCCCGAGCATACGGCTCACAATCGGCTGCAGACGCGCAAGGCTCTGTAGCAATTCCAAACAATTATGGGCGTCGCCAAAGCACGCTGCCGACTGCATTGGTATATGTCCAAAACGCAAATGGGATATATACAAGCTGCCGGCTACTATTCGACAGTGGATCCGAATTGTCATACATTTCGGAACGTTGCATCAACGCACTTGGGCTAGCACGTTCATCATCACGAATCCTAGTGTCAGGAATTTCTGCCATCAAGGCTGAGGCAACCAGAGGGGTCACTCAGCTGCATCTCAAATCTAGAGTTTCGGACAACACTCTAAAGATTACCGCACACGTTCTAAGTAAGATCACATCTTCGCTGCAGAGACACAATGTAGATCCATCATCGCTCAATGTGTTCAATGGATTCCTGATGGCGGATACCAACTTCGCATCAGTGGCCCCGATAGACATTTTATTGGGGAGCGACTACGTTTGGGCCACCCTAACCGGCCAAAAGATGCACGACAACATGGGCAATCTTATTGCCATTTCTTCAATATTTGGATGGGTCATCACATCGGTTGGAGTTATTCAGTCTCCAACAACTACAACTCTATTCTCCACATGCAACATTGACACTACACTACAACGATTTTGGGAGATAGAAGAAGTCAGCTACGCACACAAGGATCCCGACGAAGACAAGGTGGAAAAACATTTCCTCGAAACTCACAAAAGGGATGACGCTGGAAGGTATATAGTTGAGCTACCTTTCAAAATAGCAAACCCGAAATTTACAGACACGTTCCAGGGAGCGCAATCCCGCTTCATGGCTGTAGAAAGACGACTACAGCGCAATCAGGATTTACGAGAAAAGTACATCAAGTTTATGCAGGAATACATCAGTCTTGGCCATATGCACGAAATCAGAACACCAAGCTTCGATTCAGGCAATTTCTTCTATTTGCCGCATCATCCTATAGTTGGGCGAAAACTTAGGATCGTATTCGACGGGTCATTTAAGGACGCTAACGGAGTTGCACTAAATGACGTATTACACATTGGGCCTAGTATTCAACGCAATCTCTTTTCCGTATGCCTACGCTTCAGAATGTATAGATACGTATTCTCCGCAGATATCGTTAAAATGTTTCGCCAAATTTGGGTAAGCCCCGATCATCAAAACTATCAACGCATTGTTTGGCGAGAGCATCCATCAGCGCCTCTTAAGCACTATCAATTAGACACTGTAACTTATGGAACCGCTTGTGCACCATACCTGGCTGTACGAGTGTTAGAACAACTGGCATATGACCACAAGGAGCAATATCCTACTGCATCGAAAATCCTTTTGGAGGATTTTTACGTAGACGATGTACTTACTGGATCGAACAACGAGAATGAGCTAATAGCTATTAGGAATGAGTTATTAGAACTCATGTCACACGCCAAATTGGAACTCGACAAGTGGGTGTCCAATTCATCACGTATCTGCAGACGCGAATCCAGCACCGAACGAGAAGAAGAAGCAGTAAAAGTACTTGGAATTTACTGGAATTCAATCGACGATCAGCTGATGTACAAGACATGCTTGACATCAAATCCGAATTGTACAAAAAGGCAAATCCTATCAGATGTTGCGCGTATCTTTGACCCTCTTGGCTTATTATCGCCGATTGTGGTTCAATTTAAAATCATGTTTCAACAGTTATGGCTATTGGACCTGGGCTGGGACACGAAGCTTCCACCAAACATTGCCGAACCATGGCTCAAGTGCAGAGCAGATCTCGACACGCTAAAAAAGCTGAGAGTACCACGATTTGTTCCCAACAGGGAGGACTCGATTGAACTACACGCCTTTTCCGACGCATCAACCAAGGCATATGCTGCTGCTGTTTACTGTAGGTTTCGACATGAAGACGGAACATATTCGGTTTCATTGATGGCTGCCAAAACTAGGGTAGCACCACTGAAACAACAATCACTACCACGGCTGGAGCTTTGTGGAGCATTGCTGCTAAGTCGCCTGGTGCGATCACTCAAGGATGGTTTACGACACAAGGATATACAGGTTTACGCTTGGTGTGATTCAACAATTGTATTAGCCTGGTTATCATACCCACCATCGAAGATGAAAACATTTGTCGCAAATCGCACATCGGAAATTCTTGAAACGTTGCCACGACACGCCTGGCATCACGTAAGCTCAAAGGAAAACCCCGCAGATTGTGCATCGAGGGGAATGATGGCTACACAGCTCATGGAATTTCACCTCTGGTGGAACGGACCAACTTGGCTAAACGATGAAGATGAGTATACAGTCAAAATGCAAAACTCAGAACTCTCTTTGAATATTTCAGAAACACATGCACAGGACGAATTGAAGACAACAGCCATGCTCACTCTGAAGGAGATGGACAATTCATTATCAGAATTTGACGAACTAGTCCACCGCGCCTCATCCTGGCAAAGGCTGGTACATACCGTGGGCTATGTTTTACGTTTTATTCAAAGACTGAAAGAGCCGCGAAAACGAGTCGAATCCACGATACTGTCTTTTGAAGAAATCAAGGCAGCACAAATAGTATGCATGCGGAACGCACAGGCGTGCTTTGGAGATGACAGAAGGCTTCTAGAAAAGGATCAACCACTGCGAAACAGGTCGCAGTTATTCAAGCTAACCCCATACATTGGACAGGATGGTCTGCTACGAGTTGGAGGCCGTTTGAGGCAATCTCAATTACCAGAAGAAGTCAAACACCCGATATTACTCCCTAAGGCACACCACATTACGAAGCTAATCCTGGAACACGAGCACTGGGTGAACTTACACCCAGGCACATCTGCACTGTTTGTAATAGTTCGCCAACGATATTGGATAATTGGAGCACGCAACCTGATAAGAAAGGTCACCCACAACTGTATCAGATGCTTTCGTCAAAGACACCATACTACGCATCAACTCATGTCCGACTTGCCAAGTATCAGAATCACACAATCACTTCCCTTTGTCAATTCTGGATGTGATTACGCTAGACCAATTACTCTCAAGGATCGAAAGGGTCGCAACGCTAAGAAGTCAAAGGGATACATATGTCTCTTCGTGTGCCTCGTCACCTCGGCACTACACCTGGAACTAGCCACTGATCTCAGCACGGAGACATTTCTGGCAGCTCTGAGAAGATTCATGTCGCTCCGAGGAAAATGTGCACAAATCCACAGTGATAATGGCAGGAATTTTGTCGGAGCAAGGCGAGCATTGGACGAGATGCAACAACTCCTGGCATCTTCACAGCATAAGGATCGAGTCTCGCAGACATTGGCAGATGAAGGCATTAAATGGGTCTTCATTCCACCGTACGCACCTCACTGGGGAGGAAAGTGGGAGTCCTCCGTAAGATCAGTCAAGCTTCACCTGCGCCGCGTCATTGGCAACACTATCCTAACGTTTGAACAGATGCACACCCTATTAGCACAAATAAGTGCAGTGGTAAACTCAAGACCACTGTACTATACACCGGACACCGACGTCACATATCTGTCTCCAGCACACCTGTTGATAGGCAGATCATTCACAACAATTCCCGAAGGCGACATGAGCCACATACAGGAAAATCGACTGGACTACTGGCAGGGAGTTCAAGCACTATACCAAGGATTCTGGAAGCGCTGGCACCAGGAATACCTAACTACGCTACAGCATCGCCCCAAGTGGGGAACCCCGCAACCCAATGTGGAATTGGGATCAGTTGTTCTCATCAAGGATTCGAATACTCCGCCAGCAGCCTGGCCACTTGCAAGGGTCATCTCAACTCACACGGTAGAGTTCGTGCTGTCAAATTGAAAACTGCTTCAGGAGAAGCAACTCGCCCTATAACCAAGATCGCAGTTTTACCAAATTCAGAAACGATGTTTCAGGGCGGGCCGGGATGTTGAGGAACGGAATGCATTTGGGCAACTTTGTATCTATTCATGTTGCTGAGATTTAGGCAACATGAATCTTAATTCCCCTTAATCATATTGTAAGAAGTTCTATATACACATAACCATGGCAACGCTGATCGACGCGCCGCCATTTTCTTATATACTTAATAATTTCCCTTTCTCACACATGTAAATCTATGTATGTATACCTAAGGCATCATTGCGCTGCGTCGCATTTACTTTATTCAGTTATTTCTTAACCGTCAATCAATAAACACCACAAAATTCATATACAGTCCACTGAGAAGCAGTCTCATTTCTGACCAACGGTTTCTATGTTCAAAACGTATCTATTGCAGTCTCAGCTGGTTTATTAAAGCTTTACAGAAATTGAAATATTTTCAAAAAGTCATGGCTATCTAGACTTTTTGAAAATATGAAATTAAAAACTCAAATTTAATTGACGAAAATCTTTTTATCCTAAGTTATTCCAAGCCTCTAATTTATCAAGGAATCGAGCGTAGTTTGTGACAGACAAATTTGCATGTTTAAAACAATCTAAATTATTTAGAATCCTCTTTAAAAAAATTATTAAATATAACAGTTTATTTTGAGAATGCTATATAAAAAAAAAGTTTGAGTAAACAAAAATCAACTCATAATACAGATTTTTCTGCTAAGATTCGAAGGCAGATTAAGCAGATTAAGATTAACAGGCAGATGTCTTAATCATTGAACCATAGGGTTCAAGCCCAACATCATTGCTCTCGTTCCTCCTTTGTTGTTGGATTACTCTGTCATATGTGTAGAGCAAAGTTATATACATTTACTGCTCCCAGCATAGGCAAGAAAAATTACAATAACAATTTTGCATAGCTTAACAACACTTAACTTAGTTTCACTTAACTGCTGTCCAAAAATTACAAAATTTTTCTTCTAACTTTATAATTTAAAATAACAAAACAATACAATTACAATACCTACCTATTTGAAGAAAACAATCAATTTTGTTATTAATTACAATTTTTAAAACTACGCCACAAACCATTGATAGGCCCGGTAGTACCATCGAAAGTTTTCCACCTCTAATAGTAACAGTAAACATATGCAAAAACATTTAGTTAATGTGTCTGAGGGAAGTGTACAGTAGAATTCTGATTGTGGTGTCCCAGTCTATTTTCATCTCTCATATCTGTTGCATTCTAATGTTTGCCGTAGTCACAACCGAACCTAATTATACTAGTGAGTCAAATATTTTTGCAAGTTTCGAACACATGATCCGCTTGGTGACGATTCCTATATCTTCTGTCTCAGCACGTCCTTGAAGTCCAAGTGTTTTGAATTTTTTCTCCGTAAAATCAGTAAAGTAGAGATTTATTTCTTGGTCGTCCTTTGAGATGTCTGCTTGTAACGATGGGTGGTTTGGGCACCATTTTCTTAGTATGAATCTTGCTTCAGCCAACAACTTTATTATCTGATTTCCATTTATTACATCCTTTACTGGGTGTCCTCCGGTAAGGCAATCATTTACATAGTCGAAGTGCGGCAACGCCCTGGGACAGATGCTCAGATGCCATATCCGTCAGATATTGCAAAAATCGAGATTTGGTTCCATGGGCTTGCGTCTTCATAATATGATCAGGAACCTACGCCCGTCTGGGTATATAACCTTTTTTTATCATTTTTTTCACGTCTAACGTGAAGACATACTGCTATGATCAAAACAGTAACAAAATAGATAACAATTCTCTTTGGACTGTAGGCCCAATCCGTAAGAAATTGTTCTGACTCTTTTTGTTGCCGTCATCGACGCATCAAATACTACCCAAAGTAGGTTGAACACGTTGTTTGAAAAAACTGTGCAAATTGAACGGCCATTGCCTGAACAGTGTTCGCATATGAGTTTTCAAACGTAAGCAAAGGAGGAAACATACATGTTTGCGTTTTGTCTTTAGAAAGTTATAAAACTTCTTAAGATCCTGAGTAAACTGAATCCGGCAGCGACGAATATAACTCCTTTAACATTTTGCGTTATACATGATGAAGTTAGACCGAACTACTAAGTATCTTGGATAACTAATTTTACAGCGAGTCATTTCATTTTTATTCAAGAGTCTAGTCTTTATGTTCTTTTAATTTAATAGGTGCATTGTATACCAAAGCGAATTATAAAAACGGTTAATTATCAACAATGGACCACATGATTTTTGGGATGGTAAAGTCACCTAGAGCTACCAGCTGGCCAAAATCAGACAGAAGATTAGAAACAAATCTACTAGCGGACAAATGTTGCCAATATGTGGGCGGATGGTGGTTTATATTAACAGAAGATATAAAGATTGACCGGACATAATTATTTTAATGCAATTTCTATGTCACCAAACTCTTGTAATTTTACCTCTTCAGAAGCGAATTTGGAGTCTACAAAAATGAACAGTCCTCTTTCTTTTCGCAGTGTTCTTTCACATTTAACAGTCCTGTTTTAACCAATTTCTGTAAAGACTATAGTAAAGTCAGCCACCTTTATGTAAGCTTTTGTTTTGGCTTTGATGTTAGCCGATATATCAGTCTTAAAGTGAAGTGTCAGGGGCAAGCCGGGAAACAAATATGAGTTTCGATGGTGAGAACACCTGTAATGGTTAAGGTGTCGCAGTAAGTAATACTGCAGCAGCAGTTGGTAGCGAGGGTCCTGATGATTGATTACACTATTGGGTTAAAGGGGGTTGAATTAAACGGGTGTAGTGGTATATCGGAAAAATGCTCGTTTATACTGATATATTCGCAAGCCGAATTTTTTTCAGGTTCAGCTCTTGGAATGGCTAAAGATTATTTGCCAAAAAAAAAATTATTTGCCAAGTTTATCACCTACAGCGGATTTCTTATGCTTTGGAGACTTAATTAGCAGCACGAAGTGGAGACCAGACCTACGTGAAATAGCTTCCGAAACTGAGGGCGTGAACACGGCATTCTTGGCGTGTACGTTTTCACAGAGCCAGCAGTTGATAGTAGGCTGGGTCTTATTACAATACTTAATCGCACAGTTTATCATGAAGTCCATAATTATGAATTATTTATTTACTTTTATTATTTAATTTTTAATAAAGTACCTTGAACCTCTGTGCTAGGGAAACGAGGAAGGAAGCTTAAAGAGATCAATAAATGAGAGTTATTAAAAGTACAAAGAATAGAGCTAAGAATCGGTGTTGAACTACAACAGAAGCAGCCCAAAAATCGTAAACAAGCATTGCAAATCAATGCTTGGACTGGAGGCGGAGGCACCCCTGCCCCTGCTGCAGGAAGAGATAATTAACAAATTTATTAATTATCCTCCAAATATACTACTGCACATGCGAGGCGATACAAATATTGGAATATAATTTAGAGGGTTGGGGCTTCCACACATGGTATATTTGGCCAAAATATCTTATGTACAAAATTTCAGGAAATTTAAGGATCGGCCGACTATATCCTATAGCTCACATATAACTGAACGATCGGAATTGGCATAACTTTGGCGAAGACAACTTATTACATGATATAAGCAGCTGGTGCTCATACTCAGGGGTATCTCTATCCTTAGCTTAATGCCAACACCTCCATATTTGCCAAAAACACAATTGCACTAGCCCCATAAGCTGTAGCAATACACCAATACAACAAGTAACAGCACTCAAAATCTTAGGGATAACCATAAACAGTAAATACAAATGGGAGACACACATAAAATCACTCTTTCCATCACTACACCAAAAATTGAATATCATAAAATGCCTCTCCAACCTCAAATTCAATTGTAACACACAAACACTACTCCACGTCGCGAAAGCAACAGTCATAACAAAAATTGAATATGGCCTGTGTCTATACGGACAGGCTTCGAAAAGCGTGGCAAACAAATTAACACTGCAATCCGTCTAGCCCTTGGTGCCATCCAAACCACACCCATAAATAACTTTCTATACTAAGCCTCCCATTAGAGCAAAAACGGGACCTTCAAACAGCCAAACTTACGAAAAACCTTATATTTTCCAAAGATACACCAATACACAAACTTGTCAATTTGTCTCTCTCTCAGCAATTGGCGCTATAAGAAATAAAAACAACAACAACTTTTACTCCAACAAAATCGGATCACTTCTTACAAAACTAGCCCCAAAAATTAAAATATTGTGGATCCCTGGTCATGTAGGCATAGCAGGCAACGAGCTAGCCGACCAAACAGCAAAATCGACATGCATGCCCCTCATTTACACCCCAAACATTAATTTAACAGACATAAACAGACACTTAAAACTAGAATTTGAACGGGGAACTAGAATGGGGGGTCCTCATAGTCTAGTGGTTAGTGTACTAGCTCGCTAAGCGTGAGGTTCGACCCCACTCATTTCAAGTGCATGGCTCTGGAAGTTTTTCGGCGCTCTCGCATATGATGTAAATAGTGAAAGTTCTCGTTGGATTTTTTCTATTTATAATTATTTGCATGAAACCCGAAAAACCGGCATTCCCAGATGTCGTTAGGTGGCAGCCCCACTTCTGAGATATGTTGCACCCGGCTAATCACCGGATCGACCGAAAAAATAACGATTACAGAAACAAACACAAGATCAGAAAACAATCACCCCCCAACCCGACGACGATCTTCCACTTTTCGCAACGGACACGAATTGAACAATGGAATGTGAGGACCCTAATGGAGCCTTCCAGGCTTGCGCAGTTTGAAAAGGAGATGGAAAAAATGCAGATCGCAATTGCTGGCATAAGGAAGGAATAAGGAAGTGCATAAGTACACGTGGACGTCACCGAATTGGAACCTATACCACAAATTTTAAAAATATCCAAAATGTATATACATAAATAAAATCTACCAACTAAGTAGCCTAAATACAACGAACAATATGTAATTAAACTTATAGACTCAAATATCTTTAACCTTAAAAGCCAAAGGCCTTGCTGTCAGCGCTTTACCAACTAAGTTAGTCTAGTTTTGTAACCTCCTCCATTCCATTTTTGGCAATATAATCCGATCTGCCAAATTTCATAAGGATCGGCCGACTATATCCTATAGACGCCGTATAACTGAACGATCGGAAATGAAACAACAACAACCAACTGCAAGGGTATATCAACTTCGGCTCCGCCCGAAGTTAGCTTTCCTTTTTTGTTTTTGTGTATATTTGCATACTGTAAGTTACTGTTGTTACTTTCCCATTAACTTAATACACCAGAACCAGCAAAAATAATTAAGCAATAATTAAAAGGATAAGTTTTTGTTGAATTGATTGAATGTACGGAGTGCGGTCAGGGTCTGGTGATTTCTTGTATGAAGGAGGATTAAACTTTCAACAAGATCAAAAAAACCGATTACAAAAATAATTTTTTTTAATAGAAATATTGAACAAAAATTATAATGACAGATTCTTATCAAATTTTTTATCAGATCTGTATGGATCAGGATCTGAGTACATGTGTAGCTTTAAATGTGTTACTCTGGTTTTACTGTTTTTCCGTCTTCTGGAATTTACGGTGAGTAGTGAAGAGCCTGAATTTGGCAGATCTATTCACAATATTTGTTTAAAACATATTTGGCTCTTAATGTTTCAGATCATTCAAACTGATATAATTTTTAATGGCGAATCTTATCTTCACCTCATACTTTTCTAAAAGCCAATCCGTTTATTCGCCAGTCACCAGGCAAATAACTGAGTCAAGAATTTTTAAAAAAATTTTAAGAAATTTCTAGGAAAAAGGAAAAAAACCAATGCTGCAAACTATAGCGAGATTCCTAAATTGGTAGCAATTCCAAAGCTAATAGAAAAACAAATAATTCCATATTTACAATACCTTTGTACTCCAATCATATCACCAAGCCAGTGCTATTCCACCGCTTGGAGCTAAAAGCAAAGATGTCTCCTTCACTGCGTTGCACACTTTTGACCAAAATTATAATACCCTCTGCAAGGGTATAACAAGTAACTGAAGTCGTTAACACTCTTCATGGGGAGTTCAGCCAGCGCATAGAAGCCTTTGTTCTTCCCCACATTGTAGCTGACCAACCAGCTCAACCACTTACTCATTGAACATTGCAAGTACCCAATGAGTGTCCGTAAGCAGATTCCTAGTTCGATGAGCCTGGAAGGATAGACCTACTAATCAGCACCGAGCACTATTACTCGTTGCTCCTTCCAAATCAGCAGAAAGTCGGAAGAGGTGGTACAAAACACAAAACATGAATGGATTGTAGCAGGACGAATTAAATCAAAAGCGCATTAATTGGACAACCAAAAGAGACATCGATCTCCGTCAGAGGTACATTGCGAAAAACACTTTGTAGAAAATCTGCAAAGAGTAGAAGACGGAAGTTTTTTAGGGAAACTGCCTTTCGCCGAACACCTTTCAGTCCTGGGAAAGTCGAAAGATATTGCCATCAAAGGTTCTTAGCACTAAAGCGACGATTAAGTGATGATGTTCAGAATATGTATTCCGACGTAATGAAAGAATATGAAGCCTTGGGACATATGAAGTTCGTTATAGCACTGAAGTAATATAGACTCAATACCGTCACGTACGGAACCAAAACAGCCCCATTTTTGGCAAAAAAAATGCACAAATCATCTAACAATCCGATCACGGGACAACTACACGTAAGGGTTTGCAACGCTCGAAAATGGCTTCTATGTAGACGGTTTCTTGATGGGTGCTGACTCAATGGCAGAAGAAGTTCAAATCCAAAAGTGAACTGAACAAAATACTACTACCACACTGTTTCAAATTTCAAAAGTAATGCTCAAATAATGCAGAATTACTGCAAGGAATACCCAAAGAGGATAGCTTGAGCGATGTAAGACTGGATGAAACCTTGGATCAATACAGTGTTAAAACCCTCGGCCTCATATGGATGCCTAATAAAAATCAACTTTGCGGACCAACGCAACAAAGCAAAGCTCTGGTTATATGGTTTGCTCTGAGCTATCACAAATCTTTCATTCAATAGGTTTGTTTGCGCCAGTTGTCGTAAAGGCAAAGATATTCATGCAATACCACTACAAAATGAAAATGGCTTGGGATGATAGACTACCGTTAGAACTTCAGTCAGATTAAAAAAATCAATCATTCTGACCTGCGGACTCTAAATAAATTGCAAATTCCAAAACATATATTTGATGGAAAGGTTCCACTCACTCAAGAACTACACATATTTGTGGATGCATTAGAAAAGACCTATGGCGCAATACGTACGAGCAACGTATAAAAATAAGCAAACCTCGGTGAAACTGCTGTGTTTCAAGTCCAGAGTAGCACCCACAGCGAATCATTGCCCAGACTGGTGTTGTGCAGCAGTCCGAGGCGTAGAACTCACGCACAGAGTCAAGCAAGATTTACGCTTGTCTTTAGACAAGGTTGCTGGGCTCTTTTGGACTTATTCATCCGTATTGTTAGTGGCGATCCATGCAACGGCCGCCACTTACCACACTTTTGTGGAAAATCGGATAGCCAATATTCAAGAAGTAACGGAACAGTCTCATTTGCGTCATATACCATTTGCCAATAATGCAGCTGACGTCTTATTTAGAGGAACAACAGCTAGCAAGCTTTCGTTAACAGTATGTGATTTTGTAGACCCATTTTCTTACATAAATCAAGCGAGAACTGGACAAAAGGACCAGCCATTATTTCAACGAATTTAGAACATAAAAAATATTTGTCAGTATGGCGGCCCCGAAGGACACACAGTAATATCTTTTAAAAATTGGAACGGACTGTTTCGTACATGTTGCGGTTCTCTTTATAAGGCTAAAAGAGCGCCAACAAAGGCACTATGTTTAGGTGAACTAAGCCAGGCACGCACCATTATCCTGCGCACGATTCAGCCATTTGAATTTAAAGCGGAGTGCAAACAGATCAAACGTTACAAAACAGTGGACAAAAAGAGTTCCTTTATACCATTGGCTCCCATTTTTGGATCTGATGGGTTCGTTCGAGTAGGAGGCAGACTGCAACATTTAAACCTGTCCTATGATGCAAAACAAACAGTTTTGCTCCACTACAATGACACAATTATAATAATCATCCGAAGACAACTACATGAGACCAAAATGCATTGCGGTGCCCAAGCCTTGCGTGCCATTGCTCGTCAAGAATATTGGATCATCAATGACAAAACAATGGCAACTGCGAGCGATGTACTAGAGTCAAGCCGAAATTAATGAGTCAGGCTTGCCCGTTCTTTAACTCTGGAGTAGATTACTGCGGCCCCATATGGATTCATTATAAGATTCAAAGCAAATGATTCGACGAGTCTAATATCGCAGTGTTTTGTTGTTTCTCCACGAAAGCAATTCACTTGGAGTTCCGCCGGTTCCTTGGAAATCGAGGAAAGTGCCAGATGATCCATTGTGATAATGCAACGATTTTTGTTAGAGCCAATAATAAATTGAAAGAGCTCGAATTCTCGAGCACCATTATTCGGTGGCCTTCGGGAAGCTGCGTTGAAGTCTGCAAAACGGCTGCTGGTATCAATTACCACCCCCTGATATCAACATATCCCGTGCGGCAAATCCTTAAAACCCAAGAAAGGAAAGCTAACTTCGGGCGGAGCCGAAGCCCTTGTAGTTAGGTAGCAGCTTCTACTATTATATATATGTATATCGGACCGAATGTAGTTGATCCTAATGAAAGTTTCACCATCAAATCAGTTTTCTACAAAAATGTTGGAAAGAGTCCCAAACATCTTAAAAACTAGCAAGGTTGTGCAGTTCAGTTATATGAAATTTGGCAGATCGGATTCGGTTGCCCAAAATGGAATCCTACATTCTAGCTTAAAAAAAAACAACATTATTTCAAATCCGATCAATCAGTTATACGGCAGCTATAGCATATAGTCGGCCGATCCTTATGAAATTTTGGAGATAAGCTATTTTTGCCAATTATTACATGTGTGGAAAGTCCCAACCCTCTAACGTAAGAAAAACAAAAAAGTTATGGCACTTCCGATCAATCAGTTATATGGCAGCTATAGGATATAGTTGACCGATCCCGGTTCCAACTTATATACTACCTACAAACAAAAGAAGGATGTGTGCAAAGTTTCAACTTTATAGCTCTAAAACTGAGAGACTAGTTTGCGTAGAAACAGACAGACAGACGGACAGATGATCAGACGGACATGCTCATATTGACTCAAGAGGTGATCCTGATCAAGAATATATATATTGCGTTTTGGAAGCAATGGTCGTATGAGTACCTGCAAGAGCTACAGTGGGGTAGCATGCATGCGAAACCCAAAATATCTGATATCAATTTTAGTGACGAAAATATGCTATATAGGTGTACAAAATTGCATATAAAAATATTCTTGTTCGGCACGTGACTGATTTTTTTTTGCTTTTCTTGCACGTGCCGAACAAGAATATTTTTTATATGCAATTTTGTACACCTATATAGCATATTTTCGTCACTAAAATTGATATCAGATATTTTGGGTTTCGCATGCATGTTCGTCACCGGTACTTTACCTCGTCAAGAGGTTTTTTTATATGATATCAGTTGTTTTTTTGTATATATTGATCTTTAATTATTTAAAATAGAACGCATAATGTATAGAATATATATATATGGAAGTAACCTCTAGACAGGCGATTCACACAGTTAGCAATACTTTAATTGTAAGGATAAACATCAAAACTCTTTTTTTTTTAACTCTACAGATTTTGACATTCAAGAAGGTGGAATAATTAAAAACCTTTCCAAAGACGTAAAGAACTTTTCGATAGCTTCAGTGGCTCTGAAGTTATACGTAATTTTAATTTACAAAGGTTTTAGAATTTGGTTAGTTTAAAAATTTTAATTAAAAATTTGCCCAAAAATGTATTTAAAATCCAAAATTGTTTTTTGGTTGCGGGAAACCAAATTGTTTTAAAAAAATAACAGATGAGAGGCATATCCTTATAATAGTTCCACTATATAATAAATTATAAAAAAACAAGAAAGGAAAGCTAACTTCGGGCGGAGCCGAAGTTGATATACCCTTGCAGTTGAGTCGCAGTCCGCTAGGTGGCGCCACGCATCTTATATTATTAGATATGTCGAATCATGATCGTTGTTGTTGTTGTCTTCCATTGTGGCGCATCGAGTTTCAGCCTTGTACACACTTCCAGTTCTGGTACGCAACTGCCTGCGTCTAATTCTCTACCTACTGTGCATACTACCAAACCTCGATCGGCGACAGCGACACAACGCTGTCGCCTCGCTACAACGGTATACAAATTAACTCATAACAAATTATCGTATTGACAGTTTCACAAAACACTATTCAGTTCCATAACTATAATTTTTTTTCATCAATTCAATTCAATTTTTCTTTCTTTCTTTTCATTTCTTTGTTTTTCTTCTTCTTTTATATAATCCATTCTTCTTCATTATTCACTCTTGTAGTCGCATAATCAAATCCCCACACGCCATGATCAAAACAAACAATATGTTTTGCACTTGTGCTTGCATTATATTTTATGGACTCAGTACTCTGCCATTTTCATTGGCCAGCAGTACTTCATTTTCTTCTTCAATACTCTCAGTATTTTCATCTTCACTCTTTTCTTCAATTCTCTCAATATTTTCATTTTCACTCTTTTTTTCAATACTCTCAATATTTTCATTTTCACTCTCTTCTGTAGCGGTTACGTTTCTTTCATCTAAATTATTATAATCATCGTACACATTTAGCTCTTCGGGCACTTGCCCCTCTGGTAATTTTCTCTGGTAAATCCTCATGTGCATATTTCTTTTACTAGTTAAAGACTTTAAAATGTACCTGTCACCTTCTAGAACTTGTACTATTTCAAAAGGCCCCCTAAATTTTGGACTCAGCTTGGTCTGGTGTCTTTCTTCGCTCTTAAGTAATACAAAATCTCCAATTTTGTGCCCTTTTTTTTTGCCTTATTTCTATCAAATCGTTCTTTATCATAAGCTGCACTGGCTTTGCAGCTTGCGCTCTTACGTTTGGCAAATCAATAAAATTTTCTATATCACTAGGTGGAAGTAATCCCAATGGGCGTGCAAGGTCCCAATAACATTTTTAAAGGACTTGCTTTCGTAGTGCGATTGGTTGTACAATTGATTGCCAACTGCACCTCTCCCAACACATCCTGCCAAGACTGTGTTCCCGTTTCAACCGCCGTTAACATATTCTTCAACGTGCTTATAGTTCGCTCCACTTGGCCATTAGCTCGACTTGCACCAGTGGCTATCAAATGCAATTTTATTTTTTGATCTGAACAAAATTGACTGAACTTTGCGCCTGTAAAACACCTTCCCTGGTCAGCTATTATTCGGTTTGGTACTCCAAACAATGAAACGGCAGATTGAACGGCCCTTATACAACTCTCACTGTCTAATTTAAGACTATGACTAAGATAGACATATTTGGTAAACGCGTCTATCTGAACAATAACATACTCCTTCTGATCACTCTTGCCACTTAATTTTTCTGTGATATCGATGTGGATAGTGTGCCAAGGAATAGTGACTTTTGGTATTGGATGTAATTCCTCCTGTATTTTTCCTGAAGTGGATTTTGACATTTTGCAAGTGATGCAGTTGTCGACAAATTTTTTTACGTATTTTGACATATTGTCAAACCAGTAGAAATCGTAAGTTTTATCTAATGTCTTTTCGAATCCTAAATGCATTATGGACTCATCCACTTGATTTATGACAGACCATCTGAAAGCTCGTGGCACCACTGGTAAGCAACGTGTTCTCCCATTTCTTTGTATCTTTCGATGAAGAACTTCTGCCCTTAATTCATAGGTTTTCGCAATATCTTCAGGCAGAGAAGTTTTTAAAATGTTTAACAATTTCGACTATGTCCACATCTCGACGTTGTTCAGCAATAAGCCAGTTGCTTGAAATTTCAGCTAAATTTACTCTTTTCTCTTCGACTATTTTTGTGGTTGTAGTAGACTTTTTTGAAAGGGGATTTCTCGATAAAAAGTCAACGTGTGCCATCCTTTTCCCTTCTCTATACTGAATATCGAATGTGAAGTGCTGCAAATAACCCCACCAACGCTGTGCTCTGGGGGTTAAATCTCGTTTATTTCTCGCCGCCTTAAGCGAGTTGCAGTCAGTATAAACTACAAAGTTCCTGCCCAGCAAATAATGGCGTCCTGCCCGAAAATGCTTAATGGCGTTCACGACAGCTAAGGTTTCCAACTCGTACGAGTGATATCTTGATTCTGCCGGTGAAGTAGTTTTGCTATAGTATTCTATTACCTGGGGTTTGTTATTAATTTTGTGTAATAAAATTGCACCGTAGCCACTGCAACTGGCGTCTGTGTGCAATTCGATTGGATAATAAAGGTCAAAAATAACAAGGACTGGTTTGTCGGTAAGAGTGGCAATGACCTTTTTCCGTATCTGTTCATGCTCTGTTTTCCAAATAAATTTGTTTTTATCTGCAGTTAAGAAATATAACGGTTTCATTAATTGTGAAAATCCTTTAATAAACTGTCGGAAATAGGATGCTAGCCCAATGAATTGTCTAAGTGAAGTGACTGACTGTGGAGGCGGAAGAGCAGTCAACGCTACAACTTTCTATGGGTTTGGACGAATCTCACCCGCACTTATATTGTAACCCAAATATTGAACCGATGTTTTCATGAATGAGCACTTTGTAAGATTGAATGAAAACCCAGCCTTTGTCAAAACATCCAGAACGATCTGTAATCTTTCTAGCGCATCGCATTTTGTTGAGGCGGCTATCATGATATCATCCATATAGACGATGAAAAAGGAATTTGCTAGATCCCCAAGCGCCTGTATTACTAATCGTTGAAAAACAGAAGGTGCGTTGTTGAGCCCAAATGGCATGGACAGGAACTCGTATTGACCATCCGGAGTCACAAACGCCGATCTGTGATAGAATCGATTGATCTGAATGCAAAGGAATTTGGTAATATCCGCTGGCCATGTCTAGACATGTAAAGTAATTAACTACCTCAAGCCTATTGATTTGATCTTGTATAAGTGGTAAAGGGTATTTATCAGCGACCGTATTTGAATTCAGGTCTCTAAAGTCAACACAAAGTCTGTCCGTACCATTTTTTTTCTTCACTAACAATATAGGGCTTGCATAAGGTGAGCAGCTTGGCCTAATTATATTGTATTTTAGCAGTTAATTAATTTTGTCCCTAACCAAATCTCGCTCGCATGGACTTAAACGATATGGCCTTCTCTGTACAATTTTTGTTGGATCGATCAACCTAATTTTCATTTCGCCAATTCTGACTTTAGTACTTGGGATCCCAGTTATAAATGAATTTGAGTACTTTGCCAACAGTGAATGTAGTTTTATTTTATCTTGTCCCTCAAGCTCAGTATCAATATCGGCTGGCTCATTGCCGGTACACAAATTAACTACTTTGGTTTTTGAGATCCTAAATTGGTTTGATGAAATGACAATATCAAGACCCTGATTTAATATCTCATGGCCAATTACAATGTCGTTCTGCATATCATCATCGTCTATAACGTGAAACAAAATTTCAATACAATAATCGTCAATTTTTACATTGCTTAATATTTGTACAGTACTACATATTCCATTGCTGCTGATACCTTTTAACATAACAATATTATTGAATCTTTTACCAGAAAATTTTGGTACTTAGCTTTTTTTTTATCAACGAGCATTCCGATCCCGAATCGAAGGTGATTTCAAAAATTTGGCCTCTATGGTTCAGACATCCCTTTGGTACTGCAACACTGCACTGTTCCACTCGCTTCTCCCGATTGAATGCCTTGTTCCTATCAGCTTCCTTCTTTGTACATTGGGTGGATATGTGACCCAATTCTCCGCACTTGTAGCAAGTTAAATTTGATTTTCCACGGTGATGAACATCATGCCATGTTTCAGCCTGATGCTCCATAGCGCCGCTTTTCCTTTTAATAAAAGTGAATGCTTTTAATTCGGACTGTAGATCGCCTCTGGTTCGAACATTTGATGTGAAACTTAAACGCTGCAATCGGTGATCGAAGCTTGCCAGCAGCGCAAGGGTCACAGACACAGAAATCTCTTCTTGGATATCCATTTGGCGCCATTTCGTCGTTAGTTCGGTAACCATGCGACTTGCATGAGCAACCAGACTCTCGCCATCAGTCGGTCGATTTGATAGCATATTAAGAAACATAGCGGCTGGTGTTTCTATAGTGTCGAAGCGTTGTATAAACAATTCTTTAAACTCAGGTCAAGTAATTCCAGCATAGCACACTTGCGAAAGCCATTGCGAAGCACTTCCTTCTAAAGCCGAACTCAAGGCCATAACCAATGCACTGCTTCTCAATGTGTGTGCTTGTAAAATCACTTCCACCGTTGAGCACCTCCATGATGCGTTGGCGCCTAGTTTGTCTGCGTTGAATTTGGGTAGTTGCACAGTTTTGTTCTGCCCTGCATCAGGTACAGTTGTTTTTATGGCTCTCACTAGTTCAATTAAATTTTTATTTTGTAACTCCATCAGGGCACGCCAGGGTCCATCTAGTGCTGAAGGCTGGTGGCCAGATCCCACTTCTGATGTCGAATCATGATCGTTGTTGTTGTTGTCTTCCATTGTGGCGCATCGAGTTTCAGCCTTGTACACACTTCCAGTTCTGGTACCCAACTGCCTGCGTCTAATTCTCTACCTACTGTGCATACTACCAAACCTCGATCGGCGACAGCGACACAACGCTGTCGCCTCGCTACAACGGTACTTTTTAAAGCGACAACATCCAAGCAACGGTCGCTGCCAACGGTTGCCTGGCAACCACACACTCACAGCGCAAGAGGCTGATGCAATATTATCACTCTGGTGAAATACCCGAAAATGTGTATTCGCACACACATACACATACATTTGCAACCACGCAGTTTCAATGCGCCGACAGATATATAACGGATCGTATATAGTCGGCCGATCCTTTTTAAATTTGGCATATTGAATTATTTTGCCCAAAGAGTAATCTGTACCAAGTCCCATCTTTCTAACTTAAAAAACACCAAAGTTATGCCAATTCCGATCGTTCTATGACAGCTATAGGATATAGTCGGCCGATCCTTATGAAATTTTGTACATAAGATATGTTGGTCAAATTTAAAATGTGTGAAAAGTCCCAACCCTCTAACTTGAAAAACACTAAAACATCACAAAAAAGTTATGGCATTTCCGATTAATCAGTTATATGGCAGCTATAGTGTCGACCGATCCCGGCCGTTCCGACTTATATACTACCTGCAGGGAAAAAAAGGATGTGTGCAAAGTTTCAACTCGATAGCTCCAAAACTGAGAGACTAGTTTGCGTAGAAACCGACAGGCAGACAGACAGACGGACATGCTCATATCGACTCAGGAGGTGATCAAGAATATATATACTTTATAGGGTCGGATATGTCTCCTTCACTGCGTTGCACACTTTTGACCAAAATTATAATACCCTCTGCAAGGGTATAAAAATCTCCAATTTTTTTCAGTATTGCCAAGAAAAAAATAGTGCAAACAGACAACCAGACAAACAGATACACTGGCTTCACTTTGAAAAAGCTGTAAAAATCGAATTTCTTGATTAACTTCTGAAAGAAATGTGGGAGCGGGTCGGTTGAATTACCAATCTTGTGAGTCTTCTCATTAAGACATGAGACACTGAAACAAAAAGCAGAATTACATCAAAATTTTCCCTGAAGCAAAAAAGTTCGAGGTTGGCCGAGAGGAGAGCATCGTGGTTCCCGGAGGGCCTGGGTTCGAGTCCTAGTTGAGTCAACGTTTATGTTTTACTTTTTAAGCCCTTTTTTATTTGGATTTTATTTTTAAATAAATAAACTAAAAGCTGAAAAGATATACTCCATATTTTTTAGGGTATTGACCAAATATATGCAGACTCCAAAAAGCAAAGTTGCCAATCAAATACACACACATGTATAAGTAAATGCAAGCTTCACAGGAGGCTGGACAAAATTGGTAGCTGCACTTACAGGACTATATCTTGAGTTAACGAATTTTGCCAGATGTGATCGATATATCAAAAGTTGCGTCATCTTAAAAGCTATCTACACGTGCAATATAGAGAGGATCAAACGAGCAAATTTTGAAAAAAAATTTTTTTTCTTAGAAAAAAAGTTTATTTTCAAGGTTTTATTTTGTACTATATAGACGTTTGGTCTCAAAGAAAGTGGAATTGATATTTAAAAAACCCTTTCAACGGTGTAAAGCTCTTTTTAATATCTTTCTTAATTATACAGTTATAAATTTTTTTATTAACAAAGTTTTTTTAATTTTTTGACGCAAGCTTGAGGTATTTCAAAAAGTTGTAGAACAATAGTTGCTCATATGATAGTAACAAACATTTTCCAATTTTTTTCAGGATTTTTAAGAAAAAAATAGTGCAAACAGAAAAACCGACGCAAACTGGCTTCATTTTGAAGAAGAAGAAAAAATCGAATTTTTCGAATAACTTCTGAATGAAATGTCGGATCGAGTCGATTGAGGTACCAATCGACGCATATTTAGCTTTAGAATGCGAATATATAAAAATATCTGGGGACTAAAATGTGTCCACCAGCCCCACTTTAGTGATTAACAATTTTTTTACTTTCACCCTAATTTCCCCCAAACCAAATAACTTTTGGAATATGTTTCGACAAAAATTATCTAATTGAAACAATACCATTCGATTGGTATATAATTCATTTAGATCGGTTGCTTACAGAAAATTTTTAATCGGCTATATATAGAGTTACCTCGCGCACACCAAGGCATGCAGGTCGTAACCTCGTGAACTTTCGTCCACAGTGATGTCTTTTATGATTTTTCCTATGGAAGCATTTTCCAATGGTACCTTTTCCTATGGAAACATTTTCCTATGGAAGATTTTTATTTTCCTATTGAAATCAGTAGATCATACCATGTTTTAATTTTGAATTTTAGGGAAAACTCTAAAGGTTTAAAGGTTATGGAGCAGGTAAAATTATGCGTGGAGATTTTTGACTGTTGGCCTGTGTTTTTAAAAACAAGAATGGAACAACAAACCTATGCACTTCAGGTTACAAACTGATGACTGAAACTAAATCAATCTAACCAATGGATCTTCGCAACCAAGGACCCAAATGGAACTTCAGGCTGTATGCAATGGAGTTTCTTTAACTTTCACCATAAAGGCGACTGGTGTGCTGAATTTGCCCACTTGTTGCATAGCTCGCAATGTCAATATAAGCTTAACTGCTTTCGGCACTTTGACCACTGAAGTACAAATTTCATTCAGTCGATTTGGAAATATCTCCGAGCCCATAGAGGAAGCATCAGACTTCGTCTTACTGGAATTAGTCTTACCCAGAATAAGAGGTTCTACAACATCGGTTAGCCGATATAAAAGAAAACAAGAAAGGAAAGCTAACTTCGGGCGGAACCGAAGTTGATATACCCTTGCAGTTAAGTAGCAGATTATACTATAATTTTTTTTTTATAATTTACACTTCTTCCCCACATACTACCATAAATAATTATTTATGATTATAGTCATAAGTTCAAAAACAACTTAAGTAACCTTAGGTGCCAACATTCTCCCCCCTCCATTGAGGGACTCAATCCAATGCGACTGTGCATTCCTAGCAACCTCATTCGCAATCGGATCTATTGTGAAGCTACAATGAACTTCAAGCGAAAAAAACGTCCGATTTGGGATCCAAGAACGGTTCTCAAACAATTTCCCAGTCGCTCAGTTTAGGGCAGCAGCTTTTCAGAAGCGAACGTCTTACATGAATTCGTTTTCGGATCAAAAGTGAACCGGCAGTGAATTCATCAAAAGTCCGACAACGGATACGAAGCGAATTCACCAAATGTTCGCCTATGATCCGACAACGGATACGAAGCGAATTCACCAAATGTTCGCCTATGGTCCTACAACGGACTCGAAGCGAATTCACCAAATGTTCGCCTATGGTTCTAAAACCCACGCATCGAACTCACAGCGAATGATTAATTCCAGCTTTAATGCCTCAGTTTCAATAAAATTCGAACATTTAAAATATATTATTTTTTATTTAACGAATTTGTTCGAATAACGAATACATTATTTGTTATTTACACTTTAAAGCAAATTTTTTATGAATTATTTATTTAATTATTATCTAATTTTTGACGCTTGGCCTTTGAAATGCGCTCTTGGGCATACTGAAAGAAGAAAGAACCGCTTCGCGAGTTTTGACCAAGTAGAAAATATTCGCCTTTCAACCCACAGTTTTGTTAAAAATCACATGGAAAAAAAGTATAATTTAATATTTTTTCTCTCTGACCCTCACCTTGAGAATAGCACAGCAACTTCATCTGTCATAATACTACGAACGGTTTCACGCCGCTTGATGTTAGATGGTTAACCTTTAAAAAACAAAAATATGTAAATATGTAAAATTTATTTTTATTATAAATTATTTACCCTTTACCCTTCAATATTTTTTCATTTAAATAATTCACACGAAAACTTTGCGACCCCTCTTATTGATGCTTGGCACAGAAGTGACAAAAAAAGTGAAGAGCAGGTGAAAGTTGACGTTGAAAGATTTTTTTCCGTTTTGTCGCCTACTTCTCCGAGATACGTTTTTGAAATGTAGGTGAACGTTTTACGAAGGATTTGTGAGCGTTCACTGTTCCATAATTTTTGGTTCACTTTCGGATTTGCTAGCGAATCATAAGTGAAGATTTGGCAAAGCGTCGCACAAGTTCACATCTCTACTAGTATGGTTCGGTTTTGAGTTCACTAGCGAAATATAGGTTAACCTTGTACAATAGTTTCGTGCTAACTCACTTTTTTTTCATTTGAGGTACGTTTTCGTATCGGCAAGCGAATCTTTTGCGCTACCTTTCACCCAACGTTCGTGGGCTGGTTTGCTGGGCTAGAACTAGAAGATATTGCGAATCTTCAGTCTTCCACTATCTCTCATCGCGAGCGGACGTCTCTTATCTCCAAACAGAGCTTTTCGACCTGTCACTGTTCTTTTTGGACCCACGTGGTTCTTATCCTTCTTATTTTTTTCATCGTGCTTAAATAGTCTTCATTCCATTCTTTACAACAATTAACAAACGTATAAATACCACTAAGCTACTTCATGGGCCCAGGGCCTCCAAACCTGGGCGACAATCGGTTTGCGCCGCTTGCCATCAGCCCACCATCAAAAAGAAGAAGACAACCCCAAAAACTGGATATTGCATTCCCGGAACTTCCAACTGCCTCAGTTGATAATCCAAGATATATAACAATCGCCTCCATCAATACAGAAAAGACCATTTCTCTATTCTCATGCTTCGCCGTCCACTGCGCCCTTAAAAAGATCTCCAAAAACATGGTTACCATTTCGAACCTCAGAGACGGAAATTTACCTCTGCTAGTTAAATCTCAAGCAGATGCTGATAAGTTTATTAATACTACCGAGCTCACCGGTATATGCAAAGTTCAGTGTAAGCTCCACCAGGCACTCAACTTTGTGAAAGGGACTGTCTATGCCCCGTACCCCAGCGACATCCCCGAAAAAGAAATCGTCGATGAACTTAAAACACAAAAGGTTACGGAAGTTTATAATTTTATGAAATTCTACGATGGTGTTTCCAAGCCCAGCGGAGTTATCCTAATGACCTTCGAGCTCTATAACCTGCCATCTAAAATCGATATTTCTTGGCACTCTGTTAAAGTCCGCGAGTACATTCCAAACCCCATGAGATGCAAGTCGTGCCAACTCCTCGGCCACACAACCAAATAATGCGTTAATTCCCCACTCTGCTCCGAATGTGCCCTACCACCACATTCTCCAAGTAAATGCACCAAAATCTGTTGTGCCAATTGCTCTGGCGAGCATTCGGCCTCCTCCCGACAATGCCCTAAGTACCAAGAGCAAAGAGAAATACTCAAAATAAAAACAGTCAGAAAATGCACTAAGCGTGAGGCCAAAACAATATTTAAAACAACATCACACAACTCGGTTACAAACATTAAATCAACGTAGCGAAAACGCAAACCAAAACAAAAATGACAAAGTTAAAACTGCTTCCACCGAAGAAGCCCCGAAAAAATCCCTTCCCCCTCCCCATCCCACCCTCTTCCCACTCCCCGATTCCCCAGTCCCCTATTCCCAAACCCCTTACTAGCCAAAGCAATCCACTTCACTTGCTCATAACAAGTATAATACTTACTAACTTATCTCCTGCATCACATGCATACTTACAAGAAATCCACGCCGATTACGAAAGTAGCAGCCGAGCAACATCTTCAAATCAAAATAAACCAACTACACACAATATTAATTTAAATGTCCACGAATCAGACGATGCTATGAGTGATTCATACTAGCTTCATCAATCCAAACCAAACCAGATAACATCCTCTCTCTTCCCACTTAAGTCCATTACACTAGTACAATGGAACATGAATGGTTACTTTAACAATTACCACGAGCTACAACTTTTGATAAACGATAGCAACCCTGATGTTATTTGCCTTCAGAAAACACATATTAATACCAAACAAGGTGTTAGTCTACTTGTACGTAAAGACATTCCCCACAAGCCCATACCAATTAACAGTAATACTTGTTCTTTAAGTATTGAAGCCCATCCCCAATTATACATATATACCTCCATCTCAATTTGTAGCTGCCGACGAAATCCTTAAAATAGTAGATCTTTCTAGCAAGCCAATCTTATATGTGGGAGATTTTAATGCCTGGAGTCCATTGTGGAGATAATCTTCGAATAACTCTAGAGGGTTACAAATAGAAGAAGTCATAAACAAATCAACCTTAACTCTCCTCAATGACGGCTCCGCTACCCATCATTCCACTCACAACTCTTTCACGGCTATTGATCTAACATTAGCCTCCGCATCGTTGTTCCCTTTCTGTAATTGGTCCGTACAAGACTCTCTTTACGGAAGCGATCACTATCCTTTAAAGACAAAGATCAAATTTCGAACTAATCCCATTAACATACCGCCATCCCCTAAATTTAAATTAGATAAAGCCAATTGGGATCTGTATCGTGCCAAATGCAGGGATAACTTTAATTTCCCTGCAACACACGACTTAAATCGGTTTGCCGCCAAAATAATAAAAGGAATCAAAACCTCAGCCAATTTAGCAATCCCTCTAACCAAACCCCCTTTACATCAGAGAAATGTTCCTTGGTGGAGCAAAACTCTGCAGGATTTAAGGCAACAAAAGCAATCTCTTTGGCACGCATACAATGCTTACATACATGCTTACAGAAAAGCTAACGCTCTTTTCAAATACAATTCTAAACAAGAAAGGAAAGCTAACTTCGAGCGGAGCCGAAGTTTATATACCCTTGCAGTTCAGTCGCAGTCCGCTAGGTGGCGCCACGCATCTTATATTATTAGATATGTAGCGGATCGTATATAGTTGGCCGATCCTTATGAAATTTGGCATATCGAATTATTTTGCCAAAAGAGTAATCTGTACCAAATCCCATCTTTCTAACTTAAAAAACACCAAAGTTATGGCATTTCCGATCAATCAGTTATATGGCAGCTATAGGATATAGTCGACCGATCCCGGCCGTTCCGACTTATATACTGCCTGCAAAGGAAAGAAGGGTGTGTGCAAAGTTTCAACTCGATAGCTTTAAAACTGAGAGACTAGTTTGCGTAGAAACGGACAGACGGACAGACGGACATGCTCATATCGACTCAGGAGGTGATCCTGATCAAGAATATATATACTTTATAGGGTCGGAGATATCTCCTTCACTGCGTTGCACACTTTTGACCAAAATTATAATACCCTCTGCAAGGGTATAAAAAGCAAAACGGGAATCCTATGAAAGATTCACTTCTAATATAACCCCTCTATCATCGACCAAGAAAACTTCGGTTGACCTAAATCGCCTAATAGGTAATTCTCCAAATAATTTCAGGACAATAAAATATAACAACGAGGATCTACACCACTCCGTAGACATTGGCGATGCATTTGGGAACTTTTGGTCGGACTACTCTAAGGACGAGAATTTCTCCCACCAATACAAGACCCGTAAAGAAGCAATTCTTTCTCAGGAATACACACCCACCAAATTGTCGACCGCCTCTACAGACCTTGACTCAAATTTTTCCTTTAGTGAGCTTGAATATGCACTTCAGCATGCGAAAGGGAAAACACCCGGTATAGACCGAATTTCATACCCAATGCTGAAACAGTTGCCATCCGAGGCCAAATACCGCCTATTAGAGATGTATAACGCTATGCTCGCTAGGGGCACCTACCCTCATGTTTGGAAATCCGCCGTAATTATCCCTATCCTAAAACCTAACAAACCAACACATGAAATAACATCATTTAGATCTATTTCTTCCATGTTTAAGCAAGACCTTAGAAAAAATGCTAGCCAAAAGGTTAATGTGGTTCATTACGAAACATAAACTTATCAGCCCCCACCAAACGGCTTTTAAGCAACAGCATAGCACTATTGATTCCCTCCTGCATCTCCACCATTACGCATCGGATGCCCTTTCTACCAAAAATCATGTTACCATATTGGCAACTGATTTTGAAAGGGCTTTCGATCGCGTAGGGGTGCATACAGTATTGGATCAACTTTCCCGGTGGGGGGTAGGTCAAAAGACCTTCAACTTAGCGAAGGCTTTCATGATCAACCGTTCTATCCGAGTAAGAGTTAACAACACTCTATCTAAATTCTATACTCTCCACAATGGGATCCCACAAGGATCTCCCCTCTCTGTGGTATTGTTCATGATCGCCTTCCAGTCCTTAAACAACATAATATTAAGACATAAGCAAATTAAACTGGCAATTTATGCAGACGATGCCATAATTTTTAGCAAATGTATGAATACTACTGCACTAAATAATAAGTTTAAAGAAGTCCTTAATGAAATCCAAATCTGGGGTAACACCTCCGGTGCCACTCTTGCTGTAAATAAATGTAAACTTTTTCATATTTGTAAAAAACAGAGCTGTACATACCCACCATTATCGCACAATGACATAGATATAGAACGCGTTTCTTCTCTTAAGATATTTGGCCTGACATTTGGTAAACGACTCACATTTAAACAACACTGTAGCGAACTTAGGATTAAACTTATTTAGAGACTAAACATTATAAAATTCTTAACATCTAAGCGATCCCTCATCCACCGGACCACACTTATACAAGCGACAAGAACTCTGTTGTTGTCCATTATCGATTATGGACTCCCCATCTACGGCTGGTGCGCGCCATCGAACTTAAGAAAAATCTTACCTCCTTACCATGCGGCCGTCAGACGTAGCATTGGCGCATTTCCAACGACCCCAACTAAATGCATCCTAGCCGAAGCAGGATTGCCGGACATTACAACCAGAGTCACGCAAACTACCTTTAAATTAATACCAAAACTCATGTGCTCCACCAACTCTATTCTGCTGAAGGACTATGAAGTTGTTTAGAGACAACTTCTTCCAACGGTGCTTAGGCACCGTAGGAAATTCAAAGTCCAATCTACGATTCGAAGATGTATAACCTTTACCAAGAGACACAACATAGGATCGCCTTATCGTTGGAACAAAGTCATTCCATCCCCTCCGTGGAAAATACGCTCCACCGCCATTGACACTACACTTCATGATTTTCAAAAACCAAGACCCCCAATCACAACGTTTAAGCAGATGTTCGAAGAAGTTACCCATAAAACTCCAATAGGAAATGGCTTTACACCGATGGTTCAAAGTCCGATGCCACAACCACCTTTGCAGTGGTCGACCAAAACAGTTTAATTGTTTCTTGGGGTCGACTACCTCACCACTTCTCAGTTTTTGCTGCGGAAGCAGTAGCTATTATTAAGGCAATCAAACTTTCTCTCGAACTTAAAGAAAGCTATATCATCTGCAGTGATAGTCTGTCCACCCTGCAAAGAGTACAAAACTTCTACAATAACAATAACCTTTTAACCGAAATTCGTCACCTCTGCATCAAGAACATTAGCAAAACTAAACTGTTATGGGTCCCGGCCCATATAGGAATAACTGGGAACGAGCTGGACGGGCTCCGTGTCATACAATCATACCTGGAGTACAACAGGACATCTGGAAAAACATCAAAAACATTTTGCGGGACATCGAACTGGAAGACTGGTCGTTGTTTATCCCCTGGTATAGCCAATTTAACCCTGACAAGAAAGACATCAAGTAGGGAATGCGCCATTCTTACACGATTAAGAACTGGACACACAAGTCTCACGCATAAGCACATCCTTAATGGGGAAAGTCGGCTAAACTGCCCTAATTGCGGAGAAGAACTATCAGTAAAACATCTACTGGATACCTGTGGACACTACCAAAACAGCAGAACAAACCTATTCGGTCTCACCGCGCCATGAAATCTATTATCTGACCTCACAGCTGCCAACTCCAAACTATTACTATCTTTCCTACGGAATTGTAAAATTACACACCTAATTTAACTCTCCTTTTAAGTATATAATAACCATTTCTTCAAATGTTAAATCTCAAATACATAAGTAAACAAACTGTTATCAATTGTCGAGTCGATGGCCATAGTAGCTAGTTACTCCTTCCTCTAAATTAGTTATTATATTATAAATTCGATTTATGTATTATAGCTAATATTGAAATAAATACATAAATAAATATTTCGAATCTTGAAACTAATAAATAAAATCTAATTTTATACCAAAAAAAAATATTTGTATCATGTGAGTGAGACCTCCAACATTGGTAAGATACCAACGATATTTCTATACGGCCTATTGTCTCCTTCGTCTTGTTGCGCGCCCTCGTAACCATTCTCTATCGGCATAGCTTGCAAATAACTGTTAACCGATTTTTTGCTTACGCTCTGTTTGCGAGAGCAACCGAAACAAAGCATGCCGTTTCGGTTTCTCTCTGAGCAGCAGGCTTTGTTTTGTTTTGTTTCGGTTTTCTGTTGAACGAATTACGATGAGCAAATCGTGAAACTCTCATCTACCGAACATCGCTCAATGAGAGATTTGAGTTTCACTCGCACTGAGAGACTCAGTAAAAGACCGATTGACTAAAAAAGTCAGCGCAAGAAGTCTTTTCAATAATTTGTTTTCGTTTCGCTGCACAGTGGTGCATGGTACATGAAATTTGACGAAAAAACTTATTAAAATTTTAAACGTGAATTTTCCAATTTCAAACTAATATATTGATTATTTTAATTAAAAAATGAATAGTTTCCTTTTAAATTCATTTATTTTGAGTTAAGCTTAAAAACTAAAATTTGGACAACTTTGTTGTCCATTTTGTTAAATATAAAAAATTGATGCACTTTTTTAGTAAGTTCTCGTCCCATTTTCAATAAATTTGATGAATCACTGTTCACACGAGAGATTTACAAAGCAAATTGACAAGTTGAGCCCACTAAACTTCACATACACACATACATGCACAAAAGACTTTTTGAATCGTCGAACGCAAGCAATCGGTCCTAGAAAGAGCAGACCAAACGAAAACAGAAAAAAGTGTGCTTTGACTGATTTTTGTTTACGAGCTTGAATTTGTTTACGAGCAACTCAATCGGTTGCTCTCAGACTTTTTGCTCAAAGTCTCAGTGACAAACACTTATTTTGAGACCGCTCGAATCGGTTAACAGTTATTTGCAAGCTATGTCTATGCGCATCCCATGTAGTACTAGTCGTTTTTTCTGGTTGGTCAGTGGGCATACAGGACTGTCGGTCTATTCTTGGTCTTGCTTCTTGGTCCCTTTTGGAGATACCTGTTACCCATGCCGGGTGATGTGGCTTGATTGTGGATGAATTCCGTGAATATTTCGTAGAGTCGGAGCCATTGCCGGTAATCTCCGTCAAACTGGTGGTATTACAAAAGAAGATGCGGTTGTGGGTTTTTGCGTTGATACTGAAATCGATTGCGATTCTTCGCTCAGAAATGAAAAATATTCTGCTGGTACAACTTGAAATCTATCATCGATGTGTTCACAATTTTTTAAAGTTGGTTCCAGGTCTATGAGGTCATGGTATCCCGTGACGATTTCCTTCCACAGCTCCTTCATATGTTGTCTGATGTGTGTAGATACTTCCCGTCCTTCAGTGCCATTGCACAGAAAATCTTCAAGATCGTCTAATCGCCCTTCCTGCCTTCGTTTTAGTGGTGCAAGTCGAACTTCTTCTGATTCATTTCCTCGTGATTGTACCTTTGGCTCGAGGTTTTCGAACTTGAACTCGCTGGGGTAACGGTATGTCCCAGAGTCGTAGTCAAAGGTCGTATAAATAGTCTGTTTAAATGTACCTGGGATCTGCAAGGGTCTGCTTGGGTTGAAGAGTCGCTTACTGTGGTCAGGCAGTGGTTTATGTGAGATACTTGAAGTCCTGGTTAGTTGTCCTCACGCATAGGTGGTGGTTATGGTTGGTAAAGGTTTCGTCTGATTACGTATCGGTGAATCCTTCTGACGGTCCTTCTGACGGGAGCAACACTCAGCAATGATTACGTATCGGGAGGTCCTACTGGCGGTCCGTTTCATCGGTGCAACATACGACGTGGGTTAGTTATAAGTACCACGAGATGATACCGAGATTACGGGAGATTTCGTATAGGTTGGTCCGATTGGCAGTCCCTTTCACAGGAGCAACACACGACGAAGATTAGGTATAAGTACCACGAGAATATACCGAGATTACGAGAGATTTCGTATAGGAAGGTCCTACTGGCGGTCCGTTTCATGGGAGCATTACTCTAAGTAGGTTAGTTTTAATTACCATGAGATGATACTGAGTAACGAACAAATTCACTTTTTATTCGCCACTGTCTTTATTATGGACCAGGTGATCTTTTATAAGATCAGAGAACTACATATTTTGTGGCCTAACTATGATTAGCTGGTCAATGTTAACGAAGGTACTTACACTAAGGTCAATTTTAAAGAAATGTATGTGCTAGGTACTAGTTGGTATTGAGTATCTGCTCAGCTTGCTGGAATTGCTCAGTCGATTATTCTTACCGCTGATATGGCTGATTTCTGCTTCTGGCACCGTTGGAGCTGGGTTATTAGATCTTGGCACTGGGTGCCAATAAACTGTTTTTTCATGAGATATTGCCAAAAAACTTAAAAAGGACCACAAAAGCACGATTTTGCAAAATATCTCTAAAAGGGTCCTTCAGAAAAATAAACGGATGTCATTATTACACAAAAATGTACGCACTCACAACGGAAAATAACATTATTAAACAAGAAAGGAAAGCTATCTTCGGGCAGATCCGTAGTAAATAAATCCTTGCAGTTAGTAGCATTTTATGTTATTAGATATATTGACGACGACCTACATCCCGGAAATTACCTCTAACACTCACTCACCAAAACAAGAAAATACCAGATCTTGTAGCGTAGCCTTAACACTTGAAACTTTAAACTCGATAAGTGTAGAAAAAGGCCAGCGTCTAAATCTGTTGACGGACTTACGAAATTAGTAACCGTGGCGCCAAACTTAACTTAACTTTTGACCATAAACAGAGGGCCAATTACATACATATTTCGAGACCCAAATACAAACTTAACGAAAGTGCACCCAATTCAAACTCTAATTCAAACTGACCCTAATTCAAACTGACTGACAATCGATATTCCAGCGCCGCTCGTCTGGGAACTCCATCTACTCCAGTGAACACCTCCTCCACGATGCTTCGTTTCCACTCTCGACGTGGTATGGCCGTATCGCAGATGAATAGTAAGCTTTCTCGGGGCAGGGGCTCGACATGTTTACGTTATTTCTTCCTGCGCACAAGATTATCGCTGTAACAGGTACTCGTACCCAACACTTCAAGAAAAAGATCTCTTATCATCCTGGCCAGACGCCACTGTTTCTTTGTGGTTCACCTCTTCTACGGCCATTGTCCATCGTCTCAGGGTAAATCCACCAGATAACTCCGTTCAGCAAGTACTTCAGGGTACTCCTTTCAGCAAGTCGTTGGGAGTCAGTGGAGCATCCTGATTTAATGTGAATGGCAGATGCGTTAGTGGGAGAGAATTTACTATGTTCTCCGCCTCAATCAACAGATTCCCCAGAACATGTTCCATGGGAGCCACCTCCCTCATCGTATGGTCGGTGGCTCTCGTGCCGCCGCTACTACTTGAGAAAACTCTTCGGCTGAGGAACTCCCTCTTAGTAATGACGCGTACTAACGCGTTATAGTCATAATGGGGCTGGAGGCCCTACGGTGCTTGACGCTGAATCTGAAGTCATCTATAGCCAGATGCCAATACGTGCCCAATACATTTGCTCGTATTCGGTCCACTCGAAGTTCCTAACGGGCTTAAGGCTCTGACCAATCTCGCCAAGCTGGAGGAAAAACAAATTAAGATCAAATTGCATGTCTCTCATTTACTCGTTTTGAGATAGTAATGTCTTCATCCGCGTCTGCGAAGCTGTCTACGTAATCTTCCACGTAGTGGTACACATTAATGGACAGGACCGCCAGAGATTTAGTGAGCATGTGCCTTGAAGCTGCTTCAAACGTCAACGCTATTATCTTGTAAATTTTTTGTCCTTTCGGTCATCTTCATGCCTCTACAAGAATCTCTGGGCTCATTTATCTTGTGACTGTATCAATACCTGGTGGAACGAGAAAAGTGGTTATTAATCCAAGGCGGTTTCCAACGCGTTGTGAATTATATCATAAAAAAAATCAGTAGCAGCTTCGATAGAGCTAAAAGATGAAAGATATTCCGAGTCGATTCCAACTAAATGATTGCGAAGAGCACTATAGTTCGGAAAAATTTATGGCGTATTATGGCATATTGTGGCGGGACGTTCAAGAAATGAAGAACACGACAGACACGCTTTTTTGTGTGCCATGGTACATTCATCCCAAACAATGAGTTAACATGCTCGCAGGATTTTTCCCATACCTGATGCTGAAGTACATTTGAAGAAATTTATGTTCACTGCTTTGTGATAGATTTTTCCTTTGATTTTGAAAGTTGGCATGAATTGGTGAGTTACAATTTCCACACCAAATGACGTAATTTGGAAGCAAGAATTGTATCTCCTAATGTTTGAGAGAAAATGCTTCGCAGCAGTGGTTCCAGCGAGCAGAGTTCACAATGGCTCTGGTGGTTTTCAAGTTGAGGTAATTAGATTTTTTTATATATACAATGAAAATGAAATCTATAGGGTGTCAAAATTTGAGCTTGAATAGTTCAGTACTTTTTAAATGTCACAACATTTATATATATATAGATTGAGTTTCGGAACGTGATATTAGATCCTCCAACGCGCACGCGAATTTGAACTTCATGCATCGGTAATAAATTAAAAATTGACTCTCCATTTTATTAAGAAAACGTTTGTATGGAAAAAAGAAAAATGCTGTTTGAGGATTTTCCCGGCAATTATTCAAATTTTTCTCACCTTTTAAACCTTCCCTTGACCTCCACGAATAATTCAAGACCAAGATAAGATAAATCCGTTCAGCCGTTCTCGAGTTTTAGCGAGACTAACGAACAGAAATTCATTTTTATATGTATAGAGATTGATTTTATAGTGAAATTCTCTTAAGGTTCGTCCAACTATATACGATCCGATATGTATCTAATAATATAAGCTACTTAAGTGCAAGGCTGTATCAATTGCGGCTCCTCCTGAATTAAGCTTCCTTTACGGTATTCAATAAATTCCGTAATATCGCATGGAAGAAAAATATAAAAATGGGCTAAACCAAAATACAATTGTAAGGATGATATCTTAACTTACAGTCTACTTTTTGAAACCTTTATCTGTTATATAGACAGACCGACAGACACACACACGGACATATCTACATATGTATATCGACTTGACTAATATATATATATATTATAGGGACAAAAATTCAAATACCATTCATATTCATATCCTCTCCATTATATGGAGGAAGTATTTCCATTTTAAAGTTATAAAAACTTTATTATAATTATAATTAATAATAATAATAACTATTTATTAAATAATCTATTCCTATTTTTAAACATACCTGTTTCGGCGAACGTTATTATTTCCTGAGTATTTCCAAAAAAGTCTTCCTGTTCAAAGTTTTCATGATCATTGATTTCTGAACCATAATGCCGTTTTAGTTTTCCCGTATCGATATTGGAACTAAAAATGTGGGTGTTCATTCGATAATATCCGCGATTGGTCCATTCCGGGTCCTGACTCTTGTAGGGGCTTTGATCACTGTAATCGTTAAAATATTCATGATCATTGGGGTTGACTTCCCCATTTTTACCACCAATACTGTCGCTACTATCACTACTAGGATTTATATTAATCAGATATGTGGATTTACTAAACGGGTTCGCATTGCTTCTCTCGATACTGATGTCATTGAAACTTTTGCTGGCTCTACCAAAACCAGAACTTTTTTGCAGATTATAAGAAAGGCGTGAATGATCATTCGCAGGTTGAGACAAAATATGAGAACTTATTTGCCGTAGATGTGGCAAACTTTTAATGAATATATTTTTTGTTAGGGGTTCTCCGGCATGATGCTTTTTTTCAAATGCTGTATAATTTCTCAGGGATTTTCTCAGAGAACGACTGATTGGCTTTTGACTACTAGTAGCATATACTTTTCCACCATTTTTATTCAATCTTGAACTCTTTTTACGAAAGTTACTACTACTACTCTCGAAAGCGTTGTTGATAATCCGATCACCATCTGCTCGATATATTGTTTCCCAAATAAACTGTTTTGGAAGGGGATTAGATACATTTGGCTTATGGGTAAGGCCAAGCTTCGTTAAAATTTGACGTTTAATGGACTCCAAACGGACTAGATCTCCCGGTGAAATGTTATGTTGTTTATTCGTTTTTTTGTAGAAATTATTGTTATTGTATTTATTGTAGATGTTGTAATCTGTGGGTGCATTATCTGTGTAAATGTGATAATTGTAAAGTGTCATATGTAAGTTTATTTTAATTTAAATGTAAACAAATTTTAAATAAAAAATACCCGAAAAAGGCTAATTTTTATTTGTAAGAAAGCCTTTCCCTAGAAATATTATCGTATTTATACCCATGCAGAAGTTATTAAAAATTTTGTCTAAGGTGTGCAACGCAGTAAAGGAGGCATCTCCGACCATATAAAGTATATATTCTTGCAGCTTATAACAGAGCTGTAACTCTATTAATAGTCAATTAACTCTTTGCTCAAAATGGAATGGTACCAAGTCTCATCTTTCTAACTTAAAAAACACCACAGGTATGCAAATTTCGATCGTTCTATGACAGCTATTGGATATAGTCGACTGATCCTTATGAAATTTTGTAAATAAAATATTTTGGCCAAATATAACGTGTGTGGAAAGTCCTAACCCTTTAACTTAAAAAACACAACAGTTATAGCATTTCCGATTAATCAGTTATATGACCTCCTGGTTCTGACGGCATCACCAACAGATCCCTGAGATCCTTCCCTCAACGAGCCATTTTGTTTCATGCTTTCTAAATGTAAAAATAAAAGACGATCTACTGTTATTTGCGACTCGACGTCTTCCCACCTGAGTTAGCGCCATAGCCTTCAGAGTTCTGTATCGCTGTTCCACAACTTGTGCCATCGAGTCCCAAGTAGGGATGAGGTCCGAGCTCGAGGCATTTTGAGCTTCCTCCCACTCGGCCTGAGTAGCTGGGGCCAGTCTTTGAAGGAACAACTGGTCAATGATGCAGCCGGCGATCTGAACTTTCGTTCCCAAAAATTTTTAAAGGCTCCAACGAGGAGCTTCTTGGGCTTCTTGGATCCTCTTCAAATCCTGAGGGATACCCTTGTCTTGCATTTCAAATAGCACTCCGTGCTGGAGTGGGTGCTGCTGGAGTTCATCGCCACTAAAATTGAACTACGATCAATCACAATAAGAAACCGCAACAAATAATTCTAGCGCCAAAATTCTTGATTCTAATTTATTGATAATATCACAGGCCGACAATTTCCAACTTTTTTGTTGGAACTAACTTGTTTGTTGGCTCTAAAGCTGTTTCTTTGTTCAAAACGTATCTATTGCAGGTTCAGCTTGTTTAGTAAAGCTATACAGAAGTTATAGATAGCCATGACTTTTTGAAAATATGAAATTAAAAACTCCAATTTAATTGAAGAAAATATTGTTTAACCACCTATAATAAATTCAATAAAATTATTTAGAGTTTTTCCTTAAACCCAAAATTAAAACATGGTATGATCTACTGATTTCAATAAGAAAATAAAAATCTTCCATAAGAAAATGTTTGGGGAAAAATCATAGAAGACCAAAAATTAATGTAGAAAATCTGAGATTTCAATTTTGGATGAGTATTCCAAAGATATGGTAACTGCCACATACCATTTTTTATCGAACTGTGCACTCGGAACCGTACACTGAGTTGTGAAATGTGTATATAGATGAATGCTTATGAGCGGCGAATGCACTTGCAAATGGAGCGTATTTATGATATGTATGTTATAAATAGCGAATCGGATAACAATTGGCGATCGTATTTTATGTTTATTTTATGTATTTATTTACATTAGTTTTAATGTAGTTATTATATTATTAAATACAAAAAGTACGTGAGTGCCCACATAGAACTCGCCCCGGAGTTTAACATGGAATCGGACATTGACTACACTACGAGCGCCCTGGAAGAAATAGTCGTTGCAGAAGCTAAAATCTCCACTCCTCAAGGGAAGGAAGTAGACCGAAACAAATACTACAAATCCAATCAGCAAATCGAACAGCTCGTGCGAGAAAAGAGGCGCACGCTCACCCAAATCTTAGCACCTTAATCGGAACGACCACCCCGATAAGAAACTATTTGGGATGCTGGGCTCGCAGCGACGAAGACCAAGCTGAAACATTCGCTACATATCTCCAAAGTATCTTCCAGCCAAACCCTGCTTTAAATTCATTCCTTCTGCCAGTCTTTCAGCCAGAGGCTACCCGTCTGCCAACTACACCTTTATTTAGGCCGAACGAAATCGAAAAAGTCATAAGAGGGGTTAAACCAAAAAAGGCTCCCGGTGGTAACCTACTGACGCCAAAGATGCTGATCGTCTGCAAACTATTTAATGGGATCAATAATCTTGGCTATTTCCCAAAAAAGTAGAAGAAATCCATCATTATAATGATACCGAAGCCTGGAAAACGCACAACTAACAACGTCAACGTTCTCCGACGATACCGCTATCCTTAGTCGCTCCAGATGCACAACGCAAGCAACAAGCCAACTGGCTAATCATCTTATAGTAGTGGAAAGGTAGCTGTCCGATTGGCGCATTAAAATATACGAACAAAAGTGTAAACATGTAACGTTCACTCTTAATAGGCAAACATGCCCTCCGCTTTCACTAAAAGGTAAGCAGACCCCTCAATCTAACGAAGTAACGTACCTTGGCGTCCACCTTCATAAACTATTTAATAATGGTATTTAATAGTTTAATAAACTATATACCTCGCGTAAGCACTTCGAATGGAAGAAAATGCACCTAAAACTGAAAGCCAGCAGCCTCCACTGGATCATAAACTCACGATCGCCACTGTGCCTGGAATACAAGCTACTACTCTACAATTCAGTCCTAAAGCCAATCTGGACGTATGGCTCTCAGCTGTGGGGGAACGCGAGCAGCAGCAAAATAGACATCATACAGCGCGCACAATCAAAAATCTTGAGAACTATCACTGGGGGCACCTTGGTATGTTCGCAACGAAAACGATCCACCGGGATCTGGGCATCCTCTCGCGGTGAAAGGCGAAATTCAGTAGCAAAAAGAGTCCTACAAAGAAAAACTGTCTTCGCACCCAAATTTCCTCGCTCGGGGATTGACTCGGGTTTCTAGCGGATCCCACCTGCGACGCAACAACATTCCAACTCAGCAATCGATTTTTAGGGCCGTCTAACTCTGTATCCGTCAATATGACTGTTAGTTAAGTTAAAAATATCAGATTTGATACACCTCTAGTGAGTCCCGCAAAGAGAAGATTCAAGAAATAAAAGCAACGTTTAAAAAAAAAATGTATATTTGTAAAGAAACTGATTTATAAATACAAGTTAATTGTTTTCAAGCCACTTTTGCCACTTTTATACCTTGCAGAGTATTATAATTTTGGTCAAAAGTGTGCAACGCAGTGAATGAGAAATCTCCGACCCTATAAAGTATGCGTATTGTTGATCAGAATCACCTTCTGAGTCGATATAAGCATGTCCGTGTGTCTGCCTGTTTCTCCACAAACTAATCTCTCATTTTTAAAGCTATCGAGTTGATACATTGTACACATTTTCTTTTGTTTGCAGGCAGTATATAAGTCGGAACAGAATCGGTCGACTATATCCTATAGCTGCCATATAACTGATTGATCGGAAATGCCATAACTTTAATGTTTAGGCTAGAGGGTTAAGACTTTGTACAGGGTTAAGGGCTAGAGGGTTAAGATTTTGTATTATGTTTGGCCAAAATATCTTATGTAAAAAATTGCATAAGTATCGGCCGACTGTATCCTATAGCTGCCATAGAACGATCAGAATTGGCATAACTTTTAAGTTAGAAAGATGGTGTGGTGTATGCACATATGAGTTCTTATTACACAACATATATTGCGCGGCAACACTTTGTACATAAAAATGTACCAAATGCCCAAACACATTTCAAGTGCATACGTAATATGATATGCAATTGCATTCACCGTTTAGAACCGAGTCAGCATGGTTCCCACGCTGACCACATATATGCATATGTGCATGCATAACTCTCTGCCCGTTTCTACATACTGTAACTTGACTTATATATAAAATATATAAATCGGCTGCTCTGCCGCTGCGCCAACAGCTAGCAAGCCTTAGTGTAAGAAAACCACAATTCATTCAAATAAAGACACTGAACTGGATGACACATCCTTTTCAATTCTACATGGCGACCGTGACTTCGGTTTGAAAGAACCTGAAGAAAAAGTCAAACAATCAATCAATCAAACAATCGCATAATGAAACAACAAAATCAATGAACAACAATAACAGCAGCAGCAAGCACAATAGTAGTCCAACAAGAAAACCTGTCCTGTGCAGGATTACCGGTAAGATGATGTTCCAGCAAAAACAGCAGCAACCGCCAAACCAAAATGCGAGGAAAACGGAGAACAAAAATAACTGAGTGAGTTGAGTGCAAGCGATGGAAAAACGCGGAGGTGTTAAAAATAAGGTGAATAAAAGAATAGCACACGTTAAGTGGCTATTATTTACTAAAACTCCGCCTCCCACGTGGTCTACTGCACAAAAGTTGTAGGCCGAGCTTAATTTAAAAAAAAAAGCCTCGCAGAGAGACGCCCAATTGTTGCAACTCACTCACATAAAATACAAAATATAAACAAGATGATAACAAAGTTTCAACCACCGCCAGCAAAGAAGATACCAGCGCTGGTAAAGACGAGCCCAGCCGACTGCCCCAGCCGACCAGTGCGAAGACCGGCACCGGCTCCGCCTGAGCCAATAGGCCCCGGACATCTGCAGCAGATCAGAACAGCGAGAGGGGCAAACCGCCACTTTCGCCTACGAAGGAGCGTCAGTAAAGCCATCCGGCGACGACCAGCTGACGCAGAAGATACGGGTCATCAAAGTGCGAAAACAGGTGCATGCCTATACTATGTTTATATTTATATTTTATAATATAATACAAATAATATAATTTAAGACAAAAATTTTGTAAAAGCGCGCGGAACCATTTCCGCTCGTTTAGAAGTATAGCCCGTAAAGCTATGCGAAACAATAGGCAGGATGAATGTAATAGGAACAAAAAAAATTTATAAGAAATACCTATAATTATAATTTATAAAAAAAAACAATGGCTATAGTTGACGTTAAGACAGTGGATTCCACTGCTAACGTTGACGTTAATAACGTTAATAAAGTTGAGCCAAATAACATTAATTTGGAATTTGTAAATATTATGCTATTAATAATTGTTGTCATAATGTGTGCCAATTGCTTTTATAAACTATACAAACTTCATAATAAATGTTTGAAAAAAAATATATGAGCCGAGCAAACGACTTGAACAAAATTTAAAAATAAAAGAGAACAAAAGCACACAAACAACAAATATTAATGATGCAAAATATAAAAAAAAATATAATATAATAAAGTAACAATGAATTAAAATAAAAAAAAATTTAAACAAAATATATATATGTGCAAATAGCCAAGAGAAGAAAAATTTATTACAATGGCACAATCAAATACTGATTTTATCAACACTGCATCAAAGCTTATACCAGTGTTTGATGGTAAAGCAGAAAATTTAGCAAGTTTTCTCTATGCATTTGTATTGATAAGGTAAAACTTATCATGCTGTCTGGCACCTTCAACACCATGAATGATGCCATATCCAAATTCGTAAACAGTTGCACGGAAGCAACTGGACAACCTAATGCTGACCTTTATTTTAAAAATTATTCACAGCGTGGTGGAAACCGCGGACGTGGACATTTCAGAGGAAACTCTCGTGGTGGTTACAATAATTACAACAACTACAACAGTTCCAATCATAATAATAATGAGCAAGGCCAATATAGGGGAAACTCAAGAGGCAATAACAGTAACACAAATAATAACGTGAGAATTGCCCAGAATAAATCGGAAAACTCTCAGCCTTCAGATGTTCAGGAGTAGGCAGTTATGCGTTTCTTACAATCAATCTTAGCTTAAATATATTTTTAGACTTTTATAATGTAATGTAGACGAATAAAAAGCTTGTATTTTTAATAGATACTGGTGCAGACATATCTCTTTTAAAGGGAAATCTTGATATCTTTCATGATATCCAAATTAATAAGAAAATCAATATCCAAGGCATAGGCTAAATTAATAAGAAAATCAATATCCAAGGCATAGGCCAAGAAATAATACAGTCAAACGGATTGATTTCAATAGAGATACAGACAGGTAAATACATAATTACACACGATTTTCATTTAGTAAATTTGCACTTCGCAATACCCTGTGATGGAATAATAGGCATTGACTTCATTAAGAAATGCAATTGCCAGTTAGATTTCAAACGGCCGTCAGTCAACGGGTACTACACGGGGAGAAACGCATGTTTTCATGTGCCGTAACTGTGTACACCGCTGGTAGTGCGAATATACTCTTCACGTGAGGGCGGCTGGTAACAGGTCCGGTAAGGTCATGTCTCTGCCGAGGACGCTGGCGAATCGTAGTCGGGCGGGGAGAAGAACACTCCCTTCCTCAAATTACCCCAATCCAAGGTGGAACAGCATATGCCGAGGGATGCATGTCCGGGGGATGCACGGACGTTAATATGCGGACTCTGGGGGACCGGCCGACCACTCAGTTTCAATCAGGCTTATCATGATAAGCGGGCTATGTCATGATGGACGAACCCCTTCCCGAACCGAACCCCTTCCCGAAGGCCCCGGTCCGGCGACTTCTGGCCCCTTGCAGCGGAAGGGGTCCTATAAATATAAAAGGAGAGCGGCCTTCATTCTGATGAGGGCGGACCCATCGTCGGAATCCAACCCCGACCAGGCTGAGATAATAAAGTGGGCGAGGGAAATCCTGCCTGACTTTCAGCCAGCAAAAGCGGTGGTGAGACTGGATTCAAAGAAGTCGACAGAAGTAGGAGACTCTGCCAAGGATAGCGCACAAAGTGCGAAGAGGCAGAGGTCGACGGACGGTGGAGTGCCCCTAGCGAAGAAAAAAAAGGTGCAGACGCAACAGAGCAACAGATCTTTCGCAGAGGTTACTAAGGGTAGGACCATCATTGGGGTCGTTGACAACGACTCCAAAGATGGCTTGATCCCCAAGGAGCTTTGACGGAGGGTGGTGAACGAGCTGCATGGGCGCTTCATGGAGGAGATGCTCAAGAGCGGAGGACCTCCACCGGACTGCAATGTGATAGTGTGCCAAGATGCGAGGTCTGTAAGCCTCTACAAGCGCATGATTGCGTCGCTTGGAGAGGTTTACCCAGGAGCCAGTCTGGAGGCGGTGGACTGGGGCAAGATCCCCAGCAAACCGAGGGCCCGCGTATGTCTGACAGAGAAGCCGGCGGACCCTGCTACCATACTGGCCATGCTCAAAATGTGCAATCCCACACTCCCTACGGCGGACTGGAGAGTCGCCAAGGTGGAGGAAGTAGTGGGACTAAGAAGGCAGGTCGTCCTCACTTTAAATGAGGAGACTGCTAGGATCCTGGAGGGTGCTGGTAGCCGTATTAAGTACGGGTTCGAGCACGTAGCAGTGAGGATCTACAAGTCGGATGCGAAGAATAAGCCAGGAGGCATCGACTTGGAGACAGACGCACAATAGCTAGACTTGCGGGAACCGACCGAAGAGGTCCGCCCAGAAGGAATGTCAGATGTGGAGGAGGATATTCGGGAAGGGTACACCTCAGAGGAGAGTGACTTGGCAAGGGCTCTTAGGGGCGTCGGCATAGAGGAGGACTCACTGCTAGGCTCCGACACCGAGGCTGAGGTTACTGTGGTGGAAAATCTAAAGGATATCTCTGACATTCCTGCAGATAAATCTCCACCACAGTAAGGTGGCATCCGCCGCCCTCCTGCTCCATCTCGCAGAGAGTGGAGCTGACGTGGCCCTCATCCAAGAACCCTGGATCCTTGTTTTCCATTAGTCTTGGAATAGATGTTAGTTTCGATTTAAGCTTTAGGTTATTACCATTCCATTCGTGGTAGGCGTACAAAATGAATAACTTTAAATTAAATGAAGCCTATTAGAGTACAATATGTAATATTTTGTCAATACATACGTGATAGATTGTTAAGCATGGAGATCCTTTCTCAAATACATGAAAAAAATAATGTGGGACATAAATTATATGGGGCCTTAAGCTCTCTAAAACTGAAACAGCCAATAAAGCTAAAGAAAGATACTTTTCTTAAAACAAAGTTCAACAATCATCAATCAGGCGTAGCTCTAATGTTAAACAAGGATAAGCTTAAAACTAGTTCAAAACAAAAACTAAACAGAAAAAAAAATAATATATATACAGAAAATGAAGTTCATAACAATTCAATGAGTGAAAAAAAAAATTAAAGGGCGACATCCTTGGAGACAGGATTCTCGGTTTAGGGGCGTCGGATTTCAGGCTGTAAAGAGCCGATGTAACAGGTTAAAAGCGAGCATGTATTCTCGCAAAAAAGAGCCTTAACATTTTCTTGTTACCAAATTTCAGCAATGAAGATCATGTAGCCGCATCGATAGAGGACCCAGGCGGCCATCTAAGAATATGCTCGGAGTATATGGGTCATGACCAAATAGGACCCCCACCGCACTTGCTACTCAGGTGGCTAGTGGAAGACAGCGAGAGGAGGAAAATCGACTTACTAATAGGATGCGATGCCAACGCTCATCATAGTCAGTGGGGAAGTACGGACACAAATGAGAAGGGTGAGTCAATCTTCGATTTTATCCTCAGCTCTAAGCTTCTAGTGGGTAACAGAGGTTCAGAACCCACCAAAAACTGGAGAGAGGTTCTTGACATTACACTATTCTCGCACTCCCTGGCTGATGCAATCACCAGCTGGAGAGTCCTAGACAAACACTCCTTTTCAGACCACCGCTACATTGAGGTAGCCGTAAATTTTGAAAACGTCACCAAGCAACCAGTTCGAAACCCTAGGAAGGCAAACTGGGAGCTCTATAAAAAGATACTGGATAGATCCCTAGGTGAACCGCCTTCAGAGACCATCGGGACTTACGAGGGGCTCAACGCCATGGTAGATAAGCTTACTGCGACGAGCGCAAAAGCATACCACAGGGCCTACCCCAAGAAAAGAATAGGTAGCAGCAGATCGAAGAAGCCTCCATGGTGGGCCTCGTCGTTAGCCCCCTTCAAGAAACCCAGACGAGGCGTGGGAGGCCTATAAAGCTGAACTCAGGCGGTATAACAAGGAATTGCGAAATGCAAAGAGGGCTGCCTGGGCCAATTTCTGCACCAATATCCAGGAGACATCAGAGGCCGCCCGCCTAGGAAAGATTCTCTCTACTACAGCCCCCATCGTAGGTTATATTAAGAAAACGGATGGGCGGTGGACAACCTCAAGCCGGGAATCCCTGGAGACCCTTGTCAACGCACACTTCCCGGGTTGCTCATCAGAAGAAACTACCCAGGTGATGCGTAGCCAGGGCCATCAGGGCTTACTTAACTACCTACTTAGTGACAGAAATCTTAAGTGGGCAATAGAAAACTTTAAACCCTTCAAATCTCCGGGCCCAGACGGTATTATACCGGCTTAGTTATCCAGGGCCGGTATTAACCTAAGGAAATGGTTCAAGAAAATCTTCAGTTCAGTGTGCACAAAGGTTGTATTCATACCCAAGGCGGGCAAACCCTCTCACTGCACCCCTAAGGACTTCAGACCTATAAGTCTTTCATCCTTCCTCCTTAAGACTATGGAAAGACTCTTGAGTCTCCATCTCCAACTAACCATTAACCCAAGGGACATCTCATGCTCTCAGCATGCTTACAAAAGGGGCCGATCAACAGAAATAACCCTGCACGAAATCACTATGATCGCCGAGCGAGCGATCAACTTTAAGGAATACGCACTTGTTGCTTTTCTAGACATAGAAAGGGCCTTCAACAACATCTTGCTGTGCTCAATAATTGATGCACTGAGGGGACTTGGAATAGACGACCGATCAATTGACCTAATACGGCAGATCCTGGTCAACAGGAGTGTCGAGGCTACTCTTGGAGGTTCGACTATTCGAAGATACGTCAAGAGGGGCACCCCGCAAGGAGGTGTACTCTCACCACTACTCTGGAACGTGGTGGTTAATAGCCTACTACGATCCTTGGAGGGTGGCGGCTGTAAGATCATTGCGTATGTGGACGATGTTGCTATTGCCTTCGTAGGGAAATACCCACAAACGCTATGCGACCTAATGACAGGGAAGCTCGAAGTTCTGTCGGCCTGGGTGCAAAGGAACGGGCTGGGAGTCAATCCGTCCAAGACACAGCTCGTGTTGTTTACCAGGTAGTACAAAATACCAAATCTAAGGCTTCCGAAGCTCCTAGGGGAAACACTAGTTCTTAGTGATAGTGCGAAGTACCAAGGCATCACACTAGACAGGAAACTGGACTGGAAGCTGAACACCGCAGATAGGACTAAGAAAGCGGCAATAGCACTCTATACCTGCCTCAAGGCGGTAGGCCTGAAATGGGGAATGTCCCCCAAGATAGTCAGATGGTTATACACAGCGATCATCAGACCAATCTTATTCTATGGAGTTGTGGTCTGGTGGCCAGTCTTGGACAACTCCTTATGCAGGGAAAGGTTCAGGAAGACGCAGCGCATGGCGGAAGTCTGTATAACAGGCAGTCTACGCACTACGCCTAGCGACGCCCTAGATATCATCCTTGACCTACTACCAGTAGAACTGATGGGGGTAAAGATAGCCACACTGGCGGCAATAAGACTGCGAGAGGCGAATCTATGGAGCAAGAATAGTTTTGGTCATACCAGACTGAACCTACATCACTTAATGCCTGAGGGGGGCACGGACTACTGCGTGCCCATCGACCAACCCACCAATAATTACAAAATCATCATCCTCTCGAAGGAGGAATGGGATGCCCGGACACCGGGACTGGAGGGCTCCATTCATATCTACACAGATGGATCAAAACCTAACGGCCTGGTAGGAGGCGTTTACTTTTGTGAACATTTGAGCCTAAAGGAGTCCTTTAGACTCCCTGACCACTGCAGTGTTTTCCAGGCTGAAGTAGTAGCCATTAGGGAAGCACTGAAATTCCCAGCACTAAGAGGCAATCGGGATACAATATGCATCTTCTCCGACAGTCAAGCAGCCCTCAAGGCACTGGACGGGTTCTCGTCCAACTCCAGGACAGTCAATGACTGTCGCAGATCTCTCAACGAGATGGAACAGCATGACATCTACCTCATTTGGGTTCCCGGTCACAGGGATCACGAGGGAAACTGCGCTGCAGACGAACTAGCTAGGGCAGAGACTACCTACCCTCTCCTACCGGAGAAAGGTGTTACCGCTGGGATACTTTTCACACTTAGGTGAAAGTATCCACAGCGGTAACACAAGGAGCCCTAGCGGCTCAAGTGGAAGCGGGGGGGTCTTCTATGACCCCCTAGCATCACCACCTTAACATAACCTAACCTAGATTTCAAATGAAGATTGGCTAATAATGAGACCAAACAATTTGAATTTCCCACTTTATGTTCCAATAACATACAGTTCTGGTAATAATTCCGTTGTTCTACCAGCAAGATCCCAAGTTGTTCGAAAGATTCATCTATCATCAGATGAAGAGAGTATATTAATACCTAATCAGGAAATTCAACACGGCATTTATGTTGCGAACACGGTCGCAACAGCCAAAAATGCATTTGTCCGATTATTGAATACAACCAGAAATGATAAAATAGTAAATATTCACAGTTTAAAATATGAACCACTTTCAAACTATGACATAGTTCACAAAAATCCAGAAAATAGAGAAAAAACTGTCTTATCTCAAGCTAAAAAATTTCCCGCCACAATTCAAAAACGAAACCGAATCAATTACTACCAACAATTTCTACAAGCAAAAGCTAAGATTAACGGATGATGAACCAGTTTACATAAAGAATTATAGAAGTCCACATAGTCAGAAGGATGAAATTAATATACAGGTACAAAAATTAATAGACAATAAAATAGTAGAACCGTCTGTATCAGCCTATAACAGCCCACTGTTATTAGTTCCGAAGGAATCACTTCCCGGATCTGATAAGAAAAAATGGCGATTAGTAATTGACTATCGTCAAATTAATAAAAAACTGTTATCGGATAAATTCCCGCTACCTAGAATTGATGATATTTTGGATCAATTAGGAATAGCAAAATATTTCTCATGTCTGGACTTAATGTCTGGCTTTCATCAAATCGATCTTGAAAAAGGTTCCAGGGATATAACGCAATTTTCAACGAGCAATGGCTCGTATCTTTTTACACGATTGCCTTTCGGTTTAAAAATAGCGCCTAATTCATTTCAGAGGATGATGACTATTGCATTCTCTGGATTAGACCCTTCACAAGCATTCCTTTATATGGACGACTTAATAGTTATAGGTTGCTCCGAAAAACAAATGCTTAAAAACTTAACTGTTGTTTTTGAGAAATGTAAGGAATACAACCTTAAGTTGCATCCTGAAAAATGATCATTTTTTATGCATGAAGTCATCTTTCTGGAACATAAATGCACTGATAAAGGAATCGTGCCAGACGACAAAAAATACGACGTCATTAAAAATTACCCAGTCCCTCACGATGCGGACAGCGCTAGAAGATTTGTTGCATTTTGCAATTATTATAGACGTTTTATCAAAAATTTTGCCAACTATGCTCGTCACATAACAAGATTATGTAAAAAAAAGATGTTAAATTCGAATGGACAACTGATTGCCAGAATTCATTGGGCAATAACTTATTTCAGACCATATGTTTATGGTAGACACTTCACTGTCAAGACTGATCATAGACCTTTAATTTACCTGTTTTCAATGATTAATCCAAGCTCTAAGCTAACGCGCATGCGACTTGGAAGAATATAATTTCACTGTGGAATATCTGAAGGGAAAAACAACTATGTTGCTGATGCGTTATCAAGAATAACCATCAAAGACCTACAAAATGTAACCAGAAATATCAATAAAGTCACTACAAGATATCAGAATAGACAGAAAATCCGCGCGGAAAATAAAGAAAAAGAATTGCCTACGCAATCCTTAGATTCAGCTTCTAAGCCCAACGTATAAGAAGTCATTAACAATGACGAAGTACGTAAAGTAGTGACATTGCATGTAAAAGATATGTTATGTTTATTTAAACATGGCAGAAAAATTACCGCAAGATTCGATGTTAGCGATTTATATACCAATGGAATTCTAGACTTAGGTCAATTTTTCCAATAGCTTGAACTGCAAGCCGGTATAAATAAAATCAGCCAACTCAAAGTGGCACCGTGGAAAAATATCTTTGAATATACTTCAATAGATATTTTCAAATTTATGGGCAATAAAATATTGAAAACATTAAGAGTAGCGCTACACATCCCGGTGACCATAATATATAAAAAAAAAGATAAAGAAGCTATTCTGTCTAATTTCCATCACGATCCCGTACAAGTAGGTCATACTGGTATTTCAAAAACTTCAGTAAAAATTAAAAGATATTATTTTTGGAAAAATATGACTCGTGATATCACAGACTACATACGAAAATGTCAGAAATGCCAGAAAGCTAAAGTAACTAAACATAGTAAGACCCCATTAACAATAACAGACACACCTATAAATGTTTTCGGCAGAGTGATAGTGGACACTATTGGCCCGCTATCCAAATCAGAAAATGGTAACGAGTATGCAATCACTTTAATATGTGACCTAACTAAGTATTTAGTTGCCATACCTGTACCAAACAAGAACGCCAATACTGTCGCTAAAGCAATATTTAAATCCTTTATTCTGAAGTACGGTCCAATGAAAACGATCATTACGAACATGGGAACAGAATACAAGAATTTAATTATAGACAATTTGTGCAAGTATTTAAATATTAAAAATATTACGTCTACAGCACACCACCACCAAACAGTTGGAACAATAGAGAGAAGTCATAGAACTTTTAATGAATTCATACGATCTTATATATCGGTTGATAAAACTGATTGGGACGTATGGATTCAATATTTTGTCTTTTGTTTCAACAAGACCCCCTCTATGGCACATCATTATTGTCCATATGAGCTAGTATTTGGTAAAACAAGTAATTTATCAATAAAATTTAATAGCATAGATAGCATAGAAGCAATATATAATATAGATGATTATGCGAAAGAAAGTAAATACAGATTAGAAGTAGCATATAAAAGAGCTAGGATAATGATAGATCATAAGAATAAAAATAAGGCACTATATGATTAGAAAGTAAACAATATAGATATATCAGTAGGAGATAAAGTTTTATTAAGAAATTAAACATGTCATAAGTTAGATTATAAATATACTGGTCCGTCCGATAAAGTAACGGAAATAGGAAATAGAAATAATATAATAATAACAAAAACAAAAATCAGACAGTTCATAGGGATAGACTAAAACATTTTATTTCATAACCACATTTAGTATGGCCATACATAGATAATAACATATATATATATAAATATCTTTAATACATAAATATTTTTATTTCATTTCATTTTCTTTGTCGTTATTAAGTACAAATTCAAAAAAAAATTTAAAAAAACAAGAAAGGAAAGCTAACTTCGGGCGGAGCCGAATTATTTTGCCCAAAGAGGAATCCCCTGAAACTCCCATCCTTCTAACTTGAATAACAACGAAGTTGTAGCATTTCCGATCAATCAGTTATATGGCAGCTGTAGGATATAGTTGACCGATCCTTATGAAATTCGACAACTATTTGAAATTCGAATTTTTCCCAAAATAGAATCTGTACCAAATCCCATTTTTCTAACTTAAAAAACACCAAAGTTATGGCATTTCCGATCAATCAGTTATATGGCAGCTATAGGATATAGTCGACCGATCCCGGCCGTTCCGACTTATATACTGCCTGCAAAGGAAAGATGAGTGTGGGCAAAGTTTCAACTTGATAGCTTTAAAACTGAGAGACTAGTTTGCGTAGAAACAGACAAACGGACATGCTTATATCGACTCAGGAGGTGATCCTGATCAAGAATATATATACTTTATAGGGTCGGAGATGCCTCCTTCACTGCGTTGCACACTTTTGACCAAAATTATATTATCCTCTGCAAGGGCACATTAAAAAAAATAAAATAAATAATAAATAAATAACAAGAAAGGAAAGCTTACTTCGGGCGGAGCCGAAGTTGATATACCCTTGCAGTTGAGTCGCAGTCCGTTAGGTGGCGCCTCGCATCACTGTGGACGGAAGTCCACGAGGTGACGACCTGCATGCCTAGGCGTGCGCGATATAGCCGAAGAATTAAAAATTTTCTGTAGGCAACCGATCTAAATGAATGATCTACCAATCAAAAGGTATTGTTTCAACTACATAATTTTTGTCGAAACATATTCCAAAATTTATTACTTTGGAGAAATTGGGGTGAAAGTAAAAATTTTTTAATCACTAAAGTGGGGCTGGTGGACACATTTTAGTCCCCAGATATTTTTATATATTCGCATTCTAGAGCTAAATATGCGTCGATTGGTACCTCAATCGACCCGATCCGACATTTCATTCAAAAGTTATTCGAAAAATTCGATTTTTTCTTCTTCTTCAAAATGAAGCCAGTTTGCGTCGGTTTGTCTGTTTGCACTATTTTTTTCTTAAAAATCCTGAAAAAAATTGGAAAATGTTTGTTACTATCATATGAGCAACTATTGTTCTACAACTTTTTGAAATACCTCAAGCTTACGTCAAAAAATTAAAAAAACTTTGTTAATGAAAAAATGTATTACTTTATAATTAAAAAAGATATTAAAAAGAGCACCGTTGAAAGGGTTTTTTAAATATCAATTTCACTTTCTTTGAGATCAAACGTCTATATAGTACAAACAAAAAATACACTGAAAATAAACTTTTTTTTTTAAGAAAAAAAATTATTTTTCAAAATTTGCTCGTTTGATCCTTTCTATATTGCACGTGTAGATAAGTTTTAAGATGACGCAACTTTTGATATATCGATCACATCTGGCAAAATTCGTTAACTCAAGATATAGTCCTGTAAGTGCAGCTACCAATTTTGTCCAGCCTCCTGTGAAGCTTGCATTTACTTATACATGTGTGTATTTGATTGGCAACTTTGCTTTTTGGAGTCTGCATATATTTGGTCAATACCCTCAACTTGGACTCGAACCCAGGCCCTCCGTGTTAGGAACCACGACGCTCTCCACTCGGCTAACCTCGAACTTTGTTGCTTGATGGCAACTTGATGTAAGACTGATGAGAAGACTCACAAGATTGGTACCTCAACCAACCCGATCCGACATTTCTTTCAGAAGTTATTCAAAAAATTAGATTTTTACAGTTTTTTCAAAATGAAGCCAGTGTGTCTGTTTGTCTGGTTGACTGTTTGCTCTATTTTTTTCTTGGCAATCCTGAAAAAAATTGGAGATGTTTGTTATTATCATATGAGCAATTATTGTTCTACAACTTTTTGAAAAAGCTGTAAAAATCGAATTCATTGAATAACTTCTGAAAGAAATGTCGGATCGGGTCGGTTGAGGTACCCAATCTTGAGGTACCAAAGAAAAAAGCTACCAATTTTGTCCTCCTGTGGAGCTTGCATTTACTTATACATGTGTGTGTATTTGATAGGCAACTTTGCTTTTTGGAGTCTGCATATATTTGGTCAATACCCTTATAAATATGGAGTATATTTTTTCAGATTTTAGTTTATTTATTTACAAATAAAATCCAAATAAAAAAGGGCTTAAAAAGCATAACATAAACATTGACTCTTATTAAGATTAGAGCTCAGGCCCTCCCGTGTTAGAAACCACAACGCTCTCCACTCGGCTAATCACGAACTTTGTTTCTTGATGGCAAATTTGATGTAATTCTGCTTTGTGTTTTCATGTCTTAATGAGAAGACTTACAAATGCACAATTTTACGAGTAAAAAGCTTTATATGCATATTCCCCCACTGAGCATATAATGCACATAAATAAAACTCTGCTTTACTTAAATTACAGCCACCACCGTTTTTGGGCCAAATCATTGATTAAATGCTAAAAAAAAAAACCAGGCAAACCAACTCCGCCAATACTTTTCTAATATTTATTATTTTATATCGCACACCCAAAATAAATTGTTAATTGTTACATTCAACAATTGGTTTAACTAGAAAAAAATACATGTTTATTATATGATTGATCGGATATGCCATAACTTTGTTTTTTTTTTAAAGTTAGAAGAATGGGACTTAGTACAGATTGCATTTTGGGCAATCTTATCCGATTTGCAAAATTTTATTAGGGTACTTGGCTTAACTTTGTTGTTTTTGAAGCTAGAATGGGTAATCCGTTTTGGGCAATCTAATCCTATGTTTCATAAGAATCGGCCAACTATATCCTGCCATATAACTGAATGATCGGAAATGGCACAACCTCTCTATTTTTAAAGATGCTTGGGGCTGTTTCCAATATTTTTATTAGAAATTTTGTTGATGGTGAAATTCTCATAAGGATCGGACAACTATATAGGATCCGATATATATAATAATAATATAAGCTTCTGCTTAACTGCAAGGGTATATCAACTTCGGCTCCGCTTGAAGTTAGCTTTCCTTACTTGTTTTTTTTTTATAATTTATTATATAGTGGAACTCTCATAAGGATAGGCCTCTCATCTGTTAATTTGTTAAAACAATTTGGTTTCCCACAACTACGAAACAATTTTGGATTTTAAATACATTTTTGGGCAAATTTTTAATTAAAATTTTTAAACTAACCAAATTCCAAAACCTTTGTAAATTAAAAATACGTATAACTTCAGAGCCACTGAAGCTATCGAAAAATTCTTTACGTCTTTGGAAAGGTTTTTAATTATTCCACCTTCTTGAATGTCAAAATCTACAGAGTTAAAAAAAAAGAGTTTTGATGTTTATCCTTACAATTAAAGTATTGCTATCTGTGTGAATCGCCTGTCCAGAGGTTACTTCCATATATATATATATTCTATATATTATGCGTTCTGTTTTAAGGTAGTAGACCAATGTGACGGCCCAAATTTGGACGTTTTTTTGAAATTTTTTTTTAACAAGAAAATAAAATGCGATCGTCTTGTAACTTTTACATGTTTATTTTAATAATTTCTAGGGTACAAAAAAATTTAGTTGACTTAATTATACTTTAAATTATTAACAGTATTTTCTGTTGAAGTAGAGGTCACGAAAGAATGGTGAGCTGTTTCGGGGAAGCACACAGCCTTCCGTATGCATCCGAATTTAAACAAGAAAGGAAAGCTAACTTCGGGCGGAGCCGAAGTTGATATACCCTTGCAGTTCAGTCGCAGTCCGCTAGGTGGCGCCACGCATATTATATTATTAGATATATAGAAGATCGTATATAGTCGGCCGATCCTTATGAAATTTAGCAAATCAGATTATTTTGTCCAAAATAGAATCTGTACCAATTCCCATCTTTCTAACTTAAAAAAAACCAAAGTTATGCCAATTCCGATCGTTGTATGACAGCTATAGGATATAGTCGGCCGATCCTTTTGAAATTTTTTACATAAGATATGTTGGTCAAATATAACATGTGTGGAAAGTCCCAACGAAAAAACAACGAAAGTCCCTTAAAAAACAACGAAGTTATGGCATTTCCGATCAATCAGTTATATGGCAGCTATAGGATATAGTCGACCGATCCCGGCCGTTCCGACTTATGTACTACCTGCAAAGAAAATAAGGATGTGTGCAAAGTTTCAACTCGATAGCTCTAAAACTGAGAGACTAGTTTGCGTAGAAACCGACAGACAGACGGACAGACGGACATGCTTATATCGACTCAGGAGGTGATCCTGATCAAGAATATATATACTTTATAGGGTCGGAGATGTCTCCTTCACTGCGTTGCACACTTTTGACCAAAATTATAATACCCTCTGCAAGGGTATAAAAATCAAAGAAATTATTATTATGTAGACCCTATTCTAGTGACTGAACCAAAAATATGCATAGAAAATGAGAAATTGCATAAATGTTGGAGTTTTGAAAAAAAAAATACTCAAAATCGAAGTTTTTTCGATGATAAAATGTTTGAAAAAATTTGAATGTTTTAAAGGTTCGGTATTTAGATATGTGTATGTAGAATATTCAGTTAAATTTTAAGCCAAATCGGTTGAATAGTTTTAAGTCAGTGCTTCCCCGAAATTTCAAAAACCTGGTTTCGAGAAAAACGCGTTCAAAGTTTCGACACGCGTTCATACTCACTACGGCGCGCTCTCTTGTTTTGCCAATAACTTTAACAATATTCTAAATTTTGGTCTGAAAATTTAAGAGCATGTTTTTGAAATGTGCTTCTTTCAAAAAATGTAGAAAAAAAAATTCGATTTTTTGAACCCGTCACATTGGTCTACTACCTTAAATAATTAAAGATCAATATAAACTTTAATTGAAGATCAAAAATATTCTTGTTCGGCACGTGCAAGAAAAACAAAAAAAAATCAGTCACGTGCCGAACAAGAATATTTTTTACATGCAATTTTGTACACCTATATAGCTTATTTTCGTCACTAAAATTGATATCAGATATTTTGGGTTTCGCATGCAAGTTCGTCACCGGTACTTTACCTCGTCAAGAGGTTTTATTATATGATCTTATATTATTAGATATATATCGGATCGTATATAGTCGGCCGATCCTTATGAAATTTGGCATATTGAATTATTTTTCTCAAAGAGTAATCTGTACCATGTCCCATCTTTCTAACTTAAAAAACACCAAAGTTATGCCAATTCCGATCGTTATATGACAGCTATAGGATATAGTCGGCCGATCCTTATGAAATTTTGTACATAAGATATTTTGGTCAAATATAACATGTGTGGAAAGTCCCAACCCTCTGACTTGAAAAACACCACAAAAAAAGTTATGGCATTTCCGATTAATCAGTTATATGGCACCTATTGGATATAGCCGACCCATCCCGGGCGTTCCGACTTATATACTACCTGCAAGGAAAAAAAAAGTGTGCAAAGTTTCAACTCGACAAAACTGAGAGACTAGTTTGCGTAGAAACCGACAGACAGACAGCCGGACAGACGGACATGCTCATATCGACTGAGGAGGTGATCCTGATCAAGAATATATATACTTTATAGGGTCGGAGATGTCTCCTTCACTGCATTGCACACTTTTGACCAAAATTATAATACCCTCTGCAAGGGTATACAAATATATATATACATATATATATTATCTTTTTTAAACAAAAAATTTTATAGATAATAAGAATTTAAATAACTCCATGAAATTGCGTTATTTTTCAAAAGGAGGGAGATGTGGTGTATGCACACATGAGTTCTTATTACACAACATATATTGAGCGGCAACACTTTGTACATAACAATGTACTCAGCAACAGCGTGCCAAATGCCCAAACACATTTCAAGTTGCATTCACCGTTTTGAACCGTGTCAGCATGGTTCCCACGCTGACCACATATTTAAGTTAACTAAGTCAACCGGGCGACGGCAATGACCGATCGTCCGAAAGCTCGCTCCGGCCAAATTGCTTACCCAGCGTCTGGCCGGAAGCTCGTGCATAGCCGGCAAGCACTGCCCATTGGAGTGGCCGCTATGAGTCTCACTTTTGTTAGTTCTTAAGTTCAGTTCTGCTTTTGCATTTATGAAATAAAGAGCCATCGCTCCTGCATTGAAACTCCGACGATCCGTCGTAAAACACTTATCATTAAAAATCTGACTGAGTCTCTAGGCCAGCAGGTAAAGAGGGACAGTCATCCCTCCAACATAATCTTCCTAATTGATATTCTACGGCCAGCCGGCTAGAAGTCATCAAAGGGCCTGTTGTCCCAATCATCACCTTTCCATATCTTGTTAATTGGAGTGGAAATTGTCGACGGCGGTTCATCACTTAACCACATCATATTAATTGGCGCCCAACAACTTAAAGTACCCACTGTAACAAATTGGGGAAACATGTAAGTGAGCACCTCCAACTATATGCTTTCCTATATCTGCATTAGTTTAGCTTAAAACTAAATGAAATAAATCGCTGCCGGAATAATTTCTGCAGCTCCACTTTAATATTTTTGTGTTAACTTTGTATTAAATAAAAATTAATTAACTCATTATTTGATTGACGAACAAATTAGTCGTGAATTTATTTAAAATTATTTTTCACTTAATATCGGCGTTTAATTCTGCCGTTTGGATATTCATAAATTGTGAATTTATTTATATAATTCGTTGTGACTCTTTGCTTAGACCCTAAATTCTTAGTATTTGCCTCGCAATACATTTTTTTTATTACCCCCACTCGGCCACTGCTGGAAACCCGATCCTGCTGCATACGCATTTGTGTGGCAAATTCTTGCTATTCATTTCTTTGTTTCTCATAGCGGAGGCTCAGTCCCCGCATACCCTTGACCCTGTCGCTGCTTGGCAGGGCACCGGCTCGATTTGACGAGATCATTTACTTTGTTGCTAGAGCGGCGGCTCCGACCCCGCACACCCCTTGCCATGCCAACTGCCTTCATGGGCAGAATAGCTTGAGCAAGCATTCCCCTACCAGTGCGATTTAACTTGGCGACATATGAGCTCTCCATTCCAGCGGTACAGGGAGAATAAACCATATGCCAGTGATTCAGAATTTGATAGCGAAGGGCCCCAGCGTACTAACCCCACAGTAGGAATTATGGACCCAGAGCAACTTAAAGTTTTAATTCAGGCCGCGGTTAACCATGCCTTGACGGAAAGGGTCAACAAAGAGCAGGAATTGCGCCAAGCCATAGAGCAGTTGGCCGCTCAGGTGGCAGCGGTGCAAGTCGCACCCACACAAGCAGAGGCTCCAAAAATCAAGGTTTAAGAGCCCATTGATATCAAAGACAATGTTCAATGCAATGAGCCATTAGATGCCGTTAAATGCCTGCCCGAATTTACGGGGGCACAAGAAACATACGTCTCTTGGCGGCAAGCGGCGGTAGCTGCATATTACATTTTTAGGAATTATGTTAATAGCTCAGGCCATTATCAGGTGGTAGTCATAATTAGGAATAAGATTAGGGGCCCTGCCGATGCAGTGCTGTCCTCGTTCGGCACAATATTGAATTTTGATGCGATTATAGACCGCTTAGATTTCACATATAGGTTGCTCAAGCCATCTCAAGCGCCATCTCCGATCGATCCGGCCCGCCCAAAAGGCAGAGGCTAAACCACATTACTCAGGGCCCAAACGTAACCTAAGATTACACCGCCGCAGCATCAAGCGCGGCACAAGAAGTCAGTGACGATGCTATCCATGAATATGATTCGGACGCAATAAATTTTTTAGGGGAAAATCCCTGCTACCTGTCATCAGACGAAGAGTAGCGGGGGTAGACATGAGACTTTCAATAGATACGGCCGCGGAAAAAAATTTCATCCGTCCATACGAGTGATTGAAAGGTGTCCGCCCAGTAGAATCGCCATTCACGATACATTCGATCCATGGCATCACCACTATCACTAAAAAGTGTTATGTTTCCCTATTTAACTTGAAGGCCACGTTCTTCTTATTACCAGATTTGTCCTCCTTTGATGCCATTATTGGTCTTGACCTGTTAAAACAGGCAGGGGCATCGCTTTGTCTAGCTTCCGGCCACCTCAAATGGGGCTCCGAAGTAGAAAAGCCTTACAATACGTCGGTGGTACCTACCATCAGGACGGTAAGCGAGGAGCCCATTTATGCCAAGCTTTACCCATACCCAATGGGGGCTGCAGATTTTGTGAACAGCGAAATCCAAGAGTTGTTAAAAAATGGCATAATACAAAAGTCAAAGTCCCCCTACAATAACCCAATATGGGTAGTAGACAAAAAGGGCACTGACGAAGCGGGCAACCGAAAAATGCGATTCGTGATGGACTTTCGCAAATTGAACGAGAGGACGATACCCGATCGCTATCCCATGCCAAATATCTCTATGATACTAGGGAATTGAGGCAAAGCCAAATACTTCACGACACTTCATCTGAAGTCAGGCTACCACCAGATCACTCTGGCAGAGCGTGACCGCGAAAAGACTTCCTTTTCCGTTAACGGAGGAAAGTACAAGTTTCGCCGGCTTCCGTTTGGTTTGAAGAATGCTGGCAGCATCTTCCAAAGAACCATCGACGACAAACTGCAAGAGCAGATTGGCAAATTTTGCTATGTCTATGTTGATGATGTCATGTTTTTTTCAGAGGACGAAAACGCCCACATACGGCATGTGCATTGGGTTCTTAAGAGCCTGCTCGACGCCAACATGACGGTATCAGCACAAAAATCGCGTTTCTTTAAAAAGAACGTTAGTTTCTTGGGCTTTATTGTCACTAATAAAGGTACCACAACAGACCCAGAAAAAACCAAGGCCATATAGGAATTCACCTCAAAGGACAGAGAGGTTAACTACGCTACCAACGAAAGGGAGCTGTTAGCCATAGTTTGGGCACTAGGAAAGCTGCGTCACTACCTGTATGGGGTCAAAGACATAAATGTCTACACTGACCACCAACCGCTGACCTATGCGGTGTCGGATTCTAATCCGAATACGAAAATTAAAATGTGGAAAGAACGCATCGACGAGTATGGTGCCAAGGTTCATTACATGCCTGGCAAAGACAACCTCGTTACAGATGCCTTCTCGAGGCAACAACTTAACGTTTTAGAAGAGGAAGAGGCATTTTTAAGCGCGGCCACAATTCACAGTGAGCTGTCGCTAACCCACACTATCCCATCAACGGACAAGCCTCTAAATTGCTTCCAAAACCAGATAACTCTGGAGGAAGCCCGCTGTTCGTCGACACGCAGCTTCGTTCTCTTTGGAAACAAGAGACGGCATAACATTGACTTCTCTTGCGAGGAGTCATTGCTGGAGGAGCTCGCGGACGTAATAGTTCCTAAAGGCGTAAACGCCATCCATTGCGATTTGCACACGCTAGCATTGGTACAGGACAAATTTCTTCGGCAATTCCCTGCCACCAAATTTTGGCACTGCAAAAACCGAGTAACGGATATTTTTGCAATTGACGAGAGGCGGGAGATTCTCACTGTCGAGCACAACAGAGCTCTCAGGTCTGCCCAAGAAAACGTGAAGCAGGTATTCTCCGAGTACTACTTCCCGAAAATGGCTAAACTAGCAAGTGAAATAGTCGCTAATTGTAGGACATGCGCTAAGGCGAAGTATGACAGACACCCCAAGAAGCATGAGCTTGGCGAGACACCACTCCCATCTCATGTAGGAGAAATGCTACACATAGACATTTTCTCCACGGACAAAAAACATTTCCTAACGTGCATTGACAAATTCTCGAAATTTGCCATGGTCCAACCAATTCCCTCTAGAACCATAGAGGACCTGAAACCGGCATTACTACTGCTGATGAATGTTTTCCCTAAAACCAAGGTCATATATTGCGACAACGAACCATCGTTAATATCGCACACCATTTTGACCATGCTGGAAAACCATTTCGGCGTTAACGTTTCAAACGCACCGCCCCTCCACAGTACCTCAAACGGACAAGTGGAGCGCTTCCACAGCACTCTGGTGGAGCTCGCCAGATGCCTCAAAATTGATAAAGGCATCAGTGACACCGTCGAGCTAATCTTACTGGCCACAGCCAGGTACAATAAATCTATCCATTCGGTCATCGACAAGAGGCCGGCCGACGTGATACAAACACAATCGGAAGAACCACTGTATGAGATTCAGGATAAGATTAGGATTGCCCAAGATAAGCTCAGGAACAAGGAAAATGCTTCCCGACAAAACAGGGTGTTCGAAGTTGGCGAAAAAGTAAAATCCAACAGGCGACTAGGCAACAAACTCTCTCCATTGTGTGAAGAGAAAGTTGTAGAAGCGGACATGGGGACCACAGTCCTCATTAAGGGGAGGGTGGTCCACAAGGACAACCTTAGGTAGACGAGGCATGGTCATGTTGACTTGATTCGTCTGATAATTTTTTACCACCTTTTTTTCACATTTTTTCTTCCTAGCCACTTGGAATAAGTTTTCTTATTTTTTATTTGACGTTATCAATGTTTTTACTTATGCTATTCTACGCTTTATTTTATATGCTTGGTGGTGGGCTTCTTAAATTTTGCAAAACACTACAATGAATCCGAAAGTTTTTGAAAAAATCAGTCTTACCGAATTCTAGCTCATTAATTCAAACAAAAGACAGGTCAATATTAACAGTGAAGTATAGGATTAGATAAATAACATTACTAGCACAGTCAATCAAATTCTGAGGTCGGCTAAAGAATCCCAAATTGATTCGGGACACCTATACGAGATGTTATTATCTCGGAATAGGATGATTACAATGGAGCTGCAGAATTTATTGCTTGCAATAGCGCTCGCCAAAATCAATATAGTTAGCCCTAGCATACTAGATCATGCAGACCTGGAATGTATGTGGATAGAGGAGCCCACAGATACCCCCATCAAAGATATATTGTCCGTTGCGTCCCTTAAAGTTTTACAATCCACTAACATTATTCATTTCATTATTAAGTTTCCTAAAATTGCTCAGTGCTCAGACTGGAGGACAAGGTCATAGCGGACTGCGATGGAGAGATCCACACGGTAAAAAACTGCTCCATGTCATCGGGAGTAACATTTTGCCAACTGGCGCTGAGAAGATCTTGCGTCCAGGAACTCCACGCGGGTGGGATTGCGCACTGCGACATCCAGCATAGCGATCTGCATCCCATCACATATGTGGACGAGGGAATCCTCATCATAAACGATCGCCCGGCTCGTGTGAGTGTGGACAATGGCACTTACATCTACTTGCAAGGAACACACCTTATCACCTTCATCGAGAGTGCCACGGTTAATGAAACCCGATAAATCAATCATGATATGGCACAGAAGAGGGCACCAGGAGTAGCCAGCTCGCCTTCCCTGAACATTTCTCTGGAGCACAATATTCTCAGCCTCCCATACCTTCACCGCTTGAGTGAACGTAACCTGGAGCTTATCAAGAGATCCACGGCCCAACTAAAGGAAGTGATTGCCCAAATAGGGTCGGCCAAGGGCGGCCTTAATCTGGAGGGGGGAGTAGTTAACTAAGTCAACCGGGCGACGGCAATGACCGATCGTCCGAAAGCTCGCTCCGGCCAGATTGCTGACCCACCGTCTGGCCGGAAGCTCGTGCATAGCACTGCCCATTGGAGTGGCCGCTATGAGTCTCACTTTTGTTAGTTCTTAAGTTCAGTGCTGCTTTTGCATTTATGAAATAAAGAGCCATCGCTCCTGCATTGAAACTCCGACGATCCGTCGTAAAACACATATAAAATATATAAATCGGCTGCTCTGCCACTGCGCCGACAGCTAGCAAGCCTTAGTGTAAGAAAACCACAATTTATTCAAATAAAGACACTGAACTGGATAAGACACATCCTTTTCAATTCTACAATGGGACTTGGTACCGATTCCATTTTGAAAAAATTTGAAAAGCGCATGCGCTTCAAATAATAACAGAGTGCTTGCGAAACTGGGAGACAGACAGATAAGAATAAATTCCGCTGCAGCTAAACAAATGATCAATATTCTAATCTGCTTATCTGGTGGCTGCTTGGATGGATTCGGCCAACTGTCAAAACGTTAAAGAACAGTGTTGGGCCAAGTGTGTTTAAAATAATCATAGAATGCTTAGCTGCAGCTGTTGTTATCAGCATGTATTCTTCTCTGATTTGTCTCCCTGTTTCGCATGTGCTTTATTGTTATTTGTAGCGTATGCGCTTTGGGAAGCTTTGGTAGAGCTTCTGCGCAAGCTCTTGGGTTTCGTTTGTTGTGATTTTGAATTGATTGAAGCAGCATGGATTAGGGTTAAATTGAACCCAAAAAAAAGTATTGAAAATCTGATTTGAAACGCGTCTATTTATTCAGCTGCTAGTAAAAACTATTAATAGCATAACAAACAGGTTGGCTCCAATTAGCAGGTCCACACACAGTGGTCTGTGGAAGTTGGGATCAGCCAGAGCTACGTGGTGAGGAATCTTCCAGTTTGAAATGTCGATTTTATGGCTGGGCTGACAGTTCGCAATATAAAAAACAATTACAGCCCCTAGGTTCGCAGAATATGTGGTTACGCGAGACTTGAACTTGTGAACCGGAGTCCAATACCACTCTGCAAGGCAGGAAGGCACCTGATCAACCACGGATGAGGATATTGGCGGTTGGCAGAGCACATCAGTATGGCGATCTTGAGTCAAGACGGTGTTGATTGAAACCAAGCCAAGAAACGTACTCGTACGGTGGGGCATTGCTAGGGCTGAACAGCTGCCCGCAATGGTGCAAGGAATGATGTCGACGATTGCTCGTTGGGCAACGGGGAGCTGAACATCCGCGTGTAAAATGGCCATTCTTCATACATACAAAACAGCGGGTCAGCCGTCGAACTTCGCCGTACCGTTGACTAATTGGCAAGGCAATGAACCTTGGACAAGAAGGAAGCGCTTGCGCCAAAACACCACACAGGGCGCATAGAGCTGGACGGCCGTTAATAACCATGCACAATGATTGGATATTCAAATATCTGGTGGATACGCAGCCAAAGAAAAATCAACGCTTTCGAGAGACCGGCACCTTTGCTCCATGAATCGCGCAAAAACCACATCGTAGTCCGCGTCAGTAATTTCCAGAGCTCTCACCGACTCCAAGGCTGACTCCTGCATGCATGAAATGAGCCACCGGTGCTTTTCCATTTTCGTTAGGTGAGGATGGCTGTCGATCGTGGCCTCAAAGAGGGCGCAGAAATCCATCCAGTCAGCATAGCCGCCGCTGAATATTCATATCGGCAACGGGGGCAAGGAGGGGGCTGGCTTTTATGGCATGGGTGACACACTGGCACCGTCGAGAAGTGTGGAGTGGGCAGCGATTCTCATGGAGCGCTTGGCAACCTCCAACTGAAAGTCCACATGCACATCAGTCGCCAGCTGCAAGAATCTCCAATACAGCTCACTCCCGATCTGTCTGAAATTAAGGTCCTCCAACTCTTCTTCAAGCGCGGCGAACCGATCACGCAAGCGTGCAATCCTCATTCTGCGCCGCACCCTTAGCCTTATGACGCAGCAGCTCCATCCCGCATTTTTAGAATCACGCAGTTTTTTTAATTTCTGGGGGAATTAAACTGATTGAACTTCGGACTTATTATTTATTAAGGGTTAATTCCTTTATTAATAAGGGTATATAATAAAGTAGCGGCCCGCCAATGTCAACCCCAAAATATGTAAATAAAAACTAAGAGTTTGGGCGCAGATGCTCTTCCAAAACTCCCAAAAACGCATCCGCTACAACAATATGCATGCTAAACTGGGAAACAGAAAGACAAGAATAAATGCCGGTGCAGCTAAAGAAATTATCAAAATTCCAATCGGCTTATCTGGTGGCTGCTTAGCCCAACAAGAGCCATAAGAGCTAGAAGAATCAAGAAAACAGTTGAAACGAAAATTGGATAAAAATCTTTCGCATCAGAATTCAAACATGAAAGGACGGCTATAATCGAGTTTCCTGACTAAATGATAGCCGGTACTCATCTTTTTCACCCAAACTTTATTTAATCTATCAACGTATTGATTTCTAGGCCAAAAATAAAAAAAATTAATTAAAAAATATTTTAACCTTTTTGTTTTAAAAGGTTAAATAAACTAAATGAAAGAAAAGCAAAAGTGGCTGAAAAACAATATTTTGAATTTATAAATCCGCTATTTACATACATACGTTTCACTTGCAAGTGAATTCGCAGCTCATAACATTCATTTATATACACATTCCACAACTCAGTGCACAGTGGGATAAATCGTGTTCGACGTTCGCAATTATAATTAAATATAATCAAATAAATTAGAATCAATAATTTTGGCGCTTGAATTATTTGTTGCGGTTTCTTATCAATCGAATCGTTGTCGGGTCAAGCAGCCGCCAGAAAGAAGTTTGGCCGGCAATAATGTATTGAGTTCGTGACGTCACTTTCTTTTATACTTATGTTCGCCCGCTCTCGTGCATTCGATTCGTTTGTATTCTAATTCGGTCTTCACCCCCTCGCAGTATATCACATATATCACTTTATACATATATCACATATATCAAGTTGACCTGTGCTTGTTTTACTAAAGCCAATATTTAGAACATTGAAAATAGCTCCCGAAAACGCTCGGTAACTGAACATTTGGTGACCCCCACGTGGCTGTGCATAGGAAAATAAGTTGATAAATTATTTTCCGTTGAAAATTTTAACTTAACACATATAAACAAAAACAAATTAAAAAACATTATTCGGCTTGTGATTTGTGCGAAAAATAGTAGCATCTGTTGACATACATACATACGCTGTTTGCAGAGTGTTACAATCGCTCATACATATATTACCCCGTTATATAGAAGTGGCAGTGGGTCGTGAGCTGACAATAAATAAACAAAATAAAATAAATTTTTTGTTGCAAAAATTAATCCGTTTTTCGATTGTGCCTCTCCGGGAAGGAAAGAATTCCTGAGCCAAAGTTCGGCTGTCCTTTTTGTTCCGGAGACATTTCCGGAGGCGATGTTAAATGTGCGGCTCAGTGAAATGGAGGGAATCGTTGCGGATTTCAAGAGCACATACAAGGAGCTGTCCGAGATGGATGTTGCAGAACTCAGGAGCGATCTGCTCGTCAACTTCAAAGATGCGGCGAGGGAGGCACGATTCATCCTGGACCAGGAGATTGTGCGGCGCTCCAGTTTGTTGCCGGCGAGTTCGACGCTAATCAACGGCACTTCTGCCACCAATTTTGATGCGTCGTTCGGCAGATCTTTCCAGGCTTTGCCGCCACTGCCACTTCCACTTTTAGTGGAGGTTATGCGGAGTGGCTTGAATTTCGGTCACTATTCTCGACCATGGTGGATACAAACCCATTTACAAGTCTGGTCGGGAAGCTTTAACGGTTGCGGTCCTGCCGTGAAGCTTCGTGAATCTGCCTTGGAGATTGTTCGATCGTTGGAGCTCACAGACAAAAATTATGACGTCGCATTGGAGCTGCTAAACAAAAGGTTTAGTAATCGCAGGTTCATTTTTCAAGCTCATGTTAATGAGATAATGCATATTAGGGCCGTAGAATCCGCATCGGTAACGAGGCTTCGCAAGCTTTCGGATAAATTTAATTCACATATGCGAGCCCTGTCAAGCATGGGCACAACGATGCAGATTGCTAGCTGCATCATAATCCAAGTACTGTTGCAGAAGGTTGATGATGCCACGCAGTCTAAGTGGAAGGAAATGCAAGCTGAATCTGATTCCTTGGATTCCTGGGAGTCCATCGCCAGTTTTCTTGAGCAAAAATGTCGGACTTTGGAGAGCATGGATTTGCCGACGACATCACGTGCACCAAACTTTGCGGTAGGACGACGTAGACCCTTTCACCCAGGTAACTCTGCATTTGTGATCACAAACTCTTCCGCATGCATGATCTGTGATCTGTGTGGCCATTCTCACGTGATAAACTCCTGTACAAGGTTTTTAAGCTTGTCGCCTGAGGATCGTTTAGGCGAAGTTAGGCGATTGGATTTATGCCGTAAGTGCCTTCGATCTGGGCACCTATCTCGGCATTGCAATGCCGTATAGACAGTGTAGTGCGTATAATGCAGTGTAGACGCAGACATAAAGTCTGATGCATTTTGGTGAAAATTCGCCAGCTCAAGACCAACACCCCTCTCCCGAGGTTTCCATATCTAGCGACGCTGTTTCTGGTTCAGAGTCCGCCGCCGTCAATTCTCTCGTCGCTAAGGATCGGTGATGTGGTCTTGCTAGCCACTGCCAATATTCTGGTTAGGAACCGCTCCGGAGATCTACTGCCCTGCCGGGTGCTGCTCGATTCTGGCTCGCAGGTGGATCTAGTCACTTCAACGCTGTCGGACCAGCTGCAGCTGCGGAAGATAAGGACTCCGGTGACTGTATCCGGTATAGGAGGCGCAGGGTTCTCTACAGATGGGTTTTCCGTGCAAGTCAGCTTGCAATCCCAGTGCTCTGACTACTCTGCGCAATTAACTGCGATCGTACCTTTCAACATCACTGACCTTCAGCCCAATTTTGCATTGGACATCAGCTCTTGGAAAATTCCCGCCAATTTAGAGCTAGCGGATCCTCATTTTCACCAGCCTCAGCCAGTTTATTTGCTAATTGAAGCTGGACTATTTTACGAGCTGCTTTGTGTGGGGCAAATTCATCTGTCTCCTGGTTTGCCCTCCATCCAAAAAACTCGGCTCGGTTGAATTGTTTATGGAGGCGGAGGTCCTGACGGCGACGGAGTGTATCGGGTGCGCTGCTGAGGACGGCATCCGGAGCTACAAGGCGAGCAATCAACATATGGTACCTGCTGCCCCTTCATGAAGTTGTTGAAAGCTTATCTTCCAACGGGGGGAGTATGTTGGGTCAAGCAGCCGCCATAAAGAAGTTTGGCCGGCAATAATTTATTGACGTCACATTCTTTTATACTTATGTTCGCATCGCCCCCTCCCGTGCGTTCAATCGGCCACCTGCATTTGCCGTCATGCACTAGCGTTTGTTTCGCTCTCTCCCGGGCTCTCTCGATAGCTCCGCAGCATCAAGCGTTTGTATTCTAATTCGATCTTCACCCCCTCGCAGTCGCATCTATACATATATCACTTTGTATAAAGCCAAAACATTTTAAATAAATTGTAAGAAGTTTAACTGTGCTTGTTTTACTAAAGCCAATACTTAGAACATTGAATATAGCTCCCGAAAACGCTCGGTAACTGAACAATCGTAGTTCAATTTTAGTGGCGATGAACTCCAGCAGCATCGTAACAGGAGCACCCACTCCAGCACGGAGTGCTATTTGAAATGCAAGACAAGGGGTATCCCTCAGGATTTGAAGAGGATCCAAGGAGCCCTCCATTCAGTGTCCAAAAAGGACGATGCCATGCTCCACGTGTGTCATGGCCAGTTGGTCGCCATGTACAAGGATTTTAAGGCCATTTGCGGGGAGCTTTTTTAGAATTGGATATTTTAGAGATCCGCAGCGACTTGCTACGGTCCACCGTGTCTGACCTTGTAGCGCCTTGCTTCCAAATCTGCCTTGCCTAAGTTTCATTTGGTTTTCTCAACAATCGTGGGCTGCAATCCTCACATAAGTAAGGTGGAAAAGCTGCAGAGGTTGCGATCTTGTTTTCGGGACTCAGCCTTCGTTCCTTGAAAATCTCCGAGGAGAATAATGATTTCGCGTTGCCTCTATTGGAAAAACGATTTAATAACCGTCGGTTAATATTTCAGGCTCATATGAACGAGATGATGGTCCTTAATCTAGTGGAAGGGGGCTCTGTGACAGTGCTGCGGGATCTTTCAGATAAATTCAATGCCCATATGCGAGCCTTGAAAAATTTTTTGGGCTACAGTTCAGATCGCCGGCTGCATCATTGTCCAGATGCTCCTTCAAAGGCTGAATACCAGCCAAGTGGGAGGAAGCTCAAAGTGCCTCGAGCTCGGACCTCATCCCTACATGGGACTCGATGGCACAAGTTGTGGAACAGCGATACAGAACACTGAAGGCTGTAACTCAGGTGGGAAGACGTCGAGTCGCAAATAACAGTAGATCGTCTTTTATTATTACATTTAGAAAGCTGAAACAAAATGGCTCGTTGAGGGAAGGATCTCAGGGCTCTGTTGATGATGCCGTCAGAACCAGGAGGTCATATAACTTATTGATCGGAAATGCCATAACTGTTGTGTTTTTTAAGTTAAAGGGTTAGGACTTTCCACACATGTTATATTTAGCCAAAATATTTTTTTTACAAAATTTTATAAAGATCAGTCGACTATATCCAAAAGCTGTCATAGAACGATAGGAATTGGCATAACTTGTTGATCCTGATGGAATTACTCTTTCCAGAACATTCTTATCCTTATCTGATCCTTACTTTCTGATCTCCTTATCTGGATTTTAAGCTACTTATGTGAAAGGGTCATCTTTGACCCTTATATTTTACACTGTTTATTAACGACTTGCCCCTTGCCTTAACTGATTCACTTGTACTTATGTATGCTGATGAAGTTAAGCTTTGTCTTCAGTATAAATTCATTAGCGCCCAATTAAAGCTTCAATCTGATTTAGATAAATATAAAAATTTGTGTTAAGTAAATAACCTAAAGCCAGGCTATGTACTTTTTCTATGGGAACACCTCCACGATGAGGAGAACTAATACCCCGAGGGCGGGAGCTCCATCGTCGAGGATACTCAGGATGTGGTTTTGAGTTCCGCCGGTTTGCACGTGAACAATACTAGATGGAGACGACGGTGGGTTGCTTAGTCCAACTAAGAAATCTTGTTGATGTCATGCTAGAGAACCAGAGGGTATGAGACTTCGGAGCATCGTTTGCGGCAGCGAAAATGCAGAAGCTCAGGATGGTAGTGTGGAGAGTTAAGCCCTATAGCGGACGAAGAAATGAATCCAGCCCGTACCCAACTCCTACATGCTAAAATTGTTGTTAAATTTAAATAAAACCCACGTGTAAAAAAAAAAAAGGTGGTAGGTTGCAGCAGATACGGGAGGATGGGGGAAAGCGAAAATCGAAGTCTGGGCTGAGGGAAGAGGGGTAGTGTAGAGAGCAACAAGGTCATACTAAGAAGGTGCCGACGTGGAGGTGCCGAGGTGGAGACATAGTCAAACCGTCCTCGGAGTGTAGGCCAAAAATAAAAAAGTCATAACAACAAAAATGGAGGAAAAGTAAACAAATCGCTTCTAAATTGTCCAAACTTTTTTGTGGCGTACTGGTTTGTCTGAAAAATTAACCGTTATTTCTAAAAATGGAATTGAAATCGGGTGCAAATGTTCATTTTCACAGTGCATCTTGCACGCATCGCGAATTTTTCAGAACAAAACCGAACTTTGAAGTGGTCAGATCATTTATTACGTATCCAAATTTAAAATATTTGTAATGGATTTTGAAATTGAAGCTATTTTCTAAAATTTAAGATATTATAAAAAATTGTACTTGTTAAACTGTTTTAGTTATATTAATTTGAAGGCTGTCGGACCAGCTGCAGCTGCGGAAGATAAGGACTCCGGTGACTGTATCCGGTATAGGAGGCGCAGGGTTCTCTACAGATGGGTTTTCCGTGCAAGTCAGCTTGCAATCCCAATGCTCTGACTACTCTGCGCAATTAACTGCGATCGTACCTTTCAACATCACTGACCTTCAGCCCAATTTTGCATTGGACATCAGCTCTTGGAAAATTCCCGCCAATTTAGAGCTAGCGGATCCTCATTTTCACCAGCCTCAGCCAGTTTATTTGCTAATTGAAGCTGGACTATTTTACGAGCTGCTTTGTGTGGGGCAAATTCATCTGTCTCCTGGTTTGCCCTCCATCCAAAAAACTCGGCTCGGTTGAATTGTTTATGGAGGCGGAGGTCCTGACGGCGACGGAGTGTATCGGGTGCGCTGCTGAGGACGGCATCCGGAGCTACAAGGCGAGCAATCAACATATGGTACCTGCTGCCCCTTCATGAAGTTGTTGAAAGCTTATCTTCCAACGGGGGGAGTATGTTGGGTCAAGCAGCCGCCATAAAGAAGTTTGGCCGGCAATAATTTATTGACGTCACATTCTTTTATACTTATGTTCGCATCGCCCCCTCCCGTGCGTTCAATCGGCCACCTGCATTTGCCGTCATGCACTAGCGTTTGTTTCGCTCTCTCCCGGGCTCTCTCGATAGCTCCGCAGCATCAAGCGTTGAGCCGCGCTCCCGCGTTTGTATTCTAATTCGATCTTCACCCCCTCGCAGTCGCATCTATACATATATCACTTTGTATAAAGCCAAAACATTTTAAATAAATTGTATGAAGTTTAACTGTGCTTGTTTTACTAAAGCCAATACTTAGAACATTGAATATAGCTCCCGAAAACGCTCGGTAACTGAACAATCGTAGTTCGATTTTAGTGGCGATGAACTCCAGCAGCATCGTAACAGGAGCACCCACTCCAGCACGGAGTGCTATTTGAAATGAAAGACAAGGGGTATCCCTCAGGATTTGAAGAGGATCCAAGGAGCCTCCATTCAGTGTCCAAAAAGGACGATGCCATGCTCCACGTGTGTCATGGCCAGTTGGTCGCCATGTACAAGGATTTTAAGGCCATTTGCGGGGAGCTTTTTTAGAATTGGATATTTTAGAGATCCGCAGCGACTTGCTACGGTCCACCGTGTCTGACCTTGTAGCGCCTTGCTTCCAAATCTGCCTTGCCTAAGTTTCATTTGGTTTTCTCAACAATCGTGGGCTGCAATCCTCACATAAGTAAGGTGGAAAAGCTGCAGAGGTTGCGATCTTGTTTTCGGGACTCAGCCTTCGTTCCTTGAAAATCTCCGAGGAGAATAATGATTTCGCGTTGCCTCTATTGGAAAAACGATTTAATAACCGTCGGTTAATATTTCAGGCTCATATGAACGAGATGATGGTCCTTAATCTAGTGGAAGGGGGCTCTGTGACAGTGCTGCGGGATCTTTCAGATAAATTCAATGCCCATATGCGAGCCTTGAAAAGTTTTTTGGGCTACAGTTCAGATCGCCGGCTGCATCATTGTCCAGATGCTCCTTCAAAGGCTGAATACCAGCCAAGTGGGAGGAAGCTCAAAGTGCCTCGAGCTCGGACCTCATCCCTACATGGGACTCGATGGCACAAGTTGTGGAACAGCGATACAGAACTCTGAAGGCTGTAACTCAGGTGGGAAGACGTCGAGTCGCAAATAACAGTAGATCGTCTTTTATTATTACATTTAGAAAGCTGAAACAAAATGGCTCGTTGAGGGAAGGATCTCAGGGCTCTGTTGATGATGCCGTCAGAACCAGGAGGTCATATAACTTATTGATCGGAAATGCCATAACTGTTGTGTTTTTTAAGTTAAAGGGTTAGGACTTTCCACACATGTTATATTTAGCCAAAATATTTTATTTACAAAATTTTATAAAGATCAGTCGACTATATCCAAAAGCTGTCATAGAACGATAGGAATTGGCATAACTTGTTGATCCTGATGGAATTACTCTTTCCAGAACATTCTTATCCTTATCTGATCCTTACTTTCTGATCTCCTTATCTGGATTTTAAGCTACTTATGTGAAAGGGTCATCTTTGACCCTTATATTTTACACTGTTTATTAACGACTTGCCCCTTGCCTTAACTGATTCACTTGTACTTATGTATGCTGATGAAGTTAAGCTTTGTCTTCAGTATAAATTCATTAGCGCCCAATTAAAGCTTCAATCTGATTTAGATAAATATAAAAATTTGTGTTAAGCAAATAACCTAAAGCCAGGCTATGTACTTTTTCTATGGGAACACCTCCACGATGAGGAGAACTAATACCCCGAGGGCGGGAGCTCCATCGTCGAGGATACTCAGGATGTGGTTTTGAGTTCCGCCGGTTTGCACGTGAACAATACTAGATGGAGACGACGGTGGGTTGCTTAGTCCAACTAAGAAATCTTGCTGATGTCATGCTAGAGAACCAGAGGGTATGAGACTTCGGAGCATCGTTTGCGGCAGCGAAAATGCAGAAGCTCAGGATGGTAGTGTGGAGAGTTAAGCCCTATAGCGGACGAAGCAATGAATCCCGCCCGTACCAAACTCCTACATGCTAAAATTGTTGTTAAATTTAAATAAAACCCACGTGTAAAAAAAAAAAAGGTGGTAGGTTGCAGCAGGTACGGGAGGATGGTGGAAAGCGAAAATCGAAGTCTGAGTGTCCTCGGAGTGTAGGTGCGACCGCACAGTGGTTGCGCCCATAGGCCAAAAATAAAAAAGTCATAACAACAAAAATGGAGGAAAAGTAAACAAATCGCTTCTAAATTGTCCAAACTTTTTTGTGGCGTACTGGTTTGTCTGAAAAATTAACCGTTATTTCTAAAAATGGAATTGAAATCGGGTGCAAATGTTCATTTTCACAGTGCATCTTGCACGCATCGCGAATTTTTCAGAACAAAACCGAACTTTGAAGTGGTCAGATCATTTATTACGTATCCAAATTTAAAAAATTTGTAATGGATTTTGAAGTTGAAGCTATTTTCTAAAATTTAAGATATTATAAAAAATTGTACTTGTTAAACCGTTTTAGTTATATTAATTTGAAAAAATACATGTTTTTTTTCTATATTTTGAGCCCTTTTTTATGTTTAGCTAAAGTTTTAATTGTGATGCCACAATTAAGTTGTATACCAAAGTGTTCGCCTGACTCTTAAGGTAATAAATGTGTAAATTTTTATTGCAGAAATTTGCAGATGTGCTTTAAATCTTAACTTAATCTTAAATCTTAACTTTTTGAGGGTCAGTTTTGCACTACAAAAATATGTGTTCTGTTGCTTTGTCTTCGTCTTTTGAGTTTGTTTTATTAATAGTTTTTCATTTATTAATAGTTTTGATTTAATTTTTGTTTATTCCATTGCTTTAAACTTTAATAGGTTCTTCTTATAAGTGTGTATTCTCACGTTTATATGTTTTTAATGTATGGTGTAGCGAAGAGGGTAGCGCCATTGAAAGGCGAACAAAATTGATTGAAGGTATAGAAGCAAATATTATTAAAAACGGCTATATTGTTGACAAAGATTAAAGTCTGGGAACGACCGGAGGATAAGTGCCGACAGCGAAGACGAGCAGAATTACCCAGAGGAATCCCGATTCCGAGCGGAATCGAGGAATCGGTGAGCGAGTCCGAGAAGCTCATGCGAAGTTTATACGGAGCAAAAAATTGTAAGGAGCATCGAGCCACAATTGCGAAAGCCAGTCCCAGTGCAGCTGGACTATGCGAAGGTGGCAAGGGAAGTGGGGGATTGGTCATTCCGGTTGGCCGGAACAGGAGACCTATTAGAATTCGTGGATCGAGTGGTATGTTCCGCGAAAACGTACGGCTTGGACATACCGGGAGCGATGCCAGAGCTACTTCAGGGCAAAAATTTGGTTCGTCAAGAGAGTATTTCGAAAAGTTGGCGAATCAAGTTCATTAGGTTCATCAAAGGCAGAGGAGCATTTCAAGGAAAACATGGTAGACCTTAAGTCACTGATAAAGCTCTTAGGGAAGATCACTAAAGGAGTGATAGAAAACCCCGTAGAGAACAGCTTGCCGCGAATAAAGATGTTTATAAGGCTATATGCATGCCCATCTCTAAAGGAGGTGATGAGTGTAGCCAAGGAATTCGCGTTTGATAGAGAAGTTGCCGCAGAGCGACGTCGGCCCCACAGCCACCAACCGCCTACTCAGAACAGGCAACAAGATCAGGGATGTGGACCAGAATGTGCTTCCAGAATGCGATAAGCGTGCAGCAGTCTCAGCTACAGAGTGTGGAGTAGGGATCACAAGGTGCTGCCTCTTAAAACTAATAGGAGGGCTGTCAGGAGGAGGCCAGCAGTTGTCGGCAGTATTCAAGGTCACAGGAAAAGTAGTATTCAGGATGCTGAAGGCGGCAACCCTGAGGATAAATGCAGCAAATGCCATATTTTCAGAGAGGAGCCTTTTTGACAGAATGGGCGATTATGTAGATGAGACTCTACCTGGAGATACGGATCACATGTCGCTGAAATGACAGAACAAAATCGAGAGCCCGCTTGGGAGAATTGCAAGATGGGCTTTTGAACTGCAACATTACGACTACTTAAGGGTAATCAGCTACAGCAAGGGTAATCTTAATGTGGTCGCAGACTCACCTTTTCGCCAGCCAGTAATAGAAAAGCTGAGGAGTGCAAGAGCAATCGAAAACGTCGAGTGCTGAACTGAGAGAGTAGATAAAGAAAAGAGCAAGTCTGATTTACCGCCACGTTTCGTATAGAGCCAGAAGTAAAGAAGTGGCGTCGTGGAAATTATGCGTACCTGCGGACTTAAGACGGCGGACTTAACGGAGATATTGGTGTTCCTCGTGCGGAGCTCTGCGTGTGGCATCAATATATTGCACCGTATAAGCCGCAGGAAAGTCCCACTGAAAAGGCGGATGGGAAACTATGATGGCCCACTAAACTTCGATTTTTCCACTTAAGCTAAAGAAACCTTTAATAATTCCTTTGCATAGGAAAAGGAAAAAATCCGAATCTGCAATTACAAAGTTATTCAAATGAATAATTGTTCCTTATTTGAAACTGTTTTGCTCATTTGTAAAATTAGGTGCCGCTGCACCACCCCTGCCACTAACTAATTGGCCTTGTTATTTAATCGACTAACTGATAGATGTTTTTCCACCGAATTGGCCAAATTAATTATTAAATTCTGTTGAGTAAACTGGGAGAAAGAAGGAAACTTTAACCTTCTTGGAAGGATGTATGAACATAACGATTTCTTTTCAAAAATGTGTATTCCCGCTTAGTCCGTGCCACATCTGGAGTCCATTCCACATCTGGGGTCCAAGGAAGCCATTTCGGTCTGTTGCTTTTCACTTTTTATCGATGACGGATGCAAGGAATAATCCACCATAGTTGAGCTTGGCTGACCCTGAATATATGTAGCCCCATGAGATTGATCTGTTTTGATCAGTTAAAGGACTTTGATCGCTCTCTTTAGACTTCCTTGATCTTCGATTTATGCTTCCACTCTTTCGAGACAAGTTGAAATAAATTGAATCATTTTTTAAGTATATTTGACTTATAATTATTATAATTTATCACACTATTTATTTTCTAAATATGTACAAAAGTCGTTCAATATTATTGTAGATTCATTTATTTAGTATTAAAAATTTTAATGAACTATTTTAAGATTTATATTGAATTACTGAATTTACTGAAATTGTTTTTTATCATATTGAAGTTTTATGCATGAATTTGTTAAGCTGACGCATCCCATTTTCTTTGCTCACATCCTATTGTTTTCTAGAATCTTTCTCTCTTGCTGTTAACTAACGCGTTTGATTTTATTGGTAGACATATTCGAAACTATATTGGAATAAGCCAATCTTGCGAACAATATAGCTCAGCTTGTAGACGTAACCAGGTGCATTACTAGGTCCTCAACAAATAGTAGTAGATTAGCCAATTCTGCAAACCAAATATCCCAACATGTTGGGACTTGTGCCAGCACCAAATATCGTAATTAGTACTAATTAGTTCTGTTAGTGTAACTAATATACTTTGATTCTCCCAGATTCGCATGCGCTTTTTTGTTCTTTTGTAGCGCATGCACTTTGGGAGCTTTGGTGGAGCTTCTACACAAGCTCTTAGTTTTATGCACTTGTTATTCGGCATTGTTTTGGATCGGCCGCGGCGTTTGTTTTGGTGTTAAATTGACCCATAATAAATATTGAAATTAGAAATTGAACCTTGTCTATTTAAATCGGCCGCTGTCAAAACGCTGATAGCTTTCAGCGTTGAGCTATAGCTCAACAGAAATCAAACACTCATTTGAAAAAACATATGTGTACATAAATTTAAATAAATATATGCACATACGTAGTAGTTTGGTGAACCTATAAAAATAGGATATAGGTTTAAATATATAAATTCGTAGTAGTACCTGTCCAAGTAAAGTCAAAGTAAAGCCAAGTAAAGTGTAAGGGTTTTAAGATTGTTAGTAGAGAAAAGTGACAAGTGGTAGATACCCATCATAATACCCTGCCCAACATGATCCTGGTATATGTCGAACTAAAATGACTAAGGAATAGAGGAAGAAAGTTTCTAGTCCTTCTACTAAGACCCTTAAAATTTAAGCGAGTTAGCAAACAATGGCTGTCTACATTACCATAAATAAGATTATAAAGAAACATGACACCCAGCATCGTTCTACGGTTTGTGAATGATGCTAAGCTGATTAATAAAAGCCTACTATGATTAGAGCGGAGGTGAAGATTTGCCATGCTGGAATGGAGTATTATTGAATACATGGAATATTATTGAACTACATAGGTGTTACAAATGTGGAGTGCTAAGCTTTTCAAAAAGCTTTGGAATGGGTGACAATTTAGAAATACCTCTTTAATTTACAGCGTCGGATTTTTCTCCTTTTGTAAGATTCCTTCCACATAAGCGAAAAGATCGAAGTCTCCAGCGATAGATTAAAAAGTACGAGGAGCGTTTTTGCACAGAGTCTCGACGCAGTTCTTCAGAACACGGCCTGAATATCTGGGCCAGGCGAAAACACGAGCTTGACCTTAAAAAGATCCGATAACACACCTCTTTGATCAAAAGATGGGCAAAATAAAAGGTTGGCTCATTGGATATTATAAGTATTAGGCTGACCTGCCCTGCTGCAAGGTTAATAAGTTGTTTGAAGAAACTGTGTAGTCTGCCATTTGCCTGATCAGTGTTCGTATATGAGTTTTCAAACGTAAGCAGAAGAGGAAAAGATACATGTTTGCGCTTAGTGATTTCAAAGTTATAGAACGGCTTCGGATCCTGTGTAGGCTGAATTGAGAGGCGGCGAATAGGACCCCTATAACATTCTGTGTTATGCACGTTGACGGAAGGATATTTCCACGGTACGTAAGCGTCAAAAAATATATTCAAAGTGAAATTAAATTTTTGTAAGCCATTGTTTATATCCCTGTATGCCAGTAGATCGGATTAATCAAGTTCCAAAATTAACTTATTTAGTTTCATAAAGAAGAAACGAACTTTATGAAATGTGAGATGCAAAGTTACTACGTAACCACCTAGTATTCTGATAAGTTTTAGAGAAGACATTAGTTTTTTGAAGCTGAGGTAGGTGAGGTGGAAGGTTGGTCAGTGGCTCAAACATTTGGGAGTTTTACTCCCACAGGTTTGGTAATTTTTTTCTTCGCCGTAGTTGGCTGATGTTCTTGGACGAAAATGTTCTATGGCCAAAAGCTGGCGGAACAAATCGACTTGAAAATTTGCAAGGGCACACGTATTTTACAAAATCCGATTAATCCGATCTACTGGCATACGGGGATATAAACATTGGCAGACTGCACAGTTTCTTCAAACAACTTATTAACCTAGCAGCAGTGCAGGTCAGCCTTATACTTATAATATCCTATCAGCCAACCTTTTATTTTGCCCATCTTTTGATCAAAGAGGTGTGTTATCGGATCTTTTTAAGGTCAAGCTCGTGTTTTCACCTGGCCCAGATATTCAGGCCGTGTTCTGAAGAACTGCGTCGAGACTTTGTGCAAAAACGCTCCTCGTACTTTTTAATATATCGCTGGAGACTTCGATCTTTTCGCTTATGTGGAAGGAATCTTACATTTTTCCGCTGCATACAAAAGGAGAAAAATCCGACGCTGTAAATTAAAGAGGTATTTCTAAATTGTCACCCATTCCAAAGCTTTTTGAAAAGCTTAGAACTCCACATTTGTAACACCTATGTAGTTCAATAATATTCCATGTATTCAATAATACTCCATTCCAGCATGGCAATTCTTCACCTCCGCTCTTATCATAGTAGGCTTTTATTAATCAGCTTAGCATCATTCACAAACCGTAGAACGATTCTGGGTGTCATGTTTCTTTATAATCTTATTTATGGTAATGTAGACAGCCATTGTTTGCTAACTCGCTTAAATTTTAAGGGTCTTAGTAGAAGGACTAGAAACTTTCTTCCTCTATTCCTTAGTCATTTTAGTTCGACATATACCAGGATCATGTTGGGCAGGGTATTATGATGGGTATCTACCACTTGTCACTTTTCTCTACTAACAGTCTTAAATCCCTTACACTTTACTTGGCTTTACTTTGACTTTACTTGGACAGGTACTACTACGAATTTATATATTTAAACCTATATCCTATTTTTATAGGTTCACCAAACTACTACGTATGTGCATATATTTATTTAAATTTATGTACACATATGTTTTTGCAAATGAGTGTTTGATTTCTGTTGAGCTATAGCTCAACGCTGAAAGCTATCAGCGTTTTGACAGCGGCCGATTTAAATAGACAAGGTTCAATTTCTATTTTCAATATTTATTATGGGTCAATTTAACACCAAAACAAACGCCGCGGCCGATCCAAAACAATGCCGAATAACAAGTGCATAAAACTAAGAGCTTGTGTAGAAGCTCCACCAAAGCTCCCAAAGTGCATGCGCTACAAAAGAACAAAAAAGCGCATGCGAATCTGGGAGAATCAAAGAATATGGAACAGTTGATAACGGGCAATTAGTGGACCGCTGCGGCTAGTTACACTGACAGAACTAATTAGTAATAATTACGATATTTGATGCTGGCACAAGTCCCAACATGTTGGGATATTTGGTTTGCAGAATTGGCTAATTTACTACTATTTGTTGAGGACCTAGTAATGCATCTGGTTACGACTACAAGCAGAGCTATATTGTTCGCAAGATTGGCTCATTCCAATATAGTTTCGAATATGTCTACCAATAAAGTCAAACGCGTCAGTTAACAGCAAGAGAGAAAGATTCTAGAAAACAATAGGATGTGAGCAAAGAAAATGGGATGCGTCAGCTTAATAAATTCATGCATAAAACTTCAATATGATAAAAAACAATTTCAGTAAATTCAGTAATTCAATATAAATCTTAAAATAGTTCATTAAAATTTTTAATACTAAATAAATGAATCTACAATAATATTGAACGACTTTTGTACATATTTAGAAAATAAATAGTGTGATAAATTATAATAATTATAAGTCAAATATACTTAAAAAATGATTCAATTTATTTCAACTTGTCTCGAAAGAGTGGAAGCATAAATCGAAGATCAAGGAAGTCTAAAGAGAGCGATCAAAGTCCTTTAACTGGAGCTAAGGAAAAATTTTTTTAAGAAGCTTGTATGTACGATAAACTAGAAAATATCGGGTATTTTTTTTAACTTTTGGCTTATTTGAATAAATAAGATCGAATGTTTGGTGGTGGAATTTTAGAAGGAAAATAACGAAAAACAAAAATTCAGCCAAATCAGATTTCTCAAATTTTTAGAGAAGTCTGTGTGCCTCCTATCTAAACAATCAACAAATTTTTATAAATTTATTAAATTAAATATTAATTTGTACATTTTTATTTTTTGACAAATTTGGGTAGAAGTAAAAAAATTTTTTTTTATTAAATTTCAGCTAGTGGGAACATTGAGTCACCATACAACTTATTCCTCTTAGTAAATTTACTAATAACTAATCCTAATTCACTTGAATAGGAGTTGATTGGTGACTGAACTATCTTGATCAGACATTCCGTTGAAATGTCTGTGTAATTTTGGTAGTATACTTACTATACAACGCAGTATACTTATAAAGTATACATATTCTTGATAAGGATCACCTTCTAAATCAATACAAACAGATCAATCTCATGGGGCTACATATATTCAGGGTCAGCCAAGCTCAACTATGGTGGATTATTCCTTGCATCCGTTATCGATAAAAAGTGAAAAGCAACAGACCGAAATGGCTTCCTTGGACCCCAGATGTGGAATGGACTCCCGCTGCGGACTAAGCGGGAATACACATTTTTGAAAAGAAATCGTTATGTTCATACATCCTTCCAAGAAGCTTAAAGTTTCCTTCTTTCTCCCAGTTTACTCAACAGAATTTAATAATTAACTTGGCCAATTCGGTGGAAAAACATCTATCAGTTAGTCGATTAAATAACAAGGCCAATTAGTTAGTGGCAGGGGTGGTGCAGCGGCACCTAATTTTACAAATGAAGCAAAGTTACGAGATGCAAAGTTACTACGTAACCACATAGTATTCTAATAAGTTTTAGAGAAGACATTAGTTTTTTGAAGCTGAGGTAGGTGAGGTGGAAGGTTGGTCAGTGGCTCAAACATTTGGGCTCAAACATATTCCCACAGGTTTGGTAATTTTTTTCTTCGCCGTAGTTGCTGATGTTCTTGGACGAAAATGTTCTCTGGCCAAAAGCTGGCGGAACAAATCGACTTGAAAATCTGCAAGGGCACACGTATTTTGCAAGATAACGTGTGCCTGGTGTATAAGTATTACTGTGGCATCAGTTCGTACTGGGGGTCCGGACAGATGATTATTAAATATAAATAAAAACAAGAAAGGAAAGTTAACTTCGGGCGGAGCCGAAGTTGATATACCCCTGTAGTTAAGGTTGTTCCATTTCCGATCGTTCATTTATATGGCGACTATTGGATATAGTTGGTAAATCCCTATGAAATTTGACCCAAAATGGAATCTGTACCAACTTAAAATACACGAAAGTTATGCCAATTTCGATCGTTCTATGACAGCTATAGGATATAGTCGGTCGATCCTTATGAAACTTTGTACAGAAGATATATTTATTCAAATATAACATGTCTAGAAGGTCCCAACCCTCTAACTTAAAAAACACCAAAGTTATGGCATTTCCGATCAATCAGTTATAGGATATAGTCGACTGATCCCGGCTGTTCCGGCTTATATACTACCTGCAAGAAAAAGAACGATGGGTGCAAAGATCAACTCGACAGCTTTAAAACTGAGAGACTAGTTTGCATAGAAACCGACAGACAGACGGACAGACGGACATGCTTATATCGACTCAGGAGGTGATTTAACTCAGGAAAAGATTTAATAAAACCGTAGTGCGCACAAAAAAAACGTCTGTTCACTTTATAATAAAGAGAGATTAAATAATTGCCATACTTTGATTAAAAATTCTGCCTTGTACACAATTTAGAGTTTGGATGGTAATAACAGTTTCACTGATTGCTAGTTACACTTTAAAATTTTTCTTTGTTCTTTCTGATCTTCGTCGCTGTCGCATTATTAAATACACCTGTTATTTAACAGACAACTGTTCTGAGCTATGTTAAAATTATTCCCTTGTAATATTTAGCTTGGTACAAATAGTGGACCAATTTCTAAATTTGGCTCGAAAAATGCCTGGAAAAAATCGTGGACCCTCAATTCAAAATTTGGTAGACTCTGAGTCAGTGGATCCAGTCGAGATTCTTCAACAAGAGATATTAAGGATAAATAAATGTATCTATGGCCACTCAGTTTCGTTTTATACTCTACAATTAGAATGTAGATTAGATATTCTAAACAAATACATAGACCATGCCTTTAAATTGCAGTAAAAAATACATAGCATCAACCCTTATTATTCGTCTCGTCCAGATCTTGAGAATATTTCTGCTAAGGCATTACTTATATCTGCCGTAGCAAGTTTACAAATAATTTTCCAAAATGAAACCACAGCAAACCACAATTTATTACAGTAAGCATTTACCTCAAATGAAGCTTCCCAAGTTCACTGGTAATTATTCGGAGTATAAGAACTTTATAGGATTATTTAAAAGTATTATAGATAGTGACGCATTACTAAGCAATATCGAAAAACATTCAGGTAAGACACAAAAATTATCCAAAGGCTTTCGCTTCATTAAAACAAGTTTACGATGGTTTACGAAATATCGCGACTTTTTGATATTCACCCAATTTTGCATTGGCTTTGCGAACTCTGATTGATACTGTCACAGAATCGTATTCGAATCTTTGTTATCAGTAGGTGATAAAAAAAAAATCGTTATTGTTGGTTCACTCCATTTTGGTTCACGTCGTCATGCGAGAAGTAAAGCCAAAATTTAGAACTAGATGAAAACTTAGATTGTGGAAAAATTTCATTTTGGAAAGACTGTGGCGCTGCCCTTAACAAAAGATATCAACATTTATCGGCTGAATCAACACAAACAGGATCTGGAATGAGGAAAATGTGCAATCATGAAGGAAGGAATGTACAAGGTGACAAATAACATTCAAGATGCTAAATGCGTATTTTGCAAATCCCAAGATAAATTCATATTAATATGTTGTTCGTTTGCAGCCACATCAGTTACAAATCGGTTTTAATTTACTAAAGGCTATCCGTTATGCATTAATTGCTTACGAAAGGCCACAGAAAGTTACATCAGTCACCACACTTTGTTATATCAGTTCATAGCTAAATCTTCTATACCACCTGCACTACCCTCACTAAAAAGTTTACAGTTGAAAAGATATCAAAATCATTCTTTAATTAATTCAAGCCCCCGAGAAAAATTGTTCACGGGCTTCTGGGAGTTGGAAAAAGTTCCAAACAATAAAAGCACACAAATTTATATATCATAACAGGCGCTTTACGAAAAGACATTCGGTGAAAACATTTTTTCGTGTGCCAGTCTAACTACCATTCAAGTCAAGTTCTGCATACTTGGTTCGTCATTTGAGACGGCACGGAGACGATTTCTGGCACTAGAAAGTTGACTGAAAAAAAACCGACTATGCTGGTGTTATTTCAAAAATTTATGGTAGAATATGAAGATCTCGGTTTCATGAGTGCCACAAATAATCTTATCCCAACAGATTCTCATTGCTTCATTTTGTACCATTGCACACTGCACTGTGGGCAAAAATCCCGTTTTTGGTGCATAAGCACTAGTTTATAAGATATTGACTTGAAACTTTTTTTGGTGTATTACACAGGCCAACAGCAAAAAATCTCCACGCATAATTTCACTTGCTCCATAACCTTTAAGCTCCCCTGAACCAAAGTCCAGAACAAACATAGGTTCTATAACCCACAGTTTCCGCGGTACACCTAAGAGAAGAAATTGATCAAATTTTACCATATATTGAATTATGTAGGCCGTGTAATGGCGATGACCATCATAGTTTCCAGTACATATCATTTTTGAAATGTATGTGTACCAACTAAAATTCAAAAATGGTATCTAGCAGTTACCATATCTTTGGAATACTCATCCAAAGTTGAAATCTCAGATTTTCTACGTTAATTTTTGGTCTTCTATGATTTTTCCCCAAACATTTTTCTATGGAAGATTTTTATTTTCTTATTGAAATCAGTAGATCATACCATGTTTTAATTTTGGATTTAAGGGATAACTCGAAATAATTTTATTGAATTTATTATAGGTGGTTCAACAATATTTTCTTCATTTAAATTCGAGTTTTTAATCTCATATTTTCAAAAAGTCATGGCTATGTAACGTCGGCGATAGTTCGAACGGGTTGGCAGCCTGGGGGGGTGCGGTGTTTCAGCCTTTCTGGCAGCCCGATCGCGTAATAGGACCCTATTCAGCGTTTCGTGGAGGATCGGATCGATCTGGTAACGCGCTCAAAGCTAAGGTTAGGAAACCGCGTGGGAGTGGCGTTCTTTTTGAATTTAACCACGAAACAAGCAAGTTCGGGCAAGAAAGGAGAAGCATCCGGAAATTTTCGAGCAACTGCAGCGTAGTTTTACCCGCTGAGGAATCATCGTGCTGGTGCAGGACCAGCAGGCATACAGGAAGAGGGCCACAAGCGGCAATTTGGTGGTGTACGTACTGCTCAGTCAAGGCAGGGCGCGATCGTAGAAGCTAGGTGAGTTTTAAGACTGGTCATGGTTATGCGAGCCTGACGTAGGTGTTTTCGTTTAGCTAGGTCAGGGGTACCAGCGTGCGAGCTAGACCCCTGGTGGCAGAGAGGCATAGTGCGAGCAACGCTTGGCCAGAAGAAGAAGAGAAGAGCGGGTCACAGTTGCGGCGCGAATCTCTCAGTCAGGCCGCCCACGAGGCGGGGCTGAGGGGAGTCATCAAAACCAAGTAGGAGCTGGAGATACCGTGAGCTCGACCTGAAGTGAAGCAATCGGAGCGTTCGCGACGCTTTAAGGGGCGCTCCGCCAGAGATCCGGATAGGGTTCGGCCCTAACCTCACAGGAGTCGCCGTAAAGTAGGCGCCATCCTGGAGCAGTGACGAAGGACGGAGTGCTGGCGGCGCTTTAAGCAGCACCCCGTCGATCACAGGAGCCGTCGTGTAGTAGGCGCCATCCTGGAGTAGTGAAGGAAGACAGAGTGCTGGCGGCGCTTTAAGCAGCACCACGCCGATCGCAGGAGCCGCCGTGCAGTAGGCGTCCTCCTGGAGGAGTAAAAACAAGGACGGAGTGCTGGCGGCGCTTTTAAGGAGCACGCCGTCGAACGGAGGAGTCGCCGCAAAATAGGCGAGCTCCTATAGGAGCAGTAGCGGGAGCGGAGCGCTGGCTGCGCTTTAAAGGAGCGTTCCGTTATCCGGAGGAGCAGGCGTGGACTAGCCTTCAGCCGTAGGATAAGAAGCAGGGACAGGGCGCTTGCGGCGCTTTCAAGAAGCGCTTTGTCGATCAGGAGAGCGGAGAGACTCGACCGGCTGATGGCCTAACGGTGCCGGAAGAGGAGGAGAAGAAGTAGTGGGCGAAGATTTCGCGTCAGAGCTCTGCCACTGGCTGTATGATTTGTTGTTGGCATTGTTGACGGGTTAGGCAAAGGCCCTCCCGAATTACATATTATCTTTTCCAGCCTCGAGTAGTGGAAGCGCTTCAACGACTCGTCGCGGATGTATTGAGTGAGTAATCCTAAATCTATGCCAAGCCAGCAGAAGTGATACGGAATTCTCCGATCAATATTTTCCTCGTTTTCCGAGTTCCAGCCCAAGAGGCTTCACCGGTCATACAGTCAACCCCACGCGTGGCCTTTGTAGTAGCGCTCTCTTAGTAACTAAAATCTGTTGTCATGATATTGAACGCGAGTCCGCAAATCCTGCCAAGTCGAATATACACTTAAGTTCTCTAATCTTTAGCAATAAGATATTATTAAGCATAGTCAGAAAAATCATACATTGGAGTATTAGAATAGTTAGGAAGCTAGGATAAGGATGTCATCTAGAATTTTAAGGTCTTTTGTTAAGGAATAAAACAATGAAGTTTATAATGGAGTAAGAAAACATATTTCGCCTCGTTTGGGTCGCCACCGCCCTGCCACCAACCTATGCCATGTGCCTTCTTGGGGGATCTCCGAAGGATCCTAATATACTCTGGTCTGAGGAGCTCAGGTTTGACCCACGCTGTTCGTGGGGTCGCGCACGCATCATTATCGATTCAATTTATGATCCCCGAGGCAGCATCGAGGGGAGAGAAGGGGGTGTTCCAGAACCCACCCACTAGCCGGCGAGATCTGGCCGGACACAGCGTGCAACTCCCTCCTCTCGTCCGATATATCCAGAGATGCCACCTCACTGTTCGTTACAGTTATAATTATCTTAATCATAAATTTATCTGGCGCCCAACTAAGTGGCCATGTTTTTAGCATGGTTAGACGCAGCCATGTTTTGCGGACAAGTTTTTTTCGGCTGGTTACAGTGGCATGGCAGTAACCAGACCAAAACCCTCAGCAGTGGCGCGGGTACCGCTCGGAATTCTACACTCAGAGGAGAGAGTAGACCACAGTGCCTCGCAACCACAGCAATAGTTTCGTGTAGAGTTTAGCAGGACGGATTCTCGCAGGACTTTAGCAGGGGATAGGACCCAGCTGACCACGAGTTTCGGATGGCAGGCTGCTACAATAACGAAGGGACGGGAAAGACAATGCCACAGTTGTTTGGAAAAGCAGTATCAGTTAGCGGACTGATATCTGACCAAGCCTGTAGATTGGCAGCTAAATCCCGTCATCCCCTAGGAGAGCAGAAGGACGCTTGGAGTTCATTCGTAACAGGCACGAAATGACCACGTCAAAAGGGTTTCAGCTTATAGAGCTGGAAAGGGGAGTTTTCTACGAGCGAAATTCCAGAACGGAATTAGGTGAGAAGCAATGGCGAAAAGAAGAAGAACGTTAGGCAGCGTGCATGGCGGTAGGCAGGCTAAAGACGAAGGCGAAGTTCAGTTTTAGAGTTTCGGTATTTGTGAAGCGAGCATTTTTTAGGGTAGGCAAGAAAGAAAGAAAGGATGAACCCGGCAGAGGCAGAGAAGGGGGCAGCGACACCTGTGAAGGTGCCCGTCTGCACATTATGTAATAAAGAGATGGCAACCGGCAGAGCCAGAACCAAGTGCGGACACGAGTTCCACAAAGCGTGTATAACAACACACGCCAAATCGAAGTTGTCATGCCCGACGTGCAAGGTAGTGTGTTTCGAGAAAGCACAGGCGGCCAGCGATACGACTGGCGCGAGCACGAGTCAGCTGACTCGCAGAGCAGATTCACCCTGTGGGGCCAGCCAAGCGAGCTCTCAAGCAGAGTCGGCAGGAAGCACAGCGGAGTTAAGTTCGATTGTGTCCCAATCAATCAGCGCCATGCAGGCGACGCTGCTGGAACAACTGTCAGCGCAAATGGACAGACTGTTCCACCAAAGGGCGCAAGCAGAGAGGGAAGGAGAAGAGGGAACTGGAAGCTACGAGCAGCCTAGTGGGGTCTACGGTGATGAAAGAGAGATCCGGGATCAGGGCGACTACTTAGGAAATGGCGTGAGGCAACCGGCTGATCACAACTTTGGGTATAGACCAGAGAAAGTGGGTCAGATCCTGAATAGTTGGAAGATTCGTTTTAGCGGTCATCCCGACGGCATGACCATCGATAATTTCATCTATCGGGTTGAAGCTTTGACGCACCAGACGCTGGATAGTAACTTTTCAGCACTATGCGGAAATGCGAGTTTGTTATTTGATGGGAAAGCGGGAGAATTTTACTGGCGTTTTCACAAGTTGAATAGAGGAATGAGGTGGAATGACCTATGCGACGCGCTCAGGAAACACTTTAGGGACGATAGGTCGGATGAGGACATAAGAGAGGCAATAAGAGATCGGAAGCAGCGCGACAGAGAAGATTTTGACACGTTTTATGAGGCAGTAGAACAGCTGATGGATGGTCTGAGCGTTCCATTAAGCGATGCCACGCTAGTGGAGATGGTAAGGAGGAATCTCAGGTCCGAGATCCGCCACGAGCTGTTGAATGTGTCGATACGTTCGATAAGCCACTTACGGGAGATTTGTCGGCGCCGGGAACGATTCTTAGAGGAGGTGCGACGAGACTGCGGCACATCCAAGCCAGGATGGGGGAAGAAGCCGTATGGGGAAACCCAGAGACGGGAAGACAGAAGCTCACACAGAAGTTACAACAAATCGGTAGCGGAAGTAGGAAGCGACGTGGAATGGGAAGAGGCCCAAGAATTCTCAGGTGATGAAGCGGGTGAAGTGGAGGCAGTGGCTCTTATCTGCTGGAATTGCAGGAAAGAGGGTCACAGGTACCACGACTGCGCGGGCAAGCGGAAAGTTTTCTGTTTTGGGTGCGGAGCACCAAATGTCTACAAGCCATCGTGTCCGAAATGTCTAAAAAACGGAAGAGCGAATGCGCTGGATCGTCCATCTCAGCGCGTTCCGTCAGGTGTGAACAAGGACAAGTAGGAAGAGAGCTCAGTGAAGAGTGTAATAAAGCTAAGGTAGAGAGTAAGAATAGGTCAAGGAACACTAATAGGTTAAGGCAGTATTGGCAGTCAATGAAGACGGTTGAAACGATAAGGTATAAGGTCTCTGATAAACGTCCTTTCGCCGAAGTCAGATTGTTAGGTGAGGAAGTACTAGGACTATTGGATACTGGTGCGGCAGTTAGCTGTATCGGAGGGAGTTTCGCGAGGAAGGTCATAAGAAGCGGGGTCGACTTCAAGCGCAAAGGAACGATCGTAAGCACGGCCGATGGGCAACGACAGCAGGTGGTAGGCCATTTAACGACTGAGGTAGGGTTCAAAGATCGATGCAAGACGCACATGTTCTACCTGGTTCCCACTCTGAGCCAGGATTTGTATTTAGGTATCGATTTCTGGAGGAGTTTCGAGCTGTTGCCATCGGAGTTCCGAGTCGGCGAAATCTCCGTTAGTCAGGAGTTGTCTGAAGAACAGAAAGTTAGTCTAAAGGCAGTGGTAGAGCTATTTCCATCTTTCGCCAAGTTAGGATTGGGCAAAACGCATTTAATCAGCCACAGTATCGATGTCGGGGACACGAAAGCGGTCAAGCAGAGGCACTATCCGGTCTCTCCAGCGGTAGAGAAACTGCTCTACGGAGAGGTCGATAGGATGATGAGATTGGGAGTGATCGAGGAGTCGCAAAGTGCCTGGTCGTCGCCGGTGGTATTGGTACAGAAGCCAGGAAAGGTTCGGCTATGTCTGGACTGCAGGAAGGTGAATAGTTTCACCCAGGGCGACGCCTATCCACTTCCACAGATTGATGCGATCCTGAGTAGACTTCCCAGAGCGATGTTCATCTCTAGTCTGGATCTGAAGGATGCGTACTGGCAAATCCCGCTGGATCCGGCTTCACGCGACAAGACCGCGTTTACGGTTCCAGGGAAGCCATTGTACCAGTTTAAAGTTATGCCTTTCGGGCTAATGAATGCATCGCAGACTATGACTCGCCTCATGGACAAAGTGATTCCGGCCTCGTTGCGTAATGAGGTGTTCGTATATTTGGATGACCTGCTGGTCGTCTCCGACACCTTTGAGTCGCATCTGGCGGTTCTGACGACGGTGGCTGGGCACATTCAGAAAGCAGGGCTAACTCTGAACATCGAGAAGAGCCACTTTTGCATGCGTTCGGTTAAGTATTTGGGCCATGTGATCGGAGAAGGCGTCATAAGGACAGACCCCGAGAAGATAGAGGCGATGGTAAATTACCCGATTCCGCGGACGCTAAAGGCGTTACGGAGTTTTCTGGGCATGACTGGGTGGTACAGCAAATTCATAAGCAATTATGCAGACATAGCGGCACCATTGACGGATCTGGTGAGGCCTAAGTGTCGTTTCACGATGTCGCAGGCTGGCCTAGAGGCTTTCACAAAGCTTAAGGAAGCGATGTGTCAGGCTCCGGTTCTGCACAGTCCGGATTTTACGAAGCCGTTCTACATTCACTGCGATGCGAGCAGTTATGGGATTGGTGGCGTCCTGGTTCAGAAGACGGAAGGGGACAAGGGTGACGAATATCCAATCGCTTTTGTCTCAAAGAAGTTGAGCAAGGCCCAAAGGAATTACTCCGTCACGGAACAGGAATGCCTGGCCGCGATTATTTGTATTAAACGGTTTAGACCTTACGTAGAAGGGCATAAGTTCACGGTCATCACAGATCACGCGTCGCTAGGATGGCTCATGGCACAGCCGGATTTGAGATCTCGGTTGGGGCGATGGGCGGCGAAATTGCAGGCCTACAAGTTCCATATTGAGCATCGGAAGGGCAAACTGCACGTGGTTCCGGATGCGCTGTCTAGGGCATATGAAGGAGCGTCAGATGAGGAGATAGTTGCGGAGGTAGGAATGGATTATGAATCCCCACATTTCGAGGCGGAGGAGTACAAGACCCTTCGGGAGACGGTCGAAGCCAATGGCGAGACGGTACCAGATCTGAAGGTCATGGATGGCAAGGTCTTCCGACGGACGAAGCAAGTCCGGGGTTTAGAGCTAGCGGAGAATTTCGCATGGAAGTTATGGGTGCCAAAGGGGATGATTCCAGAGATATTAAGAGAGGCCCATGACAGTCCCACAGCAGCGCACGGAGGTGTCCGTAAAACGCTAGAGAGAGTTCGTCAAATGTACTACTGGCCAGGCTTAGCCAATGAGGTGAAGGAGTACGTAGGCAAGTGCGAGGTCTGTAAGATGAACAAGGTACCTAATCAGGTGATGAGGCCAGCGATGGGAAGGCCAGCGGAAACACAGAGATTCTTTCAGCGAATATATGTGGATTTCCTGGGGCCGTATCCGAGATCCAAGAGTGGAAATATTGGGTTATTCATCGCTTTAGACCATTACACCAAATTCGTGTTCCTCAAGGCGGTGAAGAAGCTCTCGGCGGATGTAGTGGTGAAGTACATGAAGCAGGAGTTGTTCCACACGTATGGAGTTCCGGAGACTGTGTTCTCAGATAATGGAACGCAATTCAAAGGAGAAGCATTTAGGACGCTAATGCGGGAGAATAGGGTGACGCAGGTTTTCACAGCGGTCCATTCGCCGCAGGCCAATGCGTCGGAAAGGGTAAATAGGTCGGTCATCGCAGCCATAAGGTCGTACGTAAATGCAGACCAGAGAAACTGGGACGAGCATCTCAGCGAGATCTGCTGTGCTTTGAGGACCTCGATCCATTCCGGCACGGGTGAGTCCCCATATTACTTGGTGTTTGGGCAACAGTTTGTAGGATCGGGAGGAACGTACAAGCTCATGAGAGAGCTAGGTATCATGGAGGACAGAGAAATCAGGCTGTCCAAGGAGGACTCGTTGGAGGTGGCACGCGCTCAAGCGCAGAAGGCCTTAGCGAGGCAGACGGAGAAGAATGAAAGGCTTTACAATGTGCGTTCGAGAGAGGTTTCATATCGAGAGGGCCAAGAGATCTTCAGGAGGAATTTCAAGCAGAGTAACTTCGCTGTAGGATATAATGCCAAGCTTGGGCCTAGGTATATTAAAGCTAGAGTTCGGAGGAGAACAGGAAGAGCTACTTACGAGCTGGAGGACATGCAAGGGCGAGCGATAGGTACCTATCATGCCAAAGACTTGAAGCAGTAGTTCTCGCCTCCGTGGTTTAGCTAAACAGGATCGTTTGAGACCCTGTTCTAGCTCTTGAGAAGGGGGCATTTTGTAACGTCGGCGATAGTTCGAACGGGTTGGCAGCCTGGGGGGGTGCGGTGTTTCAGCCTTTCTGGCAGCCCGATCGCGTAATAGGACCCTATTCAGCGTTTCGTGGAGGATCGGATCGATCTGGTAACGCGCTCAAAGCTAAGGTTAGGAAACCGCGTGGGAGTGGCGTTCTTTTTGAATTTAACCACGAAACAAGCAAGTTCGGGCAAGAAAGGAGAAGCATCCGGAAATTTTCGAGCAACTGCAGCGTAGTTTTACCCGCTGAGGAATCATCGTGCTGGTGCAGGACCAGCAGGCATACAGGAAGAGGGCCACAAGCGGCAATTTGGTGGTGTACGTACTGCTCAGTCAAGGCAGGGCGCGATCGTAGAAGCTAGGTGAGTTTTAAGACTGGTCATGGTTATGCGAGCCTGACGTAGGTGTTTTCGTTTAGCTAGGTCAGGGGTACCAGCGTGCGAGCTAGACCCCTGGTGGCAGAGAGGCATAGTGCGAGCAACGCTTGGCCAGAAGAAGAAGAGAAGAGCGGGTCACAGTTGCGGCGCGAATCTCTCAGTCAGGCCGCCCACGAGGCGGGGCTGAGGGGAGTCATCAAAACCAAGTAGGAGCTGGAGATACCGTGAGCTCGACCTGAAGTGAAGCAATCGGAGCGTTCGCGACGCTTTAAGGGGCGCTCCGCCAGAGATCCGGATAGGGTTCGGCCCTAACCTCACAGGAGTCGCCGTAAAGTAGGCGCCATCCTGGAGCAGTGACGAAGGACGGAGTGCTGGCGGCGCTTTAAGCAGCACCCCGTCGATCACAGGAGCCGTCGTGTAGTAGGCGCCATCCTGGAGTAGTGAAGGAAGACAGAGTGCTGGCGGCGCTTTAAGCAGCACCACGCCGATCGCAGGAGCCGCCGTGCAGTAGGCGTCCTCCTGGAGGAGTAAAAACAAGGACGGAGTGCTGGCGGCGCTTTTAAGGAGCACGCCGTCGAACGGAGGAGTCGCCGCAAAATAGGCGAGCTCCTATAGGAGCAGTAGCGGGAGCGGAGCGCTGGCTGCGCTTTAAAGGAGCGTTCCGTTATCCGGAGGAGCAGGCGTGGACTAGCCTTCAGCCGTAGGATAAGAAGCAGGGACAGGGCGCTTGCGGCGCTTTCAAGAAGCGCTTTGTCGATCAGGAGAGCGGAGAGACTCGACCGGCTGATGGCCTAACGGTGCCGGAAGAGGAGGAGAAGAAGTAGTGGGCGAAGATTTCGCGTCAGAGCTCTGCCACTGGCTGTATGATTTGTTGTTGGCATTGTTGACGGGTTAGGCAAAGGCCCTCCCGAATTACATATTATCTTTTCCAGCCTCGAGTAGTGGAAGCGCTTCAACGACTCGTCGCGGATGTATTGAGTGAGTAATCCTAAATCTATGCCAAGCCAGCAGAAGTGATACGGAATTCTCCGATCAATATTTTCCTCGTTTTCCGAGTTCCAGCCCAAGAGGCTTCACCGGTCATACAGTCAACCCCACGCGTGGCCTTTGTAGTAGCGCTCTCTTAGTAACTAAAATCTGTTGTCATGATATTGAACGCGAGTCCGCAAATCCTGCCAAGTCGAATATACACTTAAGTTCTCTAATCTTTAGCAATAAGATATTATTAAGCATAGTCAGAAAAATCATACATTGGAGTATTAGAATAGTTAGGAAGCTAGGATAAGGATGTCATCTAGAATTTTAAGGTCTTTTGTTAAGGAATAAAACAATGAAGTTTATAATGGAGTAAGAAAACATATTTCGCCTCGTTTGGGTCGCCACCGCCCTGCCACCAACCTATGCCATGTGCCTTCTTGGGGGATCTCCGAAGGATCCTAATATACTCTGGTCTGAGGAGCTCAGGTTTGACCCACGCTGTTCGTGGGGTCGCGCACGCATCATTATCGATTCAATTTATGATCCCCGAGGCAGCATCGAGGGGAGAGAAGGGGGTGTTCCAGAACCCACCCACTAGCCGGCGAGATCTGGCCGGACACAGCGTGCAACTCCCTCCTCTCGTCCGATATATCCAGAGATGCCACCTCACTGTTCGTTACAGCTATCTACAACTTCTGTAAAGCTTTACTAAACAAGCTGAACCTGCAATAGATACGTTTTGAATATAGAAACAGTTTTAGATAGCCATGACTTTTTGAAAATATGAGATTAAAAACTCCAATTTAAATGAAGAAAATATTGTTGAACCACCTATAATAAATTCAATAAAATTATTTCGAGTTATCCCTTAAATCCAAAATTAAAACATGGTATGATCTACTGACTTCAATAAGAAAATAAAAATCTTCCATAGAAAAATGTTTGGGGAAAAATCATAGAAGACCAAAAATTAACGTAGAAAATCTGAGATTTCAACTTTGGATGAGTATTCCAAAGATATGGTAACTGCTAGATACCATTTTTGAATTTTAGTTGGTACACATACATTTCAAAAATGATATGTACTGGAAACTATGATGGTCATCGCCATTACACGGCCTACATAATACAATATATGGTAAAATTTGATCAATTTCTTCTCTTCGGTGTACCGCGGAAACGGTGGGTGATAGAACCTATGTTTGTTCTGGACTTTGGTTCAGGGGAGCCTAAAGGTTATGGAGCAGGTAAAATTATGCGTGGAGGAAAAAAAAAGTTGGAAATTGTCGGCCTGTGTTATTTGAACTAAAACAAAATTTTGATTTTTCAATTTGCGTACCGCACAGTGGTTAAAAATGCACTTTTATTTAAGAAATTATTACAAATTATAATTTGAATCACATTTGGTATTACATTATAGAAAAATAAAATTAAACTCTGTTACGTATTTAGAATCCATTGTTAAATTTTACGAACATTGAAAAAAAATTGGATTACATTCAACTCAACAATTGTAACTTACTTTCCCTTGCGTTTTAGTTTTCAATATCGTCTGGTACCACTACCTCTAATTCGATTTCAAAAGTGTCACTTACATCATCGTTGCCATTTTCTTCATCTGAGTCTTCTGCGCACGAGTTTTGGGATGTACTTCCGTCTTTGTGGCCAACACCTGAGGATATGATTGGCGAATCCAAAAGATCGAAAACCTCTGCTGGCAGAGGCATCCTGTTGGTTTTTGTGAACCAAGAACTAGACATTAAAGGATCAGACGAATCCATAGCTCTGTGAAAGACATCTGACATATTGTCAATCCGGCTACATTTTCTGGCATGATTTTTTCGGTCAGCCTTGAAAAGTTTGTGCCTTGCTTCTGATGCACTTTCTGCCAAGGAGCCAACAGGAACAATTGGTTTTTCAATGATGATGTATCCATGTATTAAAATTTTGTGTACTGTTGGCGACATGGGGTACCAAAAGTAATTGGTCCTATATATAGTAAAAGTTTCAAAACAGAATAATTTGAATTTTTCTGAATTTATAGGGTAATGACAATCTATGGCTATTACATGTAGGCGCTGAATCAAATTGTGATCTATTCCTAATATAGAGGACAATAATTTTGGGTTGGAGACTGCCCGCCTCGCCGTATTTCCGTCATTTGTATTGCCACTTTGTCTCGGCTCGGCCATTTTGTCTCGGCTTGTCTACATGAAGCCCCATATCTTTCCAAAACACTGCTTGAACTTTATAGTTTCGTGCCTCCAATTCGATTTTGTCATTTCCCTTAACATGCCACTTTCTAAGCTCAATTCTGTATGATATTTTAAGCAAGAATTCAAAAAAGCGAATCCATGCATAAAAGGAACTTAATCCATACTGATCCGTATGTGGCTTCATATCAAATATTTTGGATTAAAAATCACTTATAGTAAGAAGCTGGGTGGGCTTTGCCCCAAACATTGGACACGACTGGCAGGATTTTGTTCCTGTTATTATATTTAACACCTTGCCATCTATAAGTGTTAGGTGCTCATCGAATTTTACAAAAATTGCATTCAATTCGAAAGCATGCACGTATAAATCCAGGTTATTAATCTGATTGTCCAAGTTTTCTTTTTCTTTTAATATTAGAGACGTTGTTTCCTTTAAGTATGTTTTTTTTAGAGGATGGCAAAATCGTATGGACTGAGGCGATTTATTTAACCAAATGACTCTTTGTTTTGGATCTATCATTTTTATGGGAATAATCGATGGAACAAATAGAGAATCATCTAAAGATTGAGACTCTGCGATGCTTAATTTTTATTTCTCTAAACTGTGACCAGTAGACCATCAAACACATAGCTAAAAATAAGAGTACACTGTGTAACATCTGAAAGTATTTCACAAACTTCCTTTTGCATCAGTAATATTCTTGAATATCAGTAATATTCTTCATTTTCAGTGCATGCTATTCCAGCAGGTCTACATTTTAATTTCTTCTCGGTTATTTTCGAATAAGAGGGGTAACTATCGCAGCCATGTTGTTTACTAAGTTGTTTTACATTTTTGTATTGCTGCTTAGTAAACCCATTTTCCATAAAAAAAAGCGAATGCCTTTTCAGAAGTTATTGGAATCGGAGCCAGCAATCCAGTTCTATCAGTTTTTTTTATAACTTCATTTTCAGTTGCTTTTCTGGCACAAATGTTAACAGCGTGTAGTAAAAAAGGGGTTGAATTTTGATTTTCTATAGCAACTTCAGATGCCAGCTTAATTTTGAGTCATTTACCAGCAGCTTCATATGTCAATGTCGGACGACCACCTTTCTTCTGTGGGGATTCATTTATATCAGAAAGTCGTATAGTCATGTTGCCATATGTGGCTAGCCGCCACATGGCGTGTTTTTGTCTAAATCGCTTTATGTTTCGGCAGCATCGTGGCAAATGTTTATTAATGTAATTAATAAAGCTAGTAATTTTATTTTATTTGCGTTAGTTGCTTTCCCAAATTGCAAGAAGAGCCCCGTGACCAAACACATATGTTCCTGGATAAACGCAACTTTAGCAAAAAGGAGCAAAAATGAGCAAAAATGGTTAATTTTATGACAACAAGGACACTTTTGTAGGTAATTTCTCGTTCTTACTCTTTTGCAAGTCTGTGCCACTAATAAGTTATTCTCCAAAAAACACAAACTCAATTGTTAGTTCAAATTGATAAAGATACACATATAAAACAGGTCACAGTTGTACAACAAGACATATAATAACAAATGTTTAAGCCAATTTGCATTATTAATTACCTTTGCAAGGAATTTCCATTTTTAGATTTTTCAAACTTTTTTTTCACACAAAGCAGCAAGCACTCAAATTTTACCAGTTTTTCGAGCCAATTTAACAACATTGGTGTTGTTACATTGGTATTGCTAAATTGCTCAAGCACCTGACTTTGTTTGAGTTTCAAAAATGTTTTGAAAGCGGATTTTTTCATCTAGATTCGATTCGATATCTAGATTCGATTAGTATGGGCCATTCATAAAAATTAATTAGGAAAAAAAAAAAAGATTTATGCACCAAAATCGGATTTTTTACCCATTTTTCAGTGGTCGATTTGGCATGTCTAGCATTGTTTAATTCAATTTTCAATGTTTCGATAAAGTGTCCTTTATGTTAAATTATAGCTACCAATAGTTCACTGATAATGTCGATATAAATTATTTTTATTTTCTATCGATAATCGAGCTGCAGTAATCTATCGAACATTGTTAACGACTATTAGATTAGATTTACTATTAGAACTATTCGATTTAAAAAAAAAACATATTATGTCAAATAAAGTGCTTTATATTGTGAACAAAGGTGTGTACTTGACCAAAAAAATGTGTTTGTGACCTGTGCTTATTTGTTGTACTTGGAATTCAATATATAACATATTAATATTATATACCTTTTTATGACGCAGAGACTAACTTTTCTCAGATCTAAACATTTAACGCCTACCTTCGCCCGATCTACACTTTGTTGATTACCTAAGTATAGATTGTTGCCCTCGTGAATTGACAAAACAAGTCTGCAACTTTGTGCAACTTAAAATATTGAACTACTTTTCAGGAACGATGTCTGTGACCAAACGGGAAGTTTTTTTGGTGTGGTACGAAGAAAAAAAACAGTGTCGCAAATTTTTAGCGGTAGAAAATCATGTGTTTGGAAACATTCTGAATAAAAAAGACTTCAATAATGATGAACACAAGGTAATACGATGTTTCATCAAAATCCATTTACTTTTCGAGGTTGTATCCACCATATTGGATCCGCCATTTTGAATTTTAAAAAACCAACTTCAGCTTTGGTATCATCGACTCGAATAACTCCTAGATAGAATGTTTCATCAAAATCCATAAAGTTTTTCAATCTTATGTTCGCCATATTGGATCCGCCATTATTAATTTTGAAAATCTTACTCCAGATTCGTTATCAGCGGGCCCAAGAACCCATGAGTAAATATTTTCATAAACAATAAACGTACCAGTCTCGTGTAAATAGTTTTGTTCTGCTTGAAAGGCCAAATCGACCATTGTGCATTGCGTAGAATGTCCAGAAACTGCTTCTACAAAGCTGAGAGTCACTTGCGATTCAAACGCCGAAGAGGACCGACGTATTTTTTGGCTCTTTGGTGGTTTTTTTCTCTGACGACAGACAGTGTTGCCAGACCGGGCTGAATCGAAACTTTTACAGCGAAACATTGAAAACACCAAACAACATAGAAGGAATGCTAGAGAAGGGAAGGGGAAGGCTCCAATTCCTGAAAGATCATCCCCACCACAATCCACAATGGAAACAAGGAAGAATGGAAATGGTTTGAACAAACCACTACTTAAACCGGGAGTCCAAACACGTGCGCCAAAATCTGACGCCGCATCGAAAACGATGAACGGTAAAAAAATAGTGAGTGAAAAGAAGAAAGAGAAAAATGATGGGGTAAGTGAGAAGACTAATAATATTTCCACTCACGCGGCAGATCACGCGGGCCCTTATTTAGTTTGTTTTGATAGATCTAGTGAATCTTCTGCTAGAAAAGCTATCAACCAACTTCACTTAGCGGACACCCTAAAAAAATTGAACCTATTGAAAGATATGATAGAAATTAAAAGAGTGAGTTATGGGCGTTGCCAAATCCAATTGAGCGCGGCAACCGCAGCCAACGCTATATTGGACCATAATAAAAAATTTGAAGAAAATGGCTACCTTGCCAAGATTTTCCCGCATTTCATTTGTAAACAGGGATAATCTTTAGAATCCCCTCAAACTTCTCTGAAGTTGACATTTTACAAAATATTAGCTCAGAAACCCCAATCTTAGGGGTTTCTAGAGTTATGAACCCAAATGACAAGAGTAAACTTATCCCGACAAACAGATCAAAATCTCGTTCCAGGGACAAAAAGTCCCAAAAGAAATTATCTTTATGTATTCAAAGATAGAAGTGCAGCCTTTTATATACTTCATCCAATGCTTCAGGTATTTCCGTTTCGGACACACAGCCCAACACTGCAAAGGGCAAGAGAAATGCGGCCAATGTGGAGGGAAACATCCCAAGTAGGAGCATTGCCAAAAAATTGAATGTGCCAACTGCGGAAACGGTCACTCTGCCACAAGCAGGGAGTGCCCAGCTAGAAGCAAAGCCTATGAGATCCAAAAAATAAAAGTGGTAGAAAACTTAAACTTAAACACCCTTAAACTTAAACACCCTCTCTTTTCAAAAGGACATTCCCAAACCCGGATGACCGTTCTTTCTTTCCAGAACCGGCCTGGCAAATGCCAAATGTCACTAATTCAGAATCTCAAACTCTCAAAAAACTCTCTTCATTCTTACTGGATATCCACAATGACCCATTGACTCAAACTCCAAGATCATTACTTTCCTAACGGACTTAAGGGACTATATCAACACCAAAAATGCAGAGATTGACGTCTCACAAATAGAACTTCTAAAAAGCCAATCTTCTCAAAAACAATGAAAATCCTACAATTAAACATACAAAGCATCAACAATTCAAACAACAAACACCTTCTCAACAAGTACCTGATCAATAACGACGTCGATATTGCCATCATCTCTGAGACCTGGGTTAAAGACAACTCGGACTGTAGCATGCTGGGGTACGGCGGATACGGGGGTGTCGGCCTATACATTCAAAATAACATCAAATTCGGAATTCTCAAAGATAGCAATTTCATTGAGAGTATTGGTATATAGACAACCAATCTTCTGGTCAACTTTAACATTTTTAGTCTTTACGCCGCCTCTTTAACGTCTGCTGATAACCTCAAAATTGGGCTAAGAGAAATCTTCACCCACGCAGCGTCATTGCCAAACCAATCCATCATAGGGGGTGACACAAGCGATAGAAAGGGATACACAACAGAACACGAGGAACAGGAGGCTGGATTCATCTGCCTTAACGACGGATCTCCGACCTTCTCATTAAACCCATCCGAATTCTCAGTGCTGGACATTACGTTCACAAATAAGAACACCTCAAACCTTCATTGGAGTTGCCCTAGGTCAAAAGTTACAAATAGCAATCATTACCCAATAATCTTAGAGTGGAACACCCCCACACCTCACACAACAGTTACAAAAACAATCCACAGCAAAATAGTACAAGACTTTTGCAAAGCGCATTTCAATAGTATCACTAGTCTTGGTAGGTCGACCCATAAAATTGTTAAGAACAACACAATTCATATACCACAAAACTCTAAACACTAAAAACGTAGACTGAACTTCCAACAATTCACTCAAGAAATCTTTGACAGCCCCTCAATTTGGCGTAGCGTAGCCAACCTCAAAAAATACAAACTTCCAAAAAATGTAGGTAACACTTGATCTGACGAAGAAAACGAAAACTTTCTACAAATTTTAACGAGCGCCACAACAAACTCGATTGCACCTGGAACCAATCCTCCAACAATCGAGGACAACATACTTACACTAGATATAAGGAAACCCCTAAATTTTGATATTTTCAATGAATATCTAGTCTCAAGAAACCTGGACTCTGCACGGGGTCTGGATCATATAACATACAGAATGATCCAGAACCTACCTTTTCCCAAATTAAGGGAATTATATAATTTACTGAACAATACCTGGATCTCGGGACTTTTTCCAGACGCATGGCGAAACATAAAAGTAGTCCCAGTTCCCAAAGAAAAAGTATGCAATACACAAGTAGATAACTCTAGATCAATTTGTTTAATAAGCACACTCTGCAAATTAGTAGAGGGTATAATAAAATACGACCTAGAAGAACAACTACATAGCAACCACATCCTGCCATGCAGATCTTACGCTTTTAGAAAATTTAGATCAATCACACAGTGTATAAATGATCTAATAAACTACATACTTCTCCTTAAAAGCCGTGGCTCTCAAGTGGTCACAGCATGCCTAGATCTCAAGAAAGCCTTCGATTGTGTAAACATTAACACTCTCAAAGGAAAACTTAAACAAATTAAGGTTAACACTCACCAAATAAACTGGATAACCTCATTCCTAGGAAAAAGGTCCCTGATTAAGGGGAAAACTAAGGAAGAGATAAATGGAGGAGTATGCCAGGGAAGCTGCCTTAGCCCCACTCTCTTCAATATTTATACAACAGACCTACACCAAATAAACGATCCACACTGCGAACTCTTCCAATACGCAGACGACTTCTTCCTAGTCTGTCATGACAAAGATTTCCACTTAGCCAGGAAAAAATTAATTGAAAAAAAACAACGAATTTGAAGTTCCATGCAGAGCATTAAACTTATCATTTAACCCAGGAAGCCGCAGGCGGCTGCTTAACACACCACATAACAACACTCAGATAGAGGAAGTGGATCAGATAAGATACCTCGGCAGAATTATATTGGCCAACAACTCCATAGTAGCACACATTGATCAAACGATGTCAAAGATGAACAAAACTTTTGCCTTTCTTCAACTTCTAAGTGGCTGCCACTACGGAGTGAACCCTAGGAAAGGCCTGCTGCTTCACAAAGCCTTTGTGAGGAGTAAATTAAAATACGCCTGTTCATCCTTCTCTCAGATGTCAAAAAGAGCCATTGAAAGACTAAGAATACTCACCAGCTTCAGATTAAGAAAAACGCTAGGACTAATAAAATGTACACCAATTCCTATAATATACCACATGGCTGCGGAATTTCGAACTCACCACCTCTCACATGCTCAAAGATAAAAGCCATCACAGATTTTTTCATGGGCTCGGCCCAAAGCAAACATGCTACAAGCACAGATATTATAAACAAAATCTTTACAGAGAACCTCCACGGAATTGAAAAAAGAGGATTAGATGTCTTCTTCACAGATGGATCTGTCACCGACCAGCTCACCAGCGCAGCATTTCTACATTGGGACAATAGCCACTGGGAATCATTCTACATAAACAGAATCCTGTCGTCATTATCGGCTGAACTAATAGCCATTAACAAAACAATTTACTACACCATAAGCAAAGGAATAGCCCGGCTGGCTATACTCACAGACATCAAAAATAGAGCTATTGCATTAATTAAGCCTTGTCACTTCAACTATATGGTATACGAAATTAAAAGGAAGATCGGAAGCCACCCTCGTCTTACTTTAGTTGAGCCCCATTATATCCCGAGCCACTGCAAAATACAAGGAAACGACTTCGTGGACCAGGCAGCCAAAAATGCGCACCTCCAAGGCACCTTCACTACAATCCCCTGGAGTATTAAGGACGCCACATCAGCCATTCACAATGAGATCAAAAAAGAATGGTAGAGAGAGTATGCCGAGTTCGCATCCAGCAAGCCCAGAGGATACTGCAACGTCTTTCCAACATTACTGAATAAGCCATGGTTTTCCCAGCCATCTTGTAACCTAAAAACAAAAAACATCAGAGTATTAAATCGAATTTTTAGTGGAAACTGCTTCGAAAACGCAACCCTTGCAAAAATGAAAGTGGTAAACAACAACAGATGTGAATCATGCGATACTATCGATAACGCTTCCCACATAATCCTCAGCTGTTCCAAATACAACGCTACTAGACGAAACTTTCCAACACTTTTTAAATATAATGACATACACGAGTTCCTAAGACTGGAAAACATCGACAAGTACAACATAATAACAGACTTCCTCGATAAAATTAATATTAACATCTTATCAATCCCTTACAAACTTAAGATTGGCGTTTTCCTTGCACTAAGGCCAAATAATCCCTCGACTCCAGAAGGCGTCGCGGTAGCTTAAAACTAAAAAAAAAAAAAAAGCTGAGAGTGTTCGATGCAAAACTAATTCTCAACTATCATTGAATGATTTACTCTTAGTTGGAGCAAGAATTCAGCCATGCCTCTACTCTATTCTTCTTAGATTTCCAAAATGTACCTTCTTAGACATAACCAAAATGTACCGTCAATTAGAGGTTGACGAGGCGCATCCGGAATATCAAATAATCGTTTGAAGGAAGTAATTTAATGATCAATTGTAAATTTATCTTCTTAATATTGTCACTTACGGTACTGCAAGCGTACGATACCACAAGGATGCCTAAAATACCTTACTGATGTATACGCTCAGTAGCATCCTTCTGCTTCAAGTGTCCGAATATTCGAATAAATATAAATATTTATAATATAATATATAATATTTATTTATAATATTATATATTGTAATATAATATTACAAATTAAACAAACATAAAGAACAACTACTTATATACTGCAGGGCCCGAGCACAAAACCACTGCAATGTTTCCACCACCCGACCGACAGTTGACAATGATTAACATAATAACAAGTGAACCAAAATATATTGAAATTAGTAGAATCGACAATGAATCATTTTGAAAAAATATCCCCGTTTATTATAAAAAAAGTAGTAGAATTCGCCTGTAGTGGAACAGTCAATACTTGTAAAAACAATATGGTAGATCTGGTACCCTCCTTATGGCGGAAAAGCTCTCCTACTTAACAACTGCTTACAACAACAACAAACCCAAATCCATAATATAAGTTTTGACTCAATCGTTGACTCAATAATTTTCATAATATACATTCTTATGTATATAATTTCTTTAATATACCTTCCAACAAACCATTCACACAACAAGAATTGCATGTCACTTACAACTACGAGGGTTGCTTTATATATTTCTATGATTGAAAATGGTTTTATTGTTTTTCAAAGTATTCTCCAGCAAGACTTATACACTTTTGCATGCGCTCAAACCAATTGTCGAAGCACTTTGTCTACTCCGATTGAGACCCCTCCAAAAAATGGTTTTTGAACGCTTCAACAGCATCTCCTGGCTCCATGTGCGGGAATAAAAAGAAGCCATTGGATGCCAAGTCAGGGCTGTATGGCGGATGAACCATCAATTGAGCTGATGTGTGAGAACTCGCATTGTCAAGGTGCAGAAAGATCCGTCATCTCTTGTTCGTTTTTCGAATTTCTCCGAAGATTTCAGGCAAACAAATTCTGGTGTACCACTCAGAATTGACCGTCCTGCGTTGCTAAAGCGGAACAGTCGCCACATGACCTGATTTACCGAAGAAACAGGCCACCATTTGCTTCGAAGTGCTTCGTCCACGAAAAACTTTCGTTGGATTTGGCTCGTCTTCGAAGACCCACACGGTCGTTTGCTTCGGAATCATAAGCATAGATCAATGATTCGTCACCTGTGACGATCTTATAAACGCCTTTTGAAAAACCGTGATTGTATTTTTTTAAATTTTTTTTTGCAACAATTCACTCGATCCTTTTTTTGAGTAGATTGTCAAATTGTGCGGGATCCAACGAGAATCAATTTTTTTACGGCCAAGTGTTCATGCAATATCGAATGTATGCTGGTGGAAAAAATTCCCAAGAATGCCTCTATCTCACGGTATGTCACATGACGATCTTGCATTATCAGTTCATGCATGGCGTCAATGTTCTCTGGAACAACGACTGTTTTTGGACGACCTGCACGACCTTCATCTTTGAGCGAGCGTCGGCCACGATTAAATTCATTATACCAGTTTTTCACAGTGCTATAAGATGGTACTCCATCGCCATACAAAGATTAAAGTTCATCGATGCACTCTTGTCGAGTTAATTGGCGTGAAAAATGATTGCGCGAAAATGTTCACGAATACAAATTGATTTTTTTAAGTCACTGTAAACCACACAAATTATGGCCTTACGTCAAAATGTTCTGAGAACGTTTCTGCTAAACCATGACAAACTTCCCAATGAAAACGTTGGATGGCACCCACTTCACTACACACTACACCTTTACATATATTGACCTACCCCTAGCTTCCCATGAACTATACTTATACTCTTAAGACCTACCTTAAGCTTCCCCTGATCTATACTTATACTCTTAATTGATAATCACCTCTCAGGTAGTGACGACTTCCCGATCTCAATTCAAATTTTTGAAAATGAATCAACTGAGGAGTCAGTTGATTAAACACTCTAAAAAAAATTGTCAGTCTAGCTTTCCTTGCGTTCGGACGTTTATTTTCTGCTATGTCACCGCTCGTTTGTTCGGAGTGCAGTGGGGAAGTTACTGCTACGCAGCTTCGTGGGTGTGAGGCCGTTCGGTGCTCATCGATCTGCCGCCGTGCCTATCATACGGATTGTGTTGATTTACCATCCGAGGCTATAAAACTTCTAATAAACATTCCAAACTTATTGTGGCAATGTGATAGCTGCGTGATTGGAAACGACTCTCATTCAAAAATTGATGAGCTTAATATGAAGGTTTTGGACCTGGAACCCCTTTACATGAGCATTAATGCAAAATTGGATCTTGCTCTTGAAAGTTCGTCTGGGCCCATGGCTGCTTCAAAGGGGTCTCAAAGAGTGACACCCCCTACTACTTCTACTAACGCTGAAAATAAAAAGTCATCATTGGCCCAGATCCCCACTGGGTCAAAAGTGGCTGTCCCAAGAAATAAGAGGAATAACTCTAGCAGGCGCATTGTCGGACATGCACCCAGCTGAGCGCAGCTCCAAGTTCTTCTCACTCTAAAATACCTGCACATTGGCAAATTTGCAACGTCTACCCAACCGGAGGCACTGTGCAAATACGTCGCTGATAAGTTGCACCTGGACCCCAGTGATATAGCCTGTGCTAGATTGGTTAAAAAAGATGCTGATATCAACGCTCTAAAATTCGTCAACTTTAAATTGGTAGTTCCCGAGCAACATTTCCCCGCTGCCTTCAAGGTTGATTTTTGGCCAATGTCGGGAAAATTCACTCGTTTTCTTCATAGAGAGCCTGCTAAGGTTATTGTCCTCCCTGCGAGACTCCCTCGATCAAACCCTGGAGCGTCAAAAAACCACCAGCAAGCGGCGCCACTGGAGCCGCTATTTTTCCCTCTTCAAATGCTTCGACCGGTCATCATATTCTCCCTCTCCTGAGCCGCCAATAACATTCGGCGCTGGCAGTTATGGAAACTGTTGATGTCACTTCCTACGTTATTCTGCTCCCGTCAATGCTCTATTTGCTCCAACAACAGCAGCTGATCCCAAGGTGGGCTGTTTGCATATTATCTTCGCTTGTGGACCTCCAGGAACAACAAATGGTTCGTTATCGTCTTATTCGTTATCGTTATCGACCCCTCTCTGTTTATCTTATCTTTCTTGGATGGGTTGTTCACTGTAAGACTGACCACTCGTGCTCACTTTTCGGCGTCTGGAGGAAATGTTTGTTTACATCATGGTCTGGAGCGTAGAGCATCGCGGCGACTGGACATTCATAGGTCCAATCTGGAGATTAATGAAAATTTATGTGTGTCCACGTTGTATCTTGGAAGCTATGCGTTTGGGATATGTGGCCTCTAGCATCTTGACCCTGCCAGTGCCTTCACATATACCATACTCCCGCTCAATTCCTTCAGTGGACTGCATGGATCGTGCTGCCTTGGGCTCTAATAAGAGCTTAAGAGTTTTCTTCCAAAATATATCTGGAATGCGGGCCAAATTCCGCATGGTGCTTTAGAATTCTTCAGTCTGTGATTTTGATGTAATCGTTCTCGAGGAAACATGGCTCAATAGCAACTTTAGTTCCTCCGAGTTCTTTGAAACCAAATTGTTTCAAGTACTCAGAAAAGACCGTGATTCATCCAGCACCCATTGTGAGCGAGGAGGTGGTTTGATTAAAGGGCCCTCCCACCAAACAGCGCATTCAGTACTTATCAAGCGCATATGGAAAATATCGCCAGTGTCTGTGGTAGCATGGAGGACCCTATGGCTCTGATGGTTGCTGGCGACTTCAACTTGAGCTCTATTGTTTGGACTTGGGGCTTGGCATGTTACCCAGCAATGTTCACAAATCGCCTGAAATCGTTGTTTTGGATGATATTTTTAGCATGGGCCTCTCCCAAGTAAATAATATTTATAATGATTTATCGAAAATTCTGGATCTGATATTTTTAAATAATGTCGTTCATAGTAAATAGAAATTTGTAATGTACCATTAAGTTCGTGTGATATGCACCATAAGCCATTGTTGATACACATTGAATTTTATAGTTTTCTGCCTTCCCCCTCACCTATTTCTTATTATCACTTTAATGAGTCTAACCTTTCACTTATTAATAACGCTATTGTAAGTTTTGATTGGGTTTCCTTTTTTCGGATGGCACGATTGATGATTGTTATACCAAGTTTTTGATTGCTCTTTTCAATATTATCGACAATAATGCCTCCGTTAGGGTTCGAAGGTCGTTCAAGCTGCCTTGGTATACAGAGGGTCTAAAAAACTTAAAGAATAGAAGGGATACATTTTATAAGCGATTTCTAAAGACAGGAGAACAAATTGCTTGAGTTTGAATCCCTCAATAAATTTCTATTCTCATTAAGATTCTCATTTTCATTCTTCATTAAGAAGTGTATTGCATCCTTAACTACACCTCTGCAACTTCTGTTCTCTTTATCATTATCATCGGGTAAGTTTGCTTCTCGATGGAAAATTACCTCGATCTCGCCCATTCATAAAGGTGGCAGCAGGGCAGACGTCACTAACTATAGGCCTATCGCCAAGATATGTAATATTGCCAAGTTACTTGAGCGTATTGTCGCCAAAAAGCTAACATTTTTGATTCGTAACTTTATTTCTCACAATCAACATGGATTCCTGCCTGGGCGATCCACCACAACCAACTTAGTGGTTTTCTCTAAGCACTGCCTGGAAGCCTTTGAACGCCGATGTCAGGTCGATGCCGTTTATACGGACTTCTCTTAAGCCTTTGATAAAGTTTGCCATGCAGCCCTACTTGCTAAATTATTCAGATTAGGTGTTTATTCCTCCATGTTAAGTTGGTTGGAGTCTTATTTGGCAGACCGACCATGTCACGTCCCATTGGTGATGCCACCTCGAGTCCCTTTATTGCCTCATCTGGCCTCCCGCAAGGTAGTTCTTTGGGGCCGCTCCTTTTCATCAATGACATCTCCTCTTGCTTTCTTTATTCGGACTTTTTGTTATACGCGGATGACCTTAAAGTGTTTAAGGCCATTTGCTGCATTAGGGATAGCTATCTACTGCAGGATGATTTGCGCCGAGTCTCTTCTTGGTGCGCCCTCAATCTCCTTCCTCTAAATTTAGCTAAATGTCATTTCATTCGTTACAGTAAGAGGGCGCTAGACTTATGTACTTCCTACGCAATTGGCAACCATGACCTGCAGCACAAGGAGGAGGTGGATGATCTTGGCGTCCTTTTTGACTCTAATTTAAAATTTTCCAGCCATTTAGATTTTATAATGCCTGAGGCGTATGCCATGTTGGGTTTTGTGAAGCGGCACACAGACCAATTCAAGAGCCCGTACGCGAAGCTTAGTGTTTACGCCGCATTCGTCCGGTCGAGGCTGGAATATGCCTCTATTATTTGGAGCCCCGCAAATAAAATAAATTCAAATAGAGTTGAGCGGTTGCAGAAAAAATTTTTAAAATTTGCACTTCTCCCTTTAAGGTTTGTGGATCCTCTACCCTCATACCATAGCCAGTGCCTTCTTCTCCACATATGTACACTTGAAGATCGGCGCACTGTGGCAGCTTTAACTTTCATCAATAACATAGTAATTAGCAGCATTAATTGCCCTATGTTATTGGAGCTTATAAACTTCAATGTGCCCCAGAGGGATCTTCGCTCGTTTGCTCCCCTTCGGATTGGTTGTCGTAGGGCCAATTACTTTTTAAACGAGCCTATTGATAGAGCATTATCATTTTTTAATACTTTGCCGCCTAGCCTCCGAACTAAGTGGGGCTCAGATAAACAAGCGTTTATATCACTCTGGCGCAAGAATTCACTCAAGCCTGTAACCCTCAAAAGAGTATGTCCAAGACCTAAACCAAATAAGCGAAATAGGCCTTGGTGGTCTACAGAGCTAGCAACCCTCCAGACGGCAAGCAGAGCCCTATAAAATGGCCATCCATGAAGCGAAGCGTGCCTCATGGAACTCGTTCTTCTCAAAAACAAGCCGCGAAGCTTGGGAAAATTCTATCCCAATCAGCCACCACACTAGGCTATCTCAAAAAAGAAGATGGCACTTTGCCCAATACAAGTGATGAATCCCTAGATACACTGCTAGGAGCCCATTTTCTACAATTACCATAAAATTAGAATGCCCCTCCAATAAACTTCAAGCTAGATAACTTCAAGCTGCTCAAATCCAATAGCCAGGAGACCACAAATTGGCTCCAAAATATCTTAAACAAATCCCTTGCACAACAGTGGCTCAAATCGCCAATCGTCTTCATACGCAAAGTGGGAAAGCCATCGCATACGACCCCAAAAGATTTCAGACCAATCAGTCTTCCTGCTCTTCCTGCAAGACCAATCAGTCTTTCCTGCAAGAAAGAGTCATAGGCCTATACAACATTAAACCCCACCCAAATCTCTAACGCACAGCATACATACAACAAGGGTAAATCCACCGAGACTGCCCTCCACGCGCTCATTTTTATACCCTTGCAGAGGGTATTATAATTTTTGTCAAAAGTGTGCAACGCAGTGAAGGAGACATCTCCGACCCTATAAAGTATATATATTCTTGATCAGGATCACCTCCTGAGTCGATATGAGCATGTCCGTCTGTCCGTCTGTCTGTTTCTACGCAAACTAGTCTCTCAGTTTTAGAGCTATCGAGTTGAAACTTTGCACACATCCTTCTTTCCTTTGCAGGCAGTATATAAGTCGGAACGGCCGGGATCGGTCGACTATATCCTATAGCTGCCATATAACTGATTGATCGGAAATGCCATAACTTTGGTGTTTTTTAAGTTAGAGGGTTGGGACTTTCCACACATGTTATGTTTGACCAAAAAAATCTTATGTACAAAATTTCATAAGGATCGGCCGACTATATCCTATAGCTGTCATAGAACGATCGAAATCGGCATAACTTTGGTGTTTTTTAAGTTAGAAAGATGGGATTTGGTACAGATTCTATTTTGGGGAAAACAATCTGATCTGCCAATTTTCATAAGGATCGGCCGACTATAAACGATCCGCTATATATCTAATTAAATAAGATGGGTGGCGCCACCTAGCGGACTGCGACTGAACTGCAAGGGTATATCAACTTCGGCTCCGCCCGAAGTTAGCTTTCCTTTCTTGTTAAAATAGAGAAAGCATTTTCTATGAAGGAATATGTCCTGGTAGCCTTTCTAGACATAGAAGGAGCCTTTCCTGACAAAGGCTTTCCTTCAGTAATAGCACCAAATACCTAGGGATAATTCTGGATAAGGAACTAAATTGGAAACCCAATATTGAAGAGACGTAAAAAAGGCTGTTGTAGCCCTCTTTACCTGCAAAAAATCCATAGGAAACAAGTGGGGCATGTCCCCCTATATAAATATATATGTCCCCCTACTACTGTATGGAGTGCTGGTATGGTGGCCAGCCCTCAAAGAAAAATGTTCTTAAGAAGCTGGAAAAAATGCAGCAGGGAGCAGCACTATGTATCAGCGGTGCAATAAGATCCACCTCGAATGAAGCCTTAAATGCCATACTCAGCTTACCCAATCCTAGCTGGTATTGAACAAGCAAAAGAAGCGACTATCAGGCGAAAGAAAACCCAGCAATGGAGCCATTATTAGCACCATACTTCTAAACGACCCTTTCATTCCCAGCAGTACAGACTACTGTACTCACAGGGAGTACCCACAAACACCCTTCCAGACCCTCATTCCAGATAGAGAGGAGTGGGAGGATTAAATCCCAGGCCCTGAGAACGCACTATGCTTCTACACTGATGGCTTCAAACTAAACAATAAAGTAGAAGGAGAGATGTACTCCGAGTCTCAGACTTCAGCTTATCTCTTCTCGAGATGGCAAACCAGTATGACATAAGCCTCATCCGAGTCCCAGGTCACATGGACATCACTGGCAACTGCATAGCAGTCGAATTGTCTCGCATAAGCACCACCACACCACTCCAGGGAGAATTAGAGGGTACTAGTGTACCTAAAGCCTCTTACAAGCTCCAACTTAGGGAAGCCAACAAAAAGGAAACCCAACGCATAAAGGAAATTTAGATCCGACCCAAGGAACCGAATACAGTCTAAGAGTAGCGGTTGCCTCCACAAGAGATCCACCCCTCAACCGCCAGCCGTCTAATCTAACCTAATCTAAGCATGTCTGTGTGTTCGTCTTTCTGTCTGTTTCCATGCAAAATAGTCTTTCAAATTTAAAGCTATCGACTTGAAACTATGCACAAATACTTCTTTTATTTGCAGGCAGTATATTAGTCGGATCGGCTGGGATCGTCAGACTACGTATATCCTATAGCTGCCGTATAACTGATTGATCAGAAATGCCATAACTTTGTGGTTGTTTAAGTGAGGGAGTTGGGACTTTCCACAGATGTTATTTAACATATTCTATGTACAAATAGAATATGTGAATGAACCATTTACTTAAAACGTGAAATTTTAAGTGTGTTTGTAAATGCAGGCTATCTATAAAACCATTGACTAGTTTATGTCGGAACACGAAGGAAAGTAGCTCGAAATGCAAGTTACGAATACAGTTAGGAATCCTAAAATACGGAGTTTACTCAAAAGAAGCGATTGGTTAAAAGTCCCTAATTCAGTACACTTGCTGGGACTTAAGGGGGCTTCAACAGACTTGGGACATTGTAATTACTAATCAGTGCTCTCAGTGTAACTAGCCGCAGCGGTCAACCCATTGCCCATTATCAGCAGTTCCATAATTTTTAAATCTCCCAGACTCGCGTGCGCTTTGTTGTGCTTTTCTAGCTCATGCACTTTGGGAGCTTGGGTAGTTTATTCACTTGCATATTCGGCATTAATTGAATCGGCCGCTGCATTTGTTTTGGGGTTACATTGACCCATAATAAATATTGGAATCGAAACTAAATTATATTTGTTTAATTCGGTCGCTATCAAAAAGCTGATAACGTTACATTTTGGTGATCCCGATGTAAGATGGAGATGGAAGCCCTGCATCATATAGTCAAGGCTGCAGTGCAGAAGGATGAGTTCACTATCATGGGACTGGAGCCATTAGAAATTTTGTTGCGTAATAAAGTCGGCGCGATGAATTAGAGAAATCTTCTGGAAGTTCTCCCAGCTTGCCGATGTACGTGTTGTCATCCAGGTAGGAATAGCCAAGCACTCTTTGAGGCTATTTGCATACTCCACTCGTCTCGACGGCACCAATAGTCCCAGTGCTCCGTCAATGAAAATTGAAAATCGTCGTATTGTAACGTTACAATACTACATTCAGTATAAACAAGAAAGGAAAGCTAACTTTGGGCGGAGCCGAAGTTGATATACCCTTGCAGTTCAGTCGCAGTCCGCTAGGTGGCGCCACGCATCTTATATTATTAGATATATAGCGGATCGTATATAGTCGGCCGATCCTTATGAAAATTGGCAGATCAGATTGTTTTTCCCAAAATAGAATCTGTACCAAATCCCATCTTTCTAACTTAAACCAAAGTTATGCCAATTTCGATCGTTCTATGACAGCTATAGGATATAGTCGGCCGATCCTTATGAAATTTTGTACATAAGATATTTTGGTCAAACATAACATGTGTGGAAAGTCCCAACCCTCTAACTTAAAAAACACCAAAGTTATGGCATTTCCGATCAATCAGTTATATGGCAGCTATAGGATATAGTCGACCGATCCCGGCCGTTCCGACTTATATACTGCCTGCAAAGGAAAGAAGGGTGTGTGCAAAGTTTCAACTCGATAGCTTTAAAACTGAGAGACTAGTTTGCGTAGAAACAGACAGACAGACAGACGAACAGACGGACATGCTCATATCGACTCAGGAGGTGATCCTGATCAAGAATATATATACTTTATAGGGTCGGAGATTTCTCCTTCACTGCGTTGCACACTTTTGACCAAAATTATAATACCCTCTGCAAGGGTATAAAAAATTCCTTAATGACAAAATATGTTAGCTCCAATATGTTGGTGGAGCGCCAATTTATGAAACCATGTTATCGCGAATGTGGAGTAATAAGTTTTTTAAAAAATTATGAAGCATCTGACAGTTTTGAAATGCCTCTTTAATTGGCAGCATCAGAACTTCGGAAGTATCTTGAATAACTAGTTTTAAAGTCAGTTATTTTTTGTTTATTTAGACATTCATTCTTGATGTTCTTTTATTCCAAAATTAACTCATTTAACTTTGTAAAATTAAGAATATATACCTGGTTATCGCCAGAATATAACCTGGTTAGCGCCGTTAAAATCATTTATCGCAGAAAATATCAACAAATTATATTTATATAAAATTAAAAAAAATAAATAACGGCTATAGTCGACTTTCCTGGCTACATGATAACGGATACTGACATTTCCACCCAAACATTAATTAACTTTTTAAGGTATATACATATTTTCAAAAAAAATTGTGTGTTGAGTTTTTTGTGAAAAGCCTATAACTCCTCTAATAACACTGTGCGACAAAAAAAAAAACGAAATACACTTGTGAAACGAGATAGTGTAGGTTGTTAATCTGGTCGAAGAGAACTCAAAAATATTTTTTTTATATTTTTAAAACCCTCCAATATTTAAAAAAAACCGTTTTTCGGGACTTTTTTTCGCTTAAAAATTCCTGAACGCGTTTTTTTCAACCGATTTCAAAAATTATGATTATGAAATTATGAAAATTAGTGAAGTTATAACGCTTTTCCCAAAAACAGTCAACTCAACCAAGCGAGCGCTTCGGAGGATCAATGTTTATAAAAATAAGAGTATATTGCTTTCTTCTGACAAAAATTCTGTCATTTATGCCACATATTAATATTGTCTCACTAATACTGAATAAAACGAGACAAATTTCATTAAAAAATAATAAAAATTGTTAAAGTTATAAAGCTTTTCCCAAAAAAAAGTCAAGAAAACCATGCGAGCACTATAAGAAGATAAGCACTATTCAACATTTAACTATTGAAAAACACCAAAAATTTTGAAATCGGTTGAAAAAAACGCGTTCAGGAATTTTTAAGCGAAAAAAAGTCCCGAAAAACGGTTTTTGTTTAATAAATAAAAATTGGAGGGTTCCAAAAATATAAAAAAAATATTTTTGAGTTTTCTTCGACCAGATTAACAACCTACACTATCTCGTTTCACAAGTGTTTTTTCACTGTCGTACCGTGTAATAGTTCCAGAGCTTGCGCAGAAGCTCAGATCCGATCGTCATTTCCGATCGTTCAGTTATATTGGCGATCGTTATGAAATTTGGTAGATCAAATTAGAGTGCTTAAAATGGAATCCGTAAAAAGTACCATCATTCTAGCTTAAAAAACACCAACGTTATGCCAATTTCGATCGTTCAGTTATATGACAGCTATAGGAGATAATCGGCCGAATCTTATCAAATTTTGTAGATAAAATATTTTCGCCAAACCATGTGCAGAAAAACCAAACGCTCTAATTTAAAAAACACCAAAGCTATGGCATTTCCGGTCAATCAAATATATGACAGCTATCTGCAAGGGTATAAAAATAAGCTTTTAGTAATATTATGGTCATTAAATTCTTTTGACCATCTTTTAATCAGCCAAAAACATACATATCTCTATTAACCATTATGGAGATGTGGTAATTCAATTTTTAATAGGGTGCCACTATCATTAACCTGAGTTAATCTTTAAAAAATATCCAAATCGGACTAAATAGAAACTTCTTCCATTGGGCAGAATTTATACTGGGAACAACGCTTAATCTCGTCTGCGTACATAAGTACCAGCGAGTTCGTTTAAGCCGGGTGCGCGTCATTGATAAAAAAGTAAAGTGACACGGACCATGATGGATGAAAGGACTGGAAAGGGTGATTCCATCCGGGTCAGATACAAATTATAAGGCAATAAGCCAACTTAAAGAATTCCCAACATGGTTGTTTTAACCCAGGGACATGTAAAACATGTCCTTGGAGCAGCCAAGTAATGCCAATATTCAGGACGTTTGGACGACGATGAAATGTAAAAAAAGCAGGCAAAACGCAGTAAAATTCAAAATCACCGAACTCTTGCAACTTCGCCTCTTTAGACGTAAAAATGGGGTCTATAGAGTTCGAGATTCCATCTCCCCTTTGCAAAGGTCGGTCCCGTTTAAAAGTGGTGTTCCTATTTGAGCCAAAGGTATCCGGCTTTAAACAGGTTCCTGTAAAGACTATTACTTTGGATAAAAAAGAACAGTACTCGGCAGATGTGAATGTACAATTTCTCATTTGGGGAGAAACATTCGGTAACCTAATTTTTATTCTGTTTTTCTGCTGCATTTGTATGTGCTAATCAGGCTGAATTGCAGTCTCTACAAACAAAGAGGAAACAATTTGAAAATCCATACTAAATAATTATCTTTAGATTAATATCTTTATGATGTAAAAGACTTCGTCCCTAAAATAAAATAAATAAAAATAAATGTAAGAGCCCGCATGCTACACCAAAATATTAATTTTGGCGACGCTAGCCTAATGCTAAAGACAGGACCCCTACAAGCTTTGCGGCTGAGAAAAGGTGGCTTAGGACCAACAATCGCGATAATATCTATAAAGATAATATTTAGTAAACTTACGATAAACTTTAGTGGCACATCTATGCAGTTTTTGCTGCCTGACCCGAAATTCTCCCCCCTCAGCTTCATTCTTAAGGGACAATAGCCTATGCTTAGGACTATCCATCTCGACCAGGGACTAGATCCATAATTTTCGCCAATGGCCACTTCATAGGAGGTAGGTTCCCGTCCTTAACTAGCACCACGTTGTTAATTGCACGCCATTTGGAACGCTGCTAAAGGAGGCTTAAATACTCCTCCTTCCATCGGACCCAGAAATACTGCTGAAGGAAAAGCACATGGTGCCAGATTTCCACACGGGTAAAATTCAGCTTTATGACATCAGACTCGATATAGCTGACTGACGGACCACCTCTTCCCAGAGTCCACCGATATTCGGATATCGAGGAGAAATAAAATGGACTCACTCGCGCAAAATCGCCCGTTGATGATCATCACTTAAAGAAGAGTTGCAGCACCTTCTTTAACTCGTTTTTAGCTCCGATAAAGTTGGTTGCGTTGCCCGACCAAAAGTGCAGCGGTTTCTGGCTGGTGCAAATTAACCGTTTCAGAGCTTTCAAAAAGGCAGATGTGGATAGATCCTATATAACCCTATGCATTGGTATCAGCCCAAACTATCAACCTCGGCTTTGGTAGGAAAACAAATGAAAACACTCACGTAGCGTTTTACGTAACATTTGCCTTATTGCAAACTTCTGGCTTATAATAAAAGGCTACAAAAATCCAAGCCAATGACTCCAAAGTCAGCAACCGCTGACAATTTTCTCCGAGAGAAATAATGAATAGTAAGAAACAGCCATAATGTGCTTCACCAACCGAATCATGGTGCGAAAGCACCGGATACATTTGTGCAATGCCTTTGTCATCGTTTTTCTCCTCCAATTGGCTAGTATTGGGTACGAGAAATACAGCCAACAGATCGTGAGCTCCGTAGGTAGATTCCGCTAATGGAAATCAACAATAATACAAGGCGAACGTTCGTTTGCAACAGACCAAACTTGTCCAAAAAAACACAAGATATGGCAGTATGCTAGATAACGAGATCTCCCTTCCAATCTGAAGCGAATTTAAATCATCCCAAAAGCAGAAATACTTCCCAGCACTTAACTGAGCTACTTCCAACATTAGGCGAGCCAGAAATTCTGCACCAGATAACTCCAGTTTCAGCACCCTTAACAGTTTTTAGAGACGCGTCTCGGAACTTTGACCGGGGTAAATCACTCATAGACCCTGAAACCTTGGATACGACATAAGAGCAAGCATTATACGCCTCGATGCTAGCGTCACAAAATCCATTAACCTTCACCTTAGACTGCGATAATAGTGACCATCTAGGGAATTCAGCATGCTGCGCTATGGTAAAGCTGCAAAAAATTATCTCCCAATCGATGTAAAGAGATTGAGGAAGACTTTCATCCATGGACAACTTTTCACGGCATAGCTTCTGGAGAAATTTCTTTGCTTTCGTAATGGCAAAAACAACCAGTCCTATTCGAAAATACAGCCGGATGATTAAAGAAAGGACGATACACGTAATGGGTTTTGAGGTTGACTGAGACCCCTTCAAACGAAAATATCAAGCGATCAGTCGTAGGATCTCAACCGAGGGCCAGAGTCTTCGTAAAATTGGTGCCATCATCAAACTTTAGGAACGACTTCCAATCTTCTTTCGGCACGTCAGACAGTAATTCAGAAAAGTTGGAGAACCACTTTCTCTACCAAAATTGGCCCTTGGCGATGATCCCCGATGCTCCCCATTGCTCGAATTGATAAAAATGAGGCCGGCGACAGTCTCTAGTTTTAAAACCTGCAACTTATCCAATGTGAAGTTCCACCAAAGAATGGACTGCAGTCAAAATTATCTTTTTAATCAAAATCAGTCAAAATGAAAATCAGGAAATGTCAGAAAAATCTGCCCAAATTCACAAATTATATTTTCATTTAAATGTTATTATGTCGTAAATGGATATTGATGAGTTTTCAACAGCCTGGGCAGGATCTCCTGTTTATTCGGATGACAACTTAGACTTGGTCACAATCTTAGCTATGATCCTAAACTCGTCCAATAATTGAAATTCCCCAGCACCACAACATCAATCTCAGCAACGACTGCCTCAACATCGTCCTCCCAGGCAAGCACCAGCCCATCAGTGCATCTAACCCCTCTCTCGCAGTGTACAACCTCAAGTGTTCTCGGTCGAGATACAAGGAAATCCAAGACTGCCGCTTCCACCTCAACTCCGGCTTCATCCATCATGAAAAAACAATCGGCTCCCCTACCAGAATAAAGAAGAGGAAGATTCCTTGCATCAGGAAACGCTTAGAAACTGGCAGAAGTACAATCAACAAAAGTCCCGGCCAAATGATACAAGGAATGGGGGAAAAAGGGAAAGCAAGCCATCACCACACCACGACGGGCCCACCAAACAGGTTCGCCCCTTGCTCCTACAAAGAATCCAGGTAGAGGACAAAAATTCTAGCCGTGGTATTGTTCAATGCTTCCGCCTTTTTGGTGTCAACCAGGCTACCTAAAATCTCACATCGTCAAGGACGATGGTTAGGCATGATGTGTCCTTTTTTAAGGCATCGCAAAGCCATTCTAACTCGCAAAATTGTACATGGTACCGGGAGCCTAGCTCTCAGAAGCCGGTCTCATATGAACAAGAGCACCCAGCCCTAAGTCCTCTTCAAGGAAGAGGCAAAGGATACCGTGCCCAACTTCCCGCTGCGCCTATAGATCCGTAGGACATGACAGGATTAGTGAACATGGTTATGGATCTGCGAAATACGGTGATGCAGCTGGCATACGCTCAAAATCGGCATATGAAACGGACGAGGCATCTTTGCAAGTCAGGACAACCTCCAACACATTCACCGCGATCAAAATATCGATGTATTGCTGGTCTTAAAGACATGGTTGAAGCATGGAAAGTTCTTCAGCCCTGGTAAGGTCCATCCTTCCAGCGCTATCACAAATGCCCTATTAGCTCGAGGCATCTTCAAATGGCTCTTGTAGTCCTACCCACTGCTCTAAGAGAAATCAGCCTATCGGCAGTCTATCTCCCACCAACTATTTCCTGGACAACAGAAGCGTTTGGGGATCTTAAGACATAAGAGACATTCATAAAACTCCCTGCACCCCATAACCCCTGCTCTGTTTGCACCAAGAGAAGAGTATTTGCATCTTCTTTGCAAATCTTTGCATTTAAACATACGTATCGCTTCGCGTGTGCAGTGATATATTTGGAGGTAAAATAATACTTTTATTAAATTTCTTCCAAACATAGCCCTGCTGTGCTTCTTCATCTCTTACGGTGTTGCTTCTATTCTATTGCTTCTAATTTCTCTCAATAGAGATTCTTATCTCTATTCTTTGCATTTCACAAACTCGCACTAACTCCTCTCTTTAATCTCCCCCTTTCGTTTCCCTAATACAGTGGTTCAAGGTTCCTTAATAATAAAAACAAATAATATTAATAAATTAATTATTTTATTTTTAACAAGAAAGGAAAGCTAACTTCGGGCGAAGCCGAAGTTGATATACCCTTGCAGTTGAGTCGCAGTCCGCTAGGTGACGCCACGCATCTTATATTATTAGATATATAGCGGATCGTATATAGTCGGCCGATCCTTATGAAATTTGGCATATCGAATTATTTTGCCAAAAGAGGAATCCATTGAAACTCCCATGCTTCTTACTTGAAAAACAACGAAGTTATAGCATTTCCGATCAATCAGTTATATGACAGCTATAGGATATAGTTGGCCGATCCTTATGAAATTCGACAAATCAGATTTTTTTTCCCAAAATTGAATCTGTACCAAATCCCATCTTTCTAACTTGAAAAACAACAAAGTTATGCCAATTTCGATCGTTCTTTGACAGCTATAGGATATAGTCGGCCGATCCTTATGAAATTTTGTACACAAGATATTTTGGTCAAACATAACATGTGTGGAAAGTCTCAATCCTCCAACTTAAAAAACACCAAAGTTATGGCATTTCCGATCAATCAGTTATATGGCAGCTATAGGATATAGTCGACCGATCCCGGCCGTTCCGACTTATATACTGCCTGCAAAGGAAAGAAGGGTGTGTGCAAAGTTTCAACTCGATAGCTTTAAAACTGAGAGACTAGTTTGCGTAGAAACAGACAGACGGACATGCTCATATCGACTCAGGAGGTGATCCTGATCAAGAATATAGGGTCGGAGATGTCTCCTTCACTGCGTTGCACACTTTTGACCAAAATTATAATACCCTCTGCAAGGGTATAATAATCTTTAATAACTAATTATGGAATTTTAACTTGTCTGAGCGCTGAAGTCTTGTAATAAGACAAACTCCTCTTCCCGGCCTACCATTCACTGCTAGCTTTGTGAAAACGTTTTCACGCTAAATGTGCCGGGTTCGCGGCCTTAGTTTTGGATGCTATTTCACGTAGGTCTGGTGTCTACTTTTGCTGTGACGGATGTCGTGCCATTCAGGACGAAATAAGATCGTTCAAGAGGCAGACTAAAAGTGGATTCAAGGAGTTGATTAGCGGTTTTCGTAAAATCAATGACCAACTCTGTGCGCTCGATACACAGTTTAGTAGTCTTCAACTACTAAATGAGTCTTCAAAGTGTAAGAAATCCTCTTTTAGTGATATGTCCTCTGTGGCATCACTATAATTGATCCCAGACCCAATAATTCAAACCCCCGTAACAGTCACCAAACAGGGTAATCGACCATCCGGACTCTCGTTACGTACTGATGCCGCAGTATTAGTTACGGCGGCACTAAAACCTTTGCAGGTGATCCCACCATCGAAACACATTTTTGTTTCACGGCTTGCCCCTAATACTTCTGAGATTGATATCTCGGCTTACATAAAGCCAAAACAAAAGTCGACATAAATGTGGTGGATATTACAAAATTGAAATATTCATACACCAGGCACACGTCACCTTTCAAAAAACATGTGTGCCCTTGCAGATGTTCAAGACGATTTGTTCCGCCAGCTTTTGGCTAGAGAACATTTTCGTCCAAAAACATCAGCCAAGTACGGTGAAAAAAAAAATGACCAAACCTGTGGGTGTAAGACTCCCAAATGTTACGGCCACTGACCAACCTTCCACCTCATCTTCCTCAGTTTCAAAAAACTAACTCTTCACTAACACTTACCTATCAGAATACTAGAGAGTTGCGCAGTAAACTTTTCAAACTATATTCTGATTTCTTATTCTTGTATTTGTAGATTGTATTTTCAGAAACTTGAAACTTCCCAAACTGTATTCTGATAGTTCTTTCTTTGCATCTCACATTATTGTATTTACAGAAACTTGGTTAAAGCCGGAGATCTTAAGCTCCGAAGTTTTTGCTAGTAGGTACACCACTTTTAGATGTGATATAACTCTGCAAAGGGGAGGAGGAGTGTAGACTCCAAATTCGCTTCTGAAGGTAAAATCACAAGAGTTTGATGAGATTGAATTTCTTTGCATCAAAATCACTTTATCACCTTTATCCGATCAATCTTTGTATGTTACCTGTTCTTACATACCACCTTCGGCCGAACCGCCAACATACTGGCAACATTTGTCCGCTATTCGTTTGGTTTTCGATCGTCTGTCTGATGGTGATCAGCTGATAGCTCTGTGTGACTTTAATATCCCAGAACTTATGTGGTCAAATGTTGAAAATTCACCGTCTTTACAGCTTAACACCGACCACGACTTCCCTGCGGGCATGTCACATGGGACATGTCACTCGGGCAAATTTACCACGTTAGAAATTCTTTAGGTCGGCTGTTGGAATTATGTTTCGTTTCTGATCCTGATGGAATTACTCTTTCCAGAACTTTGCCCCTTTCTAACCCTGAGGATCCATACCTTCCCACTCTTGAGGTTTCAATCGAAAACAATTTCTTAATTGACCTTAAGTCTACACTTAAATCTCATAAAGTTCGTTTCTTCCGTAAGGCTTGTAACGAACTGTTTAGCTATGTTTTGCTCGCAACAAACGCCGCGGCTAGCTCACAGAGTTTGAGGGTACGTTCCACCGAATTTATAGTTCGACGTGATTGCCCGAGCCCAGAAATAACACGTTAAAGCTTCTTTATAAATAAATCCTCTTTATTGTAAATAGTTTACAAAGCAATAAAAGGAATCTCACCGGCTGTCTGGCTCAGCCGACCGACCGCTCGTCCTCCCGTCGATCCCCGATCCCCGCTCCGGGTTGGTGCCAATACGCACGCCCTCCCAAAGCTTGCGCCCGGCAGGTCGTGCGGTCTTGGTGCCTGGCGCCGAAACGGCTCTCGGTTCCCTTCGTTCGGACTCACGGACTCTGGGTGCGGGGCTTGTGTTGTTGATGTCTTCTGCTGCCGCTACCTGTCCGTCGCTGCTGCTCCCTCGTCGTCGCTGCGCTACGGTTGCCGCTGCTCCCTCGTCGTCGCTGCTATGCTGCTACCGCTGCTCCCTCGTCGTCGCTGCTATGCTGCTGCCGCTGCTCCCTCGTCGTCTCTGCTCTACTGCTGCTGTTCCTCCGTTTGGGGATGCCGTGGATCTCGGAACCCTTGGCTTGCCTGGATTCGCCCTTTCGCCGTGGCCGGCACCTAATCCGTGTTAACAGACCGAGTGGCTCACCTCCCAGGCATACGCCGGGCAGGATACGCTCCTCGCTGCTTAGCGGCCGGATCAGGGCACGAAGGGCCTTCCTACCCTACAGGACACGCCCCCGGTCGCGTTCGCCACTCGCCTCCAAACACCTGCGTGCATACGCCCCGCAGGATCTGTGGTAGGCCAGAGGTTTGGGCGTCGCGTCTCCTTTGACTCCAGGTGGTTTGCTGTGCATACGCTCCAGCGCCTGGATCAGGATTCTTTTGACTTCCCGGGGTGTCCCTGCCTGGTTTCACAAATGGGCTTGAGTTCCCGGGTTGGCTATCCCTCGCGTTACAGGATCACACCTGGATCGAACGGTCAGGAGCAGAAAAGGCGTACGCCAGGCTGATCCGTTGTTGCCGCCACTACACCAGGATACCTGTCGTGTCCGGGAGTAACTCCACCCGACTCTTTTACCCTGGGCCTCAGCTTTGCCGCGGATCCTTGATCCTTTCCCCCTGACTCCTTGCTCGATTTGATGCGCGTACCGCCGCCGGACTTACCCACAGGGGGTCCTTAAGCTATTCTCGTATATCCTCGCTCACTCGCTTTAATAGCCCGCACTAAGGACTGTCGGACTTACCCACGGGGGGTCCTTCAGCCTATACTCCTAACTCTTCAAGGAAGCTTTCCAACTTGAGTTCCAGACTTACCCACGGGGGGTCTTTCACTCACTCTCTCAGCTTCCCTAGAAGACTCCGCCTCGATTCGCTCCATGGGCCCTCCTTATATAGTGCCAGAGGCGCCCGTTAATCCTTGCGAATCTACTTCCTGCCGTTAATCCTCCGCTCCTTCACTTTCTCCGTTAGCTTTCTCTAATCCCGCCGTCTTTCTATCGGCGGGCTTTCTTTATGGTCCCTCCCCTGATTGCCCCGCTTGGGCCTCCGAACTGCATTATTTTTGTGCCGGTCATCGGACTTCGTCCCGATGCCCCGCGATCCCCCCCTGGACATCCCAAATGCATTTCTATGTCTTGTGCATTTTCTAAACACAGCTGCGCACTCGCCGGCCGCTTCTTTCCCCGCCGCCCCCGCTGCTTCCTATGACCTTCGAGCGCGGCCGCGGAGGCCCGGCCGGGACCGTTACTTTCCACGGTGACTCCTCTTTTCGCCCTCTTCCGTGCGCGACGCCGTGCTGGTTCCTCTTGCCCCCGCTGCTGCCCCCGCATGCCGTCTGTGTCTGCCGCCCCCGCATGCCGTCTGTGCTCGACGTATTTCTCCCTTGACACCTTTCTCTCCTTCCGTATCTCTAAACACCGCAGCGCTGGCCCGTCCGACGCTGCAGTGCTGACTTGCATGTCCACCCCCCCCTTTATGAAACTAACTTTATGAAAATAAATAAGTTAATTTCGGAACTTGATTGGTCTGATTTACTGGCATGCGAGGATATAAACATCGCATTAAAAAAATTTGATTACACTTTGAACATATTTTTCGAGGCTTCCGTGCCGAGGAAATATCCGTCCGCTTCAACGAATCTGCCATGGTATACAAGGCACCTTATAAATTTAAAGAACAGTATGAGTAGACTTTTAAATAATCATAGATTATAGGGCTGAACAATTTGTTATTTAAGATACTTAGTAGCTCGGTCCAATTTCACCGAGCATAACGTAGAATGTTATAGGAGTTATATTCGCTGAAGCAGTTTTATAACTTTCTAAACACTAAGCGTAAACATCTTTTTGTGTTCTTTTTCCCCACTGCTTACGTTTGAGAATCCTTATGCAAACACTGATCAGGCAATGGCCGATCTCTTTGCACAGTTTAGATTTGAGACTTAAATTTACCGACCACATATCTACCATGGTTAATAAAGCTATGGGTGTGCTTGGCTTTATTAAAAGATGGTCAAAAGAATTTAATGACCCGTACATAACTAAAACGTTATATACATCATTGGTCCGTCCGATTATTGAGTATGGAGTACACCAAGATCACATAGAATCTGTACAAAAAAAACTTCCTGACTCTCGCCCTTAGGGAACTTAATTGGGATGCAAATCTTTACCTCCCCTCTTATCATACTAGACTTTTATTAATCAGCTTACCATCATTAACAAACCGTAGAACGATGCTGGGAGTCATGTTTCTATATAATCTTATTTATGGAAATGTAGACAGCCAGCATCTATTAACACGCGAAAATGTTTCGAAACATTGAAAATGAAAAAATGAAATGTGCACGCATTGGCCAATCCTTATAAATTTCACTATCAAATCCATTTGCTAATAAAAATATTTAAAACAGCCCCAAGCATCTTTAAAAATAGAATGGTTGTGCCATTTCCGATCATTCAGTTTGATGGCATCTATAGGATATAGTCGTCCGATCCTTATGAAATTTTACATATCGAATTTCATTCTAGCTTCAAAAACAACAAAGTTGTGGCAACGACTGGAGAAAAAGCGAGGATCCAGCGGAGGAGTCAACTCCAGTGCGATTCACCATTGCATAACATTTTAAACAAGTTAGAATAAAAAATGGTATTATTTATATAAAGAACTCGGTGTTATTTCTGGGCTGGGGCAATAACGTCAGATATATAAATTCGGTGGAACGACCCACAAGCCCACAAGCGAGTTAGCCGCAGCATTTGTTGCGAGCGTAAACAAGAAAAATTGTTTCGTTAAGCTAGGTGGATCGGGAATTCCTATTCCCCTATTGTGGGAATGTAAAGGCACCAAATATGATATGAGGCTTCTTATTAGGGGCGGCAACACAAAATGGAGTTCGGGCCCTCCGAGGAGACTCCCACAATAGGGTCCTTCGGTTTATTCTCAACTTATTGGAAGGTCGTTCGCTACCCTCAACCTGCAACCTGTTCGGTAGCCCTAAGCTTAGCTTAAGTTTGCACTTACATTACTAGGTGCCAAAATGTACGACTTTTTTAACACTAAGTCTAAAAAATAACTAATAAAAAAACATCCAAGAAATTAAACAATATTTTAGCTTTAGTCCCAGTTAGCGCATCTTTCCAGCTCGAAGAGATTGTGTGCCTAGCTAACTACGAACCCTAGCCAACTGGCAAGCAGTAATGGCCTTAGGGTTACCTCGCAAAGCTATAGAAAGTTCTCAACAGTATGATATATATATATATAAATCCTACCCCTTATCCCATCAAAACTAAACAACTAAAGGCTCTCTTCAACGCCACCACTAAGATCCTAGGGGTGGTAATAGACATTGTGTGGATTAGTGGATAACTCTCAAAAATAATTCCTTAAAAAGTGAGGAAAATCCACAGCAACAGCTTAAATTGCCGTCTAAACTCCGTTTAAAATTAGTTGTACCGCTTACTCTGGCCCAATATCTCACAGATAAGAATAACTCATTTACTAAGAAAGGATATGACCCGTATCAACACGGCTGTCATCACGGGGCATTAGTTAGTGGAACACATGGTAAGCGAATGAATTCACCTTACAACGACGTAGCTGCAGGCACTGTTGGACATCTTCTATGTCAATGTGCAGCCCTGCGGTTTCTCTGACTATTACATCTAGGCGATAAATTTGTAACCGTCATTTCGAAGGTATCACAAATAGATTTAAAGGGAACGAAAGTTCACCTAAGCCTTAAAATTTAAAAATCGGATTTTTCCGATTTTTTTCCGAAAGTGGATTGCCCTCTCTAGTAGTTAAGCTATATGTATGCTCGCGTATTTGGGAATATTTTTGATCAAAGTTAGCCATACATTGAAATAAAAATAAACCAGAAACAAATGTAAAAGATTTTCAAATGATTATTGTTGTCTGTATCGAACACAGTGGTGGCATTTTAAAAGTTGTAGTATCGGAAGTGATTTCTTTTTATTATTAATATTATGATTTAACACAGTATGTAAACAATTTTCATTTAAAAATATGGTGGGGTATAAAAGTAAGAGCGCTATTATTTAAAAGGATTAGTAATATAATCTACTAATCATTCGGAATCTTATTACTGAAAAAATTTAATTATAGATCTGTTTATTCGCAAAAAAAAAAGACAAAAAACACCTTAAAAAAGAAAATACTTGCCTTTATTGTTGTAAATATGGGGTTTTCCTCCTTCGTGGCAAAAAGTACAACCCTTATGAGTCGCCGAATTGGAAACATAGTAATTGCTGGAGGTAATTCCATTACAGTTAATAAGTTTAACCTCAAACCAAACAAGACCGATTAGCAACCAGATCAGATTGCACCGGTTTCGTTTAACCTTGGAACAACTACGCAGTGAAGTATTTGGCGATAAAAAATACTTAAAAGACGATACTCTCACTGTTTTTATTGTTGGAACGTAATGTTGCCTGACCCCCGATACTATTTTGTAATTTACTTTAAATATGTTCAACGTTGGGCATATTGATTCGCCAAAGCTTAGTCGTTGTTGAAAAATATTATCATGCTGTAGTTGTACATGTTCAATATGAACTTGTTCTTGCAGCTTCAAATGTCGTGGTATGTTCTGGTGTTTGTTTAAAACCGTATTATTATTCCTTCGTCTTCTGCGACGACGACGTCTTCTTCGTCTTCGTTGTCTTCTTAGATTACGATTGTTGTATAATATTTTATAGAGATTATTTGATTTCAGCTGTTGTTCATTGGTTAGTTCGTATAAACTGTACCAGGGATGAGGTGATTTCAACTTTACATTCATATTGTTATTGGAAGCGGCAGTACTATCAACCGAATTGGAAATAGTTTTGTTACTTGGGCGACTTCCTCCTAAATGGCCAAGCCCGCCACTGATATCAAGGAGAATACAGCTAGATAAAAGAGTGGCTAGTGCTGTGATCCAACGCACAAGCACTAAAATTATTTCCATTAGCTTTGAAAATCCAGAGGATTCAGTTCCAGGAACATTTTTACGAGCAAATTGCTTAGTATGGGATAGTTTTGTTCTACCTCCATAATAATTACAACGATTAAAATTAAAGCAACAACAGCATCTGTCAATAACAACAACACAACATCCTTGACGGCAACAGAGGCATTGACAATTGTAGAAGCACCGGTTGCCTTTAAAGTGCGGTCCAGATTGAGACTGATGTGGACCAAAAGCAAACCTCATCGTTGTTTTTGAGGCAGTATTATGTCAGTATTACAATATTAATAAATTGAATAAAAGATTTTATTTTTAAAAGCCATGTTAAGTTTTTGCGTGCGTTTTCCGTTTAAAAACTGCAAATAAAAATATGAATTCATTTTTTATTATATAATATTTTGTAACAATTAATAAAAGTATTCCCCAACTCTTTTTTATTATTCTATAGTTTTTATTGACTTTAAAAATTTAACTTTATTTTTTTATGTGAAAATGTAAAGAAGTAACGATTTTTTACCTAGGCGCCATCGCAGATAGACGTATTAATCACGCGTCCTAACTCAAAAATAAAGATGATAATAATTGCTTAAAGTTCCGAAAAGCCCCCACGCCCGATCTTTTTCAAAATATACAAATTCTTGGGTGGTGAAAATTTTTGAAATTACCCGCAAATGACGGCAATGAAATGAAAACGAAGAAGACAATCTTACTTAGCTGAAATTACTATACAGTTGCATTTCAGTGGTGCACAGGATCCATTTGGATCCATTTGGCGCTTTTGGAGAAAAATGTTTTCCACCATTTGGGAAGAACATATACCTTATTAAAAATTTTGGATGGGAAAACTAGTGCATACATTTTTTAAGGACTGTTTTACTAAAAAAGTTATATTTTATTTATAAAGGCACTACATTTGGGGCCATTCGAATTGTCGAAGGAATAAAAAATGAAAAAAATATGTTTTTCACTAAATGACTTGACCTTTTTTAACTCACAACTGGCTTAAATCGTAATAACTAACACAACAAAATTCTATGTTATTTGTTTCTTCTTTTTTTTTCGCGGTTTCCACTGCATACGTACAGCCCACCTCCCGTCCAACCGGCCGAGGGACGCTGCCGCATAACGTACGGCATCGCTAGAATAGATTTGAGATTCTTTAAGCGAGGAGTAGGAGAAAGATATCAGGAAGAGTTTTGCACAGATAAGGCGTTTAATATAAGCGATTTAAGATGGTTAGTGGAGCAAAGTGACAAGATGTGGTAGAGACCATTGTAGCCCGAACATAATACCCTGAACGGATCGTGTTGGGCATATGTCGAACTACAATAGCTGAGGAGTAGAGGATGAATGTTTCTAGTCTTTCTACTAGGAACCTTAAAATTAAAGCGTGTTAAAATTTAAAACTAGTAAATTCTAGTAAACTAATAAACTAGCACTAGTAAATAAACTAGGAAATTCTAGATTTCCATAAATAAGATTATATAGAATCATGACACCCAGCATCGTTCTACAGTTAGTTAATGATGGTAAGCTGATTAAAAAAAGTCTACTATGATAAGAGGGGAGGTAAAGATTTTCATCCCAAATAAGACTCCTAAGAGTGAAAGTCAGGTAGTTTTTTTGTACAGATTCTATATGATCTTGGTGTACTCTGTATTGAGGACTCCAGACACACGATCTATACTCAAGAATCGGACGCACCAATGATGTATATAATGTTTAGTTACCAATGATGTTTAGTTATGTACGGGTCAAAAAAATTTGTTGACCATCGTTCAATAAAGTCAAGCACACCCATAGCTTTGTTAACCATGGTAGATATATGGTCGATAAATTTAAGTCTCAAATCTAATAGGACCCTAGACCGTTACCCTGAGTTAATAGTATTAAGGCGTTCCCATAGAGAAAGTACATAGCCTGGTAAGGACTAGATCGGTAAAAAGACATGAGTTTACATTAAGCTTTAGGTTATTTGCTAAACACCAATTTTGAAGTTTATCCAAATCGGATTGAAGTCTAGACTGGGCGCTAGTGAATTTATACTGAAGGCATAGCTTAACGTCATCAGCAAACATAAGTACAAGTAAATTAGTTAAGTCGTTAATAAACATATAAGCCGTTAATAAATTTGGGGCGGACTAAACGCGAGGTAACATCTTTTAAGAAGACACGTTCGGTTCTCCCAGATAAGTAGCTCCAAATCCAGCTAAGAAGATCAGTTGGGAATCCCAAAAGACTGAGTTTACTTATAAGAAGCGAATGGTTAACATAATTTGAATGGTTAACTATAATTTGCAGCTCCGGATTTTCCCCCTTTTTTATGCAGTGGAGTTATGAAAGATTCCTTCCACATAAGGGAAAAGATCGAAGTTTCCAGCGATATATTAAAGATTTTAACGAGCGAAGTAAAACTTCTGAGCTTAAGATTTCCGGCTTTAACCAAGTTTCTGTAAATACAATAATGTGAGATGCAAAGAAAGAACTATCAGAATACAGTTTGGAAAGTTTACTACGTAACCCTCTTGTATTCGGATAGGTAAGTGTTAGAGAAGACATAAGTTTTTTAAAACTGAGGAAGATGAAGTGGAAGGTTGGTCAGTGGCCGTAACATGTGGGAGTTTTACACCCACAGGTTTGGTCATTTTTTTTTTCACCTTACTTGGCTGATGCTCTTGGACGAAAATGTTCTCTGGCCAAAAGCTGGCGGAACAAATCGTCTTGAACATCTGCAAGGGCACACGTATGTAGGGTTGTACAAATTATAATTTATTATATTCTTTTGGGTAACGTATACAAAAAAAAAAAATTGTGTGCGTGGAGTCCCTACGCGCGAAAGAAGTGAAACTTCTTAGCGATATTCCAAAAAATGCATATTATTTCGTATAAAAGAAAAATAGTGGGAGGGAAAGGATAAAAATAAGGTGGAGTGACCAACACTTTCTTCAATTCACATTTTATAAATTTATTATAAAGCAAAGTCCAAGTTCTGCTTTCTTTCGTGCTCGGTATTCACGATAATATTGTGCTCTGTTCCCTCCTCTTAAAACACCGGATGCACTGTCTTTTTCCGCTGTAAAATCAATTCAAAATCAAACCATTAAAATTTTTGCCAATCCAATTGATATTAATTTCAAGATGATATGATCCACAAGGTGCATCTGTTATGGACAATTGAAATATTCAAGAGAAACGTACCACCACATAACCTGGAATCCGCTGTGTTATGCGTATTTTCACTGTCACTCATTTTATTGTTTGTTTGAATCACTATTCACTGTACAAATACTACAAGTAGTGCGTCAATATTATATAGAACACGAATTAATTATGGGAAACACTTTAATAACAAAATACGAGATAAGAATAAGAAAAAGAATATTCGACACATAGGACGCTTGATGCACTCACGCATAGGCACTAATATTAGTCTAGGCAGCTGTTACGCGCTACGTGTATCGCCATAGCAGCGCATGCGCCTGGCGATACCTTACTCTCATTCACTCTCTCTCTCTCTCGCACTCTATCTTTCTCTTTTCCTCTTCTCCTTCCGAGTTGTGTTAAGCGTTCAACGCTATTCCCCCTCCACTGGAGCGTTAAACGTTTAACGCAACATTTTCCGGCGTCGTATAAGAAGTTTCACTTCAATAAATGTTCTTTCAAATAATAATCGCGACTTTCGCACTCGATGGGCTTCGGTAGCTTTTCCCGCGTCTTCTCTTTTCTGCGTTAAACTCTCTTCTTCTTCCCTCCAAACGACAGTGTTGTATATCATTGTCTTTTGGATTGGTGTTTGGCAAAATTGTATTTTCTTAAGTGTGGCCCTTTCTATAAGTCCTAATATGTCCCAATCCCACATTCGACAATCCTGATTTTTCATTCGACCCCGAATGAACTCCAATTCTTCATATACTCTGCCGATGTTGTTGTTTTCTTTGCTCCTTCGTGATTTCCCTCTGTTATGACTTCATATCGACCGTGATTTAGTTTTTTTGAAATTTTATAAGGGCCGAAAAATTTTAGCCTAAGCTTCATGCCTGTTCCGTAATGTGTCCTTTTTATAGCTACTAACTCGCCTACTTTATAATTTGACTCTTCTCTTCTTTTCTCATTAAAATATTTTCTTTTTTCTTGCTGAACCTTTTCAATATTTTGTTGTGGCTGCTGACGTATATCTTCCCTATTATCGTTTAACTCTTCAATTTGCATCTCCTCAAAAAGTTTTCTTAGCTCGCCGTCCTTCTTTCTCATTGTTAATCCTGTCAGTATTTGAAATGGGCTGAATCTTGTAGTTCAAGGTGGCGAATTATTTATTATTTGCTGAACTCTATCTACATGGCGATACCAATTCCCTGGATTGTCTCGACACAACTTGCTTAGCATTGGTATAACGATTTTATGGATTCGCTCTACTTGACCGTTTCCTCTGGGCATCCTTGTGGTTATGTGAAGCAATTGAATGCCTTCGCGGCTACAGTACTCCTGAAACGTTCCTGATGTAAACACTGTACCTCTGTCAGTAACAATTCTACGAGGATTACCAAAAATTGCTGCCTGTTTCGTCTGTTCCAGTCGACTTCGTCGGGTAAAGCCAAGTAAATTTAGAAAATCCGTCCACTATTGCTAGTATATGATTGTATTTTTTCTTCGTGTCCGTTAACGGTCCAACATGATCAATGTGATATGTTCCGAGAGGTTCTTGAGCTTTATCGATTGGTGATAGTAAACCTTATTTTTTCCCTCTCTTTGAGTCATCTATTAGGCATTCTTACCAATTAACAATTCCTTCACTGTATCCTTGTATAGTATGTCATTATTAAGGAAATAGTCTTCATACTCATTTCCACCTTCCAGAATAGTTTTTACTGCCTTGATTGACTTGACATTATCCTGTGCTTCAATTATTCTAGATTTTGTTGAATCTTCAATTAAAAAGCACGAAAGGCGGCTGAGAGCATCAACATGTCGCATTTTAGTACCAGATCTCGGTTCTACGGTAAACGTAAATTCTTGTAAGGCCATAATCCACCTTTCAATCCTGAGTGGTATTTTCTCTTTTTTTACTGTCATCGAAAAAGCACTGCAATCTGTCACTACTTTGAACTTTTTATCTAGCAAGTATACCCTCCATTTCCTAAAACTTCTACCCCGTATGCACTATATTTCTCTTCGCAAGCATTCGTTTTTCGACTCATATACTCTACTGGGTGGCACTGCTGATCTTCTGAGTCTTTTTGCATCAACGCGGCGCCGAAACCATATTTGCTTGCGTTGAACTTCAGTATCTGCTGACGGATCGAAGAATTTCAGCACGGATGCTGAGACTAAAAGATTTTTTAGCAAACTAAAAGCTAATAATCCTTGGTCATTCAGCTCTATTTCTTCTCTATGTTTGTCGCTTTTCCAATGAGTAGTCCTTGATAAAGCATCGCATGTATGAAGTCAGTCCTAAATACCTCTGTAAAGATTGCCTATTTTTTGGGGCTGGAAAATTAACAACTGCTTTTATTTTTGTTTGTTTTTGCTATTGTCCCGTTTTCTATCTTTTATCCCAGGAAGGTTATGCTACTTTGTAGGATCTGTGCCTTTTCCCATTTTATTCGTAGTCCTGCCTTGGATGCAACTTCTAAAACCTTATCTAGTGCCTCAACGCCTGCAGCTTCAGTTTTCGTAGGAACAATGATGTCGTCCATGTAGACCACTATTGTTTTAGCTTGGATAAGCTCCCTTAAAACAGCAGATGTATAGCGACAAAACACTGCTGGCGAGTTGGATATACCAAACGGTACAAAGGTAAATTCGTATTGTCCATTGTGCGTCACGAATGCTGTGAATTTCCTAGAGTCAGCCTCTACTGGAACGTGAAAGAATCCGTTCATCATGTCAAGAGTTGTAAATATTTTTGAACCCTGCAGTCTTTCGAGAACGTCGTCTATCAATGCCATCGGAAAATTATCTTTCTTGATCTTCAGATTAAGCTTACGGTAGTCACAGCAAAGTCTTTTCGAACCGTCCTTTTTTGAATCAAGCACCACTGGCGATGCGTACTCAGAGTAACTTGGCACAATAATTCCTTCCTCTAGCCATTTATGTATTTGAGCCTCAATCACGCATCTGTTCTCATACGAAGTGCGTCGTGGGCGTTGGCAAACAGGAATGTCGTTTTCTAGAATAATTTTCATACTAACGGGAGATTCGATTGATTTACAGGGCTTGTATTCATTTATCATCATCTCCACCCTATCTTTCACATCGTTCTTCAGATGCGATAGTTTGACTTTATCTACTACTGTCTCCTTTTCAATAATTTCCGTTGCACACAACCCTTTGAATACAAATTCATTTTCCTTCTCTTTAAATTTTACGCCGTTTGAACTAAACATTAGATCCACTGCTTTCTATTTCCCACGATTGCTGGATAATCAAAATCATTGTGCTTTACAATGTGAATAGTTACAGGGAAGCAAACTCCATCTGCCTCTAAATTGGTTTCGAAAGATCCTATCGTCCGTAACTCGCCCTTACCGATACCCTTGAGATATCTCACTTCTGGCTTTATGCTTAAACCGTCGAGAGTTTTAAAAATGTCTTCTCTTATTAAGCATAAATCACATCCCGAGTCAATCATGGCCGTAAAAACTACTACTGCCGCTGTTACTTTCTTGTAGGTTAATCCTTCTGATCTTCTAACCCTTAGCATATTAGCCGATTCATTCTTAATGGAAATATTTGGCATTTTCTGTTCACAGTTTTTCGATATGTGACCCCTTTTATTGCAGTTATAGCACACTACTTCCCCCTTGCAGTCCTTGGCAATATGGCCTTCTTTGTTGCACTTGAAGCACTTTTTCTGAGAATTTGAGTCTTTTCCTTAAGTCTGTTTACTTTCTTTATAATTAGTCGTCTTATTTCTTATCTTCTCATATACTGTGATCTCATATTTAAGCTCCTTAATCGTTTTTGCCCGATATAATCCTGCCTTGTTCATTCTCCCATCGGGTATTCCATCTACAAAATAGGATATTAAACTCTCCTCATCGAGTTCAATCGGCTTGCCTATCTCCATTAAGCTGTAAAGGTATTCGATACATATTTCTCTTGCCTGCTTCTGTCTTTGCTTTAGAATCGTGTGTGTGTGTAGTTTTCATGCACCGGTGATCACCTTCTTTGCACTTTATATATTGTTTATTGAGTCAAAAATCTTTTTCACTTTCACGATTTCTTCTGCTTTTGATTGTACTTTCATTGCATTGTCTTCTTTCCGCGATTATTATTCTGTGTTAGCGCACTGATCTTTTTTTGTAACGAATTCCCGGACGAGCCCCCAAATATTTTGTAGGGTTGTACAAATTATAATTTATTATATTCTTTTGGGTAACGTATACAAAAAAATAAATGTTCTTTCTAATAATAATCGCGACTTTCGCACTCGATGGGCTTCGGTAGCTTTTCCCGCGTCTTCTCTTTTCTGCGTTAAACTCTCTTCTTCTTCCCTCCAAACGACAGTATTGTATATCATTGTCTTTTGGATTGGTGTTTGGCAAAATGGTATTTTCTTAAAAGGGCCACACTTCTATAAGTCCTAATATGTCCCAATCCCACACGTATTTTGAAAGGTGACGTGTGCCTGGTGTATGAATATTTCAATTTTGTAATATCCACCACATTTATGTCGACTTTTGTTTTGGCTTTATGTAAGCCGAGATATCAATCTCAGAAGTATTAGGGGCAAGCCGTGAAACAAAAATGTGTTTCGATGGTGGGATCACCTGCAAGGGTTTTGGTGCCGCCGTAACTAATACTGCGGCATCAGTACGTAACGAGGGTCCGGATGGTTGATTACCCTGTTTGGTGACTGTTACAGGGGTTTGAATTATTGGGTCTGGGATCAATTGAAGTGATGCCACAGAGGACATATCACTAAAAAAGGATTTCTTACGCTTGTGTATCGAGCGCACAGAGTTGGTTATTGATTTTACGAAAACCGCTAATCAACTCCTTGTATCAACTTTTAGTCTGCCTCATGAACGATCTCATTTCGTCCTGAATGGCACGACATCCGTCACAGCAAAAGTAGACACCAGACCTACGTGAAATAGCATCCAAAACTAAGGCCGCGAACCCGGCACATTTAGCGTGAAAACGTTTTCACAAAGCCAGCAGTGGATAGTAGGCCGGGAAGAGGAGTTTGTCTTGAGACTTGAGGGCGCAGAAAAGTTAAAATTCCATAATTAGTTATTAAAGATTTTTAAAAATAAAATAATTAATTTATTAATATTGTTTGTGTTTATTATTGAGGAACCTTGAACCTCTGTACCAGGGAAACGAAAGAGGAAGATTAAAGAGAGGAGTTAGTTCGAGCTAGTAAAGTACAAAGAATAGAGATAAGAATTCCTATTGAGCGAGAATAGAAGCAATAGAATAGAAGCAAAACCGTAAGAGATAAAGAAGCAGAGCAGGGCTATGTTTGGGGGGAAAATTAATCAAATTATTACTTTACCTCCACATATATCACTGCATACGCGAAGCGATACGGATCTAAAAATTTCTATTTTTGTTTTGTTTTTAAATGTGTTTAGGTATAAACACCGAATGTTTATGGTAAGCTTATAACAGATTTTATAAAAACACAGTGCGCACAAAAAAAACACGTTCCTCCGCTTCCAGATAAAGAGAGGAAGTGATATACCCTTACTTAGTGTATTAAATCCTATATCCTATGTACTACCATATCCTATAGCTGCCATACAACTGAACGATCGAAAAAGACAAAACTCCCGATGTTTGATGCTTAAGACTTTTTCAAAATTTTTTTCGGTAATCTGCGCCCATTCTGGAAAAGTGATTTACTGGCCGCTGCAGTTATATTTAGTTTAAACTAACCCATTAATAACAATTAAAATTGTTTTTAAAAATTTTTTATTCGGTCGCTGTTAAGGGGTTAGGCCAGTGTAGAATCCGAAAAAAAGGGTCAATTTCACGATTTTTTTTTGGCGAACACTTTAAAGGAATGCAGCTTTCTGCACTTTATTAATAATATTTCGAATGACATTTTCAAAAATTTTGGTTATTTAAATTTGCTGCGAGGTGGCGCTGTAGTCGTTAAAGTCATGGCACCTACGGCGTAAAGTGGTTTGCGGGCGGACTCGATTTGTAGCCAGAGGTATTTCTAGAACAAAATAGATATAGGTTTCATAAACTTGAATTTTCAAACTAGTGAAGTACCTGTCCGATTGTAAAAATATTGATTTCTGACAAAATGGTGCGCGTTTGACAAAAGAAGCTACGAAAAGAATCGAATCAATCAGTCATTTGAAATATGATTTTCGTGTCCGCCCGACTTGATAAACATGGTTTTGAGAAAATCGCGATTAAAGATAAAGATCGCGCCGCTGTACAGCACGCGCGAGCAGCCGGTAGCGCGCAGGTAGTCCCCTAGTTTTTGACCTAAAATATTGCGGAAAAAAGTGTTTCCGGGTATGAAACCAAACCGACTTCGTTGGACTCTAAACAATCATTTAAGATAAAAAAAAATCCATTTTTTGAAACCGCTACAGTGGCCTAACTCCTTAAAAGACTGATAGCGACGGCTGACTCGCTGTTTTGTTTATCGAGAGCAGGAGGGCCCAGTCCTATTGCTCACGCTACTGCTATGTTCTTGGATTACTGTTTCGGGAAGACCAAAGTCTTTTAATTTTTATTTTTTTTTCCCATTGAAAATGTTATAATAACTTTTTTCAATGACACGAAACGAAATGAAATTTCTGCATCGGTTGCGCTGAGCTTGAAATGGGTGAAGCTTCGGCTAGTGTATGCATGAAGTCCCATCTTAACACGTTTTCTGTGAAAATTGAGGCTGTTATATCTTCCTACATTACGGACTGTCAGCCCAGCTTTAATATAGATTTTCCGATGTGGACGAGGTCTGGTTGACCCCAAATTCAACATAACGCAGCGCATACTGATTGGAGCAAGCTCATCTATGACCTGTTGTTGGCTGGCCAAGTCCATTTAGGTCACTGGATCGCCATTGTTCAGAATACGTGATTTAGTTGGGTGGTTTCTAGACGCGGTGGACTATTACGGGAATCGCCGATGTAATCGTTCAGTTATACCTGCTGTGGTCTGGCAATGGCAAAGTAATCCCTTCGAACTGGTATTATTCGAACTTGACATTAAGGCTGTCGGATTTAACTCAACACTTTCCGCTTTTATAGGCAAATTTTTCCAATTGGTGTGTCAGACTTCCCAAAGGCGGTTCTCCAACTCCTAAAAAGTTGTATCGTAGGTTTTTGCATTGTTCCTCCTTGTATAGCTCCTGGAGCGTCCATTAATACTAATTAATAATTGGCGGGTAGCCTATTGTCCTAACATCCCTTCCAAGGAACGCAACGTTCCGGCCGCCAAGCCGCGCAAATCCTCAGTGTACCGTTACCTTCCACTGCTTTCTTCTTCTCCTTCTAGAAGGCCGCGCTTTCCCTTCACCGCTCCTTTTTTCCCGTGGCCTGAACTTTTGCTTTCCCCCGACATCCCCGTACTGACCACTCTTCCACTGGAAAAAATTATTGCATATGCAAGGGTATGATGGATTCACCAAAATTATATTTATTATTAAAAGAAATATTTTATAGTTTTCGAAAAAACAGTCAAACCATGTAGGAAAATATGCTGTATGTGGACATGCTGTAAAAGGATACATTGTATAATGATAGTATTGCGAGGTATCATTCATCGGGTATGGTATACCGGATATATATCTTATAATTAAGCTCGGCCTGGAGTTATCTTTCCGTACTTGCTTTAAGATAAATTTACTTAAATTGTTTAAAGTAGTAATTTGTTTGCATATTACTTTATATATTTGTTGAATCAAACTAAAAAAATCAAATTATATCAAAAAGTTATACAATTTTATGTCCCTAACTCGCTAACCTTGAGGGAACACGTCCGTAACTTTGACCTTCCCTAAACTTTTAGCATATGTATACTTTAGCATCTTATATAAGAGATGTTCTTCTGAAATAAAGATAGTTGCGAACGTAGTGGCCGCATAACGCTCTATTGACGAACATTTGGTGACCCCGACGTTTCTACTATATCACAACCTGAACACAAGCCACACGGCAGTTCATTTTTAAACACCTTAAACCGCAACCATGTGATCGGAATCAGACCCCTTAATCCAAATGCTCATTGATGAGCAAATTGAAGGTAACATGGCCATCCAAAAGCTAATAAGAAACATCACTAAAGACTTCGCAGAGCGGGTACTCAAAGGGTACTTCGAGGACTAAGACAGCACACCCACCCGTGAACCCAATTAAAGAAAAATGATGCCAAGCTCCATGAGCTAGAACTAAGTTCTGAGAATGAATATTTTACAGAAGCCAAGGCGCTAGAGGACCTTGTGAAAAAATTTGTAGTCTTATTTTCGGATACAGTACCACGTTCGGGACATAACGGGTCAGACCCGTCACAGCGGCCCCGAAAACAAGCGAAAATATCGAGCCCAAGCCACAATCACGAGGAAACGAAGGAAAACACCTTCGATTGGCATCATTAAAATGATGGCATGAAAGACGATTAGACGATCTGAAAGACTTTCTGTGCAACCGCACTGAACGAAGGGAATTGTCCACCCTCATCAGACAATATATGAAGGAGCTATGGAAGGAAATCATACCCATGTGGAGAACCATGTGATTAGAGAGGCCAAGAACTTAATCTCCACAACATTTGGGGGACATGCCAGTTATCAAGACACATGGAAGCGACTAAAGGAACGGTATCAGAATCAAAGAATCCTCATTAATTCGACACTTGCAACTTTGTTTGCACATCCCAAAATAAATGGATCAGCAGATCAGCTCCGTAGCTTACAAAAAAGAAATTACTGTGCTTAGAAAAATTACCGCCCTCAACGCTCTGAATGTACCAACACTAGGTTGGGATCCAATCCTGATACACATTATTGAAGAGAATTCGCAATCAGAACTCGCAATCACAAACCCAACCAGTCAACAATCATTAAAATAAATGCTAGAACACCTAGAGCGGCAAGCAACCAAGTTACGCTGCAAAAGACAACTGCCAATACTGGGTATTGTTTATCAAATCAAGCAAACGTTTAAAAGTGCGGCATATGCATCCACGGCAATTATCGACTTCGAAACTGCCCAAAATGTTTGGACATGACTCCGAGTGAAAGGACTTAAAGAATAACAAGAATCAGTGCCTGCACAAACTGTCTATTCTTATACAATACAGCCAGTGCATGCAAACCTAGGATCTCAGGTCATGTATGCAAAAGGAATCATCACAAAATGCAACTCACGACACCATATGCATTACTCGCGACCGAATCACGACACAAATGCCGCGCAGTAACAGATTCAGGATCACAAGTAAATTTAAATTCCCAGGAACTGGCTAACAAATTCAGAGTAATTCGCTTGGCAGATCACACTGCTCGGGGCAGAATATCTCCCGCAACTCATCGAGCCGCTACAAATAAACCTAGGACAGGGACAGCCATTGCTTCAACGGTCGCCGCTATGATAGATTGTGAACAGACCAGCAACACCCTTAAGTAGTTTCATATCAACGATGGAAGAGCCAAGAATCGAGAATTTGCTAGAAAAATTTTGGAAGTTAGACACCCTCGAAAGAACAGAGATAATAAAGGCGCTAGAAGAGAAGGAATATACCGCTAAGACAGTCTTCTAAGTCTAAGATGGATCCGCTAAGTCTTAACATGGATAGAAAGCTGCCGACGCTCTTTAAGTTGGAGCTCGAATAGAATTACAGTTGAGGAACCGCTCAAACGAATAGGCCGGGTACAATATGGGAACTTCCAAGAAAATAGCCATACAAGGTCATACTTTAAATTGCGGCCTGTGTGTAGTGTGTGGAGAGCTTCATAACTCTGCACACTGCCCAGCGAGTACAGATGGGCAGCGAGCAACTCGAAAAAGAGCGGCAACTGCAGTGGCAATCAAACTGCCATCTATAGGGGTTGCCCATTCTACGGAACAAATTATTCAGATGGTAAAGCACAGGGTGGGACCGAAATTCTATTCAGAAGACCTATTAAGCACCACTATAATAACAATTTTGCTAAAAACTACCTACAGACCACATCTATAAATATACAACTAAATATTGACAACCAACTTACACTAGCCGCCGTATACTGCCCCCCTCGCCTCCCAATAGCTGAAAATGAGTTTATGCAGTTTTTCAACTCATTAGGAGACCACTTCATAGCAGAAGGATACTACAACGCCAAGCACACACACTGAGGATCTCGTCTCGTGACTCCAAAAGGAAAACAGCTCTATAATGCAATTATCAAAGCCGAGAACAAGCTCGACTACGTTTCTCCTGGCACATTAACATACTGCCCACAGACCCAAAGAAACTATCCGACTTAAAAGACTTTTCGGTTACTAAAAACATCCCTAAAAATCTGATAAGCACATGCCTTTCGGATCTTTCATGATCACTCACTTTTCTGATCACTCGCCTGCCCTGCTTCAATGGAACAATGGAACAACCATTAAAATTGACGTCACAGAAAACCAACTCGGTTAAGTACAGAAAGTATATTACCTCACACATCGAGCTAAGTCCTCACCTCAACGATGAAGCCAACGTAGTCAGCTTTGTTAATTTGTCAAATTACAAATGTACAATGCAACCAAAAGAAGAAAAATCTACAAATCGTACACCTCGTCCTCGAAAAGCGACGCTTACGTCGAGAGTGGCAACTCCACAGATCGCCATCTGCCAAGCAAAGCTTTAGACGTGCCTCACGTCAACTTACTAAAGCCCTACAGCAAGAAGAAGATTATGTCCACCGCCGCTATATAGAGCAATTGTCAACTTCTTGTACAAAACAGTCACTATGGAGAGCTCACCCAACTCTAAGCTCACCGAAAGAAACCGTGATGCCTATTAGAAATCCCACAGGCGGCTGGGCGCGCAGCGATGCAGACAGAGCCAGCACGTTTGCCAATCACCTTAAAAATATCTTCCAACCAAATCCGGCCACTAGTGCGTTTACTTTGCCGTCTCAATTTTAATTCAATCAATTTTAATCAAATCAATTTTAATAATGATAGCAAAGCCGGGAAAAGACCACACAATCCCAACGCGGTACAGACCTATAAGTCTACTTTTTTGCTTATCTAAGCTCTTTGAAAAATACGGATTGACTCGGATAAACACATACCTAAGAATCCAGAAAGAAATCACGTGACATCAACTTGGGTTTCGGGAAAAGCATGGAACAATCGAGCAGGTCAACCGGATAACATTAGAAATTCTGAATGCATTCGAAAAACGAGAGAACTGCACTGCCGTATTTTTAGACGTCTCTCAAGCAATTGATAGAGTCTGGCTAGAAGGTGTTATGTACAAGATAGAGTCTGGGTAGAAAGTTTTATGTACAAGATCAAGGCAATGTGGTCCCACAACACCCACACACTCATCTCTAACAAGCAAACAAAGTGGCATATCAAGGAGTACCTCGACAGCAAAAGAACATACCTAAAGCTAAAAGTTAGCAGCCTCCTTTGGCTTATCAACGCTCGGTCTCCCTTTATCATTGAATATAAAGTCCGGTTGTATAACTCGGTACTAAAACCTATATGGATGTACTCCCAGTTATGGGGGAATGCCAGTCGCACCCTAACCACCTGATGAGAGGTCTTATAAGGTTGAGCAACCAATCATGTCTTCGTCGCAATGACTTACCCACCCAGCGACCGCCTTGAGGGACGCGAAACCAGAATGCAGTCTTAGTTTACTATTAGTTAAATTTTAATGTTAAGATTCGTAAACTTATTGTTAGTCTCATAATTAAGAGAAGGTCCAATAAAAAAATGTTCAATTTAAAAACAAAAGTTTAAGCGGGATCAGTAAAGCTTCACAGATTTTGTAGATAGACATGACATTTTTCAAATATAAGATTAAAAACTCCTATTTAATTGAAGAAAATATTGTCTAATTAACTGTAGTAAAATCTTTTTTTTTTTTTTTTATTTAACATATAAGTTTTATTTACGTCGATCAGTCAACTTAATGGCTATAATACGTAGAGTATAACAGTGAACAGATAACATGAATACAATAACAGGAGATTACAGTAAAATTACTGCTTCAGGACTCGGGAAACATTACGTCCTCTTGTCCAGAGATCGCTGGGGTGTCTTCGTTTCAGTCTTCTTCGGTTATTTTGATTAGCTAGAGACGCTGCTAGGTGGTTGGGGTGCGCTAAGAGGCGATCGCTGTAGCGACTCGAGTGACGGTTGATCTGCTCTCTAATGGAGGGAATGTGGAGATCATTTGCTAGGGCGTCGTTTCGAACATACCAAGGCGCGTTTGCCATCATGCGAAGCGCTCGGTTTTGAGTTCTCTGCACTTTCATGACATTTGTGTCAGAAGCCATGCCCCATATCTGAATGCAGTATATGATCGAGGGCAGCACGATAGATTTGTACAGCAACACTTTGTTGCCAAGGCTGAGCTTGCTTGTTGGCTTAAGTAACCAGTTTAGCTTCCTGAGTTTACTCCGACATGTAGCTGTTATTTTCTTGGTTTGTTCCTTCCAGGTGAGCCGCTTGTCTAAGTTCAGACCCAGGTACTGGGCCTGGGGTGACTGTGGGATGGTGACGTCGTGGAGTTTGACTCTGGGTAATGTCTTTGCTCTCAAAGTGAAACTGCAATGTTGCGACTTCCTGCTATTAATGGCAATATTCCACCTGTTAGCCCACTTGCCATATGAGTCCAGAAATTCCTGGGTGATCCTTGATGCCTCGACTCGGCAGGAAGAGTTCACAAGGACGGCAGTATCGTCAGCGTATGTGGCCAAAAGTGTGCCCGGTTCCACTAAACTTGGGAGGTCCGATGTGAACAGCGTGTAGAGAACGGGACCCAGAACGCTTCCCTGCGGAACGCCAGCACGAGCAAGTCTAATGCTTGACCTTTCCCCTCTCACCTCGACCATAAAACTTCGATCAAGCAGGTATGATTTTAGCAGCAGAAATTGGCCAGTCGGGAGTAATGACTTCAACTTATGAAGGAGTCCGAGATGCCATACGCGGTCAAAAGCTTCCTTGACGTCGAGGAAAATTGCAGAGCAGTATTGCTTGTTTTCAAAGTCCTTTAAAATGTGATTCACTACTCGATGTGCTTGCGAATGAGAGAATGTAGGAAGCAAGCTTATAGGTCGGTATGACTCTACAAGGTTCTCCGGTTTTCCTGGCTTTGGTATCATCGTTATCACAGCACACTTCCATTGGGAGGGAAAGTGGTGGATACGTAGCATTGCATTAAAGAGGAGAACGAGGAACAGGATACCCTTCTTAGGCAGAGCCTTGGCAATTCTATTGTCTATGCCATCGAATCCCGGCGCTTTATTGACATGTAGCTTTCAAATATGGAGACAAACTTCTTCTGGGCTGACATGTGGGATCGGTAGAGCATTCGGTGAAGGAGCATTTATGAAGGCCATTGTTTCTTCAAGATCCTCTGGGCTCGCAAGGTCGAATGGCTGAAAGCGTTTCTCTAGTTCGTCCGCGAAAGCTAAAGAAATCTCTGAGTCAGACCTGCACCATGTATTGTCAGTTTTCTTTATGGGGATCTTTCGGAGAGGCTGTCGTTTGATGTTTCGTGTCGATATTCAGAGGTTGAAGCCGTACGATTTGGTGGGGTCCGCCTTGAGGAGCATCTCATCAAAATATTCGCGCTTGGTTCGATGCAGAAGTTTTTTAAGCTCGTTCTCGGCACGACGGTAAGCCCCCTTTTCGACTAAGTCTTGGGATCTCATATATGTGCGACTTAAGGATCTTTTCAGCCTTACCAAGTCCATAACTACAGGTTTTAAAAGAGCCTGAGGTGGATTGGGGTGGCTTGAGACTTGTCCACAGGTTGAGGACTCGGCAGCGATATGAATGCTCCGGATAAATATCTCTACAGCGTCGTTTATGTCCTCGGGAGAGATTAACACCAGATTGAGGTTTACAAGCCGGTTGACTGCTGCTTGGAAGCGCGGGATACTCGCGTTTCGAGGGAGGATACGAGGCCTATTCCGAATTATTTGCGCAGCTACTCTTAACTTTATAATCAGCGGGATGTGATCAGAGCTAAGCTCAAGGCTTTCTGTGATGGAGAGACACTCGGACCGTATCCCTCTATAGACGGCAAAGTCAATAGCTGTTGGCGTTCTTTGGCTGTATGGATAATGCGTAGGTCCTCCAGTTGCAAGGACCTGGACGTTTGATCTTTGAACAACATCTGCGAGTGCTCTTCCTCGGCTGGTTGAGTTTCGGGATCCCCAGAGGCGGTGGTGAGCATTCCAATCGCCGGCGATTATGAAATTTGTTCCAAGATCGTCAAAGAGCTTTTCAAAGTCGTCAGCAGAACACTGAAAGTTTGGTGGACAATATATAGATGCAATACCTATTTCCCCAAGGTCGGTTTTAACTTTGACAGGGACACATTGTACATTCGTGCTTTGTAAACTGTAGGACTGGTAGCATTTAATACCACATTTTATTATTATTGCAGACCCACCGCGCTTACGATCGACAGGATGAGTTGCTTGATGGATATCGTACCCATGCAAGTTGTAGTACAACCTCGAGCAAAAGTGTGTTTCACTAACCAGCATAATGTCAATATTATGACTTTGCACAATGAGCTCCAGCTCAATGGCTTTGTTGGCCAGTCCGTCGGCGTTCCACACACCAATGCTCAGGCCGATTTGGCTCATGGTTGTGTCGCATTAACTGGGAAAGATCCAGGGAACGCTTGAGCTGTTCCTGGAGTATTTTGGGGTAATAATCTAGAGACAAGACCCATCATCGACACCATCATTTGGAATAACTTGTCAATCTGGGCAACAAGGACCGACAGGCTTTCGTTTGATTGCAGGAACATTTGCTCTTGGCGCTGCCATTGCTGGTCGTTGATCAATTGCTGTGAGTTGCGTCGCTGTTGTTGTGGGAGAGTCCTCTGGAGATCTGGCTGTTGCTGTTGCTGTTGTGGATGTTGTTGAGGCCTTTGTTGTTGCTGTGATGGCTGCTGCTGCTGTCGATGCGGTACTTTTTGGTGACGTGGCTGACTTAGTTTCCTGTTGTCACTGCCTAGTAGAGGAAATTGTTGGGTCTGCGAGAAGGTCACAGGGACTTGTTGGTGCTGGGGATGACTAGCAATACCACGGACAGCATTAGCGTAGGAGTTGGGCACCGCTGAGTTTGACCAAACATAAGGATCAGTAAACTGCTGGGGGACGGTTCTGCGTTGGGATGTGGCACTTTTTCGTTGAGCAACTTGCTGGTATATGACGCAGCTTTTATACCTAGCTGGATTTACATCCTTTAAGCAGGCCTCCAAGCCGTGTTGTAGGCCACATCTAACGCAGTTAGATAGCTTTTGGCAATGATTTTTGGTGTGTCCGAAAGCTTGACAACGGTGGCACTGGACAACATCATTCTTTTTGTAGGGGAGTTCAACTTGGACCCGTTGCCGGAGTGTCTTGATCCCGTGGATTTCTTTGTTGTTTGCAGCCAGTTCAAGTTCAACAAAAACTAAGTTGACCAGCTTAGTTTTGTCAAAGCGGCTTCTTGGTCTATTGACAAATCGAACCAAGTGACCCGCCGAGGTCAGGCTTTCCTTAATGTCTACGTCCGGGACGGAATGATGGACACCACGGATAACAACACGATAGGATCTGTCTTCTTTTAACTGCCAGGAATGGTATGGTACCTTTTTAAGGGTCAGCGATTTGGTTATTTTTGTTTTTTTGTTCTTTATATAGACAACTTGCTAAAAACATTGAGAAACATGCATTATCATTATTTAATTTACGCAAATTTTATGAATATCAATGTAAGTTATTTTACAAATGTATATAATCAGGATAATCGGTTTTCCGAACTCTTGTTACGATTTCAAATTCAAACGTGATTCAATATATACATTTGCGAATAGCAATTCGTGTGTGTAGGTGTGTGTGTGATTGAATGGTATTGCTCGACTTAAGATTAAAAACCATAAGAAAATTATATTTGTATATTTGAATTAAAATTACTAAAATTGACGAAGTGTGCTTTTTTTGTTTTGTTGGAAAAGTTCATGTTTTCTTTCTTGCTAGAATTAAGATGTTCTTCTTGATGTTACTAACGTACTTTTTTTTGTCTAATAGTTTGTCGTTGTTCAGTAAGTTTGTTTTCGTATCTGATGTTGGTTTTTTCTTTTGTTTTTTTTTTTTTGTTTTTTTTTTAGTTAATCCTGGAATCAACGTATGAACGTGCAGAATGCCGCAATGCGCTGTTGCGATGCCAAACTAAAACAAGTCTCGGAATTCATTGTTGGTTACGTTAAACATTACGTTACGTTAAAGATCTCTCAGGCGAAATACATTTTTAGTCAAGAAATTGCAGCGGAAATGCAAATAAAGCAAATAAAAGAACGATCTTTTATAAAAGATGGCCCGGAACAGAAAAGTGGTGCAGATGCAACCGACTATCCGGCCAAAAAAAGATCCAAAGAGCTAATCTGGTCGTCCTGGCGCTCTCTTTTCGTTTGTAGTTGTTTTTTACAAGGATTTGCCTTAAAATAATACTATCAAAAATAGTACCATATTTAAATGTTACGTTTTGAGTATAAATATATAACATTTGCATATATTTGCATATATAAATATATATGGTAGGTATTATATTGACGTATGGTGCATACGAAAACATATGCATTGCAAGAACGTGAATATTATCCCGGATATCCGGAAACCTTCACTTGTTTTGTCTTTTCGAATCACTTGTTATCGCGTTAAGCAGAACTAACGGAGGTGGGATTCACAAAAGTAACAATTCTTGCCACTGAGGTGGACGAAAATATGCTATATAGGTGTACAAAATTGCATATAGAAAATATTCTTGTTCGGCACGTGACTGACGTGCCGAACAAGAATATTTTTTATATTCAATTTTGTACACCTATATAGCATATTTTTGTCACTAAAATTGATATCAGATATTTTGGGTTTCGCATGCAGGTTCGTCACCGGTACTTTACCTCGTCAAGAGGTTTTTTTATATGATATCAGTTGTTTTTTTGTGTATATTGATCTTCAATTATTTAAAACAGAACGCATAATATATAGAATATATATATATATGGAAGTAACCTCTGGACAGGCGATTCACACAGTTATCAATACTTTAATTATAAGGATAAACATCAAAACTCTTTTTTTTTAACTCTGTAGATTTTGACATTCAAGAAGGTGGAATAATTAAAAACCTTTCCAAAGACGTAAAGAATTTTTCGATAGCTTCAGTGGCTCTGAAGTTATACGTATTTTTAATTTACAAAGGTTTTAGAATTTGGTTAGTTTAAAAATTTTAATTAAAAATTTGCCCAAAAATGTATTTAAAATCCAAAATTGTTTCGTAGTTGTGGGAAACCAAATTATTTTAACAAATTAACAGATGAGAGGCCTATCCTTATCCTGATGACTATATAATAAATTATTAAAAAAAAAAACAAGAAAGGAATGCTAACTTCAAGCGGAGCCGAAGTTGATATACCCTTGCAGTTAAGCAGAAGCTTATATTATTATTATATATATCGGATCCTATATAGTGGTCCGATCCTTATGAGAATTTCACCATCAAAAAAATTTCTAATAAAAATATTGGAAACAGCCTCAAGCATATTTAAAAATAGAAAGGTTGTGCCATTTCCGATCGTTCAATTATATGGCAGGTATAGGATATAGTTGGCCGATTCTTATGAACATAGGATTAGATTGCCCAAAACGGAAACCGTAGACAGTCCCATCATTCTAGCTTCAAAAACAACAAAGTTAAGCCAATTATCCTAATAAAATTTTGCAAATCGGATAAGATTGCCCAAAATGCAATCTGTACTAAGTCCCATCCTTCTAACTTATAAAAAAAAAAATAATTTATGGCATATCCGATCAATCATCAATAAAAAAACTGGAAATTACGTTTTTCTAGTTTTTCTAGTTAAACCAATTGTTGAATGTAACAATTTATTTTGGGTGTGCGATATAAAATAATAAATATTAGAAAAGTATTGGCGGAGTTGGTTTGCCTGGTTTTTTTTTTTAGCTTTTAATCCATGATTTGGCCCAAAACGGTGGTGGCTGTAATTTAAGTAAAGCAGAGTTTTATTTATATGCATTATATGCTCAGTGGGGGCATATGCATATAAAGCTTTTTACTCATAAAATTTTGTATTCTTCTCATTAAGACATGAGACACTGAAACACAAAGCAGAATTACATCAACATTTGCCATCAAGCATCAAAGTTCGAGATTAGCCGAGTGGAGAGCGTCGTGGTTTCTAACACGGGAGGGCCTGAGTTCTAATCCTAGTTGAGTCAATGTTTTAGTTTTTAAGCCCTTTTTTATTTGGATTTTATTTTTGAAATATTTGAAAATATCTTATGTACAAAATTTCATAAGGATGGGCCGACTATATCCAATAGCTGTCAAAGAACGATCAGAATTGGCATAACTTTGGTGTTTTAAGTTAGAAAGATGGGACTTGGTACAGTTTCCATTTTGGGCAAAATAATCTTATTGGCCAAATTTCATAGGGATCGGCCAACTATATCTAATAGCCGCCATATAACTGAACGATCGGAAATGGCACAACTGCAAGGGTATATCAACTTCGGCTTCGCCCGAAGTTAGCTTTCCTTTCTTGTTTTTCTTTGGGACCTCAAGATTGGTACCTCAACCGACCCGTTCGACATTTCTTTTAGAAGTTATTCAAGAAATTTGATTTTTACAGCTTTTTCAAAAAGTTGTAGAACAATAATTGCTCATATGACAATAACAAAAATCTCCATTTTATTCCATATGAAAAAACTTTAAAAATCGAATTTCTTGAATAACTTCTGAAAGAAATGTCGGACCGGGTCGGTTGAAGTACCAATCTTCTGAGTCTTCTCATTAAGACATGAGACACTAAAACACAAAGCAGAATTACATCAAAAGTTTCCATCAAGCAACAAAGTTCGAGGTTAGCCGAGTGGAGAGCGTCGTGGTTCCTAACACGGAGGGCCTGGGTTCGAGTCCAAGTTGAGTTGATGTTTTCGTTTTACTTTTTAAGCCCTTTTTTATTTGGATTTTATTTTTAAATAAATAAACTAAAATCTGAAAAGATATACTCCATATTTTTTAGGGTATAGACCAAATATATGCAAAAAGCAAAGTTGCCAATCAAATACACACACATGTATAAGTAAATGCAAGCTTCACAGGAGGCTGCACAAAATGGGTAGCTGCACTTACAGATATATCTTGAGTTAACGGATTTTGCCAGATATGAGCGATATATCAAAAGTTTTGTCATCTCAAAAGCTATCTCCACGTGCAATATTCAGGATTTTTAAGAAAAAAATAGTGCAAACAGACAAACCGACAAACCGACGCAAACTGGCTTCATTTTGAAGAAGAAGAAAAAATCGAGTTTTTCGAATAACTTCTGAATGAAATGTCGGATCGGGTCGATTGAGGTACCAATCGACGCGTATTTAGCTCTAGATTGCGAATAAAAATGCATATAAAAATATTCTATCTGGGGACTAAAATGTGTCCACCAGCCCCATTTTAGTGATTAAAAATTTGTTTACTTTCACCCTAATTTCTCCCAAACCAAATAACTTTTGGAATATGTTTCAACAAAAATTATCTAATTGAAACAATACCTTTCGATTGGTATATCATTCATTTAGATCGGTTGCCTACAGAAAATTTTTAATTCTTCGGCTATATATAGAGTTTCCTCGCGCACGCCTAGGCATGCAGGTCGTCACTTCGTGGACTTCCGTCTACAGTGATGTCGGCTGCAGGTGTTGGAAGGCTTCAATGCATTGAGTCAACAATGGAAAAAATGGTTTATCTATATTACCCAAAGGATAACACAGGTCGACAATTTCCAACTTTTTTTTTCCTTCAACGCAATTACATGGGCTACATAATTCAATATATGGTAAATTTTGATCAATTTCTTCTCTTAGGTGTACCGCGGAAGCTGTGGGTGAGAGAACCTATGTTTGTTCTGGACTTTAGATCAGGCGAGCCTAAAGTTTATGGAGCAGATGAAATTATGTGTGGACATTTTTTGCTGTTGGCTTGTGTAATTTGATTCATAGTGCGAAAGATTTGGGAATAAAAGCAACTTTTCGGTAACACCAAGACCACGATCACAAACAATCTTTGGAATCGTCAAAGATTACAATTTTAGTTGTATCTTAATTGGAATTATTATATTCTGTCAAATTCTGTTGTTTTAGATAGTAAGCTACAATAATAAGTTACGAAAAGCTTTGGTAATAAAACCAAAAGTATATTTAAGTTAAAATGACACAATCGGTCGGAAATGACACAGTATTGTTGTTTTTGTAGATAGAAGGTTGAGACTTTTCATTATAAATAAAATTAATAAAATTCTTATAAGGATTGGCCAACAATATGCGATATATGTATGTATATCCGTCCCGATCATTAACTGCTAGGTTTTTTAAACTTTGGCTACGCTAGAAGTTATCCTTCTTTTTTTTGCCATGTTATGTTTATATGTCAAATGGGTAATTTCAAGGGTATATTAACTTAGGATACGGTCGAAGTTAGCTGCCTTTTCTCATCAATTATCAATGACGAGGCATGACCATACCTGTTATATCATGATAATTGTAGAATTGTATCGACCAGAACGACAGGTAAATTTGTCAAGAACCTTGACTCCAGATGTAACAATAAAGAAAAATGCAATTTAGTAGGACCAACTAGAATTGTTAAATACTACGGTTTCCTTCAATTCTCAGCACCCGCAAATGTTGCGTTCTTTAAACCCTAGGTAATTAAAAAAAAAATGTATACAATCCATTGGGTGTTTTGACTCCTTCTGTATACATATACATATGCCTTTTTTTCTTTATTTTTTTTACTTTCGCAACAAATTTTCCATAAAATCATACATTGGGGGTGAAAATATCAATACTAAGAACTGCAAAAAAGCAGCATTAAAAACCAGACATGACGACGCCAAAGTTACAAATGCGGCAACTGAACGAATAAATGTTGAATCTAAAATTTTATTTTTACTTTCCTGGTTTTTTTTTCCTTCCCACGACTTGCGATTTTTGAAACTCAAAATAAATTATTTTACTTTTTTTAAATTTTCATTTTAAGAATCTGTTTAATTTTGCACATATTTTTTTTCCTATAATGTCAGCAAATCATTCGATGACGCTTACAGCTACTAACAGACTAACGAACAGTGCAAACTTTTGGCCTACGAAAGGAAAAGCTTTTTTAAGCTTTCACGATGCCCTTTTGGTAATATAATTTATATCGACGGCATTGCGTAAATGTATCGTATGTCGAAATATCAAACTTGACACTAAAAGCTTTTCTTGGTAGATGTAACAAAATTAATAAAAATAATAGAATTTTATTTTTAAAAATTTAGAATTAAATATATATAAAGGTCTTTTGAGAAATTTTGTTAAATATGTTAGTTGTTTGATATGAATGACTAAAACGATGTTGATTAACGACATGACCATTCGTGATGATTAAATGTTGGACACTGTTTGTCGTCAAATAAATATAGGTCAAGAATAGGTCTCATTCTGATATAAATTGGTTTGATTCTAAATAAAGTTTTTTATTGTATAATGTTGGATTAGAGTTATGTCTGTCACCATCACCATTGGTGCACAAAAAACATATGATTCTAATAAAGAAAGTTTTAACTTTATGCCGAAAGAGGTTAATTAAAAAATTTTTAATTCTTCGGCTGTATATTCTCGCGCACTCTAAGGCATGCGGTTCGTCATCTCGTGGACTGCAGTCTTTGTTGTCAAGTTTGCAGAAACTTTGTTATCTCTTTACCCAAATAAGCAACTGGTAGAACTGCATTCCCAAAAATGTGCGCAAATTGAACAAATATTTTATGAACTACAGGAGTCATGGAACATATGGATATTCTTCTATAAATAGTTTTAATGTTTTATAACAAAGTTACTCATAATCATCTACCTTCTTTGGAAGTTGCTATGTCAAGAAAATTCGGATATTGCAAATGGTTTCGTCCTATTCAGTTTAATAGTGTAAAGAATGAAAATAACTGTCAAATTAAACAGGATGATTTATATTCAGAATTGATCAGTCTAAAACATTGGTATGACTGAAACTAAAAAACTTTAAAATAATTTTTAAAACTAGCTTCAAAGTTAAATTTTCATTCTCAAAGCTCTACAATAAAATGACCTCTTATTTATTCATTAAATAAGCAAAAAAATAAGAATTATAAATATACTCCCATATAGTGGATATATTCACATAAAAGAATTTACGAAAAATATTTTTATTGCTTAGTTCTTCAATTTTCAATTTTTTTTAGGAACTTTAAAATATAAATAAATATAAAAACGGAATCATAAAAATAATTCGCAAAAACTTTTATGCTAAATTATTATAAAATATGTGACACAAGCAACCGAATATAAGTAAAAACGTTATAGTTTCGCTTAAATAAATGATGCATTCTATGGTCAGTTTTCTAACAAACTTTTCTTAAGGGGGCAGGATGGTTTCAGAGGCTGAGAAAAACAGATTTTTGCGATTTTTTTTTTATCATTTCTGAGTGAATATATTTATTCACAACAGTCTTCGACTATCTCTCATCGCGAGCGGACGTCTCTTATCTCCAAACAGAGCTTTTCGACCGGTCACTGTTCTTTTTGTCCCACGTGGTTCTTATCTTTCTTATTTTTTCATCGTGCTTTTTAAAAATTCTTCATTCAATTCTTTACAACAAACAACTAACGTATAAATACCAATAAGCCACATCATGGGCCCAGGGCCTCCAAACCTGGGCGACAATCGGTTTGCGCCAAAAAAAAGACAACCCCAAAAACTGGATATTGCATTCCCGGAACTTCCAACTACCTCAGTTGATAATCCAACATATATAACAATCTCCTCCATCAATACAGAAAAGACCATTTAAATGATCTCCAAAAACATAGTTACCATTTCGAGCCTCAAAGACGGAAATTTACTTATGCTAGTTAAATCTCAAGCAGATGTTTTTTTTTTTTTAACTCTTCATTTGTTTACAATCTGTTTTTATAAACAATAAGTAAATTTTATAATTAATATTAAATAACAGGAATAGCAGTTTTCCAGTGAACCCCGCTATTATATAAAACATCGTTTCTGTTAATTGAATTTATCTATCGGGGAGATCTAGTATGTGGTATCTTTTTAGTCTTCTTAATGATAAGCTAATAGACTTAAGGCTAAATTATTTTCATGATTATGGAGTCTGTCGATATATTTTTTACTAATTTTATTTATTTCTTCTCTTATGGTTGGGTTATTGAGATCCTTGTGGATATTTCCATTAGTTAATATAGCTTTGTAGAGGCGAATTTTGTTTTCCAGTGAGGTTTCCGATTTTCAACTTATCAACCAGGACATTTTTAGTGTTTTAAGTCTGAGTTGCTGACATTTGGCTTTTATGTGATTTTTCCACGTTAATCTGCGGTCGAAAGCCCAGATACTTGACACAGGTACTTTGTGGAATTGGCGAGCCGTTAAGTAACACATTTGGGCAATTACCTGGTCTCAATGAAAATGTTATTTGGGCAGATTTTAGGAAGTTAATTATAATTTTCCATCGAAGGAACCAGTCTCCAATTAGGCTTGTCAGCAGACTAATGGGACGGTATGATGTTACTTCTGTTTCCACTTTGTTTGGCTTTAGGATTTCCATTGACTTGGAAAGAGGTCTAATCTGAGAATTGCGTTAAATATAAGGGTGATAAACTGTATGCATTTTGTTGGTAAGTTTTTTAGGGTGATGCCGTTTATTTTATCAGGACCTGGTGCTTTTTTATTGTTCAATTCTTTGATTTCTGTTACGACTTCTTCATATTTGATGCTTTTTATAGGTAAGCTCATTTGGCAGGGTGACTCAAGAAATTGTTCTACTTCGGTCTCTGTTATAGAATTATTAAGATCGTTGGGCTGGAAGACAGATTGCAGATGTTGTACAAATGCTTCCGCTTGTTCGGACCTACACCAATTTTCATTGCTATTACGAATATTCGTGTTTCTTTTAGCTGGTCTCTTTAGGTATTTAGTCGCCCTCCATAGGTTGTGTTCGTTGTTGCAGGAATTAGGATCTAAGTTTCTCTGATACGCAGCTAGAGATTCATTGCGTAAGTTCGACAGAAGTTGATTAAGCTCAGATGCAGCCTTGTTGTATAATCTTTTTTCAGGAGGGTAGTGCAGCCGTTTACGCAGTTTTCTTTTATTTTCTACTTTCTGTCGAATCTCGATAGACAGGTACAATTGGTTTGATTGTTGATGATTAAGAGCATGATCCGTGTTTCTGTAGCTCGCTTTATGAATTATGTTTGTGAAAAGCTCCACAGCATAGTCTATCTCCTCTCCTGTTTTTAACGAAATATCCAGGCTTATAGCTGAGTCTAAATAGCTCTTGAATGCGTTAATGTCTGTAGAGGCTGAAATGACTGTGTAGGGCTTATCCAACATATGGGCTGTTGTGCTGTAAGTAGCTATTATTGGAGAATGATCTGAGTCAAGGTCAAAGCTTTCCATTACTCACATATGTGATTGTGGAATTCTATAGAATACTACGAAATCAATCAAGACTGGGATTTTCCGACTATCAGATGGCCAGTATGTAGGCTTACCAGTTGACAAAGTGTGTATATTATTGTTTCGTATGCATTTGTATAACTCCGATCCCTTCGGGTAAGTCAGTCCGGGTAAGTCAGCCTCCTACAATAAACTTTGTGCCCAGTCCTTGGAAAAAGTTTTGAAAATCAAGCTCTTTTATTGTGAATCTGGGAGGGAGGTAAATCGCAGTTATTGATACATCCGCGTGCATACATTTTATCTTAATTGTGGCAGCCTGCATAGCGTTATCCCTAGTAATGTCCATGATTTGAAACTTAAGGCCCTGCTTGACAATAATTGCAGCATGAGCTCTGACGGATGATCAGCTCTTACTGTATCGTATCCAATAATTCTAAAATAAGATTTGCTAGTGAAGTGAGTTTCTGAGATAAGCATGACGTCCATTTCATTCATTTTTAAAAATAAAGATATTTCATTTACATGTTTGGAAAGCCCATTGGCATTCCATATTCCTAAGTTTTGGTTTATTTGCATAGCTTGTTTACAAGTAACATTATCATATTAAGTAAATTATTCGTAAGTTCAAATAGTTTTTCCAGAAGCTGTTCTATTCTTTCTAGAGACGTGTTTGTGATACTTTTTCCTGCAGCAGCTTGAGCGTATGATAGCATAGTCATTTCCTTTATTGTCATCTTTGGTGTTTTTTAGGTGGTTGCGTCCGCTTACTATTTTTTTTATATAAGTTCCTGATAAACTTTACACCCTTTGTAACTAGCAGCATGATCTTCATTGCAGTTGGCAGATTTTGGTGGTGGTTCTTTGTATTTTGGACAAATGTTACTGGGGTGACTAAGAGAGCATTTTACACATCTGTGAGTTTTGGAACAGTATGACTTTGTGTGTCCAAATTCCTGGCAACGATAGGACTATACGATTTTTTTGAGCTGATATATGTGAAATTTGACAAAATCTCCATAAAGAGTTTTAACAAGTTTCCTGTATTCTTTCATAGACTTAACCATAATTCTTACTTGACCATCGCGTTGAACTGTATAAAAGAATAGCTCTTTTTTAATTTTTGTCTCGAGATAAGCTAGCATTCCTTTTATACTACTGACTTCAGATAAGAATATAGGTGGCGGCTTGGCAGATTCATCTAAGGTGTCTTCAGTTATCAAGTCCAGTGCTTCGCTTTCGTCTTCAATTCCATTATTTGGCGTGTTGTCGCTTAGGAGGGCGTATTGATTGGCAGGGCAATTTTTTTCTTTAGTAGGATCGTAGACACCTGGTTTTGCCTCTTGATTGCCTTCTGCTTCGGTCTTACTGTCTGCCAGCTCCAAGCCGATGTGTCGTCTTCGTCGATTTTCATGTTAACAACAACGATTTATAAGTGCTTATCAGCCACCACTGTTTTGTTTCGTTTTTTGTTGTAAATCGATTAATAATAGCTTTAGCTTCCGCTTAAATTTTAGGCACGTCTTAATTCGGGGCGTGTTTGATCGCGACTGACGATGAATCATTAGGACGATGGTGTTTCCAAGCCCAGCGGAGTTATTCTAATAACCTTCGAGCTCTATAACCTCCCATCTAAAATCGATATTTCTTGGCACTCTGTTAAATTCCGCGAGTACATTCCAAACCCCATGAGATGCAAGTCTTGCCAATTCCTCGGCCACACAACCAAAAAATGAGTTAACTCCCCACTTTGCTCCGAATGTGCCCTACCACCACATTCCCCAAGTAAATGCACCAAAATCTGTTGTGCCAATTGCTCTGGCGAGCATTCGGCCTCTTCCCGACAATGCCCTAAGTACCAAGAACAAAGAGAAATACTCAAAATAAAAACAGTTAGAAAATGCACTATGCGTGAGGCCAAAACAATATTTAAAACAACATCACATAACTCGGTTAATACCGCTTCATACTCTTCTGTAGCCAAAACATTAAATCAATGTAGCGAAAACGCAAACCAAAACAAAAATGACAAAATTAAAACTGCTTCCACCGAAGAAGCCCCGAAAAAAAACCCTTCCCCCTCCCCATCCCACCCTCTTCCCACTCCCCGATTCCCCAGTCCCCTATTCCCAAACCCCTTACTAGCCAAAGCAATCCACTTCACTTGCTCATAACAAGTATAACTTATCTCCTGCATCACATGCATACTTACAAGAAATCCACGCCGATTACGAAAGTAGCAGCCGAGCAACATCTTCAAATCAAAATAAACCAACTACACACAATATTAATTTAAATGTCCACGAATCAGACGATGCTATGAGTGATTCATACTAGCTTCATCAATCCAAACCAAACCAGATAACATCCTCTCTCTTCCCACTTAAGTCCATTACACTAGTACAATGGAACATGAATGGTTACTTTAACAATTACCACGAGCTACAACTTTTGATAAACGATAGCAACCCTGATGTTATTTGCCTTCAGGAAACACATATTAATACCAAACAAGGTGTTAGTCTACTTGTACGTAAAGACATTCCCCACAAGCCCATACCAATTAACAGTAATACTTGTTCTTTAAGTATTGAAGCCCATCCCCAATTATACATATATACCTCCATCTCAATTTGTAGCTGCCAACGAAATTCTTAAAATAGTAGATCTTTCTAGCAAGCCAATCTTTTATTTAACTTTAATTTCCCTGCAACACACGACTTAAATCTGTTTGCCGCCAAAATAATAAAAGGAATCAAAGCCTTAGCCAATTTAGCAATCCCTCAAACCAAACCCCCTCTACATCAGAGAAATGTTCCTTGGTGGAGCAAAACTCTGCAGGATTAAAGGCAACAAAAGCAATCTCTTCGACACGCATACAAACAAACTCAGAGCACCGCTGCTCTAATTGCTTACAGAAAATCTAACGCTCTTTTCAAATACAATTCAAAAAAAGCAAAACGGGAATCCTATAAAAGATTCACTTCTAATTTAACCCCTCTATCATCGACCAAGAAAACTTGGGCTGACCTAAATCGCCTAATAGGTAATTCTCCAAATAACCTCAGGACAATAAAATATAACAACGAGAATCTACACCACTCCGTAGACATTGGCGATGCATTTGGGAACTTTTGGTCGGACTACTATAAGGACGAGAATTTGTCCCACCAATACAAGACCCGTAAAGAAACAATTCTTTCGCAGGAATACACACCCACCAAATTGTCGACCGCCTCTACAGCTTGAATATGCACTTCAGCATGCGAAAGGGACAACACCCGGTATAGACCGAATTTCATACCCAATGCTAAAACAGTTGCCATCAGAGGCCAAATACCGCCTATTAGAGATGTATAACGCTATGCTCGCTAGGGGTACCTACCCTCATGTGTGGAAATCCGCCTTAATTATCCCTATTCTAAAACCTAACAAGCCAACACATGAAATAACATCATTTAGACCTATTTCTCTACTCCCATGTTTAAGCAAGACCTTAGAAAAAATGCTAGCCAAAGGGTTAATGTGGTTCATTACGAAACATAAACTTATCAGCCCCCACCAAACGGCTTTTAAGCAACAGCATAGCACTATTGATTCCCTCCTGCATCTCCACCATTACGCATCGGATTCCCTTTCTACCAAAAATCATGTTATCATATTGGCAACTGATTTTGAAAGGGCTTTCGATCGCGTAGGGGTGCATACAGTATTGGATCAACTTTCCCGGTGGGGGGTAGGTCAAAAGACCTTCAACTTATCGAAGGCTTTCATGATCAACCGTTCTATCCGAGTAAGAGTTAACAACACTCTATCTAAATTCTATACACTCCACAATGGGATCCCACAAGGATGTCCCGTCTCTGTGGTATTGTGCATGATCGCCTTCCAGTCCTTAAACAACATAATATTAAGACATATGCAAATTAAACTGGCAATTTATGCAGACGATGCCATAATTTTTAGCAAATGTATGAATACTACTGCACTAAATAATAAGTTTAAAGAAGTCCTTAATGAAATCCAAATCTGGGGTAACACCTCCGCTGCGACTCTTGCTGTAAATAAATGTAAAGTTTTTCATATTTGTAAAAAACAGAGCTGTACATACCCACCATTATCGCACAATGACATTGCTATAGAACGCGTTTCTTTTCTTAATGTATTTGGCCTGACATTTGATAAACGACTCACATTTAAACAACACTGTAGCGAACTTAGGATTAAACTTATTCAGCTAACATTATAAAATTGTTAACAACCAAATGATCTCTCATCCACCGGACCACACTTATACAAGCGACAAGAACTCTGTTGTTGTCCATTATCGATTATGGACTCCCCATCTACGGCTGGTGCGCGCCATCGAACTTAAGAAAAATCTTACCTCCTTATCATGCGGCCGTCAGGCGTAGCATTGGTGCATTTCCAACGACCCCAACTAAATGCATCCTAGCCGAAGCAGGATTGCCGGACATTATAACCAGTCACAAAAACTACCTTTAAATTAATACCAAAACTCATGTGCTCTACCAACTCTATTCTGCACTACACTACACTTCATAATTTCCAAAAATCAAGGACCCCAATCACAACGTTTAAGCAGCTATTCGAAGAAGTTACCCATAAATACTCCGATAGGAAATGGCTTTACATCGATGGTTCAAAGTCCGATGCCACAACCACCATTGCAGTGGTTGACCAACACAGTTTAATTGTTTCTTGGGGTCGACTACCTCACCACTTCTCAGTTTTTGCTGCGGAAGCAGTAGCTATTATTAAGGCAATCAAATTTTCTCTCGAACTTAAAGGAAGCTATATCATCTGCAGTGATAGTCTGTCCTCCCTGCAAGGAGTACAAAACTTCTACAATAACAATTACCTTTTTTCCGAAATTCGTCACCTCTGCATCAAAAACATTGGCAAAATTAAACTGTTATGGGTCCCGGCCTATATACGAATAACTGGGAACGAGATGGCCGACAAGACTGCAAAATTAGGCTGACGGGCACGGATAGCAAGGCACGGATACAATCATACATACTGTATACCTGTGGACACTACTAAAACAGCAGATCAAACCTATTCGGTCTCACCTCGCCATCAAATCTATTACACGGTGCGACAGTGAAAAAACACTTGTGAAACGAGATTGGGTAGGTTGTTAATCTGGTCGAAGAGAACTCAAAAATATTTTTTTTATATTTTTGGAACCCTCCAATTTTTTTTTATTTAAAAAAAACCGTTTTTCGGGACTTTTTTGCGCTTAAAAATTCCTGAACGCGTTTTTTTCAACCGATTTCAAAATTTTCGGTGTTTTTCAATAGTTAAATGTTGTAGCTTTTGAAAAAAAATATATCTTCGATTTTGTTGAACAAAAAGGACACAATTTTTACACCTGAAACTAAAGTTTTCGACTTTTATTCGTGTTTTTCGGTTTTTGATGCCAGTTTTTCGGTAAAACTTACTAAAATTCTGTCATGTTTGCCACATATCAATGTTGTCTCATTCATTCTGAATAAAACGAGACAAATTTCATCAAAAAATAATGAAAATTGGTGAAGTTATAACGCTTTTCCCAAAAAAAGTCAATTCAACCTTGCGTGCGCTCCGGAGTACCTGTGTGTATAAGTCAGGAATATGCTCTTCTTCTTATAGTGCTCCCATGGTTTTATTGACTTTTTTTGGGAAAAGCGTTATAACTTCAACAATTTGTATTATTTTTTTATGAAATTTGTCTCGTTTTATTCAGTATTAATGAGACAATATTAATATGTGGCATAAATGACAGAATTTTTGTCAGAAGAAAGCAATATACTCTTATTTTTATACACATTGTTCCTCCGAAGCGCCCGCTAGGTTGAGTTGACTTTTTTTGGGAAAAGCGTTATAACTTCACCAATTTTCATAATTTTTTGATGAAATTTGTCTCGTTTTATTCTGAATGAATGAGACAACATTATTATGTATCAAAAATGGCCGAATTTTTGTAAGTTGTACCGAAAAACTGGCATCAAAATCCGAAAAACACAAATAAAAGTCGAAAACTTTAGTTTCAGGTGTAAAAATTTTGTCCTTTTTGTTCAACAAAATCGAAGATATATTTTTTTTCAAAAGCTACAACATTTAACTATTGAAAAACACCGAAAATTTTGAAATCGGTTGAAAAAAACGCGTTCAGGAATTTTTAAGCGCAAAAAAGTCCCGAAAACGGTTTTTTTTAAATAAAAAAAAATTGGAGGGTTCCAAAAATATAAAAAAAATATTTTTGAGTTCTCTTCGACCAGATTAACAACCTACACTATCTCGTTTCCCAAGTGTATTTCGTTTTTTTTTTTTTGTCGCACAGTGTTATCTGACCTCACAGCTGCCAACTCCAAACTATTATTATCTTTCCTACGGAATCAATTGTCGAGTCGATGGCCATAGTAGCTAGTTACTCCTTCCTCTAAATTAGTTATTATACCCTTGCAGAGGGTATTATAATTTTGGTCAAAAGTGTGCAACGCAGTGAAGGAGACATCTCCGACCCTATAAAGTATATATATTCTTGATCAGGATCACCTCCTGAGTCGATATGAGCATGTCCGTCTGTCCGTCTGTCCGTCTGTCCGTCTGTCTGTTTCTACGCAAACTAGTCTCTCAGTTTTAAAGCTATCGAGTTGAAACTTTGCACACACCCTTCTTTCCTTTGCAGGCAGTATATAAGTCGGAACGGCCGGGATCGGTCGACTATATCTTATAGCTGCCATATAACTGATTGATCGGAAATGCCATAACTTTGGTGTTTTTTAAGTTAGAGGGTTGGGAGTTTCTACACATGTTATATTTGACCAAAATATCTTATGTACAAAATTTCGTAAGGATCGGCCGACTAAATCCTATAGCTGTCATAGAACGATCGAAATTGGCATAACTTTGGTGTTTTTTAAGTTAGAAAGATGGGATTTGGTACAGATTCTATTTTGGGGAAAACAATCTGATCTGCCAATTTTCATAAGGATCGGCCGACTATAAACGATCCGCTATATATATAATAAAATAAGATGGGTGGCGCCACCTAGCGGACTGCGACTGAACTGCAAGGGTATATCAACTTCGGCTCCGCCCGAAGTTAGCTTTCCTTTCTTGTTATATTATAAATTCGATTTATGTATTGTAATTCAATATTATTGTAGCTCATATTGAAATAAAATAAAAATAAAAAAATATTTATTCAATTTTCTTACACTATAAATGGCTATATTTGGAGAGTATCTAGGAATTTTTATTTTTAAGAAATAATTATTATTTATCCCGTGACGGGCAGTCGGCCGGAGTCGCTTCAAAAAATTATTATCTTGCGGTGCGAAAAGTCTGGCCTTACAGTTTAATCGGAAATAAAAAAATTGTATTGATTTACTTAAAATATTAATTTCTTGTGCGGATGATCGAAACCATTTTGAAAAATACTTTCAATTATTGGCGCGGTTTAAAGTCGGAGGTACCATTTTTACATAAAAATCAGCCTATTATTGCCCATAAAAATGGGAAAAAAATTTAAAAAAAAAAACGTTCGTTCATCCGCAAGTATTTATTGTATTAAAGATGTGTGAAAAATTTTATTTAGATCAGAGCATTACTTTTTGAGTTACGGTACGCACCGACTTGAAAAAGGTGAAAAACGCGTTTAAAGTTTTAAAAGCAATTGAAAGTATATGGAGAGAAAGTAACTACAAAATCTGTATCTCAGCGAGCATTAGTCAGATCGACATGAAACTTTCACAGAATATTCCTGAGATACTGTTCTATTATATAAAAAATTTTGAATTTATAAATTTTTGCGCACCTTGTTAAAACGGCTTATATACCTATTCAAAAGTTTAATTTATATGATGAACCGCATGCCTTAGCTTACGCGATGAGATATCGCTTTGGATGGCGCGAGGAGACTCTATATAAATTAACTAGAAATTTAAGTCAAATTTTATATTAATATTATAAACAATTATTTGGGCACTTGCCACCAAGCTCTTTTGATCTCTTATCATGTAAACATTCATATGAAAGAAACAAATTCCTCCTATTGAGCCGGCAACGGCTAAAACAACATTAGACTTTACATCCGCTTCAATCCCGTCACTGCGTCTCTCCTTTTTAAGCATCCGAAGTGGTACCCAAATTTTCAATACTGATAACAGCAATCCCATTCGGGAAATTCTCTTCGGAATTCAGTTCGTAACATACTTCGGGAAAGATCCTGAAGCAACAAGGAAAAGAATCACCTCAAGCCTGGGCAGTCGGAATCTAGCTTAGGTTAAGATACAACGCCTTGTTAGATAAAAGATCGGAATACAAAAAAAATCTAATAAATTTTAAACATTTTTTTTTAAATTTATAACCAGTTGTTATTATAATTGGCGCCCAACGTGGGGCACGCGTTAATTAAAATATCGATTAAAAACAGATATTCGCGAGTGCCTCAAAAAAATCATAGTCCTGAAACATAAAGGTTTCTATGTCAAAAAAAACTTATACATATATCACGTACCGGTAATAACTACAATAGCCTCAACGCGCAAAGTGAAATTTTAAAATAATAATAAAACAAGAAAGGAAAGCTAACTTCGGGCGGAGCCGAAGTTGATATACCCTTGCAGTTAAAGTTGTGCCATTTCCGATTGTTCAGTTATATGGCGGCTATTGAATGTAGTTTGCCGATCCCTATGAAATTTGGCACATCAGATTATTTTGTCCAAAATAGAATATGTACCAAGTCCCATCTTTCTACACCAACAATCCCAACACCAAAGTTATGCTAATTCCGATCGTTCTATGACAGCTATAGGATATAGTCGGCCGATCCTTAAGAAACTTTGTACACAAGATATTTTGGTCAAATATAACATGTGTGGAGAGAGAGTCCCAACTCTCTAACTCTCTAATTAAAAAATACCAAAGTTATGGCATTTCCGATCAATCAGTAATATGGCAGCTATAGGATATAGTCGACCGATCCCGGCCGTTCCGACTTATAGACTACCTGCAAGGAAAAGAAGGATGTGTGCAAAGTTTCAACTCGATAGCTTTAAAACTGAGAGACTAGTTTGCGTAGTAACCGACAGACAGACGGACAGACAGACGGACAGACGGACATGCTCATATCGACTCGGGAGGTGATCCTGATCAAGAATATATATACTTTATAGGGTCGGAGATGTCTCCTTCACTGCGTTGCACACTTTTGACCAAAATTATAATACCCTCTGCAAGGGTATAATAAGACACCAACCAAACCGAAGAAAATTAAAAATAATAAGTCAAGAAAAAAATGAATCAAAAAAGAACAAAAATAAAAAAAAAACAAATTATTTACAAACAATTTTTACTTCAAACATACAAAGAAAAGTAAAAATAATAAGTCAAGGAAGAAAAAATCTCGAAAAAGTGAAAAATAAAATAAAACACCAAATATGAAAATACACAAATCGAATAAAAAATTTTAAACCAGCAAAAAGTGAAAATTTTTACTTCAAACAAACAGAATAGGAAACTAAAGTGAAGCTCCGCAGGAACTAAAACAAATGGTGAAGACCCCTCACAACAACAGAAAAGGACCGGAAAGGAAGAAAAAAGTAACATCCCATCAGAAGGACACCAAAACATCACAAACGTGAGATAGATTATTGTTTAGTTTTATAAAAAAAACAAATCAATGTAAACCCTATTTTACACACCGACACTATATTATTGTATGGGACGTAATGGGACAGAAAATCCCATAACTACAGAAGCAAACCTCAGGCATAGACAAAACACCTTGAGGGTATTCGTAACTGGCCTAAACAGCCCAATTTCCGACCAACGCTCCAACGCTACCAACGCTCTAGCTAGAGTATAAGAAATAGAGAGCAATCAGTTGAGTACACAATTTGCCTATCGTTTTAGCGCACCTCAGCGTCGTTATAATGATAACCAACGATCCCAAAACGAACCATACTATAGACCTGATGGTCATAATCAGGGCAATCAATTGGGCCTGAACTAAACCAACGGCAATTACAAAACTCATAATAGACAAAATCCCAATTATCAGCACAATAATAGAAATTCTCCTCAGAATAATAATAATTCCCAAAACAAAAATAGCCCCCAAAATAGTAATAGTTATAAAAACCATAATAGCTATCAACACAATGACGCTCGGTGTAATCCCTATCCCAGTTATAATACTTGAACTCAAAGGAATAATACATACCATAACAGAAGCGAACATATGGAAGTGGACACCATCATCCAAATAAAAATAGAGACAGTAACCATAGTAACCAACAATTCCCAAATGGTGAACAGTACCAAAATACAAATAGCCTTCAATATAATTCATTAAATCAGGATATAAATTCATTCCAGCAACCAGAACAGACAGTCAAACGCGCACAAACTGAGTCACCTGCTCAACTTAGAAACAAACAAATGCGCATAAATAATATCAAAGAGGAACATTTTTTAGGAGAAGAATAGTCTGCCACACGTATTACGATTTGACAATCGTTCTGATAGATACAGGAGCCATAGCCTATTACATAAAAAAGGTACCTACCAAAACGGTACAGAATGGCCCATTTACAATTTTTCAAACAAAACAAATATTTTAAGAAATAGACGGCTTAAAGGCAGATGTATTAATAGGATATAATTTACTCATTGACACGAACATGTAACGAACAGTCATGGCGCGAGAATCCTGCACAGACAGATTCGGGTGGGACGGGAGGTGCACGCTGTTGCCGGCCTAGACCTCGTCGGCTAGTGGGTGGGTCCCTCTGAAACTCCCCTCTCTCCCCGCAAGATCCTTGCTGTCCATCATAGAAGATAGACTTGCTGTCTATCATTAAATTCTCGAATTTAATCGAATGCGTGCGTCGCCTGTCGAACAGCGCAGGCTTACCAATCTATTCTCTCTGAAAACTTTCGACCCGCAAGCGGTCCAACGTAGCACCCCAGGAACGATCAGGTGACAGCATGGCGGCTGCAAATCAGACTTGGCTGTATTTTCTTACCACATTATAAACATTTTATTATTTCTAATCCACATTATATTCCCTTGATTCCTAATCTTACAATCTGAACCTAACTGCCAAACTTCATTCAACATCTCTTAAATCTAGGGCATATGTACTAAATTACGACAAAACTTCAATTATCAAACGTTAGGGAATCTTAACTTCTACGATTGCGCAATAAAAATATAAAGAAAAGTGGGTTGTCTTCACACCCGCTAACAAGCATGCCCGTGCGAGAGAGTTCGCGCGAGGGAAGTGGGACGGAATCGGGGTTCCGGACCCTGAGCTTGGGAGTGATATGTTGGTTTATTTGCTTGATCTGATTTAAACTACCGCTGTAGATTCAACGCGTGGATCATGCCCGAGCTTGGGATTGTCCAAAGGATGCAGACGGCAACGAATGACTCTACTCCGGGGCAAATTTAACTATATTTGTCACGCACCACTTCATCCAGTTGTTGCGATGATGAAAGCGCTTTCTTCATGCCACCTGTAGGGGAGTGGTACAAAATTTAAGGGTCGCCAGATGCTTCCCGATGTTCTTAAAACTAACAACGAAAGAATCTCTACGTCGTCGCCTGCTCTTGGATTTGCCTTTTCCTCTGGAGCAATCGCCGAACGCGAGTGACCTGCGGGCAGCAACAGTCTACGGCAATTATCACCGCGAAGTCTCCTTTCTCCTTTATAGCTTCGCCAGCTCGTTGCCCCCGGGTTCGGGCGCGCTTGCGCCTGCTCTTTCTTGAAACTCCTCTTTCAGAGCACGCGGTTGCCCGAAGTCCTCTCCGAGGGTAAGGTCAAATCCGCCTCCGTCGCTGGGATCGCTTCCTAGGTTCCTTCTTCTCTCTCCTTCTGTTGCTCCTGCGCCGATACTAATGCGGCGCAACTCCCGCCGCGCTTGTGCCGGGCGCGTGCCGCCCTCTTTCTCCTCGATTCCGCTGGGGCCCACGGAGACAGCTACTCCAAGTTTCACTGCCCGTGGGGCACACCAATACGCCCACTCAGCCTTGATATTCGCCGAGTTCCTATACAAAACCCCATTAAATTTTCCACCTAACCTCACTAACCAAGCAACACTCACCTAGGCGGGTTATTCCCGAGCTCTGCCACTAAAGCCGTCTCGGCTAGTACCCAATCGACGCTTTCCGCTGCGGATCGCCGTAACTCCAGATTCGGAGTCCGTATTCCCGGGTCCGTGCTCCTCCGAGTCCACTTCGCACCGTTGTCCGTTTCTTAATCTCGGCCCCGAATACCTTCGGTGTCGCCGGTTCACGTGGGAAAGAACGCAAGCTTCACGCCGCCATTCGGACCTACATCATACCCGTTCGATCGTACATGATCCCCCCTGTTGCTGGGCTGCCAACTCCTGTAACTTTACCCCTATCGATATTTTTCGGCGTTGCCACCTCGACCATCTCTGCCTGCCTTTGTTACAAACAATGACACATTAAAATGTAATGGAATCGAAAAATTGCACAATGACGAAAAAATAAATTTATTAGAACTTAACGAAGAAACTTAAAAAGTTTGGGGTATATAAGCCCCAAACACGCCGTCGATGTTCATTCCGTCATATACTGCTTAGCTAGAGGAGCAGTACTTTCTCAAGACGGATACCCAATCACTTTTATATCAAAAACCCTTAATAAAACTGTAAGAACTTACTTTTACTATTAAAAACTATTAAACTACTATTATAACTATTAAAAAACCTATGAAATTATTAATACGGGGTATCAGGAATATAAATACATACGGACCATCAACCGCTCTCATATGCAATTTCGGATAAAAACCAAATGTGAATTGCAACGGTGGTTTAATTACATAGAAAGCTTCAGTGTAAAAATTTTGTAGAAGCCTGATTGAAATAAATAATACTACGGTAGTAGAAGATGCAGAATCCATGGATTACGGCACCCAGCACTCAGCTGAAAGCTGCTGCGTAACGTACGGCTCGAATCGCGGGAATAGATCCGAGATAGTTTAAGCGAAGAGTAGGAGAAAGATATCACAAGGAAGAGTGTTGCACAGATAAGGCGTTTAATATAAACTATTTAAGATTGTTAGTGGAGCAAAGTGACAAGATGTGGTAGAGACCATTGTAGCCCGAACATTATACCATGATCGGATCGTGTTGGGCATATGTCGAACTACAATGGCTGAGGAGTAGAGGATGAATGTTTCTATTCCTTCTACTAGGAACCTTAAAATGTAAGCGTGTAAATGCTGGCTTTCTACATTTCCATAAATAAGATTATATAGAAACATGACATCCAGCATCGTTCTACGGTTTGTTAATGATGGTAAGCTGATTAATAAGTCTACTATGATAAAAGGGAAGGTAAAGATGTGCATCCCAATTAAGTCTCCTAAGAGCGATAGTCAGGTAGTTTTTTTGTATAGATTCTATGTGATCTTGGTGTACTCCAAACTCAATAATCGGACGGACCCATGATGTATATAACGTTTTAGTTATGTACGGGTCATTACATTCTTTTGACTATCTTTTCATAAAGCCAAGCACACCCATAGCTTTATTAACCATGGTAGATATATGGTCGGTAAATTAAAGTCTCAAATCTAATAGGACACTTAGACCAATAACTTGAGTTAATCATTCTAAGGCGTTCCCATAGAGAAAGTACATAGCCTGGAGAGGACTCATACTGTTCTTTAAATTTATATGGTGCCTTGGTATAGAAGATAAAAGATTCGTTGAAGCGAACGGATATTTCCTCGGCACGCAAGCCTCGAAAAATATGTTCAAAGTGTAATCAAATTTTTTTAATGCGATGTTTATATCCTCGCATGCCAGTAAATCAGACCAATCAAATTCCGAAGTTAACTTATTTAATTTCATAAAGTCAGCCTTACGAAAGAAACGAACTTTATGAGATTTAAGTGTAGACTTAAGGACAATTAAGCAATTGTTTTCGATTGAAACCTCAAGAGTGGGCAGGTATGGATCCTCAGGGTTAGAAAGGGGCAAAGTTCTAGAAAAAGTAATTCCATCGGGATCAGAAACGAAACTTAAGTCCAACAACCGACCTAAAGAATTTCTAACGTGGCTAATTTGCCCGAGTGACATGTCGAACATGCCCGCAGGGAAGTCGTGGTGGGAGTTAAGGTGTAAAGACGGTGACTTTTCAACATTTGACCACATAAGTTCTGGGATATTAAAGTCACCCAGAGCTATCAGCTGATCACCATCAGATAGACGATCGGATAAAGGTGATAAAGTGATTTTGATGCAAAGAAATTCAATCTCATCAAACTCTTGTGATTTTACCTTCAGAAGCGAATTTGGAGTCTACACTCCTCCTCCCCTTTGCAGAGTTATATCACATCTAAAAGTGGTGTACCTACTAGCAAAAACTTCGGAGCTTAAGATCTCTGGCTTTAATCAAGTTTTTGTAAATACAATAATGTGAGATGCAAAGAATACAGTTCAGAATCAGAGATCAGAATATAGTTTGGAAAGTTTACTACGTAACCCTCTAGTATTCTGATAGGTAAGTGTTAGTGAAGACATTAGTTTTCAGAAACTGAGGAAGATGAAGTGGAAGGTTGGTCAGTGGCCGTAAAATGTGGGAGTTTTACACCCACAGGTGTGGTTATTTTTTTTTTTCACCGTACTTGGCTGATGTTTTTGGACGAAAATGTTCTTTGGCCAAAAGCTGGCGGTCGAATCGTCTTGAACATCTGCAAGGGCACACGTATTTTGAAAGGTGACGTGTACCTGGTGTATGAATATTTAAATTTTGTTGATGTAAGCCGAGATATTAATCTCCGAAGTATCAGAGGCAAGCCGGGAAACAAAAATGTACTTCGATGGTGGGATCACCTGCAAGGGTTTTGGTGCCGCCGTAACTAATACTGCAGCATCAGTACGTACCGTTGATTACCCTGTTTGGTGACTATTACGGGGGTTTGAATTATTGGGTCTGGGATCACTTGAAGCGATGCCACAGAGGACATATCACTAAAAGAGGATTTCTTACGCTTTGGAGACTCATTTAGTAGTTGAAGACTACTAAACTGTGTATCGAACGCACAGAGTTGGTTATTGATTTTACGAAAACCGCTAATCAACTCCTTGTTTCAACTTTAAGTCTGCCTCATGAACGATCTCATTTCGTCCTAAATAGCACAACAATCGTCACAGCAAAAGTGAAGACCAAACCTACGTGAAATAGCATCCGAAACTAAGGCCGCGAACCCGGCACATTTAGCGTGAAAATGTTTTCACAAAGCCAGCAGTGGATGACTTAAGCGCACAGACAAGTTTAAATTCCATAATTATTAAGAATTAAATAATTAATTTATTAAAGATTATTAAAAAACAAGAAAGGAAAGCTACTTTCGGGCGGAGCCGAAGTTGATATATGTACCCTGGCAGTTGTGCCATTTCCGATCGTTCAGTTATATGGCGGCTAAAAAACACCAAAGTTATGGCATTTCCGATCAATCAGTTATATGGCAGCTATAGGATATAGTCGACCGATCCCGGCCGTTCCGACTACCTGCAAGAAAAAGAAGGATGTGTTCAAAGCTATCAACTCGATAGCTCTAAAACTGAGAGACTAGTTTGCGTAGAAACCGACAGACAGACGAACAGACGGACGGAGGTGATCCTGATAAAGAATATATATACTTTAAAGGGTCGGACCAAAGGGTTTGACCAAAATTATAATACCCTCTGCAAGGGTATAATTAAATAATAAATTTAGTAATATTATTTGTTTTTATTATTGAGGAACCTTGAACCACTGTACCAGGAAAACGAAAGGGGGAGATTAAAGAGAGCAGTGAGTGCGAGTTGGTAAAATGGAAAGAATAGAGATAAGACTCTCTATTGAGCGAGAATAGAAGCAACACCGTAAGAGATGAAGAAGCAAACAAATAATTTGATTACATGCAGGGCTATGTTTGGAAGGAAAATTAAACAAATTATTATATTACCTCCAAATATATCACTGTACACGCGAAGCGACACGGATCTAAAGATTGCAATTTTTTTTTTTTTTTTAATGTGTAAACACCGAAGGTAAGCTTATTACAGATTTTAGAAAAACGCAGTGAACACTGTCGAGCGCACCGAGGATTAGATGAGAATTATAAATAGATAACTAGATTACACTATGCGACAACAAATTTTGAAGTTGATTTTTTCTTATTTTTCACTTCTACTAATCAAAATAAGAAAATGAGTTTATGTTTTTACGCGCATTCAAATGTCCCAAAAACGCACGTTTTTGCATATTTCACAGCCTTATAATCACTTATTGGGAAAATTTTTTTTATGTAGCGTTATAAGCGTTTATGCAAGTTCAATATCTATAAATTAAAATGTATTAAGCAAATATACCCTTAGTCTTATATCACAATGCTTTAAATTTTTTTCTCCCAGCTCTATACAAAACAAGGAAGGAAAGCTAACTTCGGGCGGAGTCGAAGTTGATATACCCTTGCAGTTAAGGTTGTTCCATTTCCGATCGTTCAGATATATAGCGTTTATAGGGTATAGTCGGATGATCCTTATAAAATTAGGCAGATCGGATTATATTGCCCAAAATGGAATCCGTAGAAACTCCCATCATTCTCGCTAAAAATCACCAAAGTTATGCCAATTCCGATCGTTCACTTCGGCCGATCCCTTTGAAATTTGACAAACCGGATTATTTTGCCCAAAATATAATCTGTACCCATCTTTTTAACTTAAAAAACACCAAAGTTATACCAATTCCGATCGTAATATGACAGCTATAGGATATAGTCGGCCGATCCTTATAAAATTGTACATAAAATATTTTGCCCAAATATAACATGTGTGGAAAGTCCCAACCCTCTATCTTAAAAAACACCAAAGTTATGGCATTTCCGATCAATCAGTTATATGGTAGCTATAGAATATAGTCGACCGATCCCGGCCGTTCCAACTTGTATAATACCTGCAAAAAAAAGAAGAAATATTTGTGCAAAGTTTCAGTGCGAAGTTTGCGTAGAAACCGACAGACCGACGGACAGACAGACAGACGGACATGCTTATATCGACTCAGGAGGTGATCCTGATCAAGAATATTTATACTTTATAGGGTCGGAGATGTCTCCTTCACTGCGTTGCACACTTTTGACCAAAATTATAATACCCTCTGCAAGGGTATAAAAAGGGACTATGGAACTTGCAACGCGAGGATACCTCTAAAAAAAACCAAAAACAAGAAAGAAAAGCTAACTTCGGGCGGAGTCGAAGTTGATATACCCTTGCAGTTAAGGTTGTTCCATTTCCGATCGTTCAGATATATAGCGTTTATAGGGTATAGTCGGATGATCCTTATAAAATTAGGCAGATCGGATTATATTGCCCAAAATGGAATCCGTAGAAACTCCCATCATTCTCGCTAAAAATCACCAAAGTTATGCCAATTCCGATCGTTCACTTCGGCCGATCCCTTTGAAATTTGACAAACCGGATTATTTTGCCCAAAATATAATCTGTACCCATCTTTTTAACTTAAAAAACACCAAAGTTATACCAATTCCGATCGTAATATGACAGCTATAGGATATAGTCGGCCGATCCTTATAAAATTGTACATAAAATATTTTGCCCAAATATAACATGTGTGGAAAGTCCCAACCCTCTATCTTAAAAAACACCAAAGTTATGGCATTTCCGATCAATCAGTTATATGGCAGCTACAGGATATAGTCGACCGATCCCGGCCGTTCCGACTTATGTACTGCCTGCAACAAAAAGAAGGGTGTGTGCAAAGTTTTAACTCGATAGCTTTAAAACTGAGAGACTAGTTTGCGTAGAAACAAACAGACAGACAGACAGACGGACAGACGGACATGCTCATATCGACTCAGGAGGTGATCCTGATCAAGAATATATATACTTTATGGGGTCGGAGATGTCTCCTTCACTGGGTTGCACACTTTTGACCAAAATTATAATACCCTCTGCAAGGGTATACAATCGAAAGAGTAACTTAAACAAAGATTATACTATTGGCCGAATCTATACAAAAAATTAAAAGAAAATATAAAAATTTGTGAAATATGTAATACAAACAAATATAACAGAAACCCGACTCAAATACCTATTGGAGAAGCCCCCATTCGAAAAATAGAAGGCCAACGCGTACAAATGGAGTCAAATACCTATTGGAGAAGCCCCCATTCCAAAAATAGAAGGCCAACGCGTACATATGGACATTTATTACGCACAAAACCTAAACTTCTTAACTTGCATTGATTCCTATTCAACATACCTTGTTGTAAAAGAAATTACTAACAAAAAAAATATTGATTTAAAAGATTGTGAAATATTTAAAAAATTTCCCCCAAGTTAAAACTATTATGAAAGATAAAGGGCCTAGCTTTACATCAGCAAAATTTATATCCTTCCTACAGCGTTCTGGTATTTAAATCCATTACGCAGACCCCAGACATAGCCTTCGAACGGAAAAGTTGAAAGAGCCTATACAACCTTAACTGAGATAGCTCGTTGTGTTAAAGATGAATACCGTCTCCTAGAATATCCCGAAGTGGTTATAAGAGTAGCGAAAAGCTACAATATGACAATTCATTCAGTAACAAATCAAAAACCATACGACATTTTATTTAACATTGGAAAATGTTTGGAAAAAAATCATAGAAGACCAAAAATGAATGTAGAAAATCTGAGATTTTAACTTTGGATGAGTATTCCAAAGATATGGTAACTTTTTAAGTTTAGTTGGTACACATACATTTCAAAAATGATTTGTAATAGAAACAATTCATTGTTCATCGCCATTACACGGCCTACATAATTCAACATATGGTAAAATTTAATCAATTTCTTCTCTTAGGTGTACCGCGGAAACTGTGGGTGATAGAACCTATGTTTGTCTGGACTTTGGTTCAGGGGACCTTAAAGGTTGTGGAGCAGATGAAATTTTGCGTGGAGATTTTTAGTTGTTGGCCTGTGTAATTAGAATATGATGATTAACTTTATTTATTGAAATATAAGAGCTGGCTCAATCGCTTGATTTCGCCATCTGTCTAACAAAGCAAAGCAAAAACTCACACGCCGAACTTGCAATCGACGCTTCTAGTCCCTTCTTCTTCTCTACATAAACTTATTGTGTGCCCAGTTTCCAAATCGAATTGTTAATTAATGCAGTTTTTAGTTTTACAGTGACCGATCATCAAAATCCCGGCCTCCCCTGAAACAGTGTTTCAGAATTTGGTAATAGGGCGATCTTGACAATTGGACGGGTGGTTTCTCCAGTTGGAGTCCTAAGTCGTACAGTCGCGGACCATTCCATCCTTCCCTGGATACGTTTCGATGACTCTTCCGAGAGGCCATGCTGCTGGCGGGGTGTGAGAATCCTTAAGGAGCACGATGTCATCCTTGGCCATGTTGACCGATTTGTTCATCCACTTTGGCCGATGCTGGAGTGATGTAAGATATTCCATGTGCCATTGCTTCCAGAAGCCTTGCAGCATAGCTTGAGTCTGTTGCCAATAATCCAAACGGTTGATTGGTACATTTGATAGATCGCCTTCTGGTACTGTCGTGTAGGGACGACCAATGAGGAAATGTGCTGGCGACAGATAGTTGACCTCAGTGTCCGAAGTTGAGAATAGTGGACGTGAGTTGACCACAGCTTCTGTTTGGGCGAGAAGTGTGTGCATTTTCTCAAAGGTGAGGACATTCTTGCCAATGACTCTATGAAGATGCAGTTTGACAGAGCGCACAGCTGATTCCCATTTGCCACCCCAGTGTGGTGCATGGGGGGAATGAAATTCCAGTTGATTCCTTCGTCTGCCAGGGCTTTCAGTACAGTGTTGTTGTGTTCGTCTGACTTCAGAAGAGTTTGCATTTCGTTTAATACCCTTTTTGTCCCGACGAAGTTTCTCCCGTTGTCGCTATACATTTGCGAGCATTTCCCGCGGCGAGAGATGAATCGTCTGAGTGCCGCCAAGAATGTGTCGGTTGTAAGATCTGTAGCCAATTCCAAATGCAAGGCAGAAGTGGCTAGGCATACAAATAGGCAGATGTAACCCTTTTCCTTGCGTGGATTTCGTCCCTTGTGGACCTTGAGGGTGATTGGCCCGGCGTAGTCGCAGCCAGTGTTTGCAACCGGAAATGCCTGCCGAACCCGGACAGACGGCAGATCTGACATGAATTGGTGAGATGTGTGTTGCCGTTGTCTAAAGCATTTTAGACAGTCATGCGTGATCTTTCGAATGAGGTTGCGTGCGCCAAACACCCAGTAGCGTTGGCGTGCGATCACGAATAACGCCGATACTCCAGGATGTAAGTGAATCCGGTGCTCATGTTCCAGAATGAGTTTCGTTATGCGATGAGATTTGGGCATAATTATTGGATGCTGCACATCCGCTGGCAGTTCTGAGTTACCTAAGCGGCCACCCACTCGCAGGAGTCCATGTTTGTCGATTTGCGGTGAGAGGGTGCGCAATTTTGATTTGTTTCCCAAATCTTGCTGGTTGAGGAGTCGCTTGTAGTCAGCTTGGAATTCGTCTTGGGCATGGCGCAGGTACAGGATCCGTGCGTCATGGATCTCCTCAAGTGTCAGCGTAGCGGTGTTGGATTTTCTGCGAGTGCGTCGGATGAACTTGAGAACGTAGGCGAGAATACGAAGTAGCTTCGGCCACGAGGAGACACGGTCGATCAGTTCATCCAATAGTGAGGTTTCAGTGTTGTATGTTCTCATTGTCGTGAAAGCGGAACCTTTTACTTCAGCCTGGACTTGTTCATCTGAAATGAAACTAGAATGAGGAGTGCTAGGTGTTTTTACCCATTCAGCTTCGGTTAAGTATAGCCAGTGTGGGCCCTTCCACCATAGGTTGTGGTTTACTAAGTCAGCAGCTAGCATGCCCCTTGAAGCGCAGTCAATTCGGAAGGTTGTCATCTGATTTGACATGTTGCCAGTGATCTCGTGGAATGATGCTGAGGATTTCGGCAGTGCGGTTTGCGACGAAAGTCTTTAGTTTGGCAGGTATGTGCGAGAGCCAAGCCAAAACAATGGTAGAGTCGCACCAGGCGTAAACAGTGACGTTGTAGTTTTTCAGTGCAGCTTTGACTGAGTTGATGAGTCGACTTAGTAGCAGTGCGCCGCACAATTCCAGGCGTGGAAGTGATTGTGTTTTGAGCGGTGCAACACGAGTCTTTGCAGCAATAAGAGTAACCTGTATGTTACCATCAGGGAGAGTGACTCTACTGTAAACGGCAGCGGCGTAGGCTTTTATAGATGCGTCCGAGAAGGCGTGCAATTCAATTGTGTCAGTAGAGTTGCCAATGTAGCGTGGAATCTCAAGTTCATTGAGCGTGTTGATATCGTGCTTGCATTTGAGATACCAATCTTCCAGGCTGAGCGGTAGTGGGCTGTCCCAGACTAAGTTGAGAACCCAAAGTTCTTGGAACAGGATTTTGAATTGAATAACCACTGGAGCCAGCAATCCAAGTGGGTCGAAAATGCGAGACACGTCTGATAAAACTTGCCGTTTTGTAATCCTTCCCTCGCTGGGCAAAGATACCTTGTATGCCAATGTGTCCGTGTGCGGTTGCCAATGAATTCCCAAAACCTTGTTCGTAGTTTCGAGTGGACTGTATGATGTATTGTTTGTGATTGTTGTCTCAGGGTCGACAACGCGGTTGCTGTTGGAAATCCATTTTCCAAGCTCGAGTTGAGCACATGACATTAGTTGAATTAGTTCTTGTTTGTATTGTAGAAGCTTTTCCTCGGTGTCAGCTCCTGTTAAAACGTCGTCAACGTAGAAATCTTCAAGAAGAATGCGCGCAGCAGTTGGATGCAAATGTTGGTAGTCTCTGGCCAGTTGCTCGAGAACCCGTACAGCCAGAAATGGTGCACACGCCGCAGTGCCATAGGTTACAGTGCAGAGTTGGTAATGTAGAAGTGGAGCTGAAGGATGTTCTCTCCAAACGATACGTTGATAGTTGCGGTGAAGCTTGTTGATCCAAATTTGCCTGAACATCTTGATAATGTCCGCAGAAAAAACGTATTTATGTAAACGAAAGCGTACGTATACATCGAACAGGTTTCGTTGAATGCTCGGCCCAACGTTCAGGGCGTCGTTTAAAGATTGACCAGAAGAATCTTGGAATGAACCGTCAAAAACTACTCGTAGTTTCTTTCCAAGTACAGGGTGATGTGGCATGTAGAATACCCTTCCATCGTTGGTGAGAATTTCGTCAGGGTTCAATTGGCGCATGTGGCCTAGAGAAATATACTCTTGCATGAATTGTACATACCGTGAGTGCAGATCTGTGTCTCTATGTAGACGGCGCTCCACAGAAGCAAAGCGTTGGGTTGCTCCCTGCAGAGTGTCAGTGAATTGTGGATCTGCATCCTTGAATGGAAGCTCTACGGTGTATCTTCCCTTGGAGTCGCGTGAGTGCGTGGTTTGAAAATGCTCTTCAACCTTAACATTTTCAGGATCATGGTGAGTGGTGATTTGGGAGTCCTCGATTTCCCAAAACCTTTGTAGAGTAGCATGGATATCGACTGTAGACAAAAATGACGTGGTGATTGATGGATTTTGATACGCAATCGATGTGATAACCCATCCAAAGATTGTTGAAATAGCTATTATGTTGCCTTGCGCATCCAGCTTCCTGTTGCCGGCTAAAATAGCCCATACAGAATCGGTGCCTAGTAGGACGTCTATAGGCGATGCCGAGTTGAATTCAGTGTCTGCAAGCGGAATCCCATTGAAGATCTCAAGCGCAGATGCATCGATGTTTTCCCTTGCCAGCGTAGATGTGATTTTTCCTAGAATATGAGCCTTTACTTGTAGCGAGTGATCAGAAACTCGAGACTTGATCGTGAGTGTGCTGAATCCCCTCGTGGTATCGGCCTTGATTGAAGAAATGCCGGAAATGAGAATCCGCCCAGGAACCCGACTAAGACCCAGTGCCTTAATACAGCGTTCCGATACATATGATAACTCCGAGCCCGTGTCGAGTAGCACCCGGCAATTTGTGTATGTGCCTTGAGAGTTGCGGATGTGTACCAATGCAGTTGGCAAAGTACATGTTCGTCCTACTTGCCCATGTGACAATAGGGTTGGCGTGAGTAGTGCCTGTGACATGTGACTCGCAGTCACCGATGTCGTGTCTGGATCCTTGTGATCGCTTAAAGACGTGGATGTGATTTGACCCTCGATGGTCTGCATAGCATGCGTGTGTATGAGTGTGTGGTGTCTGCTGCCACACTGCTGACAGTTGTACTTTGAGCTACAGTTTGATGACCTGTGACCTGGTTTGAGACAGTTAAAGCAGAGAGATTTGTGCCTTACAAAAGAACGGCGTTGGTCGATAGACAAACCAATGAATTGAGGACACTTAGACAGTTGATGCCCATCCGCATTACAATTCACGCATTTTGTCAGCGCAGCAGTTACCATGGCTCTGCTTGTTTTCTTGTTGTTACCACCCTGTCTCGGTACAGGATCGCTTTGACACAGCTCAAATTCTTCACATCGTGCGTCCAGGAACTTGAAGAACTCTTCGACTTTTGGTGAATTTGAAGCACGGCTTGCATCTACCCATTTGCGGCGTGACTCTGGATCGATTTTGTTCAGCAATAAATGGATAACCCAGCAGTCTCGGTCCATATGGCCAATTGAGTCCAATGCACGGATGACCTCATTTGCACCATCTGATATGCTACGCAATATGGATACCTCTCCATGGTCTCCAGTCGATGGTAGCTCCATAAAGGTGTCCAACAGGTTGTGAATAATTTGCCGTGGTCGATCGTATCTCACGTTGAGGCGCTCCCAAGCGTTGTCATATGCCATCTCAGAATTCGGCAAATGGCGTACCAAACTTGCAGCCTCGTCCACGAGGAACGATTTTAGATAGCGGTACTTTTGTATCTTACCCAGATGTTGCTTGCTATGTACAGTGCTTATGTACAGTGCTTTGAAGGCTGGCTACTCCTTGTAAATGCCACCAAACGGTTTTATGTGTATTTTCAGTAATTCTGTCTCCCTTACTGGCGCCGCGGCATCAGCCTGGGTTGGTGTTGAAGTTGCTCCTAGGCGTTCGAAAAACTCTTGTTGTTGCTGCACTAAGCGAGAAATAGCGTCGTTGTTAGCTATTGAATCTCCTTCTGCATGTCTCGTTGTTGTTGGTGTTGTCGGCTCCTGTGAGCGCTTGAGGGAAAACAAAAGCGCACGGGCTTTTATGTACTTCGCCTCATACTCGTCGTAGTCATCCGCAGGATCAACCCAGCCCTCGACGTCGTCAAGCACGCTCAGATCATCTCCGGCAAGTTCGAAATCATTCCAAACCTTGTCGAGCCTGACTAGCAGTACCTCCACGGCGTCAACGCCGATTGATGCGGAAGAGTTTTCTGCTGTGTGTAGCAGTTTGGTGAGGCTGGATTTGAGACGGCCCCTCACTCCCTTTAGCCGTTTGAGTTGTTCCATCGCAATGGTGCTTTACTTTACTAACAATAACGAATCTGGCTAAGTAGGACCAAATTTCCTTATGATGATTAACTTTATTTATTGAAATATAAGAGCTGGCTCAATCGCTTGATTTCGCCATCTGTCTAACAAAGCAAAGCAAAAACTCACACGCCGAACTTGCAATGGACGCTTCTAGTCCCTTCTTCTTCTCTACATAAACTTATTGTGTGTCCAGTTTCCAAATCGAATTGTTAATTAATGCAGTTTTTAGTTTTACAGTGACCGTTCATCAACAGAATAGAAGATTTAAAACTAACAACAGACACTCAGACTCAGACTGGGACATTGCCCAAATTTTAATTATTATAAAAATTCTTATTTCCCAATTAATACCATCAAGAAATAAACGGGGCTTTAACGAATTGGGCACAGCATGGAAATGGCTATCAGGTACACTAGACCATGACGATTTAATAGGAATCGAAAACAAAATTAACGAACTGACAAAAAACAATAACAAATCATTTACAATAAATTCACGAATATTTCAAGAAGTCTAACTTATTCTTCTTAACACAACCGTTGTTAAAAAACAAACAACACCGACTACAATTAATTACGCTTGATATTAAAAATTTAATCGATACAATCATTTTAGCAAAAATAGACATTTTAAATACAAAAATACTAAACGAACAAGACATTAAAAATATTTAGACACGAAAATTATCCAGTTGTACTATCAGATCTGTTAGACATCTCCACTTTTAAAATATTAAAAAACTAAGAGCTACTTATAATATATATAAAATATCCAATTATAAAAAATATTTGTAGTCTATACAAATCAAGGGCAATTGCCCGAAATAATGGAAAATTAATAATAGACGATAAGACAGCATGTGCGTTCCAAAGTAAACCGGATTTTTTGAATCTAACGCCCTCTAGTGGCGCCATCTATATGTCAACTGGTGCGTTAGAATCTGCATAAATTGCTCAGAATTCAACATTCGAAGAACATCATTGAAGAGGCAAAAAAAAAACCCGAACTTCCTTCACAAGATTGTGACTGGTGACGAAACGTGGGGTTTTAATGTGAAGCCAAAAGTGAAGACAATGCTGATTTGTTTTTATGATTCCAAGGGTATTGTCCACAAAGAATTTGTTCCACTCGGCCAAAACGTTAAAGCGATATTCTACCATGGAGTTTTGAAGCGTTTGGTGCGCCGTATTCGACTTGTCGGCCTGAATATCGCGAAGATGGAAGTTGGCGTTTGTTGCACGATAATGCGCCGTCTCATCGATCGACGCTCGTAACCGACTATTTTACCAAAAAATCACATTTTAAGCATCGAAAAAATGCATCTGCCGATGAAAGGAAAGCGTTATGCAGACGTAAAGGCTTGCAAAAGGCTTGCACCGGCATACTGGCGCCCATACCGGGCAACGAGCTAAAACACTCTTTCGACATGCTTTTGGACCGTGCAAAAAGCTGTATTAAAGCAGGAGACTATTTTTAATAAAATAAATTGATTTTGCCGAAAAAACTATTTGTTCTGTCTTTTTTTTTAAAGTCCTGTTTACTTTGGAACTCGGTGCTTTAATCGTCACCGATCGTCAATAGGTTTTTTTATATTATATCAGTTGTTTTTTTGTATATATATATAGTGGCAACCCTAAGTGCTTACGATAACACAATCGAAACCGATAACTCACGGGAGTATGGATATGGCTGGAGCCCATCTCTAGAAACAACAACACTTCTTGCGCCTAACGACATCGACAACCTCATCCGCCGCTAGCTACGCCTTTGTTACTTTTTGTTAGTTTTAAGTAAATATATAGTGAATAAACGAACATTAAATTGGTGACCCCGAAGTGATCACTATATAGACGCGAGCACTGGTGCTTACAATGGTAAACAACGACACCATACAAGACGACGCCGACGTCTTTCACGATACCGTTACTCGCGGTTCCAACGCAGTTATTAACCGCCTAGCGGTTAAAATTCCGCCTTTTGGACCGAGCACCCAAAATTATGGCTGTCGCAAATCGAAGCCCAATTCGTTCCGGCAGGAATAACTGCAGACGACACGAAATTCAACACGATCCTGGCGTCAATCGAAGCACCGGTACTGGCTCGAATTGCAAGTTCGAAAACTTAAAGTCGTGCATTTTGGAACGCTTCTGCGAAAGCGAGCAGAAGAAAATTCAGAAGTTGATTTCGGAGACTGACCTTGGAGACAAGCGCCCCACACAACTGCTCAACGAGTTAAACGCACTCGCCGCAAACAAAGTTGATGAAACTTTCTTAAAAGCACTATGGCTGCAGCGTCTACCAACACAAGTGCAAGCGATCTTGCAAGCATCGGACGCCTGCCTAGCAGACTTAGCTAAGTTGGCAGACAAAGTGATGGAAGTCGGCGATTTTCATCATATACGCACCGTTGACGCCAAATCAGCGGCATCCAGCAGCACCGTTTTCGACGAACGTCTAGACCGCATCGAGCAACAAATCAACGCGCTGTTCAAAAACCGTTACCGCAAAAACGGTTCATCCGTATTAACGGATCGCAACAGCGTCACGACTTCAGGCTTGTGTTGGTACCACAGAAAATTTGGAAAGGCCGCCAAGAAATGTCGCCAACCGTGCTCGTTTTCATCCGAACCAAAAAACTCGGCAGAAAAATTCGAAGAAGAACACAATTGCCCGCCTCGCCATCAACGACAATTACTCCAAAACTCAATTTCTCATCGACACCGGCGCCGACATTTCAGTGATGCCACCCTGCAGAATCGCAAAAACTATGCTCACTCCAAAGCTTCTTTTCGCCGCCAATGGTACGAAAATACAAACCTATGGATAAAAACGCATAACATTGTCGCTGGGATTGGGACGAAACTTCGTTTGGACCTTCGTATTAGCTGACGTCAACTGCGCTATCATTGGAGCCGATTTCCTTCAACATTTCGAATTACTCGTCGATATGAAACAACGCTATGATATGATATGCGATATGATCAAGTCACGCGCCTCAACGTAAAATCAATGCGATTTTATCCTACGACAAGAGCAACCAATACGCTATGTTGCTTCACGAATACCGGGATCTCGCAACAATCAACTCGAACCGGCTGCCAGCAAAGTCTGAAGTAACTCACTTCATCTCGATCAACGGCCCGCAATTATCACGCCTTTTGGGCTATTCGAATTGTTGCAACCACTGGGTTTCTTTTCCAAGAAATTCACACCGACGCAAATGAAGTACAGCACCTACGATAGAGAACTTACCATCTATCAGGCCATCTATCAGGCCATTTTGCACTTCAAGTTCGCATTGGAGGGCAGAAACTTCATATTCTTCACCGACCACAAGCCACAAGCTGATGTACGCTTTCATTCAAAACAGCGAGAAAGATCACCGCGACGCGCTCGCCAACTGGATTTCATCAGCCAATTCAGTACCGACATCCGGCACATCACAGGAGAGGAAAACAACTTGGCTGATCTTCTCTCACGCATCGAAGCCATCAAATCGACATCGACTTCAACGAGATGGCACTGGAACAGGAAAACGACTACGAACTACAATTGCTACTCAATTCTGATCCAGAAAATACTATCTCACTAACCAAATTTTCCCTTTCAGGCTCAAACAAGTAATTGTACCTCCACGTCGCCAATAACCATTACGCCCGTTCGTGCCCAGATGCCTACGCCAAATCGTGGTTCAAGCCCTGCATTCGCTGAGCCACTCAGAAGTTAAGGCGATAAATAAACAATGTCTTGTCGGCAAACAATGTCGTAGGATGTCGCTAAAATCGTACGCGGATGCAAGAGCGTGTCAAAAAGCCAAAATCCAACGACACACCAAATCGCCACTGGGAGAGTATGCCGCCAGCGACGCCCGTTTCGAACACATCAACATCGACATCGTTGGCCCACTGCCATCATCGAACGGATACGGATAATGCCTCAGTGTATCGATCGCTTCTCAAGATGGCCCGCAGCAATTCCCTTAGTCGACATCACAGCACAATCTGTGGCCAACGCACTGATTTCCGGCTGGTTCGCTCTGTACGGAATCCCTTTCCACATAATAACGGATTTAGGCCGACAATCTGAGTCCATACTGTTCCAAGAGCTCGCCAAAATTTGCGGTTTTAGGCACCTGCGCACGATGGCATACCACCCCCAAAAACCAACGGGATGATCGAACGCTGGCACAGAACATTAAAAGCTGCCTTAAAATGCGCCGATCCTATCAACTGGAACAGTTCCCTGCACTTAATCCTCCTAGGCCTACGTACAACAGTTAAAAGCGACATCGGGATGATCCCAGCTGAAATGGTTTATGGCACCGCTCTACGGGTCCCTGGCGGATTTTACACTAAACACACAAGGCCGAGGCTCTTCAAAAAAACATATCTCAGCTACCAACCACTAAGCCAGTGCACCATCATACACCGCAAGAATTTGTGCACCCGGATTTAAACCATTGTACCCACGTCTTCGTCAGAGTGGATCGAGTCAAAACCTGGAAGCAAACTACGAGGGTCCGTTCGATGTGTTAGCAAAGCACGACAAGTACTTTACGCTCAAAGGACACACAAAGGACAACAAGGTTTCCATCGACCGACTTAAACCAGCATACATCTTCCAGAACGACTCAAGAGAAAACGACAGCGCCAACTGCCCAGCCAACCGAACAGTTATCAAGATTAGGACGACGAGTCAGATTCCCAGCAAAGTATCTTTCCTAACTGGAACTCTAGGAGGGGGGTACTGTGGCAACCCTAAGTGCTTACGATAGCACAATCGAACTCGAAAATTCACGGGAGTATCGATATCGCTGGAGGCCATCTCTAGAAACAACAACACTTGTTGCGCCTAACGACATCGGCAGCCTCATCCGCCGCTGGTTATGCCTTTGTAACTTTTTGTTAGATTTAAGTAAATAAATAGTGAATAATCGAACATTAAAATATCTTCCAAATATCTTTTTTTCTTAAAAAATTTTTTGTTAGTGTAATTTTTTTTGTGTTTTATTAAGACATTTGGTCTTAAAGAAAGTGAAAAAGCTTTCTTGATTATATAATATAAGTTATAAGCTTAAGGTATTTCAAAAAATTGTAGAACAATTGTTGCTCATATGATAGAAACAAACATTTCAAATTTTTTTCAGGATTGCCAAGAAAAAAATAATGCGAACAGACACACAGACACACTGCCTTCATTTTGAAAAAGCTAAAGTAAAAATCGAATTTCTTGAAAAACTTCTGAAAGAAATGTCGGATCGGGTCGGTTGACCCGATCGGTCGGTACCAATCGACGCGTATTTAGGAGTTGAATGAGAATAAATAAAAATATTCTTTCTGTGACTATCTATCTGTGACCACTGCAGAATTTATTGAAATGAAATTGATACTGAAAGAAATATTGAAATAACATTTACCGAACTTAATAATAAATCACCTCGACGCGCAAATGTAATGAATCTAGACGATTCATCTTAGGAGGGGGAGAATTAACTAGAAATTTAAGTCATATTTTATATTAATATTATAAACAATTATTTGAGCCGCCAATCTCTTTTGAGTTCTTATAATGTAAACATTCCCACTCTCGCATCTAGCACCCTAATGGCGGACCAAGCTTGAGATATTGTGAGAGGATGGTTTTCTTAGTGGTCTCATAAGTTTATTAATATGTGGATATAATAGATATAGTTTTACATAATTGTCTTTTGGCCTTAACTTATGCGTCGTTTCTGCTCTATTTCTTGCTTAAGACTAACTACTCGCAGCTTTATTAACAGTCTCGTTCTACTATTCGATAACTTATATAACAGCTTCTGTTATCCTACATTTGACTGTTGCTCAGCTGTTTACATTCGGCCTTTCCTGATAAATTCTCAGCGTCCTCGCAAGATTCGTAGATGGGGTCGTCCTTCGAGTCATCGTCGTCATCTTGGTCATCTTCTGGAAGTTCACACCAGCGCTTCATCTTGTTGGATGCATAAACCGACTTATAATGTCTCTGCTTTCGTTGGGCTTGGGGAATATCTTCCACTAGATATCGGTCGTTTGGCAACACCTTGTTGACAATAAAAGATCCTTTATAACGAGGCTCCAATTTTCTGGAAGTACCGGTGCTGCTTGGCTCGTTCTCTACCAGTACAATATCTCCTAGCTTATATTGTGTTGGCTTAGCGTGTTTTGCGCCGTACCGTTTCTTGGATGCAGCTCTTTGATTGTTGACTCTAGTTGCAGCGTCTGCTTGTAGCGTATCCAACTCGACATCTGTCATCAGCCTCTGCTCTTGATTCTGGATCACGCAGGTCAGGGTGTACTTTAAAATATCTCTTGACTCGTATCCATAAAGAAGCTGAAATGGGGTACATTTAGATCGTAGCATTTCGTCCCGTCGCTTATCGTTTTCATTCGAAGGCAGTAGCATGGACAAAATAATTCTGTTCGTTCTCTCTGCATGACCGTTGGCTCTCGGTGTCCTTACGGCGTTAAGGATGTGCTTTATGTTGTTCGACTTGCAATATTTTTCGAAATCTTTCGAAGTGAAGGCGGTACCTCGATCGGTGATGATTCGTCCTGGCATCCCCAAGTAACTCGTAACCTCTTGCAGGATATCCAAGACATGTTTAGTTGCAGTACTTTTTGTTTCTCGAACTATAGTAAACTTCGTAAAGGCGACGACAATAACTAGAATATGCTCATTCCTCTTTGAACTCTTTGGAAAAGGTCCTAGGTTCACATGGATCGTGTACCGTATAAAATGGGATGGGCTTAATGTCATCGTAATGATACTCTCCTTCTCGGCATCCACCTGGTATTTTGTTTAGCGCGCAACCTATGCATGATTTTATATAGCTCTTGACGAAATTTTGCATTCGGGGAAACCAAAACAAATTAAGAATGCGCTGCATTGTTTTCTTTGTGCTCATGTGTCACGCTTTGTCGTGGCATTCGTGGAGTATAAGGTATCTTAGCTGATTCGGCACAACCAATAGGAACTTGTTGTAGTATTTTCGGAATAGGCGATCTTGCTCTATTACGTACTCATCGTTCTCAGTTTGCTTCGCACTTGTCATATCCGCTACGATATTCTGGATCTTCTCATCTTATATTGCGAATAACCAGTCAGCTTCGTCTATCATGGTTTTGAAAATCTTCAGACATGCAGTCTCCATTTCATGTGCGTTTTTTTTTTGTGCAAAAGGTGCTCGGCTTAAAGCATCAACGTGGCACATCAGTATTCCAGCTCGATGTACAATCTCGATGTCATATTCTTGAATCCTTAACCACCATCGTGCAATTCGGGGTATAAGTTCCTTCTTATCCATTGAAGATTTCAGGGCATTACAATCGGTAACTACTCGAACATTTTTACCGTAGACATAATACTCAATACGCTCCAACGACTCGACGACGGCTAGAGCTTCCAGCTCATAACTGTGATAATTTTTTTCAGGCTTAGACGTTGCTCGACTAAAATAAGTAATTGGCTTTAGTTGACCCTCTTCATTTTGCATCAGTAAAGCGGCCAAACCCACAGCACTGGCATCTGTGTGTAATTCATGTAATTCATCTAGGCGATAACTTGTGATAACAGGTCTTGACGTTAGGCATCTTTTCAATTCAATACCTCCATCTCAATTTGGTAATATCCGCTATTTAAATCCGGTGAGGTGAAATACTTAAATCGTTTCGCCTCTTGAAGATGCTCTTCGATATTCGGGACCGGAAAATTCTCCTTCTTTAACAACTTGTTTAGACTGCGGTAATCAATACATAGTCAGTCACTACCGTTCGGCTTTTTGATGAGTACTACAGGGCTAGCATACTCTGACGTAGATTGTTGGATAATATCCTGCTGCAATAACTCGTCCAACATCTTGGCGACAACTTCCTTCTTTGGCTCGGGAATTCGGTATGGTGGCTAGGAAACTACTTGGTTGCTCTCAATATCTATTCTGGCTTGGCCAATGTTTGTTTTTCCTATTCCTTGCAATCCTGTAGAGAACACATCTTTAAACTTGCTCAACAACTGACTCATTTGACTTCTTTCCTGATTGTTTTGCATATTAACAAGAAGCTTATGAGTACCACGTTCGCTTCCAATAGTTTCTGCTTGCTGCACCGCTCGCTTGACTTCGGCGTCCTCTGCCGTAAACTTTATGGATAACTGGGCGCTAATAATGACATCCTGTCCCAGCAAAAGGTCTTCTTGCAAAAGCTCGTCGTCTGCTACGTAAAACTTAGCATCAATGGTCTTCCCTTCAACGTCCATCTGGATAACGACTTCTTCAGAAAGAATACACGATCCTCCACATATGCCTCTAATCCTCATAGAGCACTCATGCGGATCTGCCTTTAATTCTTCCGCAACTGACTGTCGAATGATACTAGCTTGGCTACCCGTATCTATAAATATTCTGGTGAATAAATTGTCTTGATTTATTGCTCCTAAGCGCATCACCTTTACATTTTAGCAACTTTCCGTAATTACATGAAAAGTATTGCATTTGTTACAGCGGGGCTTCTGCTCTTTACTTGGGCACGAATTGGCAAAGTTTCCCAACTCTCCACACTTGAAACATGTCTTCAAATCCTTTGACTTTGCTGTCTTTACATCGCTGTTCTGTTTCATCTCAACATTTTTGTATTTAGGCACAAACTCTTTTTTGTTTGCTGCTGTCCGACCTCTGTTTACGAAATAAGATTCGGCTGCATCTCTAAGCTGTTTCATTGTTGAAAAATGTATCGCTGCAATGCTGTTTTGCAACTCTCGGTGCTGTAATCCTGCGCGAACATATCTGATAACCGCTGCCTCGTTCAGACTGTATCGCACTCCTAGGGCTGACATCCGGAAACAATACTCCTTCACTGTTTCTTTAGGTCGTCTGGTTGCATTAGTCATGTTGAAATGCACTTCCGCTTCGTCCGGGCTTGCTCGAAACCCATCCCTTATAGCTTGCGTCCCAATGATACGCACCAACCACTTTGTTGACACGATCGATGAACTGGTTCATTGATATAGCGTTCTCGTCTCCTGGATCAAACTCTGGCAAAGTGTCTGCGATTTCCTTTACCGACGCTCGTCTCACGTTGTTTCTGGGTTGTAGATTAGGAATATCGTCTCCTGTGATATTTCTCCTGATTTCCTCTGTGCGTTGCTGCCTATTAACTCCATCATCTGCATTTGGCCTCTGCATGCTCACCAACTGAGCCATCATATTCTTCAGCTCGGTCATTTCGTTCTGCAGTTGTGAAATAGCTGTCGCTTGTGACGTCACCGATTCCTCTCGTGGACTCACGTTTCCACTAGCTTGTGGCATCTCCACGTCTTCCGATTCCTCGAATTCAACTAGTCGCTGTACTAACTCTGCTTTGGATCCCGCAGCTACAAGATTTCGTTCTCTTAACAAAGATCTCAACTGGTCCACTGTGAGGAGATAAGATCTCCCACACACCGAGACAGGTGGCACCGCTGTGTTTAGAAAAACGGAAAGGGAGAAATGCGTCGAGCACAGACGGCATGCGGGGGCAGCAGCGGGGGCAAGAGGAACTCGCACGGCGTCGCGCACGAAAGAAGGAGGAGGAATCACCGTGGAACGTAACGGACCCGGCCGGGACTCCGCGGCCGCGCTCGAAGGTCATGGGAAACAGCGGAGACGGCGGGGAACGAAGCGGCCGGCGACTGCGCAGCTGTGTTTACAAATTGCACAAAACACAGAAATGCATTTGGAATGTCCAGGGGGGGATCGCGGAAGTCCGATGACCGGCACAAAAACAATGCCCGCTCGGAGGCCCAAGCAGGGCAATCGGGGGAGGGACAATAAAGAAAGACCGCCGATAGAAAGACGGCGGGATTGGAGAAAGCTAACGAAGAAAGTAAATGTGCGAAGGATTAACGGCAGGAAGTAGATTTGCAAGGATTAACGGGCGCCTCTGGCACTATATAAGGAGGGCCCCTGGAGCAAATCGGGACCGAGTCTTCTAGGGAAGCTGAAAGAGTTGAGTAAAAGACCCCCCGTGGGTAAGTCTCACATTCAAGCGGGAAAGTTTCCTTGGAGGAATTGGGAGTACAGGCTGAAGGACCCCGTGGGTAAGTCCGACAGTTTTAAGTGCAGGCTTTTAAGCGAGTGAGCAAGGATATTCGATCAATAGCTTAAGGGCCCCCTGTGGGTAAGTCTGGCGGCGGTACGCGAAACAACCAAGGAGTAAGGGGAAAGGATCAAGGATTCGCAGCAAACTGAGGCCCAAGGGTAAACGAGTCGGGTGGAGTTATTCCCGGACACAACAGGTATCCTGGTGTAGTAGCGGCAACGACGGATCAGCCTGGCGTACGCCTTGCCTGCTCCTGACCGTTCGATCCAGGTGTGATCCTGTAACGCGAGGGATAGCCAGCCACTCAAGCCCAACAGTAAAACCACGCAGGGACACCCCGGGAAAGTCAAAAGAGTCCTGATCCAGGCGCTTGAGCGTATGCACAGCGTATCACCTGGAGTCAAAGGAGACGCGACGCCCAAACCTCTGGCCTACCATAGATCCTGCGGGGCGTAGGCACGCAGGTGTTTGGGGCCGAGTGGCGAACGCGGCCGAGGTAGGTAGGCCCTTCGTGCCCTGATCCGGCCGCTAAGCAGCGAGGAGCATATCCTGCCCGGCGTATGCCAGAGAGGTGAGCCACTCGGCCTGTTAACACGGATTAGGTGCCGGCCATGGCGAAAGGGCAAGTGCAGCGAGCCATAAAGGAGGAGCCGCAAAAACAGAGGCGACGACAAGGGAGCGACGAGGGAGCGACGGCGACAACGAGGAAGCAGCAGCATCGACGAGGGAGCATCAGCGTCAGAGGAGCAGCGACGACGAGGGAGCGGCGGCGACGGACGAGCAGCGGCAGCAGAAGACCAGCGCAGAAGACGGCAGCAACAACACAGGCCCCGCAACCAGAGTCCGTGAGTCCGAACGAAGGGAACCGTGAGCCGTTTCGGTGCCACGCACCAAGACCACACGACCTGCCGGGCGCAAGCTTTGGGAGGGCGTGTATATTGGCACCAACCCGGAGCGGGGATCGGGAATCGACGGGAGGGCGAGCGGTCGGTCAGCTGAGCCAAACAGCCGGTGAGATTCTCTTATTCTGTGTAAAGTGAAGACAATAAAGGGGATTTTATTGAAACGAAGCATTCCGTGTTATTTCTGGGCTCGGGCAATCACGTCGAATCTATAAATTCGGTGGAACGTACCCTCAACCTCTGTGAGCTAGTCGCGGCATTTGTTGCGAACAAAATATAGCAAAAACAGTTCGTTAAACCTGGCGCCCAAACTACGTGATTGCTTTAGAGTCTAGGAGTAACACAGCTTCAAGATGGGGAGGAAAAATTGGATCTACGCGCTTTGCAAAAAGGATGAAGTGATGGTGGTCGCGCGGGGATTCGAGGAGAAGTTCGCGCAGAGGTCCACGCCAAGGCAGAGAGCGGTGAGCGAATCGGAAAAGCTCACTCAAAGTCTGGCAGTGCCAGAAATGAAAAGCATGAGGAGCATGGAGCCAAAAGTGCGGAAGCCAGTCCCGGTACAGGTGGACTATGCGAAAGTGGCGAAACAAGTCCGAGAGTGGTCATTCAGATTCGACGGAACAGGGGATCCTCTCGAGTTCGTGGACCGAGTATCATGGTCCGCCAAAACATACGGGATGGATATAAACACAATCCCGCGAGCGATGCCCGAACTACTCCAGGCAGTGGGCAGCGACGCCTGGACAGGGACATGTAGAAAACCCAGCACAGGCGTGCAACAGATGCGGAGGCAGGGGCCGTTGGGCCAGCGGGTGCAGGAACCCCAGAATCTTGTTCTGCAGGATGTGCGGCGCAGTGGGGGTGAGAAGCACAGATTGCTGCCAAAGAGCGGGAAACGTGCAGCGATCTCAGCCATTGAGAGGAAGGCGGAGATCGCGAGGTGCTGCCTCTCAGAACTAGTTGGAGGATTAACCGGAGACGATCAGCAATTAGCGGCAGTCATCAAGGTCGGAGGAGCAGAAGTGAGGGCCATGGTGGACACCGGGGCAACGGCTAGCTTCATCTCAGAAGAGCTAGCAAAGAACCCGGGAATCGCCGGAGAACGGAAAGCAACAAGGAGACTAGTAAAGTTGGCCAACGGGAGCCACATAGAGACTCAAATGGTACTCCTAACAACAGTAAGCTTTGGCAACAAGAAAAAGGATTTGAATATGTTGGTGTTGCCAGGCATGAGAGACAGCGTGGTGCTTGGATGGGATTTCCTCGCAGATTTCGGCACAACGATGGAAAGATGGAGCGGATGCCTGGAGGATAGGCTGTCCATAGCCATAGCTGGACCATCGGAGGAATGGGAGCGCGAGCGGGACAAAAAGTTCATCCAAGAAGAGCTGGCGGCGGTCACAAATCAGAAGGGTTGTTTAAACATAACCCAGCATAAAATCACGATGAAGGACGATATCCCAATTAAACAAAGATATTACCCAAAAAACCCCAAGATACAGGGGGAAATCAATGAAAAGGTGGAAGAACTGCTGGAGAAGGGATGCATCGAACCTTCAAATAACGCCTACAGCTCACCCATTGTCATGGTGAAGAAAAAGACGGAACAATGGAGAATGTGCGTGGATTTCCGACAAATAAACGCAAAGTCAGTGAAGATGCGTACCCTATGCCAAGGATAAACTTCATTTTGGAACAATTGAGGGAGGCAAAATTTTTCAGCAGCCTGGACCTTAAGGATGGCTATTGGCAAATCCCACTTGAGGAAGAGAGCAGGGAATACACGGCTTTTACTGTACCAAGGAAAGGTCTGTACCAGTGGAAGGTGATGCCGTTCGGACTACACTCGGCCTCGCCAACATTTGAAAGGGCCTTAGACCAGGTCATAGGCCCGGACATGGCTCCTCAAGCATTCGCGTACAAGGATGACATCATAGTGATCGGAGGCACGAGGGAGGAGCACATGGCGAATTTGAAGGAAGTGTTCCGAAGACTGAAGGCGGCAAACTTAAGGATAAACACAGATGGGCCACCGGATAACAAGTCAGGGAATTGGAAAGGTTGCAGCGATCAAGGAATTGGAAAGGTTGCAGCGATCAAGGAATTGGAACCACCGACAATCGTGAAAGGAGTACGAAAATTCATAGGGGTGGCGTCGTGGTATCGGCGATTCGTCCCTGATTTCGCTGGGATCGCAAGGCCGTTTTTTCTACGAAAGGGAACAAAGTGGGAGTGGACGGCAAGGCACCAAGAAGCGTTTGAGACGTTAAAATCACGTTTAGCAGAGGATCCAGTACTAGCATGCCCCGATTCACGAAGAAGTTTGTGCTGCAAACAGACGCCAGCGACTACGGCGTGGGTGCAGTACTGACGCAGGACACGGATGAGGGCGAGCGAGTGGTCGCCTACGCCAGCTGAACGCTAATAGGCGCATAGAAGAATTACTCGGCGACGGAGAAAGAGTGCCTGGCAATTATATGGGCCATTCGGCAGATGAGACCATACCTGGAGAGGTACCAGTTCGACGTGATCACGGATCACATGGCGCTGAAGTGGTTAAACAACATAGAGAGCCCACTCGGAAGGATCGCGAGATGGGTCTTCGAATTGCAACAGTACGTTTACGTTATCAGCTACAGAAAAAGCAAGCTGAACGTAGTCGCGGATGCACTTTCCCGCCAGCCGATTGTGGAGAAGCTGAGGAGTGCCACAGCAACCGAAGACGCGGAATGCGCCCAGCAACCTCACTGAAGAAGAAAATAAAGGAAAACCCACAGAAGTATCCGGAATATGTCGAGGAAGCAGGCCTGATTTACCGACATGTTCCACACAGAGCCGGGAGCGAGGAAGTGGCATCGTGGAAATTATGTGTGCCGATGGACATAAGGCAACAGGTGCTGAAAGAAAACCACGACACACCAACAGCGGGACATCTAGGCGGAAGGAAAACGATTGCGAAAGTAGCAACAAGGTACTTCTGGCCAGGGATGCAGAGGGACGTGAGGAAATATGTCAGGAAATGCGAGACATGCATGCGGTATAAACCGAGCCAGATGCAGGCCGCAGGGAAAATGTTAACACAGGTCCCAGAGGAGCCTTGGGCGACGGTATATGCGGACTTCGTGGGACCGTTGCCGAGGTCCAAGCATGGGAACACCATGCTACTAGTGATGATCGATCGGTTCTCAAAATGGACAGAAATGGTCCCAATGCGAAAAGCCACAACAGAGACGCTGCAGAAGGCAATTCGTGAAAGGATCATCGCTAGATACGGGGTGCCAAAGGTGATGGTGACGGACAATGGTGTTCAATTCACCAGTAGGAGCTTCAAGAAATTCCTCGAGGAGCTCGGAGTTCGTCATCAGTTCACCGCACCATACACGCCGCAGGAAAACCCGACGGAAAGAGCGAACAGGACGGTGGAGACGATGATCGCCCAGTTTGCAGGTAAGGACCAAAGAACGTGGGACGAGCACTGGCCAGAATTGATGCTGGCGGTGAACTCGAGCGTGTCGGACTCCAAAGGGTACTCTCCATGCTTCATCACCCAAGGCAGAGAGCCAAGAATGCCGAAAGCAATATTCGACCAAGGGGCATTGGGGACAGGAGAAGCACAAGCCACTCCCTCAGAAAATGCAGAAAAATTGCAGGAAGTGTTCGAGCTGGTGCGGAGAAACATGGAGCGCGCGGCGCAGGAGCAAGCTCGGCACTACAATCTGAGGAGGCGGGAGTGGAGCCCGAAGATCGGCGACACAGTGTGGGCAAAAGAACACCATCTATCTAAAGCGGCCGAAGGTTTTGCGGCGAAGCTAGCGCCGAGATACGACGGGCCATATATAGTGACAAATTTCATTTCGCCGGTGATCGCCGTGCTACGTCACGGGAACACAAAGAAAGAGAGGAGAGCCCACACCGCAAGCCCCGCAAGCGTAGGGCAGAAGAAAAGGAGAAGGATCAATAATAATGTCAACACAAAACAAAAACACAGAAGGGGGAAAGAAACAACCGCAAGCCAAACAAACGGAGAAAGGAGGAGACCCACAACGGGAGCAGAAAAGTGGACAAAAGAACCGCAAGAACGGATTTATTCCAGGCAGCAGGCCTTTAAAAACGCAGCGGGGGACCCCGACCGGCCTTCTTTAATTCGCATAGCAACCCGAAAATGGACACGACGTCATCGCACGCCTCACCAGTGGTCTCCTCCGACGAGAGCGACATGGAAATAATGGACCTACCAGGATGGGACGTCCGGCGGCTTCAGGCAACAAGGAGGGTCCTCCGGGTGATGGCCCAGGGGGCCAATGGAGTGAGGCCGATTCCAGTGGGCAGAGCCAGGACAGAGGAGGAGGACCACCGGCCGAGCCTGGACCTACAAGCACTGCGAAGGAGGAGCCAGGACCGGAGAGAGGCGGACGCTACCCTGGCACTGGCTAGGGCCAGAGGTAGGTTGGCCGAAGAGATGGCCAGAGAAGCGGTCCGCCAATGGAAGGTGGAGGCAGATGCAGGGCGTGCCGCGATGCTCCGAAGAGCGGCGCGCCGGAGGTGCCGGCAGAGCAGGGCCACCCGGCGGGGCCGTTGGGCCAGGAAGGAGGCGCAGGACGCGCGGATAAGGAGGATGACGGGGCCACGGGAGTGGCCAAGCCGGAAGTGGCAGCCGGCGAGGCCACCCACCCCGCACCCGCAGGAGCCGAAGGAGAATGAGGCAGAGGAGGAGCCATGGACGCGAGGTCCATGGGTGTGGCCAGCCCCGATGGAGAGGCCGACGCTGGAGAGGCAAATCTCCTGCCCGGTGAAGAGGCCTCCTGAAAAGTGCAGAATCGGCAGGAGATGGAGGAGCAGTGCCGGAGCACAACTGGCCGCCAGAACTGAGGAGTAAGGTGGAGGAAGAGGCCAGGAGGAGGAGGAAGAAGTCGGGCCGGTGGAGTGTGGTCTGGCAGATCGGTCAAGAGAGTTTTCCGGTGCGCGGAGGCCAGAGCGGAATACGCGTCACCCGAAAACTATAGCACAAACAAAGAAAAAAAATATAAAATAAAGAACTAAAAACGAAACAATTACAAAGTCAAAAAAAAGGGGGATGGGGGGGTGAACAAAAAAAAAACATATAAAAAAAAAAATTTTTAAAAGAAAAAAAGGAAAATGTTTTACGAATGAAAATATAAAAATACGCATTGAGAAAATATATAAAAAAAGAAAAAAAATATATATCAAAAAAAGGAAATATAAAAAAAAATATATTAAAAAAAAATTTAAAAATGAGCATGAAGAAAAAAAATAAAAAAATTTATGAAAAAAAAACATATCAAAAGGAATTAAAAAAAAAAAGAATTAGAAAATAAAACATACAAAATATGCATGAAAAAATATATGAAAAAATATATGAAAAAAAGGGGAAAAAGAAATTTCAAAAAAAAGGAGGAAAAAAAGGAAAAATACAATAGAAAAGAAAAAAAATGGGAAAATATATATGGTTCAAAAGTATATATGAGGGAGAAAATATACAGCAAAAAAAATTTACCTACAACAGCATATAGGGAAATGGAAGGGGAACGACCCTAACATCACCCGAATAAGGGGGGAAGTGGATAAGGGTATCCACACACAAATTATGCACACACAAGGGGGAGGGGCAAGTCAGCACAGCAGCGTCGGATGGGCCAGCGCCGCTGTGTTTAGAAAAACTGAACGTAACGGTCCCGGCCGGGACTCCGCGGCCGCGCTCGAAGGTCATGGGAAACAGCGGAGACGGCGGGGAACGAAGCGGCCGGCGACTGCGCAGCTGTGTTTACAAATTGCACAAAACACAGAAATACATTTGGAATGTCCAGGGGGGGATCGCGGAAGTCCGATGACCGGCACAAAAACAATGCCCGCTCGGAGGCCCAAGCAGGGCAATCGGGGGAGGGACAATAAAGAAAGACCGCCGATAGAAAGACGGCGGGATTGGAGAAAGCTAACGAAGAAAGTAAATGTGCGAAGGATTAACGGCAGGAAGTAGATTTGCAAGGATTAACGGGCGCCTCTGGCACTATATAAGGAGGGCCCCTGGAGCAAATCGGGACCGAGTCTTCTAGGGAAGCTGAAAGAGTTGAGTAAAAGACCCCCCGTGGGTAAGTCTCACATTCAAGCGGGAAAGTTTCCTTGGAGGAATTAGGAGTACAGGCTGATAGACCCCCCGTGGGTAAGTACGACAGTTTTAAGTGCGGGCTTTTAAGCGAGTGAGCAAGGATATTCGATCAATAGCTTAAGGACCCCCTGTGGGTAAGTCCGGCGGCGGTACGCGAGTCAAGCAAGGAGCAAGGGGAAAGGATCAAGGATCCGCGGCAAACTGAGGCCCAAGGGTGGAGTTATTTCCGGACACAACCTGGTATCCTGGTATAGTAGCGGCAACGACGGATCAGCCTGGCGTACGCCTTGCCTGCTCCTGACCGTTCGATCCAGGTGTGATCCTGTAACGCGAGGGATAGCCAGCTCGGGAACTCAAGCCCAACAGTAAAACCACGCAGAGACACCCCGGGAAAGTCAAGTGAGTCCTGATCCAGGCGCTGGAGCGTATTCACAGCGTATCACCTGGAGTCAAAGGAGACGCGACGCTCAAACCTCTGGCCTACCATAGATCCTGCGGGGCGTAAGCACGCAGGTGTTTGGAGGCGAGTGGCGAACGCGACCGGGGGCGCGTCCTGTCCGGTAGGTAGGCCCTTCGTGCCCTGATCCGGCCGCTAAGCAGCGAGGAGCATATCCTGCCCGGCGTATGCCTGGGAGGTGAGCCACTCGGCCTGTTAACACGGATTAGGTGCCGGCCACGGCGAAAGGGCAAGTGCTGCGAGCCAAAGATTCCGAAGGTCCACGGCACCCATAAAGGAGGAGCCGCAACAACAGAGGCGACGAAAGAACCGCAAGAACGGATTTATTCCAGGCAGCAGGCCTTTAAAAACGCAGCGGGGGACCCCGACCGGCCTTCTTTAATTCGCATAGCAACCCGAAAATGGACACGACGTCATCGCACGCCTCACCAGTGGTCTCCTCCGACGAGAGCGACATGGAAATAATGGACCTACCAGGATGGGACGTCCGGCGGCTTCAGGCAACAAGGAGGGTCCTCCGGGTGATGGCCCAGGGGGCCAATGGAGTGAGGCCGATTCCAGTGGGCAGAGCCAGGACAGAGGAGGAGGACCACCGGCCGAGCCTGGACCTACAAGCACTGCGAAGAAGGAGCCAGGACCGGAGAGAGGCGGACGCTACCCTGGCACTGGCTAGGGCCAGAGGTAGGTTGGCCGAAGAGATGGCCAGAGAAGCGGTCCGCCAATGGAAGGTGGAGGCAGATGCAGGGCGTGCCGCGATGCTCCGAAGAGCGGCGCGCCGGAGGTGCCGGCAGAGCAGGGCCACCCGGCGGGGCCGTTGGGCCAGGAAGGAGGCGCAGGACGCGCGGATAAGGAGGATGACGGGGCCACGGGAGTGGCCAAGCCGGAAGTGGCAGCCGGCGAGGCCACCCACCCCGCACCCGCAGGAGCCGAAGGAGAATGAGGCAGAGGAGGAGCCATGGACGCGAGGTCCATGGGTGTGGCCACCCCCGATGGAGAGGCCGACGCTGGAGAGGCAAATCTCCTGCCCGGAGAAGAGGCCTCCTGAAAGAATCGGCAGGAGATGGAGGAGCAGTGCCGGAGCACAACTGGCCGCCAGAACTGAGGAGTAAGGTGGAGGAAGAGGCCAGGAGGAGGAGGAAGAAGTCGGGCCGGTGGAGTGTGGTCTGGCAGATCGGTCAAGAGAGTTTTCCGGTGCGCGGAGGCCAGAGCGGAATACGCGTCACCCGAAAACTATAGCACAAACAAAGAAAAAAAATATAAAATAAAGAACTAAAAACGAAACAATTACAAAGTCAAAAAAAAGGGGGATGGGGGGGTGAACAAAAAAAAAACATATAAAAAAAAAAATTTTTAAAAGAAAAAAAGGAAAATGTTTTACGAATGAAAATATAAAAATACGCATTGAGAAAATATATAAAAAAAGAAAAAAAATATATATCAAAAAAAGGAAATATAAAAAAAAATATATTAAAAAAAAATTTAAAAATGAGCATGAAGAAAAAAAATAAAAAAATTTATGAAAAAAAAACATATCAAAAGGAATTAAAAAAAAAAAGAATTAGAAAATAAAACATACAAAATATGCATGAAAAAATATATGAAAAAATATATGAAAAAAAGGGGAAAAAGAAATTTCAAAAAAAAGGAGGAAAAAAAGGAAAAATACAATAGAAAAGAAAAAAAATGGGAAAATATATATGGTTCAAAAGTATATATGAGGGAGAAAATATACAGCAAAAAAAATTTACCTACAACAGCATATAGGGAAATGGAAGGGGAACGACCCTAACATCACCCGAATAAGGGGGGAAGTGGATAAGGGTATCCACACACAAATTATGCACACACAAGGGGGAGGGGCAAGTCAGCACAGCAGCGTCGGATGGGCCAGCGCCGCTGTGTTTAGAAAAACTGAATGGGAGAAAAGCGTCGAGCATAGACGGCATGCGGGGGCAGCAGCGGGGGCAAGAGGAACTCGCACGTCGTCGCGCACGAAAGAAGGAGGAGGAATCACCGTGGAACGTAACGGTCCCGGCCGGGACTCCGCGGCCGCGCTCGAAGGTCATGGGAAACAGCGGAGACGGCGGGGAACGAAGCGGCCGGCGACTGCGCAGCTGTGTTTACAAATTGCACAAAACACAGAAATACATTTGGAATGTCCAGGGGGGGATCGCGGAAGTCCGATGACCGGCACAAAAACAATGCCCGCTCGGAGGCCCAAGCAGGGCAATCGGGGGAGGGACAATAAAGAAAGACCGCCGATAGAAAGACGGCGGGATTGGAGAAAGCTAACGAAGAAAGTAAATGTGCGAAGGATTAACGGCAGGAAGTAGATTTGCAAGGATTAACGGGCGCCTCTGGCACTATATAAGGAGGGCCCCTGGAGCAAATCGGGACCGAGTCTTCTAGGGAAGCTGGAAGAGTTGAGTAAAAGACCCCCCGTGGGTAAGTCTCACATTCAAGCGGGAAAGTTTCCTTGGAGGAATTAGGAGTACAGGCTGATAGACCCCCCGTGGGTAAGTCCGACAGTTTTAAGTGCGGGCTTTTAAGCGAGTGAGCAAGGATATTCGATCAATAGCTTAAGGACCCCCTGTGGGTAAGTCCGGCGGCGGTACGCGAGTCAAGCAAGGAGCAAGGGGAAAGGATCAAGGATCCGCGGCAAACTGAGGCCCAAGGGTGGAGTTATTTCCGGACACAACAGGTATCCTGGTATAGTAGCGGCAACGACGGATAAGCCTGGCGTACGCCTTGCCTGCTCCTGACCGTTCGATCCAGGTGTGATCCTGTAACGCGAGGGATAGCCAGCTCGGCAACTCAAGCCCAACAGTAAAACCACGCAGAGACACCCCGGGAAAGTCAAGAGAGTCCTGATCCAGGCGCTGGAGCGTATGCACAGCGTATCACCTGGAGTCAAAGGAGACGCGACGCTCAAACCTCTGGCCTACCATAGATCCTGCGGGGCGTAAGCACGCAGGTGTTTGGAGGCGAGTGGCGAACGCGACCGGGGGCGCGTCCTGTGCGGTAGGTAGGCCCTTCGTGCCCTGATCCGGCCGCTAAGCAGCGAGGAGCATATCCTGCCCGGCGTATGCCTGGGAGGTGAGCCACTCGGCCTGTTAACACGGATTAGGTGCCGGCCACGGTGAAAGGGCAAGTGCTGCGAGCCAAAGATTCCGAAGGTCCACGGCACCCATAAAGGAGGAGCCACAACAACAGAGGCGACGACGAGGGAGCGACGGCGACAACGAGGAAGCAGCAGCATCGACGAGGGAGCATCAGCGTCAGAGGAGCAGCGACGACGAGGGAGCGGCGGCGACGGACGAGCAGCGGCAGCAGAAGACCAGCGCAGAAGACGGCAGCAACAACACAGGCCCCGCAACCAGAGTCCGTGAGTCCGAACGAAGGGAACCGTGAGCCGTTTCGGTTCCACGCACCAAGACCACACGACCTGCCGGGCGCAAGCTTTGGGAGGGCGTGTATATTGGCACCAACCCGGAGCGGGGATCGGGAATCGACGGGAGGGCGAGCGGTCGGTCGGCTGAGCCAAACAGCCGGTGAGATTCTCTTATTCTGTGTAAAGTGAAGACAATAAAGGGGATTTTATTGAAACGAAGCATTCCGTGTTATTTCTGGGCTCGGGCAATCACGTCGAATCTATAAATTCGGGGGAACGTACCCTCAACTTCTGTGAGCTAGTCGCGGCATTTGTTGCGGACAAAATATAGCAAAAACAGTTCGTTACACCACCTTGAATTCTGCTATCTTGACCATTTTCGTCAATGCTTTTTCAAATGTTCCTTTCAATGCAAATTTCACCACGACGCCCATATACACACAATTCCTTTGTGTTATACTGTCTGGCTTTTTCTTTGAATCCATCTGCCACGCACAAGTATCCAGTAATCTCTGTGGCTGCTACCCATTACCAACATTCCACGCCGACGATTCTGTTCCAATTTTTCTCGACTATATCTCCACTACACTGCACCAACACATTAGTATCCCACTTCTGAACTGTGAGAGAATGGTTTTTTTAGTGGTCTCATAGGTTTATTAATGTGTGGATATATTAGATATAGTTTTACATAATTGTCTTTAGGTCTTACCTTGTGCGTCGTTTCTGCTCTATTTCTTGCTTAAGACTAACTACTCGCAGCTTTATTAACAGTCTCGTTCTACTATTCGATAACTTATATAACAGCTTCTGTTATCCTACATTTAATTGTTGCTCAGCTGTTTACAATATGAAACAAACAAATTCCTCCTATTGAACCGGCAACGGCAAAAACAACATTAGACTAAACATCCGCTAGAATCACGCCACTGCGGCTCCCCTTTTTAATCATCCGAATTGGTACCCAAATTTTCCATGGTGATCACAGCAATCCCATTCAAGGAAAAGAATCAGCTCAAGCCAGGGCAGTCAGAATATAGCTTAGGTTAATATACAATGCCTTGTTAGCATAGCTTGTAAATAACTGTTAACCGATTCGAGCGGTCTCAAAATAAGTGTTTGTCACTGAGACTTTGAGCAAAAAGTCTGAGAGCAACCGATTGAGTTGCTCGTAAACAAATTTTGCTCGCGCTCAGTCAAAGCACACTTTTTTCTGTTTTCGTTTGGTCTGCTCTTTCTAGGACCGATTGCTTGCGTTCGACGATTCAAAAAGTCTTTTGTGCATGTATGTGTGTATGTGAAGTTTAGTGGGCTCAACTTGTCAATTTGCTTTGTAAATCTCTCGTGTAAACAGTGATTCATCAAATTTATTGAAAATGGGACGAGAACTTACTAAAAAAGTGCATCAATTTTTTATATTTAACAAAATGGACAACAAAGTTGTCCAAATTTTAGTTTTTAAGCTTAACTCAAAATAAATGAATTTAAAAGGAAACTATTCATTTTTTAATTAAAATAATCAATATATTAGTTTGAAATTGGAAAATTCACGTTTAAAATTTTAATAAGTTTTTTCGTCAAATTTCATGTACCATGCACCACTGTGCAGCGAAACGAAAACAAATTATTGAAAAGACTTTTTGCGCTGACTTTTTCAGTCAATCGGTCTTTTACTGAGTCGCTCAGTGCGAGTGAAACTCAAATCTCTCATTGTGCGATGTTCGGTAGATGAGAGTTTCACGATTTGCTCATCGTAATTCGTTCAACAGAAAACCGAAACAAAACAAAACAAAGCCTGCTGCTCAGAGAGAAACCGAAACGGCATGCTTTGTTTCGGTTGCTCTCGCAAACAGAGCGTAAGCAAAAAACGGTTAACAGTTATTTGCAAGCTATGCTTGTTAGATATAAGATCGGGGTACAAATGAAATTTAATAAAGTTTAAATATTTTTTTTAAATTAATTGCTAAGAATTTTAAATTTTCTGTATGCATCCGATCTGTATGCATCCGACCAATCGATAGGTATTATTTTAATTAGAGTCCTCAGATAGAATATTTCTTTTAATTCGCATTCTACTCCTAAAGACGTGCCGATTGGAACCTCAACCAATCCGACATTTCGTTCAGAAGTTATTCCAAAAATTCGATTTTTACAGCTCTTTCCAAATGAAGGCAGGTTGTCCCTATGTTTGTCTGGTTGTCTATTTGCACTATTTTTTTCTTGGCACTTCTGAAAAAAATTGGAGATGTTTGTTACTAAAAAATGAAAAACTTTTGTTCTAAAACTTTTTAAAATACCTTAAGTGTACGTTAAAAAATTAAAAAAAAACTTTGGTAAGTATGTATAAAATTTATAACTTCATAATCAAGGAAGAAATCAAAACGTGCTTTACACCGTTGAAATAAATTTTATTATTTTTTAAATATCTATTTCACTTTCTTTGAAACCAAGCGTCTAAATAGTAAACAAAAACAAATACAATGAAAAAAATATATTTTTTTTAAATTGTCTCATTTGGTCGTATTTATGTTGCTCTTGCATATAGCCGTTGAGATGATATATTTCTTTCTTTTTCAACTTTTGATATATCGCTTATATCTGGCAATATTTGTCAACTCAAGATATAGTCCTATAAGTGGAGCTACCAATTTTGTGCACCCACATGTGAAGCTTGGTGTTATGTTATGCTCACATGTTATGCTTGGTGTCATACATATGTAGATACATGGATGTTTAAGTTAAGAACCAGCTCCCAGCATAAGCTAGGCAGGCAATTTTACATTTTATTTTTTCATTTTTATATCTTTATATGTCATTTTACATCGTTATACCCTTGCAGAGGGTATTATAATTTTGGTCATAAGTATGCAACGCAGTGAAGGAGCCATCTCCGACCCTATAAAGTATATATATTCTTGATCAGGATCACCTCCTAAGTCGATAGGAGCACGTCCGTCTGTTTGTTTTTGTTTTATAATCACTTTATTTGGGAGATAATAAATTACATAGAGGGTGAGTGGGGGATTTACAAAGTGAAAATAAAATAAAAACAAGAAAGGAAAGCTAACTTCGGGCGGAGCCGAAGTTGATATACCCTTGCAGTTCAGTCGCAGTCCGCTAGGTGGCGCCACGCATCTTATATTATTAGATATATAGAAGATCGTATATAGTCGGCCGATCCTTATGAAATTTGGCAAATCAGATTATTTTGTCCAAGATAGAATCTCTACCAAATCCCATCTTTCTAACTTAAAAAACACCAAAGTTATGCCAATTTCGACCGTTCTATGACAGCTATAGGATATAGTCGGCCGATCCTTATGAAATTTTGTACATAAGATATTTTGGGCAAATATAACATGTGTGGAAAGTCCCAACCCTCTATCTTAAAAAACAACGAAGTTATGACATATCCGATCAATCAGTTATATGGCAGCTATAGGATATAGTCGACCGATCCCGGCCGTTCCGACTTATATACTGCCTGCAAAGGAAAGAAGGGTGTGTGCAAAGTTTCAACTCGATAGCTTTAAAACTGAGAGACTAGTTTGCGTAGAAACAGACAGACGGACAGACGGACAGACGGACAGACGGACATGCTCATATCGACTCAGGAGGTGATCCTGATCAAGAATATATATACTTTATAGGGTCGGAGATGTCTCCTTCACTGCGTTGCACACTTTTGACCAAAATTATAATACCCTCTGCAAGGGTATAATAAAAAGGTAGCCAAGACTCAGGTTTAATGCAACCTGCGGGAATGCCGCTAAGCTTTGCTTCGCAGGTGACTGGCCCAGGGTTTTAGCGTGACTTCGTTTTTAATTCTAAAAATACATTTTTTTATTTTGTTGCAGCATCCTGTTCTCATCCCCTGTCACTAAGGGATTTATTTTATTTTTCTTCTTGACCACCAGTTTGTAAGAAATTTTAGGAAGCAGCTTTCTTCCTTGAATTGATGAGTTTCTTCTGGAGTTTCTTGGCGTCAGCATACTCATGCGTTCTGCGGGGGAATTCGGGTCTGGATCTCGCTCTCTGATGGAGTCTCCTTGCTCTGCAGCACGCCTTTTTTGCCACTGCGATCTCCTGAGTCCACCAAAAAACTGGCCTCATGTGCCAGGAGTGGCAGCGAGAAAAACGCAAGCTCACTGCGCACGCACTGCTGATGCTGTTCATAATAGAGCTGATGCAGTCTGCCGCTGTTCCATCTCCAGCCCTGCAGAAGATCGTCGGCTGCAGTGTGTTGGCGTTGAACCTTTGTGCGTTGGAATTCGTGAGATACATGCAAATGATTGCGTTGTGGTCACTACCTGTGAATACCTCACTGATCCCCCAAGTGAATTTCCGGAAAAATGAAAGACTGTAGAAGGTCAGGTAGACTATTGACCCAGCGCCCGTTCTGCTGAACGTGTCTTGTGAGCCCACGTTTAGCAGGGCAATATATAGTACTGCAAAAGCCTATAGGAGGGTACGACAATCCCTGGCAATCTGGGAAACCCCATAACTCTTTCGGAGCGAAGGTTGCTGGTGGTTGTCGCGGGTAGAGCTTGACTGCGTTGATCTGGTAGTCTGCTGCGACGAGTCCACACGTCGCTTATTTTCCTGAGTGGAGCTGGCCTGATCGCACAGCAGGGATCTCCTTTAGCCTAGCAAATGCATTCTTCATGGCTTGATGTATGCTCCTGACCTTTTGGTCATGGACCTTGGAGGGCAGATCGTCGAGTAAGCCTCCCATTTCGGTAAGCAGGGGCTGAAGCGTCTTTGGCTGTTTAGTCGGTGGAAACGCGACTGGCGGGGATTCGTGATTCCGGGGTCTTTTCGGCGTTTCAGCCTCCAGGGCCGAGCTTGGAGGCGTCCTCGGTATATGGTTGGTCCGCCCGAAAGCATGAAGCTCCTCATCGTTTACACTTTACACTTCTGTCCGTCTGTCTGTCTGTCTATTTCTACGCAAAGTAGTCTCTCAGTTTTAAGGCCATCGAGTTGAAATTTTGCACACATCCTTCTTTTGCTTGCAGGTAGTATATAAGTCGGGCCGGGATCGGTCGACTATATCCAATAGCTGCCTTATAACTGATTGAAATGCCATAACTCTGGTGTTTTTTAAGTTAGAGGGTTGTTATATTTCACAATATCGTATCTACAAAATGGCATAAGGATCGCTTTCATAGAACAATCGGAATTGGCATAACTTTGGTGTTTTTTAAGATAGAAGGGCTTGGTACAGATTCCATATTGGGCAAAATAATGTGATTTGACAAATTTCATAAAGATCAGCCGACTATATCCTATAGCTGTTATATAACTGAATGATCGGAATCGGCACAACCTTGCTTTTTTTAAAGATGCTTGGTTCTGTTATCAAAATTTTTATAAAAAAACAAGAAAACCCAGCAAACGTTGTTTTGATATATATTTTTTTTCTAGAAAATTTTGTTTTAGTTCAATAAGAAGAAGATTATTCTCTCAGCGCAATAGAGTGCGCAATATTCTTGGTTAGGCCGTCTTTAGCCAGCACAAATAACCTGGATGGTTTCCCACGCGAGAACATGCCACATATAGTTGTCCGTCCACATATAGGGAAAAGCATGGTGTTTCCAAATCTAAGCCACATACAGATAAAGTTTGGCCGTGTGACTTATTGATCGTCATAGCAAATGCCAATCGAATTGGAAATTGAGTCCGTTTGAATTCAATTGGCACATCTGTAGGAATCATTGGGATTCGTGGCAATAATACATTTTCGCCTTGAAACTTGCCATTAAAAATTCTGGCTTCAATGATATTTTTCATTATTTTCTTAATTACTAATCGCGTACCATTACACAGCCGTGGTGGGTTCAAGTTACGAAGTAGAATCATTGGAGCTACAACTTTCAATTGTAAATGGTGTGGAGGCATGCCTGGCAAATCCAATGAATTTAAGAACTCAATTGGATAATTCACAGTTTCGTTGCCATCACAAAGTGCATCAAGAGATTTGTATGACACCAAGTCCACCAAGGCAACAAATTTTGTATTTGTAAATTTAATGCATTGACGTCCAAAATTTTTGCTGACAAAATCGCTCTTTCTGCCAACCACTTATGATTTTCATATTGTGTGTGTACATTGGGAAATATGCGATCAATGGGAGTATTTTGCGAGTCGACGATTGTGCAGAAGTCCGTTTGTAATTTTATACATCCAGTATTTTCATGACTGATGAACTGAAGATCATTATTTCTTTGTACGGTCACCAACCATTACTCCAGCAACGTCAATAACAACAGGTGCGTTGAATCTACGTATATGCTCTCCATCTGGTGTTCTATCAGGATTGATGACAATAGCGTGAGTGTCATTTTCTAGCTTGTGCATGTGTGATTTGAATAATTTCAATTTCATTGTGCTCATTTAACAGAGCGTCCAGTTCGCCGATGATACGCCAGGCAAACGGTGAATTGAGATTATGGTAGTCGCAACGTGCATCCACACGATTGGCGAGTGCACTTGTGGAGTCCTCGCCACCCTTAAAGTAGATTTGTAAAAATTTATGAGATTCGTTTGGCATTGGAGCAATGAGCCCACTTTGTGATATACTTGGCCTTTGATTTTGAACGTGAAATTGAAATGTTGACCGTTTCCAGCAATGTTGTTAACTATTTCTATTGCTCCAAACGATGTCATTTGGAAGCATGAATTGAATGTACGAATTGACAGGGTAGAATCTGGATCTGTACCGAGAAGTAAACCGCCCAATGGTTCAGGTGGTGTCATCTCGTGCCTCTTGCGATTCTGATTGACGCAACTGCCCCATGCTCACACGCGCATTTGCATTATCTTCTTCGATTTGTTCGCCTGATCTTCGTGCTCTTCTATCTCGCGCGGTTGTGGATTTGACCGTGTGTTGACCGTTCGACCGTGTCGCAATAACTGATTAATTGATATTCGTAGTTAATAAATTATCGACCGGCGAAGGTGGGAGATCAAAATTCAAATTGAAAAATAGACGAAAATCGGTAGAGCCATTTCGGAGGAGTAGAGCTACTAACACCGTGACATTAGAATTTTATATATTAGATAAGTAAATAATTTTTTGTTCGTCATAAGGTAGTGGAACATTGCGACTAACAATTCCAGTCATTTCTACAGTATCGTACTGTAGTTCACGATTCATATCTGTGTTGAGTAAATAAGATGCACTTCGATTCGGTGATGTCACACCAAAATGACTGATTAGTAAATTCGCCATAGAAATACAAAGATCCTCGATAGCAACCAACGCTTCTTTAAACATTGCATCGCTGAATGATACCCTTAGATCGTTACATCTTGTACGATGTCGGTACAATATATCATCAGTCATTGAATCTTTGTGGTTATCCCACAAAATTTGTGCTCGGGCTGGGAAACCTGTAGTCAGTACTATAACGAATAGTAGACGAATTTGTGTTCCTGCATAGTTTAGTCCTGCTACAGCAAGCATATTGTTCCAATGGTTGTCGTCTTCTACGCATGCCTTGGTCTAGGCTTGGTCTTGATACGTTGGATACTGTTGTCCATCTACTTTACGTATATCTTGAAATGACAATGGTCCGGTGACATTAACCAACAACAGATGCAGATAAAAACACTCAGTCTGCAGTGGATTACCTGTTGACGACACAAAGTATTTGATTTGAATGATAAATTTGATGATAAATTATCGACCGGCGATGGCGGGAGGACAAATTTAAAATTGAAAAATAGATGATGTCCGATCCTAACGAATATGCCTACAAAATTTCACGAAAATCGGTTGAGCCATTTCGGAGGAGCTCTACTCCTAACACCGTGACATGAGAATTTTATATATTAGATTGATTTGATGGTGAAATTCTCATAAGGATCGGCCAACTATATACGATCCGATATATATATATATAATAATATGCTGCAACCTAACTGAAAGGGTATATATACTTCGGCTCCGCCCGAAGTTAGCTTTCCTTTCTTGATTTGTCTTTATTTTTGCCTAATACAATTTGATAAATTTTTTTTTCCTTTGCACCTTATTTAATATTATTAATTTTGCACATTACTCTGAATACTATTAGTCCCCTTATGTGTTAGAATTTAAGCTTATCTAGAACAATAAACTTTGTTAACTTTAAATCAATACAATGAAATGAACTTTATTTATCAGAAACTTTATTTAGCTATAGTCCTAGCGGTCGTGGATAAAAGGCCTACATAACACAGCTCCACAAAAAAAAAAAAAAAAAAATTCAGAGATCAGACCATACCTCCTATATGGATTTGGTTTTCGAGAAAATAACGGTTGAATAGTCGAAAAACGCCGTTTTTGGCCATTTTCCTCAAAAAAAGTGAAAAGTGTGTTTTTTGAGGTTATGAAGAAACTTGACGTGATGGCGTCAAACTGACCTCAGATTCGAATTCAGCGACTCCAAAAACCCCCGGGTACCATGTTTTATTTGAATATGCTGAATTTTGAAATTTTTGTGTTCGGCATACATTTTTTGCTAAGATGCCTACATATAAACGCACCCCCTGTCCTAACGGTGCATGCGAAAAATTTGGCATGGAGCTCGTTTTAAAGATCACAAATCAGCCTTTCATTTCCATTTTGAATTAGGTTTGTAACACATCAGAATTTTGCGGTACGATTTTTCGAAAATGGCCAAAAACGGCGTTTTTCGACTATTCAACCGTTATTTTCTCGAAAACCTGACGTGATGGCGACCAACTGACCACGGATTCGGATTCAGCGACCCCAAATTCATATAGGGGGTATGGTCTGATCTCTGAATTTTTTTTTTTTTTTTTTTTTTGTGGAGCTGTGTAATTAAACATATGGTAAAATTTGATCAATTTCTTCTCTTAGGTGTACCGCGGAAATTGTGGGTGATAGAACCTATGTTTATTCTGGACTTTGGTTCAGGGGAGCTTAAAGATTATGAAGCAGGTAAAATTATGCGTGGAGGAAAAAAAAGTTGGAAATTGTCGACCTGTGTTATTTGAGACTAGAGATCCGGCACGAAATTTTAAGCGTGGAAGCTAACACCGTTCCTGAATGTGTCTTCTGTGGGTGAATAGCTTAACCAAAAAAGATGCATAACCATTGCCGCAGATTCGTGGAATACTTAGTCGCTTGCCAAAAGTCGAAGAAATAACGAATCCAGATGGCACGTTCATTTACATCGTTCGTCTCAAGGTAAAACCGTTTTTCACGGTTCCCGGCAGACCAAATTACCAATTCAAGTAAATGCCGCATGTCAAGGCATGTCAAGATTGATGGACTAGGTCATTCCTGCAAATCTCCGCCTTTTACAGATTTAATGACTCGTCTTAACCGAAGAGGCTCTTAAAGCTTTTAACGAGTCAATACGCAGTTTGTGCGAGGCTGCAGTGTTAAGTTGTCCCAATTTTTCTTAGTCTTTTACAATACACTGCGACGTCAGTATGACTAGAGAATCGTGCTGTGCTTGTGCAAAATTCCCAAGAAGTGGATACCCTTGCAGTTGGGTGGTCTTTATGAAAATTTCACTATCAATTCAAATTTATAATTAAAATGTTTGTAACAGCCTTAAGGGTTTATAAAAAAGCAAGGCTGTGAGATTTCCGTTGGATCAGTTATATGTCAGCTATAGGATATAGTCGCCCGATCCCGGCCGTTCCGACTTATATAAGATCTAACGCTTTTCTTGAAAAACTGCAACTTTTGCGTTGATACCCCCTTATTAGCATCGTGCAGGTCCAAGCATCTTGGACAAAGTCGGTGCCTATCGCATCCTATTTATATCTATAGGTTTAAGGACCTTTATATGGGGGCTTCTAGTTGAGCGGGTACAACAATATAATAGCCGAGAAGCTTCGCTAGGGCTTGTAAAAAAGGGAAGACAACCTGCGGAAGTGTTTCTAAGCTTTGCTTCGCAGTCGCCTGGGCCAAGGATTATCGTATCTATATCGGTGTGCGCAACAGCTTCGCCATTGACATATTCAGGAAGGGCTCCCTTGGCCCATTTTACCTTCTTGAGCCTCACTGCGGATGTTTTCTCCGACTTTTATCTATCGTGGCTGCGAAGAATCTGCCCTGCCTCTTTTAGGCGCAAGTGTATTTATGTTGGCCAAGTTTGCCAGCCGCTTCCTGTCCGCTGTCCTTTCCCGCACCTGCAGGAGGCATTATGGCACTTGGGCCTGCTCAACTTACTCAAGGGACAAATCTTATAAACGATTTCTAAAGACATGGGAGCAAAGAGCTGGTGATATGTAACGGCATAAGGAAGAATTCCTCAATAAATTTGTTTACCGATATACCGTATTTTCGATGTCGAAGCTAGCCTCAGATCCAATTCTTAAGCGTGGAGCCTCAGATCCAATTCTTAAGCGTTAAAATATCATCCTCTGACATAACTTCTTCCATGTAATATGATCTACTTCTTTATTAGGAAGTGTGTATCATGCTTATCCACATCCTTCTGTTCCGCTTTTCTCTATCATCGGGTGCGTTCACTTTTCGATGGAAAATTACCTCGATCACGCGTATTCATAAAAGTGGACGTAAGTCAGATGCACTAATTATCGTCCCATTATCAAGATTTGCAACATTGCTAAGTGTTAATTCAGCGTATAGTTACCAAAAAAATTCCATTTTTTTCCGAAACTTATTATCATGTAACAACCATGTATTCTTGACACTTAACAAGCATGGGCGGCCCCCACTAGTAATTTAGCGGTTTTCTCTAAGCACTGGATTGAAATCTTTGAACCCCGATGTCAAGTTGATGATATTTATACGGAATTTTTTTAAAGCCTTGATTCGCCACGCAGCCCCGTAACTAAACTGTTGAGATTAGGCGTTTATTCCTACTTGTTAAGTTGGTTTGATTGATATTTGGCACACCGACCGTGCCATGTTCCTATTGGATATGCGATCTTTAGCCCTTTCATTGCATCGTCTGGCCTTCTCCAATGCTGCACCTTGGGACCTCTTTTATTTATTATATTTATATACGACATCTATTGCTTTCGTCACTTAAACTTCCTTTTATATGCGAATGACCTCAAAGTCCTTTAGGATGCACTAGAGATAGTTATCGTCTACAGGAGGATTTACGACGAGTTTCCTCATGGTGCACTCTTCTACTCAATCTTCTTCCATTAAATTTATCGAAATATTATATCATATTATTCGCTACAGTAAGCGGTCCCTTAATATTAATGCATATGCTATTGGCAATTATATTGAGCGGCAGAATTCGAAGCGACAAAATTAAAACACCGAGTGTATGCTTCGGAACTTTATTTGTGACTGAGGAAAAATTGATATACATATTTTCTTACTTTCTATTTCTTAGAGCGAGACAATTATAACTACTCCAAGATCTCTTTCTTCTTCCTATAACTATAAAAGCGTGCATTGTAACATATTAAAATATACAGGGTACCTTATCTTTTACACCCCTTCTCAATGCAAGCTTGTTTACAAAAATAAATATCAAAACAAATTAAACTTTTATGTAAGCTATTCGTGTTTTGTTTTAGGAACGTGTTTTGTTTTGTACATTTGTATTTCAACAAAACTTGCCCTTCCTTAACAACTTCTCAAACAAAATGATAACGTATATCAATATGCTTTGTTCTGGAATGATGAACGGTATTCTTGGTTAGCTCCTGCGCACATTATCCCCATAAACGACGATCGGGGTGTCGTTGTCTCCGCAACCTATCTCCATAATCTTCCATAAACTTTCGCATGACTATCGCCTCCTTAAATGCCGCCGATAGTGCCATGTACTCCGCCTCGGTACTGCTTAACGCCAAACTTTGCTGCTTTTCCGAACGCCAAGAAATTGGACCACCTGCTAACAGGTAGATGTAGACCAGTATAGTACTTCCTGTCAAGCCTATCACCTGCCCAATCCGCGTCCACGTATCCACAGAACGATTGACCACATTGCCGGTAGTGTGTCAATCGTAGATGAGAGATATCTTAAGATGTGCTTTATGCCTGCCATGTGTTCAGCATGCGGGTTTTGATTCCGTTGTGCCAATTTTGACGGCGAATGCAATATGTCTGGCCTTGTTGTAAGAGCTAGCCACATAAGCTCACATACTACGGACTGATAAGAAGTAGCATCCACCTTTTTGCATTGGGGCTTGTACAATCTATTTGAAAACCAGCATCCAAAGGTGTCTTGCAAAAATCACTTCCATGGGTATGCAATAAGTCCTTAATATATTACGTATGTCCCAGAGTAATTGCACCAAGATCGCTGTTTGATCACAAGTTGACCCTTGTCAACGCACTCGAATGATCGTGAGATGCTGCTCTTGATTTTCAGCAAATCCTCGTGCGATTGGCAAAAAAAATTTGGAATCACTAAAGTGGGGCTGGTGGACACATTTTATTCCCCAGATAGAATACTTACATGCGAATACATATTCGCATTCTACTCCTAAATACGCGTCGATTGGTACCGACCGATCGGGTCAACCGACCCAATCCGACATTTCTTTCAGAAGTTTTTCAAGAAATTCGATTTTTACTTTAGCTTTTCAAAATAAAGACAGTGTGTCTGTTCGCATTATTTTTTTCTTGGCAATCCTGAAAAAAATTGATGATGTTTGTTAGAAACATATAAGCAACTATTGTTCTATAACTTTTTGAAATACCTTAAGCTTACGTCAAAAAATTAAACAAACGTTGTTAATTAAAAAATTTATAATTTATAATTAAGAAAAATTGTAAGAGAAATTGTCGGACCATTGTCATTTCAAGATATACGTAAAGTAGATGGACAACAGTATCCAACGTATCAAGATGCATGCCTTGCTCTAGGCTTGGTAGAAGACGACAACCATTGGAACAATATGCTTGCTAAGGCAGGACTAAACTGCGTTGATTGCTATCGAGGATCTTTGCATTGCTATTGCGAATTTACTAATCAGTCATTTTGGTGTGACACCACCGAATCGAAGTTCATCTGATTTATTCAACACAGATATGAATCGTGAACTACAGTACGCTACTGTAGAAATGACAGGCATTGTTAGTCGCAATGTTCCACTACTTAATGATGGAAAAAAAAATTATTTACGACCGCATTATCCTCGCAGATGCGGCAGGACATGGAGGAATCTTTTTTTTTTTGTGTACCAGGTGGAACTGCCGAGCTACTTCTTGCCGAGATACGATCAAAAAATGGCATCGCATTGGCCATTGCATCTTCTGGAATTGCAGCAACTTTATTAGATGAAGGCAGAACTGCTTATTCAGCACTTAAGCTGCATTGAACATTCAAAATAATCCAAATGCATTGTGCAACATAAAAAACAATCGTCTATGACCTTAGTGCTGAAACAATGTAAAATAATTTGTTTGGTCATTGAGATTTTTCAATGACCTTTATCCAAAATAATAACAAAGTAGTTATTTGTTTCACCACGTTATAAAAATGTCTATTTATTTGCATATGAAATGGAGACAGAAAGCTCCGATTTATGATGCGTATGCACTGAGATAAAGAGTACAAGTGGGCCCGCCTTTTAGCATAGGACGGGCGAAAGCTCGTTAACTTAATACAACAATAAAATAAAGCCGAGCGGCCGAGAAGAGTCGGCTTGCGACTAACAACAGCGATTAGAAAATGACTATATGATAAACTATAATTAATACATTTATATATATATGTTACATTTATTTATATAAGATTCGATTTATGCCGTGGCTGCTGCCTGACCCGACATACTCCCCCCAGTTGAGGCCTGTCCTTCAACTTCATCCTTAAGGGGCAATAGGCAAAGCTTGGTCACTGCGCGCTTGGTTGTTCCAGAAGCGGTTCTAACCACCGCCACTTGGGGCACTCCATCCCGACCAGGGACTAGATCCAGAATTCTAGCCAACGGCCACTTCATGGGGGGTAGGTTCTCGTCCTTGACTAGCACCACATCGCTAATCGCCAAGGCAGGGGCGGACGCACGCCATTTGGAGCGCTGCTGAAGAAGGCTTTTCACAACGTCCTTGTGGGCTGTGGCTACGAACGACTTTCTCTCCAGATGTAAACCACCGCCACACACAACCCATCCAAGCCGGGTTTTCTGCAGCACCGGTAGGCCAGCTGGATTTGACCAACACACAGCAGATCATAGAATAGACTGGCTCCGATAAGTAAATCGATCCGCTGCGGTCGAAAGAACTGGGGATCAGCCAAAGTGAGGTTTGACGGAATATTCCAGCTGGAGACATCCAAGCTAAAACTAGGCTGAAGGTCCGTGATGTTGGTGGCGATTACAGCGTTGACGAGGGCCGAATATCCAGAGCAATAGGATCGTAGGAGCACATCAACAGAGAATCCGTCTGTCGCGAAGCCAGTGTCGCCAATGCCCGACACCTCCACGTACGATTTGCGTCTTCGAAGCTGCAGCTGACTAGCCAGTCGTGACGTAATCACGTGCACCTGCGATCCAGAATCCAAAAGACCTCGGCATGGAACAAAAACCCCAGAACGACTCCGAATGAGAATGTTCGCTGTGGCCAATAAGGCGATCTCACAGCTGCGACCCTGGGCAACTAGTGCATTAGCCGTGGATGGTGAAGAGCCTATTGGCTCGGCGCACTCGGCTGCGGCTGATGTAGACGGCACAGCAGAAGGCTGGCTGCTGGAAGGCTGGAACTCCAAAAAATGCAACAGACTGTAATGCCTCCTCCCACAACTGCGACAATTATCAGCGGGGCACTCACGCAGGTGATGGCCAGTTTGGAGACATTTCCGACATAGACCTAGTCGCCTAGCCTCGCCAAGGCGGCTCCCAGGGGGCAATGACAAAAATCTTGGACATGCAGAAACTACATGGGACCACCCACCGCATAATATACAAGCAGAGGCAGGTGAATTAGTAATAATAAAGGAGACTCTACTGTTATCTGCGACTCTACGTCTTCCCACCTGAGTGTCTGGCGCGTAAGCGGCCAAGGCCACACCCATAGCCACCAAAGTCCTGCAACGCGGTTCCAAAAACTCGGCCATCGGCTTCCAAGTAGGGATGAGATCCGAGTTCGAGTCATTTTGACCTTCCTCCCACTTGGCCTGAGTAGCTGGATCCAACCTTTGAAGAAGTACCTGGACAATGATGCAGCCGGCGATCTGAACTGTCGTCCCCAAATTTTTTAAGACTCGCATATGGGCATTGAACTTATCGGACAGCCCTCGAAGCGCTACCACAGAGTCACCTTCCAATAGATTGAGGCCTAAAATCTCGTTCACATGAGCCTGAAATATCAACCGACGGTTATTAAATCGATTCTCCAAAAGCTGCACTGCGACATCATAATTCTCTTCGGAGATTTCCAAGGAACGGACTGCCTCTAAAGCGGAGTCCCGAAGACAAGATCGCAACCTCTGAAACTTTTCCACCTTACTTATATAAGGATTGCAGCCTACGATCGTCGAAAAGACCGAATGAAACTCAGCCCACTCTTAATATCCTCCGCTGAAAGTAGGAAGAGGAAGAGGAGGCAAGTCTTGAAAACTCCGACTGAGCGCTGGTTCCACCTGGACACTGGAAACTCCGCTGGCAAGGGTGGAATGGGCAGCAATTCGAGCAGAGCGCAACGACGTCTCGTGCTCGATTTCGGCATGCATCGTAGCTACAAGCTCAGACACTGTCCATCGCAAGTCGCTGCTTATTTCAGCAATGTCTAACTCTTCAAGCTCCCCGTGGATGGCCTTAAAATCATCGTACTTGGCGACCATCTGGCCAAGACGCATATGGAGCATAGCATCCTCCACCTTTGACATTGGCTGCAGGGCGCCTTGGATCCTCTTCAAATCCTGGAGGATACCCTTGGCCTTGCATTTTAAAATCGCACTCTGAGATGAAGTGGGTTCTCCTGTGACGGCGGCGCTGGAGTTCATCGCCACTATAATTGAAATACGCTCAATTTAGGTAAAAACACGCACAAATTAATTTTGTCGCCAAAATTACAGTTCTTGTTTATTTTATTATATTTAATTATATTTGAGCGCAGCGAACACGATTTATCCCACTATGCGCTCAAACCGTACACTGAGTTGTGGAATGTATATATATATGAACGCTTGTGTGAGTCGAATGCACTTGCAAGTGGACATATTTATGTATGTAAGTATGTATGCTGGCGGACCGGATAACAATTATATGTATTTTATTTATTTATATTATTAAATGATTTATGTATAAATACAAAATAATTGTTTCACAAATGCACTGTGTGCCGTTTAGGTTCAAAAGGCACATACATATGTTAATACACCGCGCAAAAACTGAAACGGCTATGTTCGCACTGTTATATGCTCGTGGAATTGTTTATTTATTTAATTAATTATAATTTATAATTAATTATATCACGTCGGGGTCACCAATGTTTGGTCATTGAAATTTTTTAATGACCTTTATCCAAAATAATAACAAAGTAGTTATTTGTTTCACCATGTTATAAAAATGTCTATTTATTTGCATATGAAATGGAGACAGAAAGCTCCGATTTATGATGCGTATGCACTGAGATAATTAGTACAAGTGGGCCCGCCTTTTAGCATAGGACGGGCGAAAGCTCGTTAACTTAATACAACAATAAAATAAAGCCGAGCGGCCGAGAAGAGGCTTGCGACTAACAATAGCGATTAGAAAATGACTATATGATAAACTATAATTATTACATTTATATATATATGTTACATTTATTTATATATGATTCGATTTATGCCGTGGCTGCTGCCTGACCCGACATAATTATTTGGGACGAATGAACTATGGCTCATAAAACATCCATCCGCTGAAACTTTCTCTAAGAAACTGTTAGATATTGGCGATGGGAAAGTTGCTGTACTTGAAAATACTGGATGTATAAAATTACAAACGGACTTCTGCACAATCGTCGACTCGCAAAATACTCTCATTGATCGCATATTTCCCAATGTACACACACAATATGAAAATCATAAGTGGTTGGCAGAAAGAGCGATTTTGTCCGCAAAAATGTGGACGTCAATGCATTAAATTTACATATACAAAATTTGTTGCCTGGGGACTTGGTGTCATACAAATCTCTTAATGCAGTTTGTGATGGCAACGAAACTGTGAATTATCCAATTGAGTTCTTAAATTCATTGGATTTGCCAGGCATGCCTCCACACCATTTACAACTGAAAGTTGTAGCTCCGATCATTCTACTTCGTAACTTGAACCCACCATGGCTGTGTAATGGTACGTTATTAGTAATTAAGAAATTAATGAAAAATATCATTGAAGCCAGCATTTTAAATGGGAAGTTTCAAGGTGAAAATGTATTATTGCCACGAATCCCTATGATACCTACAGATGTGCCAATTGAATTCAAACGAACTCAATTTCCAATTCGATTGGCATTTGCTATGACGATCAATAAGTCACAAGGACAAACATTATCTGTATGTGGCTTAGATTTGAAAACGCCATGCTTCTCCCTATGTGTGGACGGACAACTATATGTGGCGTGTTCTCGCATGTGAAAACCATCCAGTTTAAGTGTTCTGGCTAAAGACGATCTAACCAAGAATATTGTGAACTCCATTGCGCTGAGAGAATAATCTTATTCTTATTAAACTAAAAGAAAATTTTCTATAAAAAATATATGTGGCAAAACAACGTTTGCTGGGTTTTCTTGTTTTCTTTATAATATGATTGATCGGATATGCCATAACTTTGTTTTTTTTTAAGTTAGAAAAATTATCCGATCTGACAAATTTTGATAAGGATCGGCCGACTATATCCTATAGCTGTCATATAACTGATCGATCGGAAATGCCATAACTTTGGTGTTTTTTAAGTTGGAGGGTTAAGACTTTCCACACATGTTATATTTGGTCAAAACATCTTATGGGCAAAGTTGATACGTATTGAACAACTATATACAATCAAATATATGTAATAATAATATAATATAATATATATAATATAATATAATATAAGCAGAAGCTCTGCTTAACTGCAAGGGTATATTAAGTCTGGTTGGCAACCAGAGAATCATATTCTCTTTCCATGGCTTCACGCCACTCTTTTGCATTTTTACTCTCCAGCTCCTCTTTGCATGTTAACGAAATCGGAACATTTTCCGAAACAAGGGCGCCTAGAATATTGTACTGCTTCTTTGGGCGTCCAGGTTTTCCAGTCCGAATGATCTTAGGACGACCGGGGCCCCTGCGTGCCCCCTCCACGACATGCTCACCTTTTTCTTGCTGCTGGCGGGCCTCCAGTTCCACCAGATTGATCGACCCTTGAATGCCACGTCAGGATGTTCATCAAATAACCCATCCCGTTTTTTGACCAATTGTCGAGTTGGGTCATACAGTCGATAACCTTTTGCTGCCACAGAGTACCCAACCATAATGTACTCTTTGTCCTACCTCAGACCCTTGTTTATAGCAACTGCAAGATATCCAAAAACCTTTAGGTGTTTTACATAAGGTCTCTTACCCGTCCACGCTTCCGGTTTTCCGGGAGCGGTTTCGCAGATAAACCGAAGTGTTGACAACTTCTGCCTAAAAATGATCTCCCAGTCCCGCCTGGACCAGAAGGCGTCTTGACATCTCCACTAGCGTACGATTTGCCCGTTTCGCAACTCCATTTTGCTGGGGAATATACGCTATTGTTAGCTGTCTGTCGATTCCATGCTGCCTCAGACATTCGTCAAACTGTTTATTGACAAATTCTCCGCCATTATGACTCCGCAGGCATTTAAGACTTCTTCCTGTCTGCCGTTCCTCCAGGTTCTTGAATACGATGAATTTGGGTAGCACCTCGTTCTTCCCACGCAGGAAGTAAACAAAAATCCTCTTGAACTTATCGTTAATAAACGTTAGAAAATACGTGAAACCTCTGAGGGACAGTGTTGGGAAAGGTCCACAAACATCTGCATGTATCAGATCCAAAAGGTCCTTAGCCCGATTACTTGTTGCTGATGGAAAAGGTTGAACATGGATTTTGCTAACCATACACGTTTTGCAATTAATATTCTTTGGCAACCGAATATTATCTATCCCTCGAACTATTCCTTTGGATACCATCTCTTTCAAGCTAGAGAAATTAATATGTCCGTATCTCTAGTGTATCAAAATCCCGTCAACAGCTGACGTGGCAAAACATTTACTGCGATCACCCACAAACAAGTACAAGTTGCCAATCTCTTTGGCTTTCATTATGCATTCTCCATCTTGCATCACCTTGGCATTATCTATGTCAAAGGTCACTTTGCACCTGTTCTGGACAGCACTGCTCACGGAATAGAAATTTCCGATCATCTTCCGAATTTAAAGAACATTTTTTAGTGTCAACATGCAGTGGCCTTTCTGTATCTTGACGTCACCTATACCTTCTGCTTGAAGGAAACTAGCATTGGCCATTCCGATCTGTTCAGCGTGTTTCTCAAACTTTGTGAATAACTCTCTTGCGCAACATCTCTTGGCTTGTTGCGCCATGTTGAATTGTCAATGTTGTTGACGTCACAGGCGTGCAGCAGGCTTCTTTGGTGATTCACCACATTTCTTGATGCCATGCGGTGATCTCCCTCACCCTTACTTCGACACTGGGACTTAATGTGCCCTTGTTCACCACACTTGAAGTAAACGATATTTTTTCGTTTCTTCTGCCCATAGAACAGTGGTTGATTCCATAGGCCAAAAATAAAAAAACGACAGTCCGAACTTTTCCATTTTTTGTCTTAAAATTATTTCTTAACAGATCAATAAAACAAACGGTATTTTCATTTTCGTTCTGTCCCTTTCCCTCGCTGTACGAATAGGGGGAGAAGAGAGACAAACAAAACTCGTGGTCGTTGCAGTGAACGCAGCTTAAAAATTAGCTCCTTCGAAAAAATTTAATTAAAATAGTAAATCGTGGTCAATCATAATCAAATAAAATGAATTATGAAAATAAAGGCATGTACTATAAAACGGAGTAATTTTTATGTCAATATGTGTCGTGTTATTGTTTTAAAGTTAGTGTTTCATTAGTGACCTGACGAGTGGCGAATTTTTGTGCATACATAGAATTAAGATAAAGAAAAAGTTGTGTTACCCGTCTCTCCCTTTAATGAAACTTATTTATTAATAATAGTGAATATTTTCTTAGTCTATGTTCTAAATTTGAGCTGCAACTTTTTGCAACCTTCTGACTTATTCCATTTTTTGTGTTCGAGCAAATTTTGTGTTTTGCTGTTTTCGTGCGTAGTTTGTCTTTTGTTGTGTTCGTCTTATTCGTTTGTGCTTTGAAATCCTAATTTCGCAATTGTGATTTTTTAATTTAATTAACTTTGTTTTTATATACAGGCAATTCATATCAGTGCAAAATATCACGTTTAAATATTTTTGAGATGTGGTGCTCAGTAATAGGTTCATTTCCTGATGAAGCTAAAAAAGTATATGACGACCTACAACATAGATTTCAATCTGATGGTTACGAAATTATTGAAAATATTTCTAAGAAAGTACTTGATTACTTATTCAAAAAGTTTGCTGATATGTGGAATAAATCCTATAGAAATAAAGAAAAAGTTATTCAAGTAAATTCTGATTGGTTAGCAAAATTTGAATATATATGTTTAAGTCAATCCAGAAAATCATCTGATCGAGGACGTCCAAAATTAAGTCTAGCAGTGCGCTCAGAAAGAACGAAGAGGCGAAGAATAGCAGAAATATCAGAGGTCAATCAGTCCGCTGCGGATGACATACGTTCGGTTTGCAGGCAACCAAATCCTTCGATATTTCCAGCAAAGGAATGTGAAGTAGTAGCTCTTATAACTGAAGCAAATTTGACAAAACAGCAATATGAACACATCAAAAGCTTTGTTAACAGTAAAATAGAGGCAAACTTTTTTATGGCCTTAACGAATTGTTTTTGCCTTTGTTTAATAATGTTCTTCATAATATTGAGTCTATAAAGCAGCACAAAAATTTTGAGCTCCATATTCCAACTGGAACTATTTTTGGCCGCCTTCGCCATACATAATCAACCCCTGTGCATAGGTTGCAGCGAATGCCTTAGTGTCGACTCGTTCATCTGCTACTCCCTTTCACTTTCATTTAAGGAGTGGTTAATCTAAGCGTCCTTTTTGATAATAAATAAACATTTTCTTGTCACTTTGAATTTTTAGTACATATGACGTATGCCATGGTTGGCTTTGTGAAGAGGCACACAACCAGTTGAAGAGTCCGTACTCGAGGCCAGGGGGTATGCCGCGTTCCTCTGGTCGAGGCTGGAATATTCCTCAATTATTTGGAGCCCTGCCATCAAAATTAAATCAAAAAAAATTCTGGTCATTGGAAGAAGTTCCGTCTTCTAAAAAGATGTTGTTGCCAGAACAGGAGTTGTATGAGGAGCATTATTAAAAGACTACTAGAATACTGACTTTCACTGACTGTCAGACTTCAATTCGAGAGAGAAGATTACCTTGAGATCTGAACTTTCAAAAAATGTATTTGGAATTTATGGAAGAAATCCTTAGGTCATATGTCTCCTGCAAGCAATGACGTTCTTGCTACTCCACACTACGTAATACCCCACCAGTGTGTCTTACGGCCTCAAAGTACAACGGCCAAGCTAGGAGTCGTTTTTGATGCGTGCTCTACACAGAAATTTAAATGATGTGTTGATGGTCCAACAATTCAGGAAGAGCTGTACTAAACTCTTCTTCGGTTCCGGTTAAACAAAGTCGCTCTGATAGCCGACATAACAACGACGTATCGCCCAGTAATGGTGAATGAAGCTGATAGGCGATACCAGTTGATAGTGTGGAGAAAAGACCCATCTGAGTCCTTTAAAATATGCAAGCTTAACACCGTTACATATGGCACTGTACCAGCCCCATTATCGAGCTGCTAAAGTTATTGGGTCTGACTTTTAAGTCGGCGACATGTTAACGGGTGCTGGTTGCATGGAGGAGCTATTAAGATAATTAAGTCTGAAATAACTCAGGTTCTTCAAAACGCTGGGTTTAAATTCCGAGAGCACCGTTAAGCCAATAACACTTTCGGACTCAGAGCTGACTAAGGCATTAGGAATCGCTTGGGTTCCCAAAGAGGACGTGCTTAAATTTGAACTTGATACTTCAGTCATGAGTAAAAGGGCGACTAAGAGGAACATTCTTTCGGTAACATCAAAGCTATTCGACCCTCTTGGCTTAGTACGCCCAATCCTTATCAAAGGAAAGAGCCTGTTGCAGGAGCTTTGGCTTAATAAGCTAGATTGGGATGAGTCGATTCCACTGCATTTGGAACCAGCGTGGAACAAAATTCAGCTTTCCTTGTCGCAGTTAGAAGATATCTCAATACCGACATTTGGGATGAGTGAGCCGATGTGAACAAATCAAATTCATGCCTTTTCTGACGCATCTATGAGAGCCTATGGAGCCTGCGTCTATATTCGTTGCGAATCTGCAGAAGGTATTAAAGTATCATTGTTGACTGAAAAGTAAAAAGTAGCGCCGCTCAAGACAAAGACGTTCCCCCGTCTTGAGTTATGTGACGCTCACCTTCTTGCAGACCTCTCGCAAAATCAAGCCTCTTATTAAAGTACCGATCGAACGAAGTATATATTGGTCAGATTCAGAAGTTTTTGTTTATTGGATTCGTTCCCATCCATTGTCGTTGTCAACGTTCGTATCAAATAGAGTTGCTGAGATTCAAGAGTGGTCAGAGGATAGCACGTGGCGGCATGTACCAACTAAACAGAACCCGGCCGATATCGTCTGATACCGGCAGATAAGTCTGCAGTCAGAAAGTACGGTCATGCATATGCTGTTTTAAATGCAAGACTCATCTGATGACTCAAATAATGGGAGATTTACCCCTAGATCGAATCCGTGCTTTCCGCCCATTCTCCATATGTGGCGTGGATTTCTGTGGCCCTATTGAGACGACATTAAAAATTCGTGGTAGGCCACCCTACAAGTCCTACATTGCCCTTATTGTTTGTTTTGCGTCCAAGGCAGTTCATTTAGAAGTTATGTCTGATTTATCAACTGTTTCCTTTTTATTGGCATTTCAAAGTTGGGCGCCGAGGATGTCCGCAGATCGTGCACTGCGACAACGCGACGAACTTCGTAGAGCAAATCGAGAACGAACTGCGACAATACGCATCAAAAAAGGATGCTTATTTGCGTTCATACCGCCGCGGGCTCCGCACATGGGCGGACTATGGGGGGCAGTTGTCAAATCTGCAAAGCACCTCCTCCTACGAGCTGTGGGCAGCGCGAGGAGCTGCAGACCGCCCTTCTCGCGGTGGTGCTGAATTCGGATCCCGGACCAGCAGGGTCTAACGTGCTTGCGGCGATGGCGGCTTGTCTTGCGGCGGCTTGTTGTGGCAGCGATGGTCCAAGGAGTACGTCTTGGGCCTACAGGTGCTGTCGAAGTGGCATCGGGAGCAGGAGGACGTCAGGAAGGGCGATCTGGTCCTGGCCGCAAAAGATCACCAGCCGCCCCAACAATGGATCACCGCCAGGGTCGTTGAAACTCACGCCGGCGCGGACGGAAGGGTCCGGGTCGCCGCCGTGCTCTGGAGCAATATTTAAGAGGGCAATTCACAAGCTGGCGAGGCTGCCAGTTGGTTAAAGCTGGATGGAGGCCTTCAACGGTGCCGGTGTAGCATGATTAGTTTAAAATAGATACATTAATGAATAACGAAAAGAACTGAAGTTAGCATAGGACGGAGCGGGAGCGCAAGAAAAGCTCAGTTGCGCTTTCTCGCGAATTCGGCCCGCTTCACCGCAATAGATATGCTAGGCTTAAGTTTTATTATTGGGTACATATCGAATTATAAGGTATAGCCGAGTGCATGCATTTTATTTTTCGTCGTCTTCGAAACGTTATAATAGGCAGCACCCTTTCTTTTTATATTTTGTTGAGATAAAATAATCTCATTTAACAATATTCTTTGATTCTCCCAGATTCGCATGCACTTTGTTGTTCTTTGTAGCACATGCACTTTTGGAGCTTCGGTAGAGTTGATTGGACCAGCCGCTTCGTTTGTTTTGGGGTTATATTGACCCATAATAAATATTGAAATCGAAATTTGATTTGTTTAATTCGTATCAAAACGTATCCTGGATCAGACATCTTCGTTTGGGTAGTGGTTATCAAGTCGTCATCTATAGTATTCAAGAGACCAGTGACTCGGTTAGCTCCACTTATTCCAGTAGAGATCAACACGAAGCGCTCATTAGACGACACCCTCAAGGCCGAACAGTCTGATGAGCCCCCTGTAAAACGCAAAAGAGGAAGCCTCTCAACAATACTTTTACTTCTAGCACTAATGGTTCTATTTCCACTAGCCATGGCAACGCCAATTAAAGTAACGGAGTTCAGAAACAAGCCAATAATATTCTACGAATGTCTGGGAACCACCAGAATGGTAATTTTAGAATGGACAATGACAGTATATTACGACGTTCAGTTGGTTTAATAAAGCTCTCATACAATTGTCAGGAATTGAAAAACGTAGCAGCATATATGTATGTTTGCATCCAATATGACAGTAGATGCGAATTTCAGTTATTTAATAACAAGACTGGAACAGAATGTCACAGCAATCCTATGCACTCCAGCATGGTATGGTTAAAGACTCATCAATCTAACCAAGGACGCAATGGAACTGAGACAATGAGTCACAAAAATAGATAATCAAGAAAATATTAGGTCATAGCCTATATAAAGAAAGATGACTTAAAGAACCTAACACTACACCAACAACAATCTGACGTGGCAGCAAGAACTGCTGACATGCAGTCGAAAAAATATTGTAACACGATCCACACTTTTGAACTTTTAATTTATCATTTTTACGTTTTGCTATATTTCCATTAATTTACCACCTAAGCAATTTCCAAGTAAATATTGAACTTTTTTATTAATAAAGTCAGTTCCAGAGGAACCTATTCTGAACTTATTTATGTCGCCACGTCCAATTTCTTCAAGTGTCAGTTGCGACAACAAACCAGCAATCATTACAGATTAATAGTTTTGTTCCAAAATATATCGGGAATGAGGACCAAGTGCCTCATGGTTCTCATCAGAGCTTGCAAATAACTGTCAACCGTTTCTCGTTTTCTGCGAATAAATGTCTTTCTCTGACTCTTTACGAAAATACTCCGTTTCACCGTTCATGGGTTCTTGAACTAGCTCGCTCGCGCTCAGAGCGAAACCCTTTTTTTATACCCTTGCAAAGGGTATTATAATTTTGGTCAAAAGTGTGCAACGCAGTGAAGGAGACATCTCCGACCCTATAAAGTATATATATTCTTGATCAGGATCACCTCCTGAGTCGATATAAGCATGTCCGTCTGTCCGTCTGTCTGTCTGTCCTTCTGTCCGTCTGTCCGTCTGTCTGTCGGTTTCTACGCAAACTAGTCTCTCAGTTTTAGAGCTATCGAGATGAAACTTTGCACACAGCCTTCTTTTCCTTGCAGGTAGTACATAAGTCGGAACGGCCAGGATCGGTCGACTATATCCTATAGCTGCCATATAACTGATTGATCGGAAATGCCATAACTTCGTTGATTTTTAAGATAGAGGGTAGGGACTTTCCACACATGTTATATTTGAAAAAAATATCTTATGTACAAAATTTCTTAAGGATCGGCCGACTATATCCTATAGCTGTCATAGAACGATAGGAATTGGCATAACTTTGGTGTTTTTTAAGTTAGAAAGATGGGACGTGGTGCAGATTCTATTTTGGACAAAATAATCTGATTTGCCAAATTTCATAAGGATCGGCCGACTATATACGATCTGCTATATATCTAAAAATATAAGATGCGTGGCGCCACCTAGCGGACTGCGACTCAACTGCAAGGGTATATAAACTTCGGCTCCGCCCGAAGTTAGCTTTCCTTTCTTGTTTTATTCTGTTTTGTTTCGGTTATTCCAAGACCGTTTTGTCGTGTTCGGTGCAGCAAAAAGTCTTTTGCGTATGTATTGGTTTACATTCACACGCATAGGTAAGAAAATCGTTAAACGTTTAATTGCTATAGTGAATTGAGTGTGTGAAGGTGCAAAATAATTGGTATTGTAAGATGGGCACCAATTCTTTAAGTTTAATTTCAACCTAATAATTGTGCAAATTTTTCTTGTGGAAGAAAAATTTTATATTATTGTTATTTCGAACAATTATCTCAAGTAATCCTGCTGAGGCCTTATTACCGCTCGTGTGTACACCTTGCGCACGAAGTCTACTTTTGGTCGCTGCAGGGCAGTGGCTACTTTTGGTCGCTGCAGGGCAGTGGCTACTTTTGGTCGCTGCAGGGCAGTGGCTACTTCGACAGCGAGTAATTCAACAGCGATAAGTAAGACAATAAGAGTGTTGGTCTTACCCCTCGCTCTACGCATTGCGTAAGCGGGAGGTCGTTTACATATTATTCTGAAGACTTTTGGTTCTAAACTGAAAACTATTGATATAATGGAAGAGTCATCTGCTCGCCCTCAGTCTAGCAGCAGGAGCGATAAATTTGATAAGATGAGACAAATAGCTGATGCAGACCCTGGAGAAATAAGATCCCAAATCCGCGACCGGCGCTCAGAGCTATCTGCCTACCTTACAGGTATGCCGGAACAAACACGGACCTCCAGCTCAATGGTGACAATTAGCAGTAACGCTACTACCAGTGTAACCTGCACTATTTCAAACGCCAATACAAGTTTGGGCAATACTTCTACGTACACCGTGGCTGCATCTACATCCGGCAGCATTTGTTCAACTACGTCTCCGCTTGCAAATGTATTACCTTCGTTGGTAAATAAACCAAGCAATTCAAAATGTCTGTTTCAAGCTCCTGGACGAACTGGCTGCCGAAAACGCAAAGACGTGACTCAGTCCTCTTTACCTGCTCTCGCTCCACCCCCGATCCGCAAAGCTAAACTGCAGACTTCAACCCCGCTCAACAAGACGGCTGATTCTTTCTTTGCAAAGGCATTGGGTAACAATCGTTTCGCGATTCTGGCTGCTGAAGCAGATCAAATGGAACAGGATCTGGAGGATGTTGATTCCATCAATGGAGATACTGGTGCCCTTGGAGGACATGACCATTCAGCAAAATCTAGCAAAATCCCTGCTATCTGCGTTCCGAATGTAAGCGATCCGGTCTTATTGGAAAATGCTCTTGATCATAGCATTGGCTCCTCAAACTACTACATTCGTACTTCCAAATTTGGTGTTTCCAGAATATATGCAGCCAACTCTAACGCTTTTCGAGCAGCTGTTAATGAACTAACGTCGCTTAACTGCCAATTTTGGCACCATCAGCTTAAAGAAGACAAGCCATACAGAGTTGTGCTCAAAGGAATCCATTCCAACGTTCCAAAATCACAAATTGAACAGGGATTTACTGACAAGGGCTTTGAGGTCCTTAATATATACTGCCCCAAAAAGTCTGATTGGAAGAACATTCCGGTTAACGAAGATGATAACGAAGCTACAATAAATTTTAAAACTAGGCAAAATTTATTTTTTGTCAATTTAAAGCAGAGTGCTAATGTAGCGGAGTCCCTAAAAATAACTCAACTTGGTAGATACAGAGTCACTGTTGAGCGTGCTTCTCGTAGAAAGGATCTACTTCAATGCCAAAGATGCCAAATTTTTGGGCACTCTAAAAACTATTGTGTCCTGGACCCTATTTGTGGTAAATGTAGTGGCCCTCATGCTACTGGATCTTTACTTTGTGTAAGCGATATATACTTGTGTATAAACTGTGGCGGTAACCATGTCTCAACAGATAATAGTTGCCCAGTCAGAATAGACAAAATTAAAAAACTAAAACCGAGGCCTAGACTCCCGATAACCAATCCACGACATGTCTCTCGTGGATTCATCCCTGGTGAAGCCCTAAGAACAAATATATCGTATGCTGATATAGCTCGGCCCAAGGATATGCAACCAAGGACTAGCTCAACCTTCCAGAGTGACGCAAGCTCTTCTTCTGACCCTAGGCTCAACCATAAATTCTCAATAATAGATAATGCCATCCGCGACATCAATTCCAAACTGGACACTCTATTTAAGCTGATGCAGGAAAATGCAGAGTCCAACAAATCGTTCAGAGAGCTGGTCCAGGTTCTCATTGCGCGTTTGCCGAAATGACTCAATTAACTATAAATATCGGATTGGGGAACGCTCGTGGATTAGTCAGAGTTTCTGAAGAGCTTCGATTATTCCTCAGCACTCATAACATAGACATATTGCTTGCAACAGAAACTCACATGCGTGCTGGTCAGCGCATCTACTTGCCAGGCTATCTCATCTACCATGCTTATCACCCCAGTGGCAACAATAGGGGTGGATCTGCAGTCATTATAAAGGATTCCCTAAGTCACTATCCCCTGCCCCCTACCTCTAGCAATGACAGACAGATAGCGAGAGTACAATTACAGACTTCGGATGGGAATGTCACAGTGGCGGCGATATACCTACCTCCAACGGAAACATGGATACAATCAGAATTTGAATCCTTGCTGACCGATTTTGGTGGCAAGTTCATTGCTGGCGGTGATTATAACGCCAAGCATGCTTGGTGGGGAAACTCACGAGCCTGTAGAAGGGGTAAGCAGTTGCAAGAAGCCATTGCAAATGGACGTTACCAAGTACTTGCCACGGGTGAACCCACTTTTTACTCATATAACCCTCTTTTAACACCGTCAGCGCTTGATTTCTTCATAATTAATGGATACTCTATGGACAGGCTACAAGTGAGAACACTCCATGAGCTCTCCTCGGACCACACTCCTATTCTAGCCTCACTCCATTCTACGCCTGTGAAAAATCCGCAGCGCCCACGACTCCTTGCCAGAGGTGCTAACATAAACTCTTTCAAAAACCACCTAGAAAAGCTGGGCGAGATTAACATTCAAATCCAGGATCCTTCTGACATTGACAATGCTATCAGTACTTTCATGCGCTTTATAAACCAGGCTGCTGAGATAGCTGCACCCAGCAATCATCGAAGTACAGATACCTCTAGACATCCCCACCTACCACCAAGAATTGCTGCGCTCCTTAACCTAAAGAGAAGAGTCAGAAGAGAATTTACAAGAACGGGAGACATCCGAATCCATCAGATATATCATCGGCTGGCTAACTGTCTTAGCAAGGTGCTCGCCCAGAGAAAACAAGATTCTATAGACCGACTTTTGGAAAGCCTGGACACAGACGCTAGTTCTAACTATTCACTGTGGCGTATCACAAAACGGTACAAAACTCAGCCAACTCAAAAATCAGCCATTAGAAACCCCTCAGGTGATTGGTGCCGTACGAGCCTAGAAAAGGCTGAAGTGTTTGCTAACAACCTAGAACAACGATTCAAGCCATTTGATTATTCGCCTGAAAGTATACGTCAACAAGTTGAGGAGTTTCTGGAATCTCCGTTTCAAATAAGCCTGCCTGCTAACCCTGTCTCACTGACAGAGGTGAAAGATCTTGTTCGTAAACTTTCGCCAAAGAAAACCCCCGGTGAAGACCTTTTGGACAACAGGACGATTCGACTTTTACCGGATCAAGCCTTGCAATTTCTGGTGATGTTGTTCAACAGTGTACTTACTATTGGATACTTCCCGAAAGTTTGGAAATCGGCGAATATACACATGATCCCAAAACCTGGAAAGTCGCTAACTGACGTAGACTCATACAGGCCCATTAGCCTGCTACCATCTCTGGGAAAAATCATGGAAAGACTGATACTGAATAGACTACTTTCTGACGAGAACGTCACCAGTGTGATTCCGGATTTCCAGTTCGGCTTTCGCCTTCAGCACGGAACTCCTGAGCAACTACACAGAGTTGTCAACTTTGGCTTAGAAGCATTAGAGAGGAAGGAGTATGCAGTTGCTGCCTTTCTGGATATTCAACAGGCTTTTGACAGAGTGTGGCACCCTGGGCTTCTGTATAAAGCTAAAAGTATATTTACACCGCAAATGTTCCAGCTTGTAAAAAGCTTTCTGGAAGATCGAACTTTCCATGTATCTGTAGATGGATATATGTCGTCCATTAAACCGATTTCTGCTGGAGTTCCCCAAGGTAGCGTCCTTGGCCCTACTTTATACTCCATTTATACTTCGGATATGCCTACCCAAACTCCAATTACGGAAGTGAACGAAAATGATGTTTTAATTGCGACATATGCTGATGACACTGCTGTCCTAACTAAAAGTACCAGTATCTTGGCGGCTACTTTTGCTTTGCAAGAATATCTAGATGCGTTTCACCAATGGGCTATGAACTGGAACATCCGAATAAATGCGGACAAATGTGCTAATGTTACATTTACTAATCGAAGAAGTACCTGCCCTGGAGTCAATCTTAATGGAAGTCCAATAAGAGCTTTCCCTGCATATAAATACCTTGGTGTCACCCTGGATAAAAAACTTACTTTTGGCAGACATATAACATGTGTTCAAAATTCTTTTAAAAACAAAGTTGCTCGGATGGCCTGGTTACTTGCTCCACGCAATAAGCTTACGCTAGGATGCAAGGTTCAAATTTACAAATCTATTTTAGCGCCAAGCCTTTTCTACGGGCTACAGGTTTACGGTATCGCTGCCAAAACCCATCTAAATAAAATCCGGGTTTTGCAAGTAAAAACCCTTAGAAGGATCTCTGGAGCTCCGTGGTTCATCCGAACAAGAGACATTGAACGCGATCTCAACTTGCCCAAAATCGGAGACAAGCTGCAAAAGCTTTCTCAAAAATATATGCAACGATTGAATGATCACCCCAACAGCCTTGCCAATAGACTTGGCACCGCAGCTATTAACAATGCTGATCCACGAACATGAGTCAGGAGAAGATTAAAAAGATTTCACCCTCAAGACCTACCAGACCGGATCTTGACTTAAAATTTTCACCAAACACATTTTATTTCTTTCCTGTAATCATATCTTGCCCTAAGCACCGCTTAGACATAGTTTTGTTATTAAATTTGATAAGACGATTAGATTAAGTTGCCATTTGGGTAGCAGTGCGCTAATCATGAGAATAAAATTTCTACATATATAAAAGTAAAAAAAAAAAAAAAAAAAAAAAGTTTAATTTGGATAAGAACAAATCAATTTGTAATGTTTGCGGTATGAAATTGTCCGGTAATCATTCGACAAATTTAAGACGGCACTTAACAACCAAGCATAAGGACATTTTCAATGAGTGGAATAATGTTGAATATACAAAGTTAACACAATGCGAAGAAAAACGAAGAATATCGTATCAAACGAGTGAAAAAGCAATTGTTTCTTCCTTGATCAAAATGGTAACCACAGACGGAAAACCATTCAAGTTTCTAGACAGCGAAGGGTTCAGGCAAATAATGGATCCAATATATAATGCACTGGGCATGAACCCTGTAACGTCTAGAAATATTATGAATTTTGTGTCAGTCAAAGAGCAGTTGGTCAAAGAAAATATTGGGGCACTTGCGAAGGAAAAACTAGTGTCGCTGAAAATCGATGTTGCCACCAGAATGGATAAAGCCATCTTAGGAATCAATTTGCATATGATACACGCAAGCCTGGCAAAAACCGAGATAGTTGTGAAGACCTTGGGCATGATTGAACTCGTGCAATCTCACACTGGAATATATATAAAGATCCAAATTCTAGAAATCTTAGATGATTATGGCATATCACTTGATCAGATCTACAGGTAAGAATTGAATTACATACAATTTTTAAAATATGTTATTTTTTTACAAAATTTTAACTTCATGAACACAGCATTACGTCTGATAATGGGCGAAACATGATAAAAGCCGTCCAGGTAATAAATGATGCGACAGAGGAATCCCTTTTTGAAGAAGACATAGAAAGTGAGAAAGTTCTGAATGCACTGGATTCTTTTGAACTGGCTAATAAACATCATGTGAGATGTGCAGTACACACTCTGCAACTGTGCGTATTTGATGTGAACAAAACAAAGGAGATCGCCGATAAAATAAGTGCCTGTCGCACATTATGTAAATCGCTGCGCACTGAAACATATAGGTAAGATATATGTTATAACAAGAAAGGAAAGCTAACTTCGGGCGGAGCCGAAGTTGATATACCCTTGCAGTTCAGTCGCAGTCCGCTAGGTGGCGCCACCCATCTTATTTTATTAGATATATAGCGGATCGTTTATAGTCGGCCGATCCTTATGAAAATTGGCAGATCAGATTGTTTTACCCAAAATAGAATCTGTACCGAATCCCATCTTTCTAACTTAAAAAACACCAAAGTTATGCCAATTTCGATCGTTCTATGACAGCTATAGGATATAGTCGGCCGATCCTTATGAAATTTTGTACACAAGATATTGGTCAAATATAACATGTGTGGAAAGTCCCAACCCTGTAACTTAAAAAACACCAAAGTTATGGCATTTCCGATCAATCAGTTATATGCTATAGGATATAGTCGACCGATCCCGGTCGTTCCGACTTATATACTGCCTGCAAATGAAAGAAGGATGTGTGCAAAGTTTCAACTCGATAGCTTTAAAACTGAGAGACTAGTTTGCGTAGAAACAGACAGACAGACAGACGGACAGACGGACAGACGGACATGCTCATATCGACTCAGGAGGTGATCCTGATCAAGAATATATATACTTTATAGGGTCGGAGATGTCTCCTTCACTGCGTTGCACACTTTTGACCAAAATTATAATACCCTCTGCAAGGGTATAAAAATTTATTTATATATATATATAAATATATTTATAATAATATATTTATATAAATATATTTATATATAATATATTTATATAAATATATTTATATATAATATATTTATTTATATATATATATTAGGGCGGTTCGATTTGTAGGGGGTCAAAAAAATCGCCTAGGCACATATGATTTTCGGATTCTAGGGATCAAAATAAGAAAATTTGCTCAAGAAACCATACCTCTAAAATGAATTCTGATGTCCCTCGTTTTAACGTGTAGGTACCCAAAAGGACAAATTCCAAAAAATCCTGTTTTGACCCATTTAGAGTGCCCCAATCGAGTCCAAATGTATGAATGACCCACTAACTTTGGAGGGTCGACCCACCCATGTTAGTGGTACCCCCCTGGGACCCCCCTATGGATTCTCCCTTACAAAAATATCACAAAATCACAGCACCTAAAAAGTATGCTATGAAAATGTAACTCAAAACCTGTTGCTCCGCCCACCGCCTTTTCTTCTCCTTTTCGTCCCTTGGGGGCCCCAGGGGGGTACCACTTGTATGGGTGGGCCGACCCTCCAAAGATAGTGGGTCGTTCAAACATTTGGACTCGATTGGGGCACTCTAAATGGGTCAAAACAGGATTTTTCCTACACGTTAAAACAAGGGACATCAGAATTCATTTAGAGGTATGGTCTCTTGAGCAAAGTTTCTTATTTTGATCCCTAGAATCCTAAAATCATATGCTCCTAAGCGATTTTTTAATCGACCCACCCTAATATATATATATATTACATATTTATAAAATCTATGCAGACGTGTCTTAATTGAGAATGAAAAAAACATCCATCGCTCGATGATGCTACAAGGTGGAATTCAACGTATTTAATGCTAAAGAAATTATTGGACTTAAAGGATTTTTTGACAACGCAGTCTAATATTTGTGCAGAGGCCGATTGGGATTGGATCGAGACGTACATTGACGCTTTTAGTGACACATATCAGGCAACCCTAAAGCTACAAGATAAAGATTTAATTTATAGTGAGTTCTTCATAGTAGGGATGGAACTAAAATTAAAATGCGAGAATAGCTACAATTTAATAAAAAAAACTAGCGGTACAGATAAAAATAAGAGAGACAAAATTGTTAAAAAATTATGCATTGTTGACAGCGATTTACATGGATCCTCGGGTAAATTGTATGTTGAAGAGCTATCAGAAATCGTTAGCAAAAGCTAATTTAAAAAAACAGCATTTCGTTTATATGAGTTGAAAGAAGTAAGCTGTATGTTGCTGTATGTTGTTTGAAATTTGGGTCCTGTTTTGTTTATGTTGTAGTTTTTAGAAACTAATTAAAATTGTCTTCGTCAAAAACTAATACTTTTACTAAACTGAAATCCAAAAAACATTGCATACTTATTATCGCTTTATTATTTAAGGCACAAACACGAAATGTTCCAGCGCTCGAGACTCCTGTGCATGAAGAGATGTTTGCTTCCCCAGCCTCGTCAATTATTTCAACTGCATCCTCCTCTGAAGAGAAGACGCTGTTCTCGGCTTTTTTGGACGATTTGCAGACAGTTTTAGAAAGCAAAAAAGATCCTGTTTCTTCAAAACTTGCCAAAATTTACGCTGACATCGAAAAACACTTCGACGTAACATTTGGTCGCATGCCATTAAATTCAAATATATTGGAATTTTTTAATGAGTTGCAACTTAAGATTCCGCATATAAGTGCACTAGCACAGGTTGTGCTGGCTACACCTGTAACGCAAGTGTCCGTCGAACGGGCATTCTCAGCCCTACACTTTATATTAAGTGAACGAAGAAGTTCGATTAACTTCTCTAACTTCAAAAACACCAAAGTTATGGCATTTCCGATCAATCTGTTATATGGCAGCTATAGGATATAGTCGACCGATCCCGGCCGTTCCGACTTATATACTGCCTGCAAAGGAAAGAAGGGTGTGTGCAAAGTTTCAACTCGACAGCTTTAAAACTGAGAGACTAGTTTGCGTAGAAACAGACAGACGGACAGACGGACATGCTCATATCGACTCAGGAGGTGATCCTGATCAAGAATATATATACTTTATAGGGTCGGAGATGTCTCCTTCACAGAGTTAAGCAGATCTCGCAACGAAAAAAACGGCTGACAGTTATTTGCAAGCTATGGTTCTCATGTATTATTCAGTCTGCGATTTTGATGGAATTGTTTGTTGGGTCACGATGCGTGACTTACACAGCATCTACTTGCCACTAATTTTTCCACCAAAGTATATATTAAGTTATGAGGTGATGAAATCTCCCCACCCAATATAAGTGGCAGGGGCGGGCAAAGCCTGGAGGGGTGCTGTGTCATATTGGTGCTGTCACAAACTTACGGCCTTTGTTGTCTCTTTCAGAAGATCGTGGCGCGTCAGTCAGTTTCATCGAGCCTGATGTCACAAAGCTGAATTTCAAAAGTGTGTACAGCTGGCAGCGTGTGTCTTTCCTGTAGCAGTCCTTCTGGGCCCGATGGAAGGAGGAGTATTTAAACCTTCTTCAGCAGTGCTCCAACAGCGTTGGTCGCAAGCCGATCCTTCTCGACCGCTCGGCCACGACTGCTTTCGCATTAAGCTAACGAGCTTCTGCTCAGCCTATAAGGCGTGCTTTCACTCTCTTTTTCTCTCACTCCATTTCTTTATCTTCTTTTTCTCTCTCCATTTTCATATGCACACAAAATAAACAATATTTAAAATTAATACATTTTTAAATATTACAATTTTTTTTAAATATAACTTGTGTGTTATTATTTGGAACGTCATGACGCGTCATTGAAAAATCTCAATGACCAAACTTCTTCGATGTTTTTGGCCCCAAATATGCCCATAAATTTCCGATGTTTGTCATCGAAAAAAATGCCAAAAATATTAGCTTGATTGCAACTTTTCCATATTTTTATTTGTTGATGTTTGACTACTATTGAAAATAGAAAATGTTGTATTATTTTTCTGTTAGAATAATTAAAAATATTGGACATAAAAGATTTTTCCGCATTTTATTGCTGATTAAATTTTTATTCTGTTTCATACCACTGGTGAAGAAACCAGAATCAATTTTTTTTAGCTACCAATAGTTGCAAGTGTTACCATACTTAGTCAGAGCCATACTTAGTAGTTGCAAGTGTTACCATAGGTCAGAGCTTTTAGGTGCGCTACCTCTGAGTTTCTTCCCGCTGGTGGGGAAAAAATATACAGTTGATGGAAGGAACTCCACTGGAGGTAATGTTATACAGTTTGCTATAAGATCTTTTCAAAAATTTTTTTTTTTTAAACAAAACTCTTATAAAAAACGTACATGAAAATATTAAATCTGTTTAAAGCTACTTATCACCGCTTTGAACGCTTAGATGTTAAACAACTCTTTCGTGAGTGTGATTTCTGCGCTCTGTTCAAAACCGCCAATGACAGCCATCCCCACCTAGAGAATCTGTTTTTAAGACCGTGAGAGCATGAAAGCTGGAGACTACGGACGCTTATTATGATGTGGCTATTGATCTTTTACATCTTACGGCTTAGTAATCGACGATTAATCCTCAAGGCTCACATCAGTGAGATCAGATAACGATGTTCGAGCAGTCTCTGTTGTTACTCTTCGGGAATTATCTGATCGTTTCAATGGTCATATGCGGGCCCTCATGAGTTCTGGATCACCTGCCAAGATCCAAGGATGCCTGCTTATACACTTTTCTAAAGCTATCTACAGTATCCTAAAGCTGGATTCTGCCACCAAAGCGAAGTGGGAGGATTCTATCAAGGAAAAAGTAGGACACCCTTCCATCGTGGGAGTCTATAGCTCGATTCTTGGAGCATAAATGCCGGACGCTTACCGGACGGTGTGAACTTGTTTTGGCTACACAACCACCCGCTAACCGGACGGGCCAATGGCGATCGCATACCAACCGATCTTCGTGCATGAAATAACACTCGTTCTGCTCCGAGCACCCTGTGTAGTGTTGTGGCTCACGCCTTGCCAGCTTGTCGAAGGTTCCTTGCGGAGACGTGCAGAGGTGATGGAAGATCAAGGCTGCGATGCAGACCGACCACTTTACCATTCTGACCCTCGAGTGAATGGAGAAGCGAATTGGAGAAGTTAAATTATAGCGAGATCACAAGTGATTTAAATTGGAAATTCTTCCAGCTGGACACAGACGTACACGTTCACATCCAAAGGTTTTCAAGCGCTCCGTAAGAGTTGCTGCGCACTCTACGCTTTTGGATGGTACCAGTGGTGCTTGTTTTTTACCTACTCCTTACAGACCTGCTTCCTTGTTGCCCCCGTTGCCGATTGCCGGATTTCTGCGTTTTATTCAAAACCACCATTAACCAAAAAGGATAAGCTCAGGTGGCTTATTTCTTGTCGACGGGAATTAGATTTAGAGACCGTGAGTAAGACCATCCAACCCTCAATTTTCCAGGCTCACTTCAATGAGCTCCTCCAGCTATGGTGGTCGAGCCAGGAATAGTTTTTACAGTTATCTGACCGTTTCAATGGTCATATGTGGTCCCTCATGAGTTCTCGAACACCTGCCGAGATCCAAGGATGCCTGGTTATCCAAATAATTCTCCAGAATCCGGATGTATCCTGCACATAAGCCAAGTAGGAGGATTCTCTCCAGGGGCAAAAGCTTTCCTTCGTGGGAGTCTATGACTCGATTCATGGTTGGCGGACGCTTGAAAGCGTGGCCTTTGTTTTAATTACGCATCTACCTGCTAACCAGACGTGCCAATATGGATTGTATAACAACCGATCTTCGTGCCGACTTTAAAGCGTTCTCCCTACATCTAAGCGCGGGTCAACCGGGTGCGCCTGTACAACGTCATCCGGTCTCTTAACGATAACCGAGAGTATCGATTTATTATACTCGGTGGTTGCCAAAAAGAGTAATTCGACTGTATCTTTGTAGATCTACAAGCACATAGCGACTTCCAGTAAGGTGCTGTGGAATGTGGAATACTTGTCCATTGGAGGCACTGTGCAGTGGCGGGGAGTTTGCAATGTAGCAATGTAGCAGAGGTCTGAGGTCTGAGATTTTGCGTGAATTCAAGGAAGGAGCTTTTAAGCCATCAGGGCTAAAAATTTGGAGAATTGGTCTTGCCAAAAATTCCGGAAAAGTTCAAGCGATCACGGAGCTGCAACCCCTAACCAGCGCAATGAAAGTGCGCCAGATCATCGGGATGGCGTCGTGGTATCGGTATAGTATCCAACACTTCGCAGGAATTGTGAAGCCATTGAACTATCTCCTACGAAAAGAGACGAAATGGGAATTAACAGTCAGACACCATGAGACGGGTCCTGTTCTGCAAATGGACGCCAGCGACTGCGGCGTGGGTGTCCTCTGGGAGGACCCAGAGGAGGACGAGTGTGTAATCGCCAACGCTAGTAGGACTTTGATAGGTAGGATAATTAAGTATGGGATTAGGCAGGTAAGGTCCTTCTTGAAGGAATATTAGTCTGGCATAATCATAACCAGATAATCAGGGTAAGCTTAAAGTGGTCGCAGACGCAATTTCTCGCCAGCCATTAATGGAAAAGCTCAGAAGCGCCACGGCAATCGAAAACGTCGCTGAGAGAGAAGATAAAGGAAAACTCACAAAAATTTCCGAATTACACAGATTTACCCCACGTCCCCCATAGAGCCAGAAGTGGCGTCGTGGAAATTTGCGTTCAGGTGGACATGTGACAGAAGTGTACAGACAGCTTTTCCAAGGTGAATTACTTTGCCAATGGAGGAACAGTACGACGAAGTGCGGCGGCTGACTCGCTGTTTTATTTGCCTAGAGGATGGCCATTTCGCTCGCGAATGCTCAGCTTCCCGCTGGTCAACGTGCAATCGCCGTCATCATTTCTTTTTAAAGCATCGCGGGTAGTTTTTAGTAACATCTACCGATGGATTGGGATCGGGCCAGAGCGACTGGAATCAGCTCCAGATTCCAAGGCAGCACAAGACGTCCTTAATCCCGCAGCTAGGGCACCAGAATCGACGCACCGGTGCACAGTGGACGGTCCCAAAGCCCAAAAATAAAAATTTTAATGTTTAAATTTTGAGTTCGATACGTAGTAGTATCGAATATTTTTTTTGGTTTACCTTTTACATTTGCGAAGAAAAAGAGAGAGCACTGACCGATAAACATTAGGCGTGCGCATCACAAATTTAAGCCGTTCAGTTTTACCACAAAAACATATATAAAAGCTTAAATAAGGTGATGAAACTAAAATGAATACAAAAGCGGAAGGTATTCAAGTTATTTTTATGTAATTTTTATTTGATTTTCGTTTCTTATGTGAACTTTTACAATAGAGAAAATGCATTAATAACAAGAGACATCAATTTTCAGAAAAGGTAAAAGTTCTTTTGCCCCAAATGAAATTTTTTTCAAAAAATAACAACATTTATTAATTTTAATTTATGAAAATGTATAAATTGTTTCATTTAATGTAATAGTGCATAGAATATATCCGTCTTTTCCAAGATTGTTTTTATTCGTTGCGCCTGTTCTTTTTGTGAGTACAGATCATTTTATTATTCGTATTGCTTTTGTTTTCATATTTTAATTGGTACTTGTTATACGCTATAGGAACATCTCATCATTGTCAGCTTTCGAGCAATTACCCTTTGGACGTTTGCAGCTCCTGCACGGCCTCAAACGCTAGTATACTTAAAAAATATTCAAAAAACTTGAATCTTACATCGATAAAGCAAGAATTTTACTTTAATATAATTTTAAGAGTATTTATCCATTTTATTACAAATGTTGCCGGAATAAAATCTATATTACTCGATAACACCTGGATTGGCTTTCAAAAACAGCCATTTCTTCAGTTATTTTTAGTTCGCATGACATGTTCTTTTTATACTTTAAGCTATTAACTTATCTAATATACTGTGGTAATTGTTTAATTAAAATTAAGTAATTAATAAATTCATCTCGGCAATAACTCCAAAAAAAAGAAGTTGTATTCTTGTGGGGATCCGCTTCGATTTAATTTTTAATATAGGCGCAAAAATGGAGGATATATCCATTCCAGGTCTAATATTGTTAATATAACATTAATATATCGTTATCTAGCTACAAGAAAAAATTTCTATCCGACATCTCTATTGAAAGTATTTTTGGCCGCGTTCTCCATATACGACCGTCCACCGCGGTGCGAAGTTTTAGTAAATTCATCGTTAAGGATCTAATAGAAAAACCTGGAAGATAAGATAATTCCCCGCCGATGGCGGATCAACGAGACAGGCCTCAGAAGGACATTTAACCCCAAGCCCAACTCACGATTGGAGACCCCACAGTGCAGGCGCCAATAAAAAAGGAATTTCAAGACAGTTGCAAATACAGCGTTAATAGGTTCGTTACGGAGTATCGTCTCGTGTTATAGTGTTGCTCCCGTCTGGGAATTTCTTCAAAAGACAAAGAGATAATAAACAAGAAAGGAAAGCTATCAACCTTCATATTGAGGAGTTAGCCTAGTGACAGCCTAGTTAGACAATGCATTGCCGGCTCCCACAATAGGCATTTTAACAACTCTTGTCAAAAACACATAAATTTTGTGATCTTCCAGTTACATGGAAGCAATATGATATAGTCCACCAATCCTAAAGAAATTTTTTAGATTAGGTAAGTTGATTCAAAATAGAATTGGACTTTTCATAGAAGGTCCCAAGCTTTTATCTTTAAAAAATACAAAATTTGAGTCTTTTTTTATTCTTACTCTTGGCAAGCAACGACGGCGAAGCAACTACATCCCGTGCAAAAGGTTTTATGATGTGGCCAAAAGAAACCTTGACCCGTGAGAGAGCACGGTTCCTATGAATCGCAAATATTCAGTCGAATCATATATTCAGTTTCACACATACTGTAAAAGGCGTATCTCAAGAAAAACTTCTCTACAGAGATAACTATATCAACTGTTCCAATCAACAAAACTTAACATCGTTGAATAAATATATTTTATTACAATATAGTTTACAACATTTTTACAATTAAATTATAAATTTGTCTTATTATTTATTTGGGTTGATTGAATCAGATTTCTTAAACATCAACCATGCGTAGATAACTTCATGTTTAAAAACTACAAACTTGTCTCATATGTATTTAGTATATAATAAAATCGCGAATATTGTCATTGATTATACCTTTATGATTATTGTCCATTTCATCACTGAAATACAAATTTTTTGTTGTTTTTAGATGGGCATCACTATTTATGAATGATACAATACATTCATTTGTACATAAATAACCGCACATACATGCATATGTTTATTTAGATTTATTGTTATGTCTTACATAATAGATCGTGATATGTTTTTACTTTACGGTTTTTAAAGTTAATACATACATACACATGTATGTATATAGAATAGGTATTAGTGCATCAACCAAAAATAAAAAATCGCTCATTTACTAAAAGAGTACATAGAGTGAGTACGTATGTACATATACAATATACACTGGCACATAATCACATACATATCCATTAGATTGAACACTGAGGCGAGTCAATTTGAATTCAGAAAAAAAACAAGAAAGGAAAGCTAACTTCGGGCGGAGCCGAAGTTGATATACCCTTGCAGTTGTGCCATTTTTGATAATTGATTGATTTTGAATATAGTTGGCCGATCCCTATGAAATTTGGCAAAAGATTATTTTGCCTAAAATGGAATCTGTACCAAGTCCCATCTTTCTAACTTAAAAAACATCAAAGTTATGCCACTTCCGATCGTTCTATGACAGCTATAGGATATAGTCGTCCGATACTTATGAAATTTTGTACATAAGATATTTTGGTCAAATAAAACATGTGTGGAAAGTCCCAACCCTCTAAAAACTTAAAAAACACCAAAGTTATGGCATTTCCGATCAATCAGTTATATGGCAGATACCTGCATATACTACCTGCAAGGAAAAGAAGGATATGTGCAAAGTTTCAACTCGATAGCTCTGAAACTGAGAGACTAGTTTGCGCAGAAACCGACAGACAGACGGACAGACAGACAGATGGACAGACGGACATGCTTATATCGACTCAGGAGGTGATCCGGATCAAGAATATATATACTTTATAGGGTCGGAGTGTGACGCAGTGAAATTTCGATAACCTTTTATATCCCTACCCGTCCTTTTCCTCCTATACTTTAACAATTTTATTTAAGATGTGTCGTTGTTTTTGTTAAAAAAATCTTAAAATTAATAAACCATATCAAACCAAATAACCCATATCATAATCTACATAACACAATGGTATATGACACCATACAATATACGAAATATCCTGGTAAATCTTGTGAGAACTTTCTTTCTAAAATAATAATATTACGTTCCTAAATTGAGTAAATGAAGTTTAAGTAACTCTGAAATATGGGTTTTCTTACGTAGATCTTCTTGTAAATGAGCGATGAAGCAAGATACATATCCTATCTTAAAATTGATTGTTAGGAGCTGTAAGAAATATTTGTATAGAACTAGAATATACTCAATACAATGAATAGAACTTTATGTATTGAGTATAAATTAATTATATTAGGTATTGAGTGTAAATGATCATAAAGGGTTAAAATGAAAGACCATTTCCGTAAATACCATGAAAAACAAAAAAAAAACAAGTATCAATATAATTCATTAGGAAAACCAGCCTTTTTTTGTATATTTTTTTATTTTTTTGAATATTTTCAGAGACTTGCAACTTAAATGTATCCTCTTACAGAGTTGTATAATTTGTACATTAATTAACAGTATTGACAAATATTTATGGTCTGCCATTATGTTTTAAAATTATTTGAATATATTTACAATGAATATTGGGTACAATGTTACCTTTTTTTATTTAATAAAGAGACTCCATTTTTATACAAACCTATGCAGAAACACTAAAAACATTCCTTAATAATTTTTGTAATTGGAAAATTGCAATTTTAATACTGCAGATTCTGGTGTTTCGTCATTCTGAATCGTTGTAAAATAAGAAGCATCATCGAACCAATCCATGGGGCTTAGTTCTTTTTCTTCAAATGAACGGTTTTTATTGCCATTTTCTCAACTAATTCCTTCGAAGGAGATGTTGTAAAGCCTCTTGCAATGCGATGAAAATTTTCACTTCCTTTTGGCTTAAAAGAAATATTGAAATCTTAAAAAAATTGTATAAAAAAGAATGAACTCCCGAGATAACTCCCTAAGCTCGGGAGAAGCTTAAGTTGATATACCCCTGCAGTTAGGTAGCAGCTTATATTATTATCACAGCGGTCAGCAGTCCGCGGCACGCATGCCTTGCTTGTAGCAGGAGCGTGAAGACACTATATATAGCCGAAGAATTAAAAATTTTCGGTGTGAGTTTTATACCAAATATTGTTTTCATTAGAGGGATTTTATCCAAACAAGCTGACTTGGGAAAAATTTACGTCAATGTAAATTTGCTTTGAATCAAATAAAAAAAAACTTTTGATTTACTAAATTGAAGATAGACAAAATATTTTTATATACACATATTGACTGGTACATCAGCCATTCCACCATCCCAAGAAAGTTATTCAGAAAAAAAGAATTTTAAAGAATTTCCCAAATGAAGATGTTTGTAAAAAATGTCCCATCCGCGTTTCACTTATTTTGTCTTTTAAAATTTTGAAAAAAGTTCAGTATGTTCGATATTAAAACTCGAACGTTTGTTCTACGATTTTTTTAAATTACTTAATGTTACCTTAAAAAATAAAAAAATACTTTTAAATTTAAAAACGCATAACTTTACAAAAAATGAAGCTAATTTCACATGCTATATTTCGTTAGAAATTTTTTTTTTGTGGCCGTCAGCCAACGGGTACTACAGGGGGAGAAACGCGTGAGGGCGGCTGGTAACAGGTCCCGGTAAGGTCATGTCTCTGCCGAGGACGCTGGCGAATTGTAGTCGGGTGGGGAGAAGAACACTCCCTTCCTCAAATCACCCCAATCCAAGGTGGAACAGCATATGCCAAGGGATGCATGTCCAGGGGGTGCACGGACGTTAATATGCGAGCTCTGGGGGACCGGCCGACCCCTCAGTTTCAATCAGGCTTATCATGATAAGCGGGCTATGTCATGATGGACGAACCCCTTCCCGCCTACTCGTGGGTCCAAATATGAATTCAAGAAACAACACAAACAAAAATAGTGGAGAACGGAACTCCCCAAGAAAGTCCGGGAATGGGATCATGGATCCGTCAATCTCCAAGGCAGACAGAGGCCAAAGAGATGCTGGGATGGCGAAGCTCATCACTGAGGGACAACGTCTGGAGGCGAGCTGTGCCGGTGTAGGGGGGATGTCAAGGCACCAACCCCCAAAACGGGGCCCACTATGGGACCACCAAACGGTGTGGGGGACAAGATCCCAGGTCGAGCTCCTCTCGCACCGGCGGTATCCCTAAGGAAGGCCCCGGTCCGGCGACTGCTGGCCCCTTGCAGCGGAAGGGCTCCTATAAGGATAGGAGGAGAGCGGCCTTCATTCTGATGAGGGCGGACCCATCGGCGGAATCCAACCCCGATCAGGCTGAGATTATAAAGTGGGCGAGGGAAATCCTGCCTGACTTTCAGCCAGCAAAAGCGGGAGTGAGATTTGATCCGAAGAAGCCGACAGGAGTAGGCGACTCTGCCAAAGACAGCACACAAAGTGCGAAGAGGCAGAGGTCGACTGACGGTGGAGCGCCCCTAGCGAAGAAGATAAAGGTGCAGACGCAACAGAGCAACAGATCCTTCGCCGAGGTTACAAAGGGGAGGACCATCATTGGGGTTGTTGACAACGGCTCCAAAGATGGCCTGATCCCCAAGGAGCTTTGGCGTAGGGTGATGAATGAGCTGCATGGGCGCTTCATGGAGGAGATGCTCAAGAGCAAAGGACCTCCATCGGACTGCGAGGACGTAGGGTGTTACCAGGGTAGCATCAAGGTGATAGCGTGCTAAGATGCGAGGTCTGTAGGCCTCTACAATCGCATGGTTGCACCGCTTGGAGGGGTTTACCCAGGAGCCAGTCTGGAGGCGGTGGACTGGGACAAGATCCCCAGCAAACCGAGGGCCGCGTATGGCTGACATAGAAGCCGGTGGACCCTGCAACCAAACTGGCCATGCTAAAAATGTGCAATCCCACACTCCCTACGGCGGACTGGAGATTCGCCAAGGTGGAGGAAGCAGTGGGACTAAGAAGGCAGGTTGAACTCACCTTAAATGAGAAGACTGCGAGGATCCTGGAGGGTGCTGGTAGCCGTATTAAGTACGGGTTCGAGCACGTAGCAGTGAGGATCTACAAGTCGGATGCGAAGAGCCAGGAGGCTTCGACTTGGAGATAGACGCACAAGAGCTAGACTTGGGGGAACCGACCGAAGAGGTCCGCCCAGAAGGAATGTCAGATGTGGAGGAGGATACTCTGGAAGGGTACACCTCAGAGGTGAGTGTGTTGGCACCTAGTGCCAAAACCTACTACCCTATATGCACACTTAGTAATTTGATCCAATCAATATGCATCAGCATGTCGCAATATATAAACCCACTAACCGATTTTCTCACCTATAAATTATTAGTAATAAGCATAAAACTATATCCAACCTATTAACCCAGCACTAGTAGACGGCGCCAGAAGCAGAATCAGCATATCAGGAAGAAGAATGACCGACTGACCGATGCAAGCAAAAACCAGCCAGCTAAGCCGAAATGCGTGTGCAAGCAGTACAGGAACAAACAATCTGAGTCAGCAGACTCAGATGTGGGTGACCCTGGCATAAGCATTAGTTTTAGCACGTCCATAACTTTGACCTTTTAATTTAGCATCTTATATAAGAGTTGTTCTTCTGAAATAAAGATAGTTCCGAAATCAGAGTCAATCGTCTCGTTACTCAGTGTCTGAACTCCGGCACTTAAAATCAACCTACTTCGAGTGATCCTGTGTAAAACGGTTCACAAGTAGGACTCTCTGAAAGCTATCTACTTCGCGTGGCTCCAGTGTAAACGGACCACCAGTAGAACTTTCATCATCGTATCTACTTCGAGTGGCTCCTGTGTAAACGGACCACAAGTAGAATCCGCGGCATACTAGTCTACTTCAAGTGTTGCTCCCGTGAAACGGACCACAAGTAGACCGCGTATGGCCTAACCTAACCATTTCGGCCATTACCTAACCACTTCGAGTGTTGCTCCCGTGAAACGGACCACGAGGAGATCCCGCGGCAGACCAGTCTATTTTGAGTATTGCTCCCGTGAAACGGACCACCAGTAGACCCCGCCGTACCTAACCTACTTCGAGTGTTGCTTCCGTGAAACGGACCGCCAGTAGGACCGGCCGATAAGGAATCAGCCGAACCACCATACCACCGGTACTTGAGGAAAACCACCCCAGGACTTCAAGCACATCAACTCCTGCCTGATCACAGCAAGCGTCTGGCCAACCTGAGCAGTCCCTTGCAGAATCCATGTAAATTTAGTCAGGACTATTTACGGTTTTGACTACGACTCCGGGACCTACCGTAACTCCCGTGAGTTCAAGTTTGACGTAGTTGCCGCATAACGCTCTAGGGACGAACAGAGTGACTTGGCAAGGGCTCTTGGAGGCGTCGGTATGGAGGAGGACTCACTGCTAGGCTCCGACACCGAGGCTGAGGGTACTGTGGTGGAGAATCTAAAGGATGTCTCTGACATTCCTGCAGATAAATCTCCATCACAGTAAGGTGGCATCCGCCGCCCTCCTGCTCCATCTCGCAGAGAGTGAGCTGAAGTGGCCCTCATCCAAGAACCCTGGATCCATGGAGACAGGATTCTCGGTTTGGGAGCGTCGGATTTCAGGCTGTGCACAGCCGATGTAATAGGTAAAAAGCGAGCATGCATACTCGCAAAAAAGAGCCTTAACATTTTCTTGCTACCAAATTTCAGCAATGAAGATCATGTAGCCGCATCGATAGAAGGCTCAGGCGGCCATCTAAGAATATTCCCGGCGTATATGGGTCATGACCACATAGGACCTCCACCGCATTTGCTACTCAGGCGGCTTTTGGAGGACAGCGAGAGGAAGAAAATCGACCTACTAATAGGATGCGATGCCAACGCTCATCCCAGTCAGTGAAGAAGCACTGACACAAATGAGAGGGGTGAGTCAATCTTCGATTTTATCCTCAGCTCTAAGCTTCTTGTGAGTAACAGAGGTTCAGAACCCACCATCGTCGTCAAGAACAGGAGAGAGGTTCTTGACATTACATTATTCTCGTACTCCCTGGCTGATGCAATCACCAGCTGGAGAGTCCCAGACAAACACTCCTTTTCAGACCACCGCTACATTGAGATAGCCGTAAGTTTTGAAAACTTCACCAAGCAAGCAGTTCGAAATCCTTGGAAGGAAAACTGGGAGCTCTATAAAAAGATACTAGATAGATCCTTACGTTAACCACCTTCAGAGATTATCGAGACTTACGAGGGGCTCAACGCCACGGTAGATAAGCTTACTGCGACGAGCGCAAAAGCATACCACAAGAAAAGAATAGGTAGCAGCAGATCGAAGAAGCCTCCATGGTGGACCTCGTCGTTAGCCCCCTTCAAGAAAAATGCACGTAGGGCCTTTAACCACGCGCACCGTACCAACACAGACGAGGCGTGGGAGGCCTATAAAGCTGAACTCAGGCGGTATAACAAGGAATTGCGAAAGGCAAAGAGGGTTGCCTGGGCCAATTTCTGCACCAACATCCAGGAGACATAGGAGGCCGTCCGCCTAAGAAAGATTCTCTCTACTACAGCCCCCATCGTAGGTTATATTAAGAACACGGATGGGCGGTGGACAACCTCAAGCCGGGAATCCCTGGAAACCCTTATCGACGCACACTTCCCGGGTTGCTCATCGGAAGGAACAAGATTCGAAGATACGTCAAGAGGGGCACCCCGCAAGGAGGTGTACTCTCACCACTACTCTGGAACGTAGCGGTTAACAGCCTACTGCGATCCTTAGAGGGTGGCGGCTGTAAGATCATTGCGTACGCGGACGGTGTTGCTATTGCCTTCGTAGGGAAATTACCAAAAACGTTATGCGACCTAATGACAGGGAAGCTCGAAGTTCTGTCGGCCTGGGCGCAAAGAAACGGGCTGGGAGTCATTCCGTCCAAGACAGAGGTCGTGCTGTTTACCAGGAAGTACAAAATTCCTTTATAAAGAGAGGAATTAGTTCTTAGAGATAGTGCAAATTACCTAGGCATCACACTAGACAAGAAACTGGACTGGAAGCTGAACACCGCAGATAGGACTAAGAAAGCGGCAATAGCACTCTATACCTGTCGCAAGGCGGTAGGCCTGAAATGGGGACTGTCCCCTCAAGATAGTCAGATAATTATACACAGCGATCATCAGACCAATCTTATTCTATGGAGTTGTGGTCTGGTGGCCTGCCCTGGACATCTCCATATGCAGGGAAAGGCAAAACCATCATCCCCTCGAGGGAGGAATGGGATGCCCGGACACCGGGATCGGGGGGCTCCCTTCATATCTACACAGATGGATCAAAACTCAACGGCCAGGTGGGAGGCGGTTACTTTTGTGAGCATTTGAGCCTAAAGAAGTCCTTCAGACTCCCTGACCACTGCAGTGTTTTCCAGGCTGAAGTAGTAGCCATTAGGGAATCACTGGAATCCCCAGCACTAAGGGGCAACCGGGTTACAATATGCATCTTCTCAGATAGTCAGGGGGTGTAAGCACTTCGGTGAAACCCTTGCCCTAGCGGTAGCACAAGGAGCCCTAGCGGCTCAAGGTGAAGCGGGGGGTCTTCTATGTACCCCTAGCATAACCGACCTAACCTAAACTTCCCTTATTTTAAGAGCAAATGTCTAAATCTTAAGGATACAAGAAATACACTGAAACCTCAACTAAAAAACCCGTTAAAATGTTTTCAAAATTAACTTCAACAATCCATTTATAATAAATGTGGAGATAGCATTTGAGTTAACGCAACTTTTGGCTGGCTGGCTTTTTGGTATGCATATGCATATTCATAGCATTACAGAAACATATTCGGTTGCAGATTGGCATTTTTTAGTTTGCGAACATTAAAAACCAAACAATAAATATAAACAATGCCTTTAATTTATTTAATTTAACTAAAAAGTTCTTTTTTAAAAACTGGCCACTGGCCGCGACCACAAACAGCTGAGGCACAGCGCTTCCTTGCGGCGACCGCACTCTGAAAAAAATATCTCAAATAAATTACAGCTGTTAAATAATGATTACACAGGCCGACAATTTCCAACTTTTTTTTTCCTCCACGAATAATTTTACCTGCTCCATAAACTTTAGGCTCCCCTGAACCAAAGTCCAGAACAAACATAGGTTCTATCACCCACAGTTTCTGCGGTACACCTAAGAGAAGAAATTGATCAAATTTTACCGTATATTGAATTATGTAGGCCGCGTAATGTTTATGACCATCATTGTTTTTAGTGCATATCATTTTCGAAATGTATGTATACGAAAAATTAAAAAATGGCATCTGGCAGTTACCATATCTTTGGAATACTCGGCCGACTGTCGTCGCATGCAGACGTGTTTTTTATTGTGCTCCGGGAAAAAATATTCAATAAAATCATAACAGTGCAGTGACTGGTCTAAGAAATCTACAATAACGCGAAAAGACGCTTTTTGCGATGAAATCGCTAATGTTTATATTGATTAATTAATTAATTAATTAATATAAAACACAACTCTCAAAACTCAAACTAAATCAACCTCGACTGCAATGAGCTTAAACGACGTTCGCACACAACGTCAACGTGAGCAAGACGAGAGACGGCTCTCAGTACAAAGGAACAACGCGTACTTCTCTTTTAAAGCAACCGAAAACCATGCAAGCTCTGATCAAGCGCGGTCAATTACCCCCAACTTGACCGAATTCTTAAACGTAGAGAGCGAGAGAGCGCGTTCCTGCTTCCCCTCGATACCATCGATGTCTCTGCAGCCAAAGAGTGCAGTAACTAGCACCTCAATTTCTTTGACAACGTCAACAGTAACAACAACAACAACCGCAACTGTATCGATAGCGCGTTTAACGACGTCATCAGCTAGCAGCGCAAATAGTAAAACGTCCGCGCTGCCCGAAAACCAAAACAAAAACAATGACTATATTAAGCCGGCTGTGCAGACTGGCATGGATCGCTACATCAAAATCAAAAGGAAGCTGAGCCCCCTCAATTCCAAACGCAAAATAACCCGTAGCAATGCTAGCCTAGCAGCCAAAGAAACGCCCATTAACTCAAACCGATTTAAAATCTTGGCAGACGCCGATGAGGTTGAGGCGGTCGAATCCACTGAAGTTGAGAAAAGGAAGCCAAAACCTCCGCCTATCTATAAACGCGAAAAAAGTTCCAATGTTCTTGTCAACAAAATTATTGAGCTTATTGGTAAGGATAACTTCCACATAATACCCCTTGTAAAGGGCAACATTCAAGAAACAAAAGTTCAAATGAAGTCTGAAGATAACTACAGAGTATTATCAAAATATCTTACCGAGAATAAAAAGAACTTTTACACATATCAGCTAAAAAGCAGCAAGGGCCTGCAAGTCGTACTTAAGGGCATAGAGCCCGAAGTAACGCCTGCAGAGATAAAAAAGGCGCTACAGGAGAAGGGTTTTAGCGCCAAGACAGTCTTTAATATCCTTAACAGGGATAGAAAGCCGCAGCCACTCTTTAAGGTTGAGCTCGAACCAGAAACCAAGCTCCTGAAGAAATACGAAGTGCACCCAATATACAATCTTCAGTACCTGCTGCACCGCAGAATTACAGTTGAGGAACCGCACAAACGCAATGGCCCGGTACAATGTGCGAACTGCCAGGAATATGGCCACACAAGGTCATATTGTAAACTGCGCCCGGTGTGTGTAGTTTGCGGAGAGCTTCATGACTCCGCACACTGCCCAGCGAACAAAGATGACAGCAACTCGAAAAAGTGCGGCAACTGCGGTGGCAGTTACCACACTGCTAATTATAGAGGATGCCCAGTCTATAAGGAGCTGAAAAGTCGCATCCACCAGAAAGGAATAGCTGCCCGCACCCAAAATGGACAGTTCACGGCGTCCAGATCAAGCCCTGAAGTCTTCTTCTCGACTGCAGCCAGATCCTCACTAGGACTCATTAACTCTGACAAAAATGTGACATACGCAAGTGCCTTAAAATCAGGACCGGCGACACCTGCCTCAAGAAGCACATTTCTGCAATCAGCATATCAAGAACCGAACACGGCTCAGCAACATCAACCAACAGAGCAGCCAAAAAGCAACTTTGAAGCTATGATATGCAGCCTACAACAAAGCCTGACGGAATTTATGTCGTTTATGCGCACAACTATGCCAGATTTAATGTGAAACCAAAATCTATTGATTCAAATGCTGGTTTCACAACAATCCAAATAATGGCTTTCCTACGGATATCTACGTGGAACGCTAACGGCGTTTCGCAACATAAACTTGAGTTAGCTCAATTCCTACTCGACATTCATATCGACGTAATGCTGCTTTCGGAAACACACCTTACAAACAAATACAATTTTCAACTACGAGGATATTCATTCTACGGAACAAATCATCCAGATGGTAAAGCACATGGTGGGACTGGAATTCTAATCAGAAGCCGCATAAAGCACCATTATCAAAACAAATTTGCTAAAAACTACCTTCAGGCCACATCTATAAATATACAACTAAATACTGACAACCAACTTACACTAGCCGCCGTATACTGCCCCCCTCGCTTCAATATAGCTGAAGATGAGTTTATGCAGTTTTTCAACACACTTGGAGACCACTTCATAGCAGCAGGAGACTACAATGCCAAGCACACACACTGGGGATCCCGTCTCGTGACTCCAAAAGGGAAGCAGCTCTATAATGCAATTATCAAAGCCAAGAACAAGATCGACTATGTTTCTTCTGGCACACCAACATACTGGCCGGCAGACCCAAGGAAACTACCAGATTTAATAGACTTTGCGATTACCAAAAACATCCCTAAAAATCTGATAAGTGCCAATTGCCTATCGGATCTCTCATCTGATCACTCGCCTATCCTGTTTATTCTACTGCGACATCCAGGAACATTGGAACAACCATTAAAATTGACCTCACAGAAAACCAATTGGGTTAAGTACAGAAAATATATCAGCTCACACATTGAGCTAAGTCCTCATCTCCACGATGAAGCCAACGTAGACAGCTTTGTTAATTCACTTGAGTCTGTACTCGTCTCTGCAGCTCGAGCCTCAACATCGCAAACTATAAATACACAAAGCAATAAAAAGACAAATCCACAAATCGAACAGCTCGTCCTCGAAAAGCGGCGTTTACGTCGCGAGTGGCAACTCCACAGATCGCCATCTGCCAAGCAAAGCTTTAGACATGCCTCACGTCAACTTACTAAAGCCCTACAGCAAGAAGAAGATTATGTCCACCGCCGCTATATAGAGCAATTGTCTACTTCTAGTATAAAACACTCACTATGGAGAGCTCACCCAACTCTAAGCTCACCGAAAGAAACCGTGATGCCTATTAGAAATCCCACAGGCGGCTGGGCGCGCATCGATGCAGACAGAGCCAGCACGTTTGCCAATCACCTTAAAAATATCTTCCAACCAAATCCGGCCACTAGTGCCTTTACTTTGCCGACTTTACCATATGAGCCTCAGCTTCAACATGAACCAATCGAGTTTCGCCCAAACGAAATCGCTAATATCATCAAAAACCAACTAAATCCGAAAAAATCACCAGGCTTCCATATTGCGCCGTCTGCACTATCACCCAGCTCTTCAATGCCATCGCAAAACTTGGCCACTTTCCAGCGAGATGGAAAAAGTCAATTATAATAATGATAGCAAAGCCGGGAAAAGACCACACAATTCCCACGTCGTATAGACCTATAAGCCTACTTTCATGCTTATCTAAACTCTTTGAGAAATGCATTCTGACTCGAATAAACACATACCTAAGGATCCAGGAAGGAATCCCGTCACATCAGTTTGGGTTTCGTGAAAAGCACGGAACAATTGAGCAGGTCAACCGGATAACAGCAGAAATTCGGAATGCATTCGAAAAACGCGAGTACTGTACCGCAATATTTCTAGATGTCTCTCAAGCATTTGATAGAGTCTGGCTAGAAGGTCTAATGTACAAGATCAAGACAACGCTCCCTTGTAATACCCACAAGCTTTTAGAGTCTTACCTTTACGACAGAAAATTTGCTGTGAGGTGCAACACAGATATATCTGACGAATTCACTGTTGGAGCTGGAGTACCTCAAGGAATTGTACTCGGACCAACATTATATGTTCTCTACACAGCAGACATCCCGACAAGCACACGACTAACAACATCTACCACAAGGTCATACTGTAAACTGCGCCCGGTGTGTGTAGTTTGCGGAGAGCTTCATGACTCCGCACACTGCCCAGCGAACAAAGATGACAGCAACTCGAAAAAGTGCGGCAACTGCGGTGGCAGTTACCACACTGCTAATTATAGAGGATGCCCAGTCTATAAGGAGCTGAAAAGTCGCATCCACCAGAAAGGAATAGCTGCCCGCACCCAAAATGGACAGTTCACGGCGTCCAGATCAAGCCCTGAAGTCTTCTTCTCGACTGCAGCCAGATCCTCACTAGGACTCATTAACTCTGACAAAAATGTGACATACGCAAGTGCCTTAAAATCAGGACCGGCGACACCTGCCTCAAGAAGCACATTTCTGCAATCAGCATATCAAGAACCGAACACGGCTCAGCAACATCAACCAACAGAGCAGCCAAAAAGCACCTTTGAAGCTATGATATGCAGCCTACAACAAAGCCTGACGGAATTTATGTCGTTTATGCGCACAACTATGCCAGATTTAATGTGAAACCAAAATCTATTGATTCAAATGCTGGTTTCACAACAATCCAAATAATGGCTTTCCTACGGATATCTACGTGGAACGCTAACGGCGTTTCGCAACATAAACTTGAGTTAGCTCAATTCCTACTCGACAATCATATCGACGTAATGCTGCTTTCGGAAACACACCTTACAAACAAATACAATTTTCAACTACGAGGATATTCATTCTACGGAACAAATCATCCAGATGGTAAAGCACATGGTGGGACTGGAATTCTAATCAGAAGCCGCATAAAGCACCATTATCAAAACAAATTTGCTAAAAACTACCTTCAGGCCACATCTATAAATATACAACTAAATACTGACAACCAACTTACACTAGCCGCCGTATACTGCCCCCCTCGCTTCAATATAGCTGAAGATGAGTTTATGCAGTTTTTCAACACACTTGGAGACCACTTCATAGCAGCAGGAGACTACAATGCCAAGCACACACACTGGGGATCCCGTCTCGTGACTCCAAAAGGGAAGCAGCTCTATAATGCAATTATCAAAGCCAAGAACAAGATCGACTATGTTTCTTCTGGCACACCAACATACTGGCCGGCAGACCCAAGGAAACTACCAGATTTAATAGACTTTGCGATTACCAAAAACATCCCTAAAAATCTGATAAGTGCCAATTGCCTATCGGATCTCTCATCTGATCACTCGCCTGTCCTGTTTATTCTACTGCGACATCCAGGAACATTGGAACAACCATTAAAATTGACCTCACAGAAAACCAATTGGGTTAAGTACAGAAAATATATCAGCTCACACATTGAGCTAAGTCCTCATCTCCACGATGAAGCCAACGTAGACAGCTTTGTTAATTCACTTGAGTCTGTACTCGTCTCTGCAGCTCGAGCCTCAACATCGCAAACTATAAATACACAAAGCAATAAAAAGACAAATCCACAAATCGAACAGCTCGTCCTCCATGCCTCACGTCAACTTACTAAAGCCCTACAGCAAGAAAAAGATTATGTCCACCGCCGCTATATAGAGCAATTGTCTACTTCTAGTATAAAACACTCACTATGGAGAGCTCACCCAACTCTAAGCTCACCGAAAGAAACCGTGATGCCTATTAGAAATCCCACAGGCGGCTGGGCGCGCATCGATGCAGACAGAGCCAGCACGTTTGCCAATCACCTTAAAAATATCTTCCAACCAAATCCGGCCACTAGTGCCTTTACTTTGCCGACTTTACCATATGAGCCTCAGCTTCAACATGAACCAATCGAGTTTCGCCCAAACGAAATCGCTAATATCATCAAAAACCAACTAAATCCGAAAAAATCACCAGGCTTCCATATTGCGCCGTCTGCACTATCACCCAGCTCTTCAATGCCATCGCAAAACTTGGCCACTTTCCAGCGAGATGGAAAAAGTCAATTATAATAATGATAGCAAAGCCGGGAAAAGACCACACAATTCCCACGTCGTATAGACCTATAAGCCTACTTTCATGCTTATCTAAACTCTTTGAGAAATGCATTCTGACTCGAATAAACACATACCTAAGGATCCAGGAAGGAATCCCGTCACATCAGTTTGGGTTTCGTGAAAAGCACGGAACAATTGAGCAGGTCAACCGGATAACAGCAGAAATTCGGAATGCATTCGAAAAACGCGAGTACTGTACCGCAATATTTCTAGATGTCTCTCAAGCATTTGATAGAGTCTGGCTAGAAGGTCTAATGTACAAGATCAAGACAACGCTCCCTTGTAATACCCACAAGCTTTTAGAGTCTTACCTTTACGACAGAAAATTTGCTGTGAGGTGCAACACAGATATATCTGACGAATTCACTGTTGGAGCTGGAGTACCTCAAGGAATTGTACTCGGACCAACATTATATGTTCTCTACACAGCAGACATCCCGACAAGCACACGACTAACAACATCTACGTTTGCTGATGATACAGCTATTCTTAGCCGCTCAAAATTCCCGATGCAAGAAACTGCGCAACTAGCTCTTCATCTGATGGATGTTGAAAAATGGCTATCAGACTGGCGAATTAAAGTAAACGAACAAAAATGCAAGCACGTTACGTTCACCTTGAATAGGCAAAACTGCCCGCCCCTTACGCTAAACAACACCCAACTCCCGCAAGCAAACGAGGTAACATATCTAGGAGTACACCTCGATAGAAGACTCACATGGCGTCGGCACATAGAAGCTAAAAGAACCCACCTAAAGCTAAAAGCCAGCAGCCTTCATTGGCTTATCAACGCTCGGTCTCCCCTTTGCCTTGAATATAAAGTCCTACTGTATAACTCGGTACTTAAACCTATATGGATGTACGGCTCCCAGTTATGGGGGAATGCCAGCAATAGCAATATTGACATAGTCCAGCGAGCTCAGTCGAAGATCTTGAGAACAATCACCGGGGCACCGTGGTACGTTCGCAACGAAAACATACATCGCGACTTAAACATTCTTCCAGTCAAAGATGTGATCGCAGAACAGAAGGAAAAGTACTTTAGGAAGCTATTGTCGCACCCTAACCACCTGGCGAGAGGTCTAACAAGGTTGAGCAACCAATCACGACTTCGTCGCAATGACCTACCCACCTAGCGACCGTCTTGAGGAACGCGCAACCAGAATGCAGTCTTAGTCTACTGTTAGTTAAATGTTAATGTTAAGATTTGAAAACTTATTGTTAGTCTCAAAATTAAGAGAAGATCCAATAAATAAAAGCAAAGTTTAATTGCAAAAAAAAAAAAAAAAAAAATTATAGGTGGTTAAACAATATTTTCGTCAATTAAATTGGAGTTTTTAATCTCATATTTTCAAAAAGTCATGGCTATCTACAATTTCTGTAGAGCTCTACTAAACCAACTGAACCTGCAATAGATACGTTTTGAACATAGAAACAGTTTTAGATAGCCATGACCCTTTTTTTAATTTTGGTTGGTACACATACATTTCAAAAATGATATTTACTAAAAACAATGATGGTCATAGCCATTTCACGGCCTACATAATTCAACATATGGTAAAATTTGATCAATTTCTTCTCTTAGGTGTGCCGCGGAAACTGTGGGTGATAGAACCTATGTTTGTTCTGGACTTTGGTTCAGGGGGGCTTAAAGGATATGGAGTATGGAGCAGGTGAAATTATGCTTGGAGATTTTTTGCTGTTGGCCTGTGTTATCGATTAAAATTTTTTAGCAATCGACATTTTTTCTCCATAGCATAGCTTGCAAATCCATAGCATAGCTAGAGTCTTTAGTCTGACTTTGCCGCATTTCGACGTGTTTTTGCGATTGCTCTCATCTGATTACCTATATCTTTGATAAGAGTTTCCCCTTTTCGCGTATCATCGTCGGAGCATATTTGACTTACATAGTTCATTGAACCACTCACTTCTTAAAAACAATATTATTATTCAATATTACTTCTGTCGTGCTCTTCGAATATTCATATATATATATTCCCTTCCTGAGTTCTATTCTTAGGTCGAGTAATCCCGTTACATTATTGTTACTCTCAAGCGGTTATTTGTCACGGCGTATCTCTTTTGTGACGTCTTCTCTTCGACGTGCCTGATCCGAGCGTGCCTCTCTACCACAAATTTCTAATTGATCTCTTCTCGCTCTCACTACAGTGGACAAATCTCAGTCAATAATGAGTCTAATTTGCACTGCTAAGAAATGCGAGTTTGGAGGATGCATCACTGGTGACTCGTATCTGTCCTGCTGGCTTTGTAACAACTGCTCACATATTAAATGTGCTGTGGTGCCTGTGGAAGTGATCCATTCACCTAGTCAGCCAATGGAATCGTCAAAGAGCCTTGATCCACCTATTGTCTTGGATCCTCCATCGTCGGAAAACTTGCAGGTTCCAGTGGCAACGTCTCCTAGGCCTCTGACTGGTGTGGCTGTTGCACCTCGTAAAGCTTTATTTGTATCCCGCCTCATGCCGGATGCCACTGTGGATGATGTCAGGAGTCACCTCTCAAACCATCTTAAGGTAGCTCCTAATGAATTAGCGGTCACTTGATCCATCAGCCTGGAATGAGCACAGTATTATTCATGAATTTTTAGCCAAAGATCCTCCCCCCGCTGCTACCAAAACGTTCGAAGTATTCTGGGTAAATTGAGCCAATTTTTTACTAAGAGTGCTTCTTTTGATTTTGATGCTATTGCACTTACTGAAACCTGGCTTAATTCCTCTGTCTCTGATTATGAAATTTTTGTTGCAAAGTACACTGTGTTTCGAATAGATAGACCATCTTTCGGTGGTGGTGTCCTTGCTGTTAATAATAAATTCTCAGCTGTTCCTATATACCTCCATCAGTTGAGGATACTGTATATTTACACCACCTCGAGGCTATTAAGTTCGTTCTATCATTAGTCAGTGACTCTGATTTTGTCCTAATTATGGGTGATTTCAACCTTTCCAAAATCTCCAGGATCCCGTGTGAAGATGACAATTCCTTGCATGCCAGTTGTCAAAACGACTTTATTGATGCATTAATTGAAATTGTTCTTTTCCAAATTAACCCCATCCTTAACACACTTAGAAGATCTCTAGACCTTATATTCTGTAATAGGATATCCTCTGTGACTGTAAATCGGTCTTCACCTCTATCGCTTCCTGAGGACGTTCACCATCCTACACTATTGGCTTCGGTATTAATTGATGTCCCTAATATGCTAACTATAAGACTCAGTATCGTAAATGTTTCCGAAAAACGGATTATAATGCTCTTCGCAATCATTTAGCTGGATTTGACTGGGAATATCTTTCATTTTATAACTCTATTGATGCTGCTACTGATTCTTTTTATGATGTAATCCACGATGCCTTGGACAAATTTGTTCCTGTAGTTTCATTGTCCTCATCAAATAAACCACCATGGTTTAATAAACACCTATCTCGTCTTAAGAACAGGAAATCTAGAGCTTACAAAATGTTTCTTAAGTCTGGATCTTTGTTTCATCAGACAATCTTTCTTTACATTTGCAACCAGTTTATTATTCTTAATAATCAACTTTATAAGCGTTACATCGTGAATTGTAAGGCAAGCTTCCGAAATGATCCGAGCTCCTTCTATTCGTTTGTCAATATGAAACGTAAATCCAGTCTTTTTCCTCCTTCCCTAACTTATAAAAATATTTCTGATTCTTCAGAACAAGGTATTGCTAATCTCTTCGCTTCATTTTTTCAATCAACTTATTCGTCCGATTCTTATAATTTAAATTCTACATACCCTTATAAAATTCCGTATATAAACAATATTTACTTGTCTAAATTTAATCATCTTGATGTTTTTAATGCTCTTTCAACCTTGGATATCTCATTTTCTGCTGGTCCCGATAATGTCCCGAGCTGTATTCTCAGGCACTGCTCTGATATCCTATGCTACCCTCTTACCATCCTATTCAATTTATCTCTAGACCTTTCATGCCTTCCTAAGAGATGGAATGAATCTTTTATTATTCCACTTCATAAGAAAGGTTCTAAAATACTTATAGATAACTACCGCGGTATTGCTAAGCTTTCTGCTATTCCCAAGCTGCTGGAGAAATTGGTTACATTGCAACTGTAACATCATTGCAAAAGCATAATTTCCTCCTCCCAGCATGGTTTTGTCAAATATCGTTCTACAACAACCAATCAGCTAGAATTCACTTCGATCGTCCACAAGGGTTATCTAAAACGAATGCAAACCGATGTAGTTTACACCGATTTTAGCAAAGCTTTCGATTCTGTTAATCATCGTCTCCTTCTAAGGAAACTTTATCTTATGGGTTTTCCTCCTAATATCATACAGTGGATGACTTCATATCTATCAAACTACGCAGCGGATTTTGTTTAAGAACATCACATTATATTATAAAAGTAACATCTGGTGTTCCGCAAGGCAGTCACTTAGGACCTCTTCTGTTTATCCTCTTCACGACTTACCTAGTGTCGTGAGCTATGCTTCTACACTTATGTATGCTGATGATGTCAAGCTCTGCTTTTCTTTCTCTGACCACTTCCTTCATAAACATCTGCAATTCGACCTTGATTAAGTTTTCTTGTGGTGCTCTAACAATCTTCTCTCACTAAATTCAAAGTGCAAGGTTATGACGTTTAATCGTAGCATGCCTCATGTCATCTCGTACTCACTTGGGAATCACTTTTTAGATCGTGTATCCTTAATTAATGATCTTGGAGTTCTTTTCGATCACAAGCTGTCGTTTAATGAACATATTTCTGTAACAGTAAATAAAGCCAGAGGAGTACTTGCTTTTATCAAGCGTTGGTCAAAAGAGTTCACCACTAAAACGTTGTATGTCTCTTTGGCTCGACCGATCCTGGAATACTGTTCATGCGTTTGGAGTCCGCAGTATATGGTTCATCAAAAAAGTATTAAATCAGTGCAAAAGCAGTTTCTTTTATTTTCCTTAAAATATTTAAACTGGGACTCAGATGATCTTCTTCCACCATATCGTTGTCGGCTAAAATTATTAGACCTACCACCATTGCAGGTACGTCGTACTTGTGCTGGGGCCATGCTCCTTCATAAAATTATTCTTGGTCAAGTTGACTCGAAACTTTTACTCGAAAAGATACTTTTCTCTGTTCCAAACAGGTCAACCAGGTCCTTCCGACCCCTTTGGTTGCCAATTTGTAAATCTAATTTTGCGGATCATGATCCTTTTCGCGTTATTTGTAAAAACTATAACAATTTGTCACATATATTTTCGCCTGAATTATCTCTAGATGTAATAAAATCTAAATTTAATGTTTTTCTATTAGAATAATTTACCTAATTCCTAATTATAATTAATTTTAATAATATTTGTAAAAATAACAGATAATTGTTATATTCAATAAATAAATATGTAAATAAATAAATAACTGTTAACCGATTCGTGCGGTCTCAAAATAAGTGTTTGTCACTGAGACTTTGAGGAAAAAGTCTGAGAGCTACCGATTGAGTTGCTCGTATACAAATTTTGCGCACGCTCAGTCGAAGAACACTTTTTTCTGTTTTCGTTTGGTCTGCTCATTGTAGGACCGTTTGCTTGCGTTCGACAATTCAAAAAGTCTTTTGTGCTTGTATGTGTGTATGTGAAGTTTCGTGGGCTCAACCTGTCCATTTACTTTGTCTCTCGTGTAAACAGTGATTCATCAAATTTATTGAAAATGGGACGAGAAATTAATAAAAAAGTTCAATATTTTTTTATATTTAATTATATATATCTTAATATATATAAATCTCGTGTCACAATGTTTGTCTTCAATGGACTCCTTAACTCCTAAACCACTTAACCGATTGTAATGAAATTCGCACACCATGGTTCGATCCAACTTGAGAGATAGAATAGTTTAAATCTCAAATTATAGACGCAATTTTAATTTATTGCTAATTATTTGTCTGTTATTATTTGACGCCAGTTATTTGTTAACTCCAAATGATGAGTAAGTAATCAATAGATGGCGCTGCTATGGTAAATCTACGAACATGTCATATAAGCTACATTTTAACAGCATAATTACCACGTGTTGTTGACGCTATACAATTAATTAAATTTATTTTGTAGTGAACGAAATACCGTATAATTCAATTCCACTTTTTAAATTTTTAGTGTTAGCATAGCCGGCCACGTCTTACTCAGACTGAAGTGTAAATTGAATGCATATTATAACTAGATATTTGGAACGGTAAAATAGAACTGTCACCAAATACGCGTTGCATTAAACTACCCGACAATTTTTGCACTGTTGTTCAGGATAAAAATGAATTTAATCAGATTATTTTCCCGGGTATACAGAAAAAATCTTTGAATCGTGAATGGCTTGGTCAACGGGCGATTTTGGCAGATAAAAACGTTGATGTTGACGAAATTAACTACCAGATACAACAGTTGTTACCAGGCGATCTGATGTCTTCTAAATCAATCGATACTGTTGTTGATGAAAATGAAAGTATAAATTTTCCGATTGCATTTTTAAATTCATTAGATATTCCTGGAATGCCACCACATAGTCGTCGATTATAGATTGGCTCCCCTATTATTCTCCTCCGTAATTTGAATCCACCTCAATCATGTAACGGTACGCGTTTCACCGGAAATGATCACCGGAAACATTCTTGAAGCAACCATTTTGGCCCTGCTGCCATGTATTCCGATGATACCATCAGAATTTACCATACCCTTCAAAAGGCTACAGTTTCCCATTCGTTTAGCTTTCGCCATGTCTATAAATAAATCTCAAGGTCAATCAATGTCCATTTGTGGTTTAGATTTGAAAAATCCATGTTTTTCTCATGGGCAACTATATGTGTGTTGCGTGTTCACGTGTTGGGAAACCGTCAAATCTATTTGCGTTAGGTAAAGACAGTGTTAAGCAGAGCCCCTTAAATAATGGTGTTACTCCAATGAGTTCCGTTTCAAATCTGTTTTTATTTCATACACTTCTCTTACAAGAAAGATACATGAAAATCTTAAATCTTTTTAAAACTACTTATCAACGGACTGCACGCTGAAATGCTATATGACCCTTTCTTAAGTGATTCAAGTGCACCTCATAAATATTTGTTTAGACTGCAGGAGATCGTTTTCAAACCATGCTGTTGATTACTTATTCCTACTTATTCCTACTAACTTTGAAGCTATGATATGCAGCCTACAACAAAGCCTGACGGAATTTATGTCGTTTATGCGCACAACTATGCCAGATTTAATGTGAAACCAAAATCTATTGATTCAAATGCTGGTTTCACAACAATCCAAATAATGGCTTTCCTACGGATATCTACGTGGAACGCTAACGGCGTTTCGCAACATAAACTTGAGTTAGCTCAATTCCTACTCGACATTCATATCGACGTAATGCTGCTTTCGGAAACACACCTTACAAACAAATACAATTTTCAACTACGAGGATATTCATTCTACGGAACAAATCATCCAGATGGTAAAGCACATGGTGGGACTGGAATTCTAATCAGAAGCCGCATAAAGCACCATTATCAAAACAAATTTGCTAAAAACTACCTTCAGGCCACATCTATAAATATACAACTAAATACTGACAACCAACTTACACTAGCCGCCGTATACTGCCCCCCTCGCTTCAATATAGCTGAAGATGAGTTTATGCAGTTTTTCAACACACTTGGAGACCACTTCATAGCAGCAGGAGACTACAATGCCAAGCACACACACTGGGGATCCCGTCTCGTGACTCCAAAAGGGAAGCAGCTCTATAATGCAATTATCAAAGCCAAGAACAAGATCGACTATGTTTCTTCTGGCACACCAACATACTGGCCGGCAGACCCAAGGAAACTACCAGATTTAATAGACTTTGCGATTACCAAAAACATCCCTAAAAATCTGATAAGTGCCAATTGCCTATCGGATCTCTCATCTGATCACTCGCCTATCCTGTTTATTCTACTGCGACATCCAGGAACATTGGAACAACCATTAAAATTGACCTCACAGAAAACCAATTGGGTTAAGTACAGAAAATATATCAGCTCACACATTGAGCTAAGTCCTCATCTCCACGATGAAGCCAACGTAGACAGCTTTGTTAATTCACTTGAGTCTGTACTCGTCTCTGCAGCTCGAGCCTCAACATCGCAAACTATAAATACACAAAGCAATAAAAAGACAAATCCACAAATCGAACAGCTCGTCCTCGAAAAGCGGCGTTTACGTCGCGAGTGGCAACTCCACAGATCGCCATCTGCCAAGCAAAGCTTTAGACATGCCTCACGTCAACTTACTAAAGCCCTACAGCAAGAAGAAGATTATGTCCACCGCCGCTATATAGAGCAATTGTCTACTTCTAGTATAAAACACTCACTATGGAGAGCTCACCCAACTCTAAGCTCACCGAAAGAAACCGTGATGCCTATTAGAAATCCCACAGGCGGCTGGGCGCGCATCGATGCAGACAGAGCCAGCACGTTTGCCAATCACCTTAAAAATATCTTCCAACCAAATCCGGCCACTAGTGCCTTTACTTTGCCGACTTTACCATATGAGCCTCAGCTTCAACATGAACCAATCGAGTTTCGCCCAAACGAAATCGCTAATATCATCAAAAACCAACTAAATCCGAAAAAATCACCAGGCTTCCATATTGCGCCGTCTGCACTATCACCCAGCTCTTCAATGCCATCGCAAAACTTGGCCACTTTCCAGCGAGATGGAAAAAGTCAATTATAATAATGATAGCAAAGCCGGGAAAAGACCACACAATTCCCACGTCGTATAGACCTATAAGCCTACTTTCATGCTTATCTAAACTCTTTGAGAAATGCATTCTGACTCGAATAAACACATACCTAAGGATCCAGGAAGGAATCCCGTCACATCAGTTTGGGTTTCGTGAAAAGCACGGAACAATTGAGCAGGTCAACCGGATAACAGCAGAAATTCGGAATGCATTCGAAAAACGCGAGTACTGTACCGCAATATTTCTAGATGTCTCTCAAGCATTTGATAGAGTCTGGCTAGAAGGTCTAATGTACAAGATCAAGACAACGCTCCCTTGTAATACCCACAAGCTTTTAGAGTCTTACCTTTACGACAGAAAATTTGCTGTGAGGTGCAACACAGATATATCTGACGAATTCACTGTTGGAGCTGGAGTACCTCAAGGAATTGTACTCGGACCAACATTATATGTTCTCTACACAGCAGACATCCCGACAAGCACACGACTAACAACATCTACCACAAGGTCATACTGTAAACTGCGCCCGGTGTGTGTAGTTTGCGGAGAGCTTCATGACTCCGCACACTGCCCAGCGAACAAAGATGACAGCAACTCGAAAAAGTGCGGCAACTGCGGTGGCAGTTACCACACTGCTAATTATAGAGGATGCCCAGTCTATAAGGAGCTGAAAAGTCGCATCCACCAGAAAGGAATAGCTGCCCGCACCCAAAATGGACAGTTCACGGCGTCCAGATCAAGCCCTGAAGTCTTCTTCTCGACTGCAGCCAGATCCTCACTAGGACTCATTAACTCTGACAAAAATGTGACATACGCAAGTGCCTTAAAATCAGGACCGGCGACACCTGCCTCAAGAAGCACATTTCTGCAATCAGCATATCAAGAACCGAACACGGCTCAGCAACATCAACCAACAGAGCAGCCAAAAAGCACCTTTGAAGCTATGATATGCAGCCTACAACAAAGCCTGACGGAATTTATGTCGTTTATGCGCACAACTATGCCAGATTTAATGTGAAACCAAAATCTATTGATTCAAATGCTGGTTTCACAACAATCCAAATAATGGCTTTCCTACGGATATCTACGTGGAACGCTAACGGCGTTTCGCAACATAAACTTGAGTTAGCTCAATTCCTACTCGACAATCATATGGACGTAATGCTGCTTTCGGAAACACACCTTACAAACAAATACAATTTTCAACTACGAGGATATTCATTCTACGGAACAAATCATCCAGATGGTAAAGCACATGGTGGGACTGGAATTCTAATCAGAAGCCGCATAAAGCACCATTATCAAAACAAATTTGCTAAAAACTACCTTCAGGCCACATCTATAAATATACAACTAAATACTGACAACCAACTTACACTAGCCGCCGTATACTGCCCCCCTCGCTTCAATATAGCTGAAGATGAGTTTATGGAGTTTTTCAACACACTTGGAGACCACTTCATAGCAGCAGGAGACTACAATGCCAAGCACACACACTGGGGATCCCGTCTCGTGACTCCAAAAGGGAAGCAGCTCTATAATGCAATTATCAAAGCCAAGAACAAGATCGACTATGTTTCTTCTGGCACACCAACATACTGGCCGGCAGACCCAAGGAAACTACCAGATTTAATAGACTTTGCGATTACCAAAAACATCCCTAAAAATCTGATAAGTGCCAATTGCCTATCGGATCTCTCATCTGATCACTCGCCTGTCCTGTTTATTCTACTGCGACATCCAGGAACATTGGAACAACCATTAAAATTGACCTCACAGAAAACCAATTGGGTTAAGTACAGAAAATATATCAGCTCACACATTGAGCTAAGTCCTCATCTCCACGATGAAGCCAACGTAGACAGCTTTGTTAATTCACTTGAGTCTGTACTCGTCTCTGCAGCTCGAGCCTCAACATCGCAAACTATAAATACACAAAGCAATAAAAAGACAAATCCACAAATCGAACAGCTCGTCCTCGAAAAGCGGCGTTTACGTCGCGAGTGGCAACTCCACAGATCGCCATCTGCCAAGCAAAGCTTTAGACATGCCTCACGTCAACTTACTAAAGCCCTACAGCAAGAAAAAGATTATGTCCACCGCCGCTATATAGAGCAATTGTCTACTTCTAGTATAAAACACTCACTATGGAGAGCTCACCCAACTCTAAGCTCACCGAAAGAAACCGTGATGCCTATTAGAAATCCCACAGGCGGCTGGTCGCGCATCGATGCAGACAGAGCCAGCACGTTTGCCAATCACCTTAAAAATATCTTCCAACCAAATCCGGCCACTAGTGCCTTTACTTTGCCGACTTTACCATATGAGCCTCAGCTTCAACATGAACCAATCGAGTTTCGCCCAAACGAAATCGCTAATATCATCAAAAACCAACTAAATCCGAAAAAATCACCAGGCTTCCATATTGCGCCGTCTGCACTATCACCCAGCTCTTCAATGCCATCGCAAAACTTGGCCACTTTCCAGCGAGATGGAAAAAGTCAATTATAATAATGATAGCAAAGCCGGGAAAAGACCACACAATTCCCACGTCGTATAGACCTATAAGCCTACTTTCATGCTTATCTAAACTCTTTGAGAAATGCATTCTGACTCGAATAAACACATACCTAAGGATCCAGGAAGGAATCCCGTCACATCAGTTTGGGTTTCGTGAAAAGCACGGAACAATTGAGCAGGTCAACCGGATAACAGCAGAAATTCGGAATGCATTCGAAAAACGCGAGTACTGTACCGCAATATTTCTAGATGTCTCTCAAGCATTTGATAGAGTCTGGCTAGAAGGTCTAATGTACAAGATCAAGACAACGCTCCCTTGTAATACCCACAAGCTTTTAGAGTCTTACCTTTACGACAGAAAATTTGCTGTGAGGTGCAACACAGATATATCTGACGAATTCACTGTTGGAGCTGGAGTACCTCAAGGAATTGTACTCGGACCAACATTATATGTTCTCTACACAGCAGACATCCCGACAAGCACACGACTAACAACATCTACGTTTGCTGATGATACAGCTATTCTTAGCCGCTCAAAATTCCCGATGCAAGAAACTGCGCAACTAGCTCTTCATCTGATGGATGTTGAAAAATGGCTATCAGACTGGCGAATTAAAGTAAACGAACAAAAATGCAAGCACGTTACGTTCACCTTGAATAGGCAAAACTGCCCGCCCCTTACGCTAAACAACACCCAACTCCCGCAAGCAAACGAGGTAACATATCTAGGAGTACACCTCGATAGAAGACTCACATGGCGTCGGCACATAGAAGCTAAAAGAACCCACCTAAAGCTAAAAGCCAGCAGCCTTCATTGGCTTATCAACGCTCGGTCTCCCCTTTGCCTTGAATATAAAGTCCTACTGTATAACTCGGTACTTAAACCTATATGGATGTACGGCTCCCAGTTATGGGGGAATGCCAGCAATAGCAATATTGACATAGTCCAGCGAGCTCAGTCGAAGATCTTGAGAACAATCACCGGGGCACCGTGGTACGTTCGCAACGAAAACATACATCGCGACTTAAACATTCTTCCAGTCAAAGATGTGATCGCAGAACAGAAGGAAAAGTACTTTAGGAAGCTATTGTCGCACCCTAACCACCTGGCGAGAGGTCTAACAAGGTTGAGCAACCAATCACGACTTCGTCGCAATGACCTACCCACCTAGCGACCGTCTTGAGGAACGCGCAACCAGAATGCAGTCTTAGTCTACTGTTAGTTAAATGTTAATGTTAAGATTTGAAAACTTATTGTTAGTCTCAAAATTAAGAGAAGATCCAATAAATAAAAGCAAAGTTTAATTGCAAAAAAAAAAAAAAAAAATTATAGGTGGTTAAACAATATTTTCGTCAATTAAATTGGAGTTTTTAATCTCATATTTTCAAAAAGTCATGGCTATCTACAATTTCTGTAGAGCTCTACTAAACCAACTGAACCTGCAATAGATACGTTTTGAACATAGAAACAGTTTTAGATAGCCATGACCCTTTTTTTAATTTTGGTTGGTACACATACATTTCAAAAATGATATTTACTAAAAACAATGATGGTCATAGCCATTTCACGGCCTACATAATTCAACATATGGTAAAATTTGATCAATTTCTTCTCTTAGGTGTGCCGCGGAAACTGTGGGTGATAGAACCTATGTTTGTTCTGGACTTTGGTTCAGGGGGGCTTAAAGGATATGGAGTATGGAGCAGGTGAAATTATGCTTGGAGATTTTTTGCTGTTGGCCTGTGTTATCGATTAAAATTTTTTAGCAATCGACATTTTTTCTCCATAGCATAGCTTGCAAATCCATAGCATAGCTAGAGTCTTTAGTCTGACTTTGCCGCATTTCGACGTGTTTTTGCGATTGCTCTCATCTGATTACCTATATCTTTGATAAGAGTTTCCCCTTTTCGCGTATCATCGTCGGAGCATATTTGACTTACATAGTTCATTGAACCACTCACTTCTTAAAAACAATATTATTATTCAATATTACTTCTGTCGTGCTCTTCGAATATTCATATATATATATTCCCTTCCTGAGTTCTATTCTTAGGTCGAGTAATCCCGTTACATTATTGTTACTCTCAAGCGGTTATTTGTCACGGCGTATCTCTTTTGTGACGTCTTCTCTTCGACGTGCCTGATCCGAGCGTGCCTCTCTACCACAAATTTCTAATTGATCTCTTCTCGCTCTCACTACAGTGGACAAATCTCAGTCAATAATGAGTCTAATTTGCACTGCTAAGAAATGCGAGTTTGGAGGATGCATCACTGGTGACTCGTATCTGTCCTGCTGGCTTTGTAACAACTGCTCACATATTAAATGTGCTGTGGTGCCTGTGGAAGTGATCCATTCACCTAGTCAGCCAATGGAATCGTCAAAGAGCCTTGATCCACCTATTGTCTTGGATCCTCCATCGTCGGAAAACTTGCAGGTTCCAGTGGCAACGTCTCCTAGGCCTCTGACTGGTGTGGCTGTTGCACCTCGTAAAGCTTTATTTGTATCCCGCCTCATGCCGGATGCCACTGTGGATGATGTCAGGAGTCACCTCTCAAACCATCTTAAGGTAGCTCCTAATGAATTAGCGGTCACTTGATCCATCAGCCTGGAATGAGCACAGTATTATTCATGAATTTTTAGCCAAAGATCCTCCCCCCGCTGCTACCAAAACGTTCGAAGTATTCTGGGTAAATTGAGCCAATTTTTTACTAAGAGTGCTTCTTTTGATTTTGATGCTATTGCACTTACTGAAACCTGGCTTAATTCCTCTGTCTCTGATTATGAAATTTTTGTTGCAAAGTACACTGTGTTTCGAATAGATAGACCATCTTTCGGTGGTGGTGTCCTTGCTGTTAATAATAAATTCTCAGCTGTTCCTATATACCTCCATCAGTTGAGGATACTGTATATTTACACCACCTCGAGGCTATTAAGTTCGTTCTATCATTAGTCAGTGACTCTGATTTTGTCCTAATTATGGGTGATTTCAACCTTTCCAAAATCTCCTGGATCCCGTGTGAAGATGACAATTCCTTGCATGCCAGTTGTCAAAACGACTTTATTGATGCATTAATTGAAATTGCTCTTTTCCAAATTAACCCCATCCTTAACACACTTAGAAGATCTCTAGACCTTATATTCTGTAATAGGATATCCTCTGTGACTGTAAATCGGTCTTCACCTCTATCGCTTCCTGAGGACGTTCACCATCCTACACTATTGGCTTCGGTATTAATTGATGTCCCTAATATGCTAACTATAAGACTCAGTATCGTAAATGTTTCCGAAAAACGGATTATAATGCTCTTCGCAATCATTTAGCTGGATTTGACTGGGAATATCTTTCATTTTATAACTCTATTGATGCTGCTACTGATTCTTTTTATGATGTAATCCACGATGCCTTGGACAAATTTGTTCCTGTAGTTTCATTGTCCTCATCAAATAAACCACCATGGTTTAATAAACACCTATCTCGTCTTAAGAACAGGAAATCTAGAGCTTACAAAATGTTTCTTAAGTCTGGATCTTTGTTTCATCAGACAATCTTTCTTTACATTTGCAACCAGTTTATTATTCTTAATAATCAACTTTATAAGCGTTACATCGTGAATTGTAAGGCAAGCTTCCGAAATGATCCGAGCTCCTTCTATTCGTTTGTCAATATGAAACGTAAATCCAGTCTTTTTCCTCCTTCCCTAACTTATAAAAATATTTCTGATTCTTCAGAACAAGGTATTGCTAATCTCTTCGCTTCATTTTTTCAATCAACTTATTCGTCCGATTCTTATAATTTAAATTCTACATACCCTTATAAAATTCCGTATATAAACAATATTTACTTGTCTAAATTTAATCATCTTGATGTTTTTAATGCTCTTTCAACCTTGGATATCTCATTTTCTGCTGGTCCCGATAATGTCCCGAGCTGTATTCTCAGGCACTGCTCTGATATCCTATGCTACCCTCTTACCATCCTATTCAATTTATCTCTAGACCTTTCATGCCTTCCTAAGAGATGGAATGAATCTTTTATTATTCCACTTCATAAGAAAGGTTCTAAAATACTTATAGATAACTACCGCGGTATTGCTAAGCTTTCTGCTATTCCCAAGCTGCTGGAGAAATTGGTTACATTGCAACTGTAACATCATTGCAAAAGCATAATTTCCTCCTCCCAGCATGGTTTTGTCAAATATCGTTCTACAACAACCAATCAGCTAGAATTCACTTCGATCGTCCACAAGGGTTATCTAAAACGAATGCAAACCGATGTAGTTTACACCGATTTTAGCAAAGCTTTCGATTCTGTTAATCATCGTCTCCTTCTAAGGAAACTTTATCTTATGGGTTTTCCTCCTAATATCATACAGTGGATGACTTCATATCTATCAAACTACGCAGCGGATTTTGTTTAAGAACATCACATCTCATATTATAAAAGTAACATCTGGTGTTCCGCAAGGCAGTCACTTAGGACCTCTTCTGTTTATCCTCTTCACGACTTACCTAGTGTCGTGAGCTATGCTTCTACACTTATGTATGCTGATGATGTCAAGCTCTGCTTTTCTTTCTCTGACCACTTCCTTCATAAACATCTGCAATTCGACCTTGATTAAGTTTTCTTGTGGTGCTCTAACAATCTTCTCTCACTAAATTCAAAGTGCAAGGTTATGACGTTTAATCGTAGCATGCCTCATGTCATCTCGTACTCACTTGGGAATCACTTTTTAGATCGTGTATCCTTAATTAATGATCTTGGAGTTCTTTTCGATCACAAGCTGTCGTTTAATGAACATATTTCTGTAACAGTAAATAAAGCCAGAGGAGTACTTGCTTTTATCAAGCGTTGGTCAAAAGAGTTCACCACTAAAACGTTGTATGTCTCTTTGGCTCGACCGATCCTGGAATACTGTTCATGCGTTTGGAGTCCGCAGTATATGGTTCATCAAAAAAGTATTAAATCAGTGCAAAAGCAGTTTCTTTTATTTTCCTTAAAATATTTAAACTGGGACTCAGATGATCTTCTTCCACCATATCGTTGTCGGCTAAAATTATTAGACCTACCACCATTGCAGGTACGTCGTACTTGTGCTGGGGCCATGCTCCTTCATAAAATTATTCTTGGTCAAGTTGACTCGAAACTTTTACTCGAAAAGATACTTTTCTCTGTTCCAAACAGGTCAACCAGGTCCTTCCGACCCCTTTGGTTGCCAATTTGTAAATCTAATTTTGCGGATCATGATCCTTTTCGCGTTATTTGTAAAAACTATAACAATTTGTCACATATATTTTCGCCTGAATTATCTCTAGATGTAATAAAATCTAAATTTAATGTTTTTCTATTAGAATAATTTACCTAATTCCTAATTATAATTAATTTTAATAATATTTGTAAAAATAACAGATAATTGTTATATTCAATAAATAAATATGTAAATAAATAAATAACTGTTAACCGATTCGTGCGGTCTCAAAATAAGTGTTTGTCACTGAGACTTTGAGGAAAAAGTCTGAGAGCTACCGATTGAGTTGCTCGTATACAAATTTTGCGCACGCTCAGTCGAAGAACACTTTTTTCTGTTTTCGTTTGGTCTGCTCATTGTAGGACCGTTTGCTTGCGTTCGACAATTCAAAAAGTCTTTTGTGCATGTATGTGTGTATGTGAAGTTTCGTGGGCTCAACCTGTCCATTTACTTTGTCTCTCGTGTAAACAGTGATTTCGTTGTGAACAGTGATTCGTGTAAACAGTGAATTTATTGAAAATGGGACGAGAAATTAATAAAAAAGTTCAATATTTTTTTATATTTAATTATATATATCTTAATATATATAAATCTCGTGTCACAATGTTTGTCTTCAATGGACTCCTTAACTCCTAAACCACTTAACCGATTGTAATGAAATTCGCACACCATGGTTCGATCCAACTTGAGAGATAGAATAGTTTAAATCTCAAATTATAGACGCAATTTTAATTTATTGCTAATTATTTGTCTGTTATTATTTGACGCCAGTTATTTGTTAATTCCAAATGATGAGTAAGTAATCAATAGATGGCGCTGCTATGGTAAATCTACGAACATGTCATATAAGCTACATTTTAACAGCATAATTACCACGTGTTGTTGACGCTATACAATTAATTAAATTTATTTTGTAGTGAACGAAATACCGTATAATTCAATTCCACTTTTTAAATTTTTAGTGTTAGCATAGCCGGCCACGTCTTACTCAGACTGAAGTGTAAATTGAATGCATATTATAACTAGATATTTGGAACGGTAAAATAGAACTGTCACCAAATACGCGTTGCATTAAACTACCCGACAATTTTTGCACTGTTGTTCAGGATAAAAATGAATTTAATCAGATTATTTTCCCGGGTATACAGAAAAAATCTTTGAATCGTGAATGGCTTGGTCAACGGGCGATTTTGGCAGATAAAAACGTTGATGTTGACGAAATTAACTACCAGATACAACAGTTGTTACCAGGCGATCTGATGTCTTCTAAATCAATCGATACTGTTGTTGATGAAAATGAGAGTATAAATTTTCCGATTGCATTTTTAAATTCATTAGATATTCCTGGAATGCCACCACATAGTCGTCGATTATAGATTGGCTCCCCTATTATTCTCCTCCGTAATTTGAATCCACCTCAATCATGTAACGGTACGCGTTTCACCGGAAATGATCACCGGAAACATTCTTGAAGCAACCATTTTGGCCCTGCTGCCATGTATTCCGATGATACCATCAGAATTTACCATACCCTTCAAAAGGCTACAGTTTCCCATTCGTTTAGCTTTCGCCATGTCTATAAATAAATCTCAAGGTCAATCAATGTCCATTTGTGGTTTAGATTTGAAAAATCCATGTTTTTCTCATGGGCAACTATATGTGTGTTGCGTGTTCACGTGTTGGGAAACCGTCAAATCTATTTGCGTTAGGTAAAGACAGTGTTAAGAAGAGCCCCTTAAATAATGGTGTTACTCCAATGAGTTCCGTTTCAAATCTGTTTTTATTTCATACACTTCTCTTACAAGAAAGATACATGAAAATCTTAAATCTTTTTAAAACTACTTATCAACGGACTGCACGCTGAAATGCTATATGACCCTTTCTTAAGTGATTCAAGTGCACCTCATAAATATTTGTTTAGACTGCAGGAGATCGTTTTCAAACCATGCTGTTGATTACTTATTCCTACTTATTCCTCTTACATTCTATCTTTGGAATTCATATCGAATTCAATTCTTGGACAGACAGGTTAACCGAAAACATTGTGCACCGATTGGTGTTAAATTAAATTGAAATTATTTATAATTCAAAAAAATAGATATTAATGTTTAAAAGTTTAAGACTGTCTGCCTTGCCTACCTCATTCATGAGTTTAAGCGTCACATATTATTTACTATATTATATTGCAATATACTTTATTTGTTGTAAATTTAAATGGAAATAATAAATCTGATAAATTTTTATTTTACACCTATTGATTTCTGCTTAATATCAAGTGTAAGAACATTTTAATTAATTGTGTTCAACGTACTTCCCCTTCAAATCTCAGTCCAGTGAATTTGTATACCAACATCAACATTTTCGTCTTTGTTCGTAAATAATTTCATTGTACTAAAGGGTTATAGTAGTAGAAAGTCAAATAAGGAGATCACCATATTTTTTTAAACCATCTGTGTGAAAAAGCAACAGCAACGCGTGTCCGGGTCAGCTAGTTAATTTATATTTTTTATATTAAATGTTAAGCTTAACTCAAAATAAATGAATTTAAAAAAAAAACTATTCATTTTTTAATTAAAATAATCAATATATTAGTTTGAAATTGGAAAAATTCGCGTTTAAAATTTTAAGAAGTTTTTTTGTGAAAATTGCATATACCATGTACCACTGTGCAGCGAAACGAAAAAAAATTAATGAAAAGACTTTTTGCGCTGACTTTTTCAGTCAATCGGTCTTTTACTGAGTCTCTCTCCGCGAGCGTCACTCGAATCTCTCATTGAGCGATGTTCGGTAGACGAGAGTTTCATGATTGGCTCATCGTAATTCGTTCAACAAAAAACCGAAACAAAACGAAACAAAGTGTGCTGCTCAGAGAGAAACCGAAACGGCATGCTTTTTTTCGGTTGCTCTCGCGAGCAAAAAAAAACGGTTAACAGTTATTTGCAAGCTATGCTCCATAGTTCTCCATTTTTTAATTTAAAAACGAAAACAAAATAATTATATTTCCATATTTATATTTTTATGATTTTGGTTGGCAAAAATCCTCTTCCTGAACCCACCCCAAGGATGCCGACTAGAAATGACGCTACAGTGCAAGTACAATGTCAGGCTAAAATAAGAAGTGTAACGTCGGCGATAGGATGGCAAAGGTTGAAACTAGGGGGCGGGGGTGGAGTGCCTACGTGGTAGCCCTATTTATTAATAGGACCCAATTTCCCTGTTTTATTGCGGATCTCGGCGACCTGGCAATAGGAAATAAAGCTGAGGTTAGAAAACCACGTGGATGTAGCCTTTTTTGCGTTTCTGCCACAATATGAGAAACTTCATTCGGAAAACAGAAAGCAAGAGATTACCCGTCCAGGGATCATCGCACTATAAGGAGGTGTCGTTAAGTCGGCGACAGCCATAAGACCACAAGCGGTGAATACTTGGTGTTGTGCCAAGGTGAGGCAGTTCGGGAATCGCCCAGACGAGTTCGAGAATCTCGGTGGAGGAGTTAAAATCTAATTTTGCGGATCATGATCCTTTTCGCGTTATTTTTAAAAACTATAACAATTTGTCACATATATTTTCGCCTGAATTATCCCTAGATGTAATAAAATCTAAATTTAATGTTTCTCTATTAGAATAATTTACCTAATTCCTAATTATAATTAATTTTAATAATATTTGTAAAAATAACAGATAATTGTTATATTCAATAAATAAATATGTAAATAAATAAATAACTGTTAACCGATTCGTGCGGTCTCAAAATAAGTGTTTGTCACTGAGACTTTGAGGAAAAAGTCTGAGAGCTACCGATTGAGTTGCTCGTATACAAATTTTGCGCACGCTCAGTCGAAGAACACTTTTTTCTGTTTTCGTTTGGTCTGCTCATTGTAGGACCGTTTGCTTGCGTTCGACAATTCAAAAAGTCTTTTGTGCATGTATGTGTGTATGTGAAGTTTCGTGGGCTCAACCTGTCCATTTACTTTGTAAATCTCTCGTGTAAACAGTGATTCATCAAATTTATTGAAAATGGGACGAGAAATTAATAAAAAAGTTCAATATTTGTTTATATTTAATTATATATATCTTAATATATATAAATCTCGTGTCACAATGTTTGTCTTCAATGGACTCCTTAACTCCTAAACCACTTAACCGATTGTAATGAAATTCGCACACCATGGTTCGATCCAACTTGAGAGATAGGATAGTTTAAATCTCAAATTATAGTCGCAATTTTAATTTATTGCTAATTATTTGTCTGTTATTATTTGACGCCAGTTATTTGTTAACTCCAAATGATGAGTAAGTAATCAATAGATGGCGCTGCTATGGTAAATCTACGAACATGACATATAAGCTACATTTTAACAGCATAATTACCACGTGTTGTTGACGCTATACAATTAATTAAATTTATTTTGTAGTGAACGAAATACCGTATAATTCAATTCCACTTTTTAAATTTTTAGTGTTAGCATAGCCGGCCACGTCTTACTCAGACTGAAGTGTAAATTGAATGCATATTATAACTAGATATTTGGAACGGTAAAATAGAACTGTCACCAAATACGCGTTGCATTAAACTACCCGACAATTTTTGCACTGTTGTTCAGGATAAAAATGAATTTAATCAGATTATTTTCCCGGATATACAGAAAAAATTTTTGAATCGTGAATGGCTTGGTCAACGGGCGATTTTGGCAGATAAAAACGTTGATGTTGACGAAATTAACTTCCAGATACAACAGTTGTTACCAGGCGATCTGATGTCTTCTAAATCAATCGATACTGTTGTTGATGAAAATGAAAGTATAAATTTTCCGATTGCATTTTTAAATTCATTAGATATCCCTGGAATGCCACCACATTCGTCGATTATAGATTGGCTCCCCTATTATTCTCCTCCGTAATTTGAATCCACCTCAATCATGTAACGGTACGCGTTTCACCGGAAATGATCACCGGAAACATTCTTGAAGCAACCATTTTGGCCCTGCTGCCATGTATTCCGATGATACCATCAGAATTTACCATACCCTTCAAAAGGCTACAGTTTCCCATTCGTTTAGCTTTCGCCATGTCTATAAATAAATCTCAAGGTCAATCAATGTCCATTTGTGGTTTAGATTTGAAAAATCCATGTTTTTCTCATGGGCAACTATATGTGTGTTGCGTGTTCACGTGTTGGGAAACCGTCAAATCTATTTGTGTTAGGTAAAGACAGTGTTAAGAAGAGCCCCTTAAATAATGGTGTTACTCCAATGAGTTCCGTTTCAAAACTGTTTTTATTTCATACACTTCTCTTACAAGAAAGATACATGAAAATCTTAAATCTTTTTAAAACTACTTATCAACGGACTGCACGCTGAAATGCTATATGACCCTTTCTTAAGTGATTCAAGTGCACCTCATAAATATTTGTTTAGACTGCAGGAGATCGTTTTCAAACCATGCTGTTGATTACTTATTCCTACTTATTCCTCTTACATTCTATCTTTGGAATTCATATCGAATTCAATTCTTGGACAGACAGGTTAACCGAAAACATTGTGCACCGATTGGTGTTAAATTAAATTGAAATTATTTATAATTCAAAAAAATAGATATTAATGTTTAAAAGTTTAAGACTGTCTGCCTTGCCTACCTCATTCATGAGTTTAAGCGTCACATATTATTTACTATATTATATTGCAATATACTTTATTTGTTATAAATTTAAATGGAAATAATAAATCTGATAAATTTTTATTTTGCACCTATTGATTTCTGCTTAATATCAAGTGTAAGAACATTTTAATTAATTGTGTTCAACGTACTTCCCCTTCAAATCTCAGTCCAGTGAATTTGTATACCAACATCAACATTTTCGTCTTTGTTCGTAAATAATTTCATTGTACTAAAGGGTTATAGTAGTAGAAAGTCAAATAAGGAGATCACCATATTTTTTTAAAAATACCATCTGTGTGAAAAAGCAAAAGCAACGCGTGTCCGGGTCAGCTAGTTAATTTATATTTTTTATATTAAATGTTAAGCTTAACTCAAAATAAATGAATTTAAAAAAAAAAACTATTCATTTTTTAATTAAAATAATCAATATATTAGTTTGAAATTGGAAAAATTCGCGTTTAAAATTTTAAGAAGTTTTTTTGTGAAAATTGCATATACCATGTACCACTGTGCAGCGAAACGAAAAAAAATTAATGAAAAGACTTTTTGCGCTGACTTTTTCAGTCAATCGGTCTTTTACTGAGTCTCTCTCCGCGAGCGTCACTCGAATCTCTCATTGAGCGATGTTCGGTAGACGAGAGTTTCATGATTGGCTCATCGTAATTCGTTCAACAAAAAACCGAAACAAAACGAAACAAAGTGTGCTGCTCAGAGAGAAACCGAAACGGCATGCTTTTTTTCGGTTGCTCTCGCGAGCAAAAAAAAACGGTTAACAGTTATTTGCAAGCTATGCTCCATAGTTCTCCATTTTTTAATTTAAAAACGAAAACAAAATAATTATATTTCCATATTTATATTTTTATGATTTTGGTTGGCAAAAATCCTCTTCCTGAACCCACCCCAAGGATGCCGACTAGAAATGACGCTACAGTGCAAATACAATGTCAGGCTAAAATAAGAAGTGTAACGTCGGCGATAGGATGGCAAAGGTTGAAACTAGGGGGCGGGGGTGGAGTGCCTACGTGGTAGCCCTATTTATTAATAGGACCCAATTTCCCTGTTTTATTGCGGATCTCGGCGACCTGGCAATAGGAAATAAAGCTGAGGTTAGAAAACCACGTGGATGTAGCCTTTTTTGCGTTTCTGCCACAATATGAGAAACTTCATTCGGAAAATAGAAAGCAAGAGATTACCCGTCCAGGGATCATCGCACTATAAGGAGGTGTCGTTAAGTCGGCTACAGCCATAAGACCACAAGCGGTGAATACTTGGTGTTGTGCCAAGGTGAGGCAGTTCGGGAATCGCCCAGACAAGTTCGAGAATCTCGGTGGAGGAGTTAAAATCTAATTTTGCGGATCATGATCCTTTTCGCGTTATTTTTAAAAACTATAACAATTTGTCACATATATTTTCGCCTGAATTATCCCTAGATGTAATAAAATCTAAATTTAATGTTTTTCTATTAGAATAATTTACCTAATTCCTAATTATAATTAATTTTAATAATATTTGTAAAAATAACAGATAATTGTTATATTCAATAAATAAATATGTAAATAAATAAATAACTGTTAACCGATTCGTGCGGTCTCAAAATAAGTGTTTGTCACTGAGACTTTGAGGAAAAAGTCTGAGAGCTACCGATTGAGTTGCTCGTATACAAATTTTGCGCACGCTCAGTCGAAGAACACTTTTTTCTGTTTTCGTTTGGTCTGCTCATTGTAGGACCGTTTGCTTGCGTTCGGCAATTCAAAAAGTCTTTTGTGCATGTATGTGTGTATGTGAAGTTTCGTGGGCTCAACCTGTCCATTTACTTTGTAAATCTCTCGTGTAAACAGTGATTCATCAAATTTATTGAAAATGGGACGAGAAATTAATAAAAAAGTTCAATATTTTTTTATATTTAATTATATATATCTTAATATATATAAATCTCGTGTCACAATGTTTGTCTTCAATGGACTCCTTAACTCCTAAACCACTTAACCGATTGTAATGAAATTCGCACACCATGGTTCGATCCAACTTGAGAGATAGGATAGTTTAAATCTCAAATTATAGTCGCAATTTTAATTTATTGCTAATTATTTGTCTGTTATTATTTGACGCCAGTTATTTGTTAACTCCAAATGATGAGTAAGTAATCAATAGATGGCGCTGCTATGGTAAATCTACGAACATGACATATAAGCTACATTTTAACAGCATAATTACCACGTGTTGTTGACGCTATACAATTAATTAAATTTATTTTGTAGTGAACGAAATACCGTATAATTCAATTCCACTTTTTAAATTTTTAGTGTTAGCATAGCCGGCCACGTCTTACTCAGACTGAAGTGTAAATTGAATGCATATTATAACTAGATATTTGGAACGGTAAAATAGAACTGTCACCAAATACGCGTTGCATTAAACTACCCGACAATTTTTGCACTGTTGTTCAGGATAAAAATGAATTTAATCAGATTATTTTCCGATATACAGAAAAAATTTTTGAATCGTGAATGGCTTGGTCAACGGGCGATTTTGGCAGATAAAAACGTTGATGTTGACGAAATTAACTTCCAGATACAACAGTTGTTACCAGGCGATCTGATGTCTTCTAAATCAATCGATACTGTTGTTGATGAAAATGAAAGTATAAATTTTCCGATTGCATTTTTAAATTCATTAGATATCCCTGGAATGCCACCACATAGTCGTCGATTATAGATTGGCTCCCCTATTATTCTCCTCCGTAATTTGAATCCACCTCAATCATGTAACGGTACGCGTTTCACCGGAAATGATCGCCGGAAACATTCTTGAAGCAACCATTTTGGCCCTGCTGCCATGTATTCCGATGATACCATCAGAATTTACCATACCCTTCAAAAGGCTACAGTTTCCCATTCGTTTAGCTTTCGCCATGTCTATAAATAAATCTCAAGGTCAATCAATGTCCATTTGTGGTTTAGATTTGAAAAATCCATGTTTTTCTCATGGGCAACTATATGTGTGTTGCGTGTTCACGTGTTGGGAAACCGTCAAATCTATTTGTGTTAGGTAAAGACAGTGTTAAGAAGAGCCCCTTAAATAATGGCGTTACTCCAATGAGTTCCGTTTCAAATCTGTTTTTATTTCATACACTTCTCTTACAAGAAAGATACATGAAAATCTTAAATCTTTTTAAAACTACTTATCAACGGACTGCACGCTGAAATGCTATATGACCCTTTCTTAAGTGATTCAAGTGCACCTCATAAATATTTGTTTAGACTGCAGGAGATCGTTTTCAAACCATGCTGTTGATTACTTATTCCTACTTATTCCTCTTACATTCTATCTTTGGAATTCATATCGAATTCAATTCTTGGACAGACAGGTTAACCGAAAACATTGTGCACCGATTGGTGTTAAATTAAATTGAAATTATTTATAATTCAAAAAAATAGATATTAATGTTTAAAAGTTTAAGACTGTCTGCCTTGCCTACCTCATTCATGAGTTTAAGCGTCACATATTATTTACTATATTATATTGCAATATACTTTATTTGTTGTAAATTTAAATGGAAATAATAAATCTGATAAATGTTTATTTTGCACCTATTGATTTCTGCTTAATATCAAGTGTAAGAACATTTTAATTAATTGTGTTCAACGTACTTCCCCTTCAAATCTCAGTCCAGTGAATTTGTATACCAACATCAACATTTTCGTCTTTGTTCGTAAATAATTTCATTGTACTAAAGGGTTATAGTAGTAGAAAGTCAAATAAGGAGATCACCATATTTTTTTAAAAATACCATCTGTGTGAAAAAGCAACAGCAACGCGTGTCCGGGTCAGCTAGTTAATTTATATTTTTTATATTAAATGTTAAGCTTAACTCAAAATAAATGAATTTAAAAAAAACTATTCATTTTTTAATTAAAATAATCAATATATTAGTTTGAAATTGGAAAAATTCGCGTTTAACATTTTAAGAAGTTTTTTTGTGAAAATTGCATATACCATGTACCACTGTGCAGCGAAACGAAAAAAAATTAATGAAAAGACTTTTTGCGCTGACTTTTTCAGTCAATCGGTCTTTTACTGAGTCTCTCTCCGCGAGCGTCACTCGAATCTCTCATTGAGCGATGTTCGGTAGACGAGAGTTTCATGATTGGCTCATCGTAATTCGTTCAACAAAAAACCGAAACAAAACGAAACAAAGTGTGCTGCTCAGAGAGAAACCGAAACGGCATGCTTTTTTTCGGTTGCTCTCGCGAGCAAAAAAAAACGGTTAACAGTTATTTGCAAGCTATGCTCCATAGTTCTCCATTTTTTAATTTAAAAACGAAAACAAAATAATTATATTTCCATATTTATATTTTTATGATTTTGGTTGGCAAAAATCCTCTTCCTGAACCCACCCCAAGGATGCCGACTAGAAATGACGCTACAGTGCAAGTACAATGTCAGGCTAAAATAAGAAGTGTAACGTCGGCGATAGGATGGCAAAGGTTGAAACTAGGGGGCGGGGGTGGAGTGCCTACGTGGTAGCCCTATTTATTAATAGGACCCAATTTCCCTGTTTTATTGCGGATCTCGGCGACCTGGCAATAGGAAATAAAGCTGAGGTTAGAAAACCACGTGGATGTAGCCTTTTTTGCGTTTCTGCCACAATATGAGAAACTTCATTCGGAAAATAGAAAGCAAGAGATTACCCGTCCAGGGATCATCGCACTATAAGGAGGTGTCGTTAAGTCGGCGACAGCCATAAGACCACAAGCGGTGAATACTTGGTGTTGTGCCAAGGTGAGGCAGTTCGGGAATCGCCCAGACGAGTTCGAGAATCTCGGTGGAGGAGTTAAAATCTAATTTTGCGGATCATGATCCTTTTCGCGTTATTTTTAAAAACTATAACAATTTGTCACATATATTTTCGCCTGAATTATCCCTAGATGTAATAAAATCTAAATTTAATGTTTCTCTATTAGAATAATTTACCTAATTCCTAATTATAATTAATTTTAATAATATTTGTAAAAATAACAGATAATTGTTATATTCAATAAATAAATATGTAAATAAATAAATAACTGTTAACCGATTCGTGCGGTCTCAAAATAAGTGTTTGTCACTGAGACTTTGAGGAAAAAGTCTGAGAGCTACCGATTGAGTTGCTCGTATACAAATTTTGCGCACGCTCAGTCGAAGAACACTTTTTTCTGTTTTCGTTTGGTCTGCTCATTGTAGGACCGTTTGCTTGCGTTCGACAATTCAAAAAGTCTTTTGTGCATGTATGTGTGTATGTGAAGTTTCGTGGGCTCAACCTGTCCATTTACTTTGTAAATCTCTCGTGTAAACAGTGATTCATCAAATTTATTGAAAATGGGACGAGAAATTAATAAAAAAGTTCAATATTTTTTTATATTTAATTATATATATCTTAATATATATAAATCTCGTGTCACAATGTTTGTCTTCAATGGACTCCTTAACTCCTAAACCACTTAACCGATTGTAATGAAATTCGCACACCATGGTTCGATCCAACTTGAGAGATAGGATAGTTTAAATCTCAAATTATAGTCGCAATTTTAATTTATTGCTAATTATTTGTCTGTTATTATTTGACGCCAGTTATTTGTTAACTCCAAATGATGAGTAAGTAATCAATAGATGGCGCTGCTATGGTAAATCTACGAACATGACATATAAGCTACATTTTAACAGCATAATTACCACGTGTTGTTGACGCTATACAATTAATTAAATTTATTTTGTAGTGAACGAAATACCGTATAATTCAATTCCACTTTTTAAATTTTTAGTGTTAGCATAGCCGGCCACGTCTTACTCAGACTGAAGTGTAAATTGAATGCATATTATAACTAGATATTTGGAACGGTAAAATAGAACTGTCACCAAATACGCGTTGCATTAAACTACCCGACAATTTTTGCACTGTTGTTCAGGATAAAAATGAATTTAATCAGATTATTTTCCCGGATATACAGAAAAAATTTTTGAATCGTGAATGGCTTGGTCAACGGGCGATTTTGGCAGATAAAAACGTTGATGTTGACGAAATTAACTTCCAGATACAACAGTTGTTACCAGGCGATCTGATGTCTTCTAAATCAATCGATACTGTTGTTGATGAAAATGAAAGTATAAATTTTTCGATTGCATTTTTAAATTCATTAGATATCCCTGGAATGCCACCACATAGTCGTCGATTATAGATTGGCTCCCCTATTATTCTCCTCCGTAATTTGAATCCACCTCAATCATGTAACGGTACGCGTTTCACCGGAAATGATCACCGGAAACATTCTTGAAGCAACCATTTTGGCCCTGCTGCCATGTATTCCGATGATACCATCAGAATTTACCATACCCTTCAAAAGGCTACAGTTTCCCATTCGTTTAGCTTTCGCCATGTCTATAAATAAATCTCAAGGTCAATCAATGTCCATTTGTGGTTTAGATTTGAAAAATCCATGTTTTTCTCATGGGCAACTATATGTGTGTTGCGTGTTCACGTGTTGGGAAACCGTCAAATCTATTTGCGTTAGGTAAAGACAGTGTTAAGAAGAGCCCCTTAAATAATGGTGTTACTCCAATGAGTTCCGTTTCAAAACTGTTTTTATTTCATACACTTCTCTTACAAGAAAGATACATGAAAATCTTAAATCTTTTTAAAACTACTTATCAACGGACTGCACGCTGAAATGCTATATGACCCTTTCTTAAGTGATTCAAGTGCACCTCATAAATATTTGTTTAGACTGCAGGAGATCGTTTTCAAACCATGCTGTTGATTACTTATTCCTACTTATTCCTCTTACATTCTATCTTTGGAATTCATATCGAATTCAATTCTTGGACAGACAGGTTAACCGAAAACATTGTGCACCGATTGGTGTTAAATTAAATTGAAATTATTTATAATTCAAAAAAATAGATATTAATGTTTAAAAGTTTAAGACTGTCTGCCTTGCCTACCTCATTCATGAGTTTAAGCGTCACATATTATTTACTATATTATATTGCAATATACTTTATTTGTTGTAAATTTAAATGGAAATAATAAATCTGATAAATGTTTATTTTGCACCTATTGATTTCTGCTTAATATCAAGTGTAAGAACATTTTAATTAATTGTGTTCAACGTACTTCCCCTTCAAATCTCAGTCCAGTGAATTTGTATACCAACATCAACATTTTCGTCTTTGTTCGTAAATAATTTCATTGTACTAAAGGGTTATAGTAGTAGAAAGTCAAATAAGGAGATCACCATATTTTTTTAAAAATACCATCTGTGTGAAAAAGCAAAAGCAACGCGTGTCCGGGTCAGCTAGTTAATTTATATTTTTTATATTAAATGTTAAGCTTAACTCAAAATAAATGAATTTAAAAAAAAAAACTATTCATTTTTTAATTAAAATAATCAATATATTAGTTTGAAATTGGAAAAATTCGCGTTTAAAATTTTAAGAAGTTTTTTTGTGAAAATTGCATATACCATGTACCACTGTGCAGCGAAACGAAAAAAAATTAATGAAAAGACTTTTTGCGCTGACTTTTTCAGTCAATCGGTCTTTTACTGAGTCTCTCTCCGCGAGCGTCACTCGAATCTCTCATTGAGCGATGTTCGGTAGACGAGAGTTTCATGATTGGCTCATCGTAATTCGTTCAACAAAAAACCGAAACAAAACGAAACAAAGTGTGCTGCTCAGAGAGAAACCGAAACGGCATGCTTTTTTTCGGTTGCTCTCGCGAGCAAAAAAAAACGGTTAACAGTTATTTGCAAGCTATGCTCCATAGTTCTCCATTTTTTAATTTAAAAACGAAAACAAAATAATTATATTTCCATATTTATATTTTTATGATTTTGGTTGGCAAAAATCCTCTTCCTGAACCCACCCCAAGGATGCCGACTAGAAATGACGCTACAGTGCAAATACAATGTCAGGCTAAAATAAGAAGTGTAACGTCGGCGATAGGATGGCAAAGGTTGAAACTAGGGGGCGGGGGTGGAGTGCCTACGTGGTAGCCCTATTTATTAATAGGACCCAATTTCCCTGTTTTATTGCGGATCTCGGCGACCTGGCAATAGGAAATAAAGCTGAGGTTAGAAAACCACGTGGATGTAGCCTTTTTTGCGTTTCTGCCACAATATGAGAAACTTCATTCGGAAAATAGAAAGCAAGAGATTACCCGTCCAGGGATCATCGCACTATAAGGAGGTGTCGTTAAGTCGGCGACAGCCATAAGACCACAAGCGGTGAATACTTGGTGTTGTGCCAAGGTGAGGCAGTTCGGGAATCGCCCAGACGAGTTCGAGAATCTCGGTGGAGGAGTTAAGATAACTTGGTTGGCAGCGAAACAGAACTCAAGCGTTGTGCGTAAAGGACCGGATGCAACAGAAATCGAGTCTCGCCACTTGGCCCCCCAAGCGGTGCGGCTGCGGTGGAACGTCAAACAGCTACGAACTCAGAGCAGAGGGAGCCCAGAGAAGTCCAAGAGAAGGAGCGCAGCCAGACCGAAGCGTTTGCGGCGCTTATAAGGGGCGTTCTACGGAGAATAGGTGCCAGTTTGGACCTTTTGGAGGACTTGGCAGAGTGATCATTAGACAGAAGACAGTACGGCGCTAACCTGGACGCGTCGCCGCGGAAGGAGGTAGTGTTTGGTAAAATCCCCAACTATGACCCCAACATGATATTCAATAGCAGTATTGCACCCTTATACGATATAGACAGTTATGCAAAAGAATCAAAGTTGAGACTCGAAAACGCGCATAAAAGGGCAAGAATGATGATCTATCAAAACAAGACCAAACAGAAAGAAACATGGGATAAGAATTCAATATTTTGAAAATAAGAAGTATGAGATAGAGTTTTACTAAAAAATGAAGTAGAACATAAATAAGACTTTAAGTAAACAGGACCCTACAAGGTAGAAATTATAGCTATGAAGCAGCTTACATCAATATATATATATATCTGACCGTATATAGATGGCCGATCTGATCTTCAACCAAGAGACGAATGAGCAATGGAATGTAGACTTTTATGTACTTGTCAGTTTTGCTGTCTAATTGATACTAAAGAAAAGTTACAGATTTGCCATTTGTGGCTGAAGGGGTCATTTCTCCTGCTGCCGTCTTGATCCTGACCGCTCGAAACATATTGTTGATCACATTTGCTTGATGCCATGATCCTGGTGTTGTGTTGGACGAGAACAACGCTGCCGATTGAAATGTTAGGGGTTGTCGTGGTCCACTTAGGGCGCTGCTGCAGCATTGTCAGATACTTCTTGTGCCATTGTTTCTAGAAGCCTTGGCACATGGATCGGATACTCTGCTAGTATCCCAGTCGATTCACAGGGATGTGGCCAAAATCCGCCTCCGGGATCGGCGTGAATGGTGTACCAATAAGAAAATGGGCTGGTGATAGATAGCTGACATCTGTATCTGATGTGTAGCATAGGGGCCGTGAGTTGTCGACAGCACTAATTTGCGCAAGCAAGGTGCTCATTTTTATACCCTTGCAGAGGGTATTATAATTTTGGTCAAAAGTGTGCAACGCAGTGAAGGAGACATCTCCGACCCCATAAAGTATATATATTCTTGATCAGGATCACCTCCTGAGTCGATATGAGCATATTCGTCTGTCCGTCTGTCTGTCTGTCTGTCGGTTTCTACGCAAACTAGTCTCTCAGCTTTGGAGCTATCGAGTTGAAACTTTGCACACATCCGGTTTTTCCTTGCAGGTAGTATATAAGTCGGAACGGTCGGGATCGATCGACTATATCCTATAGCTGCCATATAACTGATTGATCGGAAACGCCATAACTTTGGTGTTTTTTAAGATAGAAAGATGGGACTTGGTACAGATTACTCTTTGAGCAGAATAATTCAATATGCCAAATTTCATAAGGATCAGCCGACTATATACGATCCGCTATATATCTAATAATATAATATGCGTCGCGCCACCTAGCGGACTGCGACTCAACTGCAATTGTATATCAACTTCGGCTCCGCCCGAAGTTAGCTTTCCTTTCTTGTTTCATATGTAACACCACATGTTTCTGATTACTCGTCGAAGATGCAGTTTTTCTCATCGAACTGCAGATTCCCATTTTCCTCGGCAATGCGGAGCACGTGGTGGGATGAATGTCCATTGATTCGTCCGCAAGGGTGTTCACAATGTGATCTGTGTGTTGAGAAGAATTCAAGAGGTGCTGCATTTCATCAAATTTGTACCATTGTCGGTGTACATGCGGTTGCATTTGCCTCGTATGGAAAAAAATCGTCGCAACGCCGCCAGAAATGTTTCTGTGGATAGGTCCGTGGCGAGATCTAGGTGGATCGCTGAAGTGACCATAAAAAAATAAGCATATGTAGCCCTTACTTATGCGTGGTTTGCGCACCCTCGGGTCCTTCAGAAGAATGGGACCTGCGTAGTCGCATCCAGTGCTTACTAGTAGATCTGTCATACGTTGATGCATTGTGTTGTATCATATTTTGCGTATTAAATTTCGTGCGCCGAGAATCCAATACCTTTGTCGGATCATAACGAAGAGAGATGAGACTCCAGGATGCAAATTGAAACGACAAATAATTGAATAATTGAAGATGGGTGCTTGAATGAAACGCAAAACGTTAGCAAGTGTGTGTATAAGCTTCAGGCAGGATGATATGCGATTGAGAAGCTTATCCAAAGTGTTGTTCGTCGTGACAATAATCTGCGCAGCTAAGCAGTTAGTTTTGACTTTGCCTTGTATGCCTTTGTCTGAAAGAGAAGTACAGTTGTGAGAATTGTTCATCTTTACCATGAATTGATCCTTGTCACTCAGCCATGAAGGATCCTTCCACCATAATTGGAAGTCAAAGAGCTCGGATACTCCCAAGCCCCTGGATGCGCAATTCGCTGGTTTAGATTTTAAATCTACATGCCGCCATGCATGCTTTGGAAGGGTTTCGAGGAACTCTGATATGCGGTTCCCAAGAAACTTCTTTAGTTGGGCTGGTGAATACGATAGCCATGACAGAACTAAAGTGGAATCACTTCATGCGTAGATCGTTACGTCCTTGCGCATAAGTCCAGCTTTTATCGATTGCAGAAGTAGACTCAGTAGAAGTGTGACCTTTCTTGTCTTGTCACCGATTGAGGCCTCCGATTGTCTTGCCTCCAAGTGTTTCACGCTTGCTAAGCTCCAGTTCCTCGCAACGTGCATCCAAAAATTTGAAGAATTCCTCTAGAGCGGGTGAGTTTGACTCCACACTGTGCTCGATCTCCAGCGTCAAGTAGATGATCCAACAGTCTCGTCCTGTTTCCTTGATGGCATCCAGACCACGCACTATTTCATTTGCGTCGTCTGACACCTTCCGTAATGTTGCTGTATCCGACCTTGTTGTTGTTGGCAGCTTCATAAACTGCTCCAATAGAGAAATCACTATGAGCCGTGGACGATTATATCTTTCATTACGTCGCTCCCACGCAGTGTTGTAAGCTGAATCCTTAATAGCTAGATGTCGTACCACATTCGCAGCCTCGTCAATCAGAAGAAATTTCAAATGGTGAAATTTATGCGTATTCGTCAAATTTGCCTTGTTCATTGTGCTCTCATAAATGTCTTTGAAAGCTGCCCCCTATAAATTAAAGGTGGGCATGGGCTGCATTTTTCGATACGACACGACACGTCAGCGAAGTTTTTTTAGCACGCACGCACGCACACGCACGGCCAAAAATTTTGTCAACACGGCCCAACATGAAATATAATATGTACATTATTTATTTTTATAGGCATAGGTATATATGTAAGTTAACTGAAGTTAACCGCGCAACGGCAATGTCCGATTACTTAAGAGCTCGCTCTGGCCAAACTGCTGACACAGCGTCTGGCCGGATGCTCGTGCACTGCATATTTGCGTGGCCGCTATGAAATACATTTTGTTAGCTTTAAGTTTCAGTTTGTACTTGAGTCTCACACAATAAAGAACTCATTTACCAAAACTCCGGCACAAGCCGTAAAATTCAATTCACTTGTACTTGATTGGTTACTCAGCCTCAAGGGCAGTAACAACGGAGTTAGTAACTCCCAACAAAACCTCCTGTCAGAAGGAAGAACCCTAGGCAACCGCCAGGGATATTAAATCACCCTCATAGAAGAACATACAACTATCCTCATCACTGAAGACATCCTCTCCAGCGAAGAACATATAATTATCCCCATCTTAATTTAATTAATTGGCGCCCATCGTAAAATCATGTAAGTGAGCACTTTCATTCATTATTCCTTCAAGTCTGCGAACGCTAGAGCACTCAAACACGCGAAAATGGCTTTCAGCATGGAACAAATGATAGCCACTATTCAGGCGGCCGTTCAACATGCCGTCCAAGAAGCCAACATTGAGAGCCAACGTAGGGAAAATGAACTTCGCCTGGCTATCCAGCGGCTGACCGAACAAGTCAACGCAGTACAAATCGCTCCCGCGCAAGTGGAAGCTCCCATAATCAAAGTGTATGAACCCATAGAAATTAGGGACAACGTAAAAGGTGACGAGCCCCTAGATGCCGTCAAGTGCCTGCCCGAATTTACGGGAGCGCAGGCAGCATACGTTTCCTGGCGGCAAGCGGCGGTACCCGCATATTATATTTTTAGGAACTATGTAAATAGCTCTCGCCATTACCAAGCAGTTATAATTATAAGGAGTAAAATAAGAGGCCCTGCCGATGCCGTGCTATCCTCGTTTGGCACTGTGCTGAATTTCGACGCGATTATAAATCGACTCGACTTCACGTACAGTGATAAACGCCAGATTCACGTTATCGAGCAGGAGATGGGTACTCTCAGGCAGGGAAATATGACCCTACTGCAGTACTATGACGAGGTCGAGAAAAAACTGACCTTGCTCACCAACAAAGCCACCATCTCGTACGAAGCCTCGGCGGCAAAGGTTTTGTGTGACAAATTCCGGGACGACGCACTCCGAGTATTTATCTCGGGACTTAAGCGTAGCCTTACGGATGTCCTCTTTTCGGCAAAGCCGAAAGATATGCCTTCAGCCCTCGTTTTGGCACAAGAAATAGAATCTAACCACGGGAGGTACTCCTTCGCGGCTTCGTTTGCCAGAAGCCAGGAAGACAAGGATAAAAAACAATATCCAAAAACACAAGACCACCGTCACCGGCTCCTGCGATGGCTAATGCCCAGACAAATACTGGCAAAAATCCGTTCTACGCCAAGCAACACAAGGCACAAGTGCACTCTGCCCCACACAGCGGAGGCACCCCTGAACCCATGGACATTGACCCATCACTTTCCAGGATGCTCAAGCCGTCTCTAGCCCCGGCATACCAAAACAACCACACAAAAGGCAGAGGATTAACCACGTCGTGCAGGGCGCAGGTGAATCCGGGGTGAAATATACCGCCGCAGCTTCAGGCGCGGCTCAAGAAATTGGCGACGACGCCATTAAGGAATATGATTCGGACGTCATTAATTTTTTAGGGGAAAGTCCCTACTACCAGTCATCAGGCGACGAGTGTTGTGCCAAGGTTCATTACCTGCCTGACAAAGACAACCTCGTTGCAGATGCCCTCTTGAGGCAACAACTCAACGTTGTAGAAGAGGAAGAGGCATTTTCAAGCGCGGCCACAATCCACAGTGAGCTGTCGCTAACTCACACCATCCCATCCACGGACAAGCCTCTCAATTGCTTTTAAAACCAGATAACTCTAGAGAAAGCTCGCTTTTCGTCTAAACGCAGCTTTTTTCTCTTTGGAAACAAGAGACGGCTTAACATTGACTTCACTTGCGAGGAGTCATTGCTGGAGGAGCTGGCGGACGTGATAGTTCCTAAAGGCGTAAACGCCATCCATTGCGATTTGCACACGCTAGCAATGGTACAGGACAAATTGGTTCGGCAATTCCCTGGCACCAAATTTTGGCACTGCAAAAACCGAGTAACGGATATTTTTTGCAATTGACGAGAGGCGGGAGATTCTCACTGTCGAGCACAACAGAGCTCACAGGTCTGCACAAGAAAACGTGAAGCAGGTACTCTCCGAGTACTACTTCCCAAAAATGACCAAAATGGCGAACACAGCTTGGCGGAACACCAATCCCATGTAGGAGAAATGATACACATAGACATCTTCTCCACGGATAAAAATGAATTCCTTACGTGCATCGACAAATTCTCGAAATTTGCCGTCGTCCAACCGGTCCCCTCTAGATCCATAGAGGACCTCAAACCCGTGCTACTACAACTGATGAACATTTTCCCCAAGGCAAAGGTCATATATTGCGACAACGAACCATCGTTGAACTCGCACACCATCGTGGCCATGCTGGAAAACCATTTCAGCGTTAGCATTTCAAATGCTCCGCCTTTCCACAGTGTCTCAAACGGACAGGTGGAACGCTTCCACAGCACTCTGGTAGAGCTTGATAGATGCCATAAAATCGACGAAGGCATTAGCGATACCGTTGAGCTGATCCTACTGGCTTCAACCAAATACAACAAATCTATCCATTCGGTCATCGACAAGAGGCCGGCTGACGTGGTTCAGACTCTATCAAAGGGGCCACAATACGAAATACAGGATAAGAAACAGGGAAAACGCTTCCCGACAAAATAGAGTGTTCGAGGTTGGCGAAAAAGTCCCAGTGAAGTCCAACAAACGCCGGGGCAACAAACTCTCACCTTTGTGTGAAGAAAAAACCGTTGAAGTGGACATGGGGACCACAGTCCTCATTAAGGGGAGGGTGGTCCACAAAGACAACCTTATGTAGGCCGAGCGTGACTATATTATCCCTCGACTGATAATTTTTAAATTTTTTATTATCCATTTTTGGTAGCCACTTGGCATAAGTTTTGCTTACATTATTTTAATCTTGCTTTGGTGGTGGGCTACCCAATTTCAACAAAACTTACAGCACATCCAGATTAAATTTAGATAATTCGAATTATCAAATGCAAACAATACACAGGTCAATATTTACAACAAGGTACAAATTCAAATTAATAAAATTTCCGCTACCGTCAACCAACTTCTGGGGTCAGCTAAAAAGTCCCAAATTGATACAGGGCACCTATTCGAGATGCTTTAAACTCGAAATAGAATGATAACAATGGAGCTGCAGGGTTTAATACTAGCTCTTGCCAAAGTTAATGTCGTTAGCCCTAGCATCTTAGATCATGCAGACCTGGAAGGTGTGTGGATGGAAGAGCCCACCGAGACCGCGATTAGGGATGTTTTGTCCGTATCGTGCGTTAAGATATTACAATCCAATAACATCTTACACTTTATTATTAAGTTTCCAAATATAAAGTCGGCCTGCAACAAGATCACCGTTTTCCCGGTGTCACATCACGACACCATACTCAGGCTGGAGGACAATATTATTGCTGAATGCGACGGCAATATCCACACGGTAGAAAACTGCTCTTTGACAGCAGGGGCTACATCTTCGGCTGGCGCGAAGAAGATCATGCGCTCAAGAGCTCCTAGCTGGAGGTACGGCACATTGCGAGATCCAGCAAAGCGATTTACACCCCATCACCTATGTTGATGAGGGGATTGTAATCATAAATGATAGCCCGGCTCGAGTGTGTGTGGATAGTGGGACCTGTGCCCAAATAAGGGGCACATACCTCGTCACCTTTGAAGAAGGTGCCACCGTCAACGAAACCCGATTGGTCAACTATGACACAGCCCAGAAGAGGGCTCCAGGAGTGGCCAGCTCGCCTTCCCTAAACGTCACTATGGAACGCAACGTTCTCAGTCTTCCTTACCTTCACCGGCTGAGTGAACGTAACTTGGAACACATCAAGGAGTTCGGCGAGAAGATCAACCATCATCAAATATATCAGATGGTGTTCATGGCGGGAGCAAAATGCTGCGCTTTAATTTGCATCGGCTTGACCTATCGGCGGGTCACTCAGGCCCGAAGAACCGCGGCCTAACTAAAAGAGATGATCGCCCAAATAGGGTCGGCCGAGCGCGGCCTCATTCTTGAAGGGGGAGTAGTTAACTGAAGTTAACCGCGCAACGGCAATGTCCGATTACTTAAGAGCTCGCTCTGGCCAAACTGCTGACACAGCGTCTGGCCGGATGCTCGTGCATAGCCGGCGAGCACTGCATATTTGCGTGGCCCTTATGAAATACATTTTGTTAGCTTTAAGTTTCAGTTTGTACTTGAGTCTCACATAAAGAACTCATTTACCAAAACTCCGGCACAAGCCGTAAAATTCAATTCACTTGTACTTGATTGGTTACTCAGCCTCAAGGGCGGTAACATCGGAGTTAGTAACTCCCAACATAACCTCCTGTCAGAAGTAAGAACCCTAGGCAACCGCCAGGGATATTAAATCACCCTCCACTGAAGACATCCTCTCCAGCGAAGAACATACAACTATCCTCATCACTGAAGACATCCTCTCCAGCGAAGAACATATAACTATCCCCACCTTAATTTAATTAATTTATATATTTTTCACATATATTCACAAGCTTGTAATCCGGATCATTTTCTTGTAAAGCTCGTTGAACTTTTACTTTATCAATTTTTTCGCACATTTTATTGGCTTTACACAAAAATAGAGGTCATTGAGAAAATTATCGAAAGGTGCCACGATCGTATGACAACTTTGTAAAAAATTTTTTTTTTTTTGCCAATATCGATTGGCATCACTATTGAAATGACAAAATCGAATTATAACGATACAAAAATTTTTTTTCTCGAAATTTCTAGAAAATAAAAAATTTGTAATGCTTTGTGTTTTGTCGTGTTTTGGTCGGCACGAAAACGCACGCAGGCGTGTTAAATTTTAATTTTCAACACGAATGCGCGTGGTTCGCGTGCGCACGCGTGCCACGACAAAAACACGAGCCCATGCCCACCTCTACTCTGAATAACACTAGTTTACACCAAAAATGAACCTCCATAAAAAAGTGTTTTTTATGGTAATTTGGGGTCGGAGAACACGAAAATGACATCCGTTTATTTTTCTTAAGAACCGTTTTTGAGATATTTTTGAAAATCGTGTTTTTGAGGTCCTTTTTCAGTTTTTTGGTAATATCTCATGAAAAAAACTGTTTACAAACAAAAAAAGCATATTGATTGACAGGTATTGAAGTAACGTTTACGTGGATATATAATATGTGCAGATTGAATCAAATCTCTGTAATGCACAAGCGAACAAAGTACAAAAATAGTGTCATTTTCGACCAATTTTGAAAATTTCAATTTTTCAGATCGATTTTTGCCAAAAAAAAACAATTTTTTTTCTAAGGTTTCAATATTTGAGGGAAAAGATTTATTATTTACCAACAATTTAAGCCTAAGATTATCCAAATTGAGTAAGAAGTTTAAAAGTTATAGTAATATTAACATTTTGACATTAACATTTTGGATGCAAGTGCGTGAAGAGAAAATTGATCACAAACGAAAAAATTTGAGTGATAAATGTTTTTTTCGACCTAATTTATGAAGTGTCAAAATGTTTTTTTTGGCAATTTTTTTGGCATAAACGCTAGTTTGAAAGATAAAAACTTAAAATTTTTTATATATACTATTAAGAATAATGTGTAATTTTGGTTTTTGTTGCTTTTTGAATCAGTGTTTTTCATAAATTGGTCCAATTAATATAGCCAATGAAACATTTAATTTTGGTTGATATTTGCTGATTTAAAGTTTCATCAAATTGCTCCACGTAAAGCTGTGTTTGTAGCTTCTTAGAAAATCATCCGAGCGGCTGTTTTTATCCCAAACTTCGAGAAGTGCAGCGTGTGCAAGCTCATAAGTTGCTGGACATAAGTCATTTTTTTCTTAAGAAACGTGCAAAAAGTTGCAAAAATGATTATTTTTGCGATATTAAGAATACATTTAGTAATAACTTTGCGTTTTTACCTTTTTGCAAAATTGTGTTATTTATAAGTTATACACCACGGAACACAAACAAACTTGTTAGTTTTAGGTAAAAAGATACACATATAAAACAGTTCACAGTTGGACAACAAGTCATAATAATCAAAACATGTAATCTAAGATACATTTATAAATACCTTTGCTACGATTTGTCATAATCAGAAATAATAAATCAATTTGTTGCTCCACAAAATAAACAGTCAAAGTTTGCAAAAATTGTTCACTAATTTTTCACTAATTTAAGACTTTGTTCGTTTATCAGTTCTATAGTGTTGTTAATAAAAAATATTAAATAACGGTTCTTGGCTAATTAGGGTATGTAAATTCAAAAAATATATTTTATTTTCAAATATAATGTATAAAATAATTTGATTTTCTGCTAAAAAAATTGACTTTTTCCCCACAGTGCATCGCTGAAAGTAATGCATGTGCCGTTAAGTATTTTTCCTCGTAGATATGTTGACATGCTCTGGATCTACATAGCCATCTATTCCGTCTAGCATAGCTATTTCATCACCAAATCTTTTTAAGTATTTCCATATTGTGTTGAGATGCTCCAGCCGCGAAGACACCTCTGCCCGTGTGGCGTTCGATTGCTGCGCGTCCTCATCCCAAGCCAAGCTCCGTGTGATATTGGCCTTAAGTCTGGCGCGACCTTTAGTCAATGCTTTTAATTGCTTCATGCCGAGAAACAATTACAAATGATAACCAATGCACAGAAAACTACAAAAACATCCGGTTGCGAAGGACCAAACAATGATCATCAATCAAGAGTCGAATGCGGACTGGACTGTAGACTTTTATGTTTTTGTCAGTTTTACTGTCTAATTGATACTAATTGAGAATTTTCACAATCAAATAAATTTTTTAATATATAATGGAAGCAGCCCCAAGGATCTTTAAAAATAGCAAGGCCTTGCCAATTCCGATCGTATTCAGAACGTATAAAAGTTCTGACTAAATGTATCTGGATTCTGCAAGGGACTGATCGGGTTGACCAGGCGCTTGCTGTTATCAGGCTGGAGTTGATATGAGATTCTTGAAGGCCTGGATTGGTTCTCATCAAGTACAGATGGTAAGGGGTTTCGGCTGATTCCCTATCGGCCTGTTCTATTTGTGGTCCGTTTCATGGGAGTAACACTCGAAGTAGGTTGGGTACCGCGGGTGCTACTTGTGGTCCGTCTCACGGAAGCAATACTCAAAGTAGGTTGGGTAACGAGTGTTCTACTTGTGGTCTGTTTCACGGGACCAACACTCGAAGTAGATTAGATAACGAAGTTCTACTTGTGGTCCGTTTACACAAGAGCCGCACAGAGTAGGTTCGATGTCGAAAGTTCTACTTGTGCTCCGTTTACATAGGAGTCACTCGAAGTAGATAGTATTAAGAGAGTCCAACACAGGTCCATTTTATACAGGATCAACACTCGAAGTAGGTTAATTTTAAATGCCTTGACACTGAGCACAAACCGATTTACTCAGTATTCGCAACTATCTTTATTTCAGAAGAACAATTCTTATATAAGATGCTAAAATATACAAGTTAACACCTAAAATGTCAAATACTAGATAATATTAATAAAACGCTAAGTCCAGCCACACGCGCATAAGTTCTTAAAAACAACTTCAAAAGAGTTTACATAACCGCATTGAGTGCATCGGATGCAATATGACGCCGTGGCACCAATAAGGGTCACACGGATCGAAAGACACGTGCGCTGAGTAAGCATTGATTATGCTTGCGATCGTGGGAAAGCCAAGAGAAAGAAAACACCCAAATATTTGGCAAAGCTCACTGAACTAAATGGCAAGTGCATCCACCAAAAACACAATGCAGTCGCATTGACCAATTAGCAATAGAAACATGGATTTAAGCTATAGCAACAACATCAGCTACCAATTACATCGAGGGACGCCAGCAGAAGCAGCAACCGCGACCGAGATCGCGGCACCGATGGAGCGACGTATAGGTGTAATTATTATTTATAAGAATCATAATTGTCAGTTCTAATCCGATACTCAAATAAAAAAAATGTAAAAAGATTAATTTCTTTTTTTAAAGAATATTAATAAAATCTTTTTAACTGGCGCCCGAGCAGGGACCTGGTGAAAAACTGCGAAAGGATACAAGTTCCGAATCTCGTTCAGATCGGTAAAAAAATCCCGACGTTCGGCTATATCTTCAATTAATTAAGAAAACGCCAAACACCGCGATTCGGAAGTACAAAAGTGCCGTTAGAAAGAAACGCTACAACGCACTCCTAAAGGAATTGTACCTAGCGGAAAAACTAGGCTCCAATTTTTATCGGCGTGATCCCTTCAGTACTCGTTCAGAGGAAACGTGATCCAGGTATAGAGGAGGCTCCGTAGTAGAGCCACACACAGGAGGAATCGTTGCTGCGTGGGACAAAAAGGAATCAGCCGAACCTATCGTCACGATAGCACGCCGAAATGATTTTAATGTAAGCTATTTAAGAAATATTCGAAACAAAAAATTTTATAAGAAACGATGAAAAACACAAACAAAAAAATAATAGCTCAAATCGAAAATAAGAGAAAAACCTCATCAAGAAATTTTGAGAAAAAGAGAAAAAAGTTTTATAATATTAAAAAGGATATAAAAAATAATTTTAAGGAAATCCCAAGAAAAACAGACAATTTAATAACATAAGTTCCAATTGAAAACCTTACGAAGATTTAAACTAGAATTTTCAGAAAAAAATTAAATATAATTCGTTTGACATCCGATCAATTAACCCTCATAAGACGATTAACGATCCTCCATTAAAATCCTCAGTAAAATGGCTGAACAAGACTTGGTAGATAGGATGGGAAATCTTGCAGGACCTTCGTCCTCTATAAGGACGAGTTCGAAACTACTGACGGAAAAAGACATTGAAGAGAAAATTAGGGACATACTTCAGGAGAACCTAGCTGGGTTGGTTAAGGAAATCATTAATCCAAACAAGGACTTTTTAAACTTTTCAGACCAAATAATTAAAAGGGAACCAGCCCACAATATTGGCAAGTTAGATAAATTACCGGACATAGTGCGGACGCTTAGAGATTTTTCTGGAAACAAGACCGAATATTCGTCTTGGAAGAAAAGCTAGAAAGGGATTTAAAAATTTATGACAGTAAAAAAGGGTCCCCAAAATATTACAGCATAATATTAGCAATTAGGAACAAAATCGTCGGTCAAGCAGATGCTGTTCTCGAGTCCTATAACACACCTTTGGACTGGGAGGCAATATCGAAAATTCTGACTGCACACTTTGCTGATAGGAGAGACCTAAAGACACTAGAATATCAGTTGTATGCACTTAACCAAGGCAGCAACTCGATAGTTGAATTCTATCAAGCCGTATACCAACAACTTTCTCTGATTTTGAACCAAATTAGGAATCTCAAGGCATCTCAGGAAACTATACAGGCCCTAAGAGCACTGTATAGAGAGAAAGCACTGGATACATTCGTAAGAGGCCTGAACGGCAATCTTTCCCAACTTTTGGCTATTAAAGAGCCCCACGACTTAGGAAATGCACTACACCTTTCAACCTAATAGAGAATCAAAACATATACCCCAGAAGAGATAATTTAGTACCCACTAGAATGTATCTGCCTCAAGCCCTACCCCGAATGACCAAAACAAATTTTCAACCAAATCTGTACTATTACCCAAGCCAAGAAAAAAAACGCGCAATCCCACCAAGGATATTTGAAACAACACCAAACCGACCTAACCCACCCAACCAAACAAGGAGTGCAAGCTTTCTTTAACCCCAACCCACCTCCCCAACCCACCTCCCAGACCCCAACCAAAGCCAACACCCATGGGCGTAGACCAGTATATTCGTTCACGCCACGTTAACTATATGAATAGACCTCAGGACAACAATTTTGTAGGGAAACGACCCCTGAGCAGCACAAATGTTCAAAATACTAATAAAATGCAACGCCAGTTCAATATACAACCAGAGGTAGATGAGGAACAAGAATATTTTCAGTCATCGGAAGAGAATGGAATAAATGAGTTGGATGAAGAAGCTTCTTGGCATGCAGAATCCGAACAACAGTAATCCATTGATATGTCAGAATTATATTTTTTAGAATAAACCGTTCCTCTTTACCCTATTTTAAGGTAATTATCGGGAACGGCAAAACTCTGAAATTCCTAATTGACACCGGCTCAAATCAAAATTACATTCAAGGGAAACTAGTATTAAGCCCTAAACACAATAGTAACAACTTTACAGTAAATTCAGTAGGAGGGAATAATGAAATAAAACAACAGACAATAGTTAAACTTCCCAACATATCAGATACCCCACTAAAATTCTTTCTATTAGATACACTGAAAACCTTCCATGGAATTCTAGGTAACGACACTATGAAGAAACTAGGGGCAATAATAGATGTTAAAAATGATTTTCTGTTGTTGGAAAATAATATGAAAATTCAAATCCATCAACTAGAGGCACAAGCCGTAAACAAGATCAGACCAACAGACATTTGACAGAAACCCAAAGAGAAATAATTAAAAAATTTACCGAATCCCATAAAAACCTTTTCGCTGATCCTGAAACTAAACTAACAGTTTGGGTAGTGCCGAAAAAAACCGACACTAATGAAAAAAAAAATACAGGCTAGTGATTGATTATAAAAAGCTCAATGAGGTAACAATATCCGGTCGGTACCCCATTCTCAGGAATGGCGAAAGGAATAGGCGAAATAATCCCCACAGTTAGGAAAAAACAGATTCTTCTCAGTACTAGACTTAAGAAGTTGATTTCATTAAATACCACTTAAAGAGTCAGACATGGAAAAAACTGCATTCGCAGTGAATGAAGGCAAATACGAATTTACCAGATAACCATTTGGATTAAAAAACTCACCAGCCATATTTCAGAGAGCTTTAGATGACATTTTGCGAGAACACATAGGGAAAATCTGTTGTGTACGTTGACGACATCATCGTTTTCAGCAAAGCAGAAAACGATCATGCCGAAAAGTTGACAAATGCCACTTTTTCAAAAAAGAAGTCGATTTTCTGGGATATACGATTTCAGAAGTGGGAATTAAAACCAACACCGAAAAAATCAAGACAATTAAAAACTTCCCAATATCCAAAACACTAAAAGAACTTCGATCATTTTTAGGAATGACGAGCTATTATAGGAGATTTATTAAAGATTACGCGAAGATAGCCAAACCTTTAAATGCCCTCCTAAGGGGAGAAGAAGGACGCGTATCCAAATACAAGGCAAGCAGAATAGCCATTAACCTGGACAAAGAAGCAACAGGTGCATTTGAAAAACTTAAAAATACACTTATATCTAGGGATGTAGCAGACATCACGAAGGAGTTCCAACTGACCACAGACGCATCAAATTTCGCCATTGGAGCCGTTTTAGAACAGAACCATAGACCAAAAACATTCATATCCCGTACCCTCTCGAAAACCGAAGAAAATTACGCAACGAACGAAAGGGAAATGTTAGCCATCGTATGGGCTCTCCAAAGCTTAAGACATTATCTGTACGGATATTCGAAAGTGACAATTTATACAAACCACCGACCCCTGACCTTTTAAAACAGTGAAAATAATCACAATGCCAAGCTTAAACGCTGGAGGGACATTATCGACGAATACAGCCCAGAAATTAAATACAGGCCGGTGTAGCTAACGTAGTAGCAGACGCCCTATCCAGAGCCCGACCAGAAGTTAACTCAATCCATTCAGACTCTACAATCCACAGCGACGAAAGTTCCTCACATAATCTAATATTCTCAGTAGAAGCCCCGATCAACGCATTTAAAAACCAAATTTTTTTATTAAAAGAAAACACTGATGCGTATAACTTCGAAATTCCATTTCCAACTTTTCATCGCCATATAATAAAAAAGATTTCTTACACAGAACAGGAAATCATTAATACACTTCAGAAGAAATAATGGGAAAAATTCAAGCTATTTATCCTACACACTTCAAGTCTTACAAAGTTAGGTTTACTAGTAATCAAGTTGAAGATGTACCATCAGAAACAACCCAGAATCAGATCATTACATTAGAGCACAAAAGGGCACACAGAGACGCAAAAGAAAACAAAATACAAATTCTTAAAAAATACTTCTTCCCACAAGCTCAAAAGAAAATTCAGGCAATAGTCCAATCCTGTCAAACATGTAGAGAATCCAAATACGATAGACACCCACCGAAGGGGGCAATCCAACCAACTCCCATCCCTAAGTACCCAGGAGAAATCATCCATATAGACATTTATATTACAGAAAAAAATAATATTCTAACTGGTCTCGACAAGTTCTCAAAATACGCCCAAATCAAAATATTAAAATCAAGGGCCTCCGAGGACATTAAAGCGCCTTTGAGAGAAATGCTGATAGCATTCGGCATGCCCAAGTGGGTAGTAATGGACAACGAACGCGCTTTAAACTCTGCAGCGATTCGATTCCTCTTAGAAGATCAACTTAAAATATCAGTCCATACAACAGCCCCATACGCTTCAACCAGTAATGGTCAGGTAGAACGATTTCATTCAACACTTTCAGAAATCATGAGATGCATTAAAAAAGACAACGGGAGTATGACATTCGAAGACCTAATTTTCAATTCAGTCGAAGAATACAATAGGTCCATCCATTCAGTAATAAAGGAAAAACCAGTTGAGGTGTTTTTCAGAAGGTCCACTCCGAACACCACAGAAGACATAGAGAAACAGAGGACCGAAATCAGGGAAAAAATAAAACAAAAACAAGTAGCCGACTTAGAATACCATAATCAGAATAAAGTACAGCCAAAACAATATGAGACAGGAGATAAAATTCATGTAAAAATCAACAAAAGACTAGGTACCAAACTTTCTCCACGCTATAAAAAAGAAACAGTGAACGAAAATAAAAACTCAATCCGAGAAAATAATACACAAGAATAATATCAGAAACTAATTTTCAGACTATTCATACCAACTTGCCTCAGCCTGTCTACAGTCCTTGATTATTCAAATTCACAAGTGATCTCACTTGAGACTGGACGTACGGCCAAACAAGAGGGAAAATTCAAAATCATCCATACATTCGACCAAAAGGAATACGACAATACATTTGACGAACTTAGCAAAGGACTAAACAGCCTTACACCATCACACCATCTATACCCCTACCTGTCTTACGAATTAAATGAGATAAAACAAAACCTTCTCAAACTAAAAACAAGAAAGGAAAGCTAACTTCGGGCGGAGCCGAAGTTGATATACCCTCGCAGTTCAGTCGCAGTCCGCTAGGTGGCGCCACGCATCTTATATTATTAGATATATAGCGGATCGTATATAGTCGGCCGATCCTTATGAAATTTGGCATATTGAATTATTTTTCCCGAAGATTAATCTGTACCAAGTCCCATCTTTCTTACTTAAAAAACACCAAAGTTATGCCAATTTCGATCGTTCTATGATAGCTATAGGATATAGTCGACCGATCCCGGCCGTTCCGACTTAAATACTACCTGCAAGGAAAAAAAGGATGTGTGCAAAGTTTCAACTCGATAGCTTTAAAACTGAGAGACTAGTTTGCGTAGAAACCGACAGACAGACAGACGGACAGACGGACATGCTCATATCGACTCAGGAGGTGATCCTGATCAAGAATATATATACTTTATAGGGTCGGAGATGGCTCCTTCACTGCGTTGCACACTTTTGACCAAAATTATAATACCCTCTGCAAGAGTATAACGAGCAATAGACAAAAAAGAGCAATAGAAATCCTAGGAACGGCATGGAAATGGTTGGCAGAAACACCGGGCCACCATGATCATGAAATACTAAAGAACAAAATAAACGGACAATTAGCAAATAATAATAAGCAGGTTATAATAAATAAAAAATTAAGTGAGAAAATTAATCAAATAAGTAACGTAACAAATGCCATTTTAAAAATAACTAAAATTTCAAACGAAATAATTAATGAAGAGGCAAATATCCTCAGATATGGAATTCAAATAGTAAAAGAAGAAATATCTAATATACTACATGCAATAACTTGGGCCAAAACAAATATTATAAACTCTTTTATATTCTCAACAATAGAAACCAATATTTTAGAACAAATAAATTTTAATAAAGAAAATAATCTGTTTATTAATATCAAAGAATTACTGGATCGTTTTTTAAAGAATATTCATAAAATCTTTTTAACTTACATAAACTAAGTCTAGGGAAGGTCAATGTTATGGACGTGTTCCCCAAATGTTAATGCTAATGCCACCCACCTCTGAGTTTGCTGACTCAGATTGCTTGTTCACGCATTTCGGCTTAGCTAACTGGCTTTGCTTGTTTCGGTCATTCCAGGTTGGATATTGTTTCATGCTTATTGCTAATTATTACTAGGTGTGCCAATTGACTAGTGGGTCTGATCATTGCTTATTGCGACATGCTGATGAACATTGATTAGATCAGATTACTAGTTGTGACTATAGGTTAGTAGGTCTTGGCTCTAGGTTCCAACATAATATTTGGGAAAATATACTTATTTAGTTAAGCTCTCTAAATCACACACAATATAATAAACATATAATTTATAAAAAATATACTAATTCTCATCTCTTGTATTGTTAAATTTGTACCATTTTGCAATCTGAAAAATATTATTAAAAGTTTTGAAAATCTTAACAAGGCAACCGGTGGTAGAACTAACACACGTATGATAGGTAGCGGGAATCTTTATATCCGGTTTATACCGTCCAATTTACCTCCTTTCTCACCAAATTCTTGAGATCTTCTAAATGCTTTAGCAAAAGTACAGGAACTTGAATCAAATAATTTCAGATCACAATTCGCATAAAGATACTGTGGCTTTCAGAATGAAACCCGAAGGAAAAGTAAATTTTGATTAAGACTTCATTCGGCCTAACCAAAAACAATTTATAATGTATATAATATATAATATTATATATATAATATATAATAATAATAATAATATATGTATTATAAAATAATATATATCACTGTGGACGGAAGTCCACGAGGTGATGACCTGCATGCCTTGGCGTGCGCGAGGAAACTCTATATATAGCCGAGGAATTAAAAATTTTCTGTAGGCAACCGATCTAAATGAATTATATACCAATCGAAAGGTATTGTTTCAATTATATAATTTTTGTCGAAACATATTCCTTATATATATTTATAAAAATCAAAGATTGCCTTAACAAAATAGCTTCGATCAAAGTAATTTTCAAACGCAACAAGCTATCGAACAAATGGAAATAGATATATCTATTTAAATTTTAAATCGGCCCAAATGGCAAACAAATAACTATCGTCAGGGAAATTACTCAAATTATCACATAAATCAAAATCCCGATCGTCCGTATTCAAGTCGTCAGAATCACAATCATCAGAATTTTAGTCGTCCGAACTATAACGCCCCACTAACCTCAAATCTGGTGATCAAATCCAGACTGTCCCAAGCAGTTCTCCAATAAAATGAGAACATGAAGGAAAATTGAACCAACCACAACATAAATCAATGAAATTGAATAATATTCAAGAGGATAATTTTTAGAGGAAGGTCAAGATTAAACTAGCCTTACATAAAACGAATAAATAAATAAATACGAATAAATGAGCTTCCTATATACAAAAGAGTATCAATAGTTAATGGTAAATCCGAATATAATAATGTCTTTGTAATTACGTTTTAGGCCGATGGCCAAACCTTTGTGGTCTTTATTTGATGAATGTTTCTTCTGATCTCTCTTACAGTTTATTTTCTCGCTGCTGCATTGCCCAAAAAGCTCGGGAGAGATCAGTCGCATCTTCATATACATCCATATTTATGCTCGTATATAAGGCTGGTAGCAGCGGGAGCGCAAGGGTAATGAGAATATGCTGACCCTTGCGCTTCCCATAAGTAGACATATATGTGCGATCATGTACCCACTGGCTATTTGGCGGGGCATAACAATATTTTTATGGCTACAGTGGATACTTGTTTATACCGGCTACTTTTGCATGCCTTTGGAAAAATTGATCTAAATTGAATATTCCATTGGTATATAGATCATCAACATTTATTTTTGCATATATCTATTTTTCTTTCTGAAGAGAACATTTCGATATTGTTAAATGCAAGGTTTACTACTTTTTTAACATCGTCAAATATCTTTGGCTTAGAAGCTGTCGGTTTCTTTTGCAAATCCGAACTATCAGCTAGTAGTTTTTTGTTTATTTGACGGTAGTCTATAACTAGCCTCCAACGTTTTTGTTCTGAGCCAGGAAGTGACTTTTTGGGTACTAATAGTAATGGGCTGTTGTATTCTGATACTGAGGGTTCTACGATGTCAGCTTCTATTAGTTTTTCTACTTATTTATCTATTTCGTCTTTTTGGCTATGGGTTATGGGCTTATGGGTGTATTATCTTAAAATTTTAGCTTTTGTTTGTAAAAATTATTTGCTGAAATGGGTTCTGTTTCTAATCCAAATATATCGGTAAATTCGGTACATAGTTTGGTGAGGATACTTTTATATTTTTTTTATATATAACGTTTTTCTTTAGTTTTGAAAGGACATCTTGTTTTCTAATTATTGGAAATGTTTATAATTTTATTTTTATCGGTTGTATTTAATATTCGGACAAATGTGTTGCTTGAATAAGTTATAGTGAAATAAAGTAACTAGTAATAACTAGTTATTTCTAGTTACAATTATGACATCATCTATACATTGATTTTTAATAAGGACTTCTTTGGGAGAGATGTTATATGAATTTGTCTCACAACTTCGGATCGTGCTGGGATGATAAAAATATTATTGATCGAATGTGTAATTGAGATATTTATTTCTTGATTGAAATCTAATGGTATTAACCAATCCTGATCTGTTTGAAAATCGAGTTGAGACCGAGATTTATTTTATACAATTTTGAAATATGGCAATACCTCATTGATATACGATGTTTCTAGTAGTTTTCGTAAGTTTTCTATTTCTGTTGTGAACTTTTCAGGCGTTTTGAATTTCTGGGTAGTTTTCAACATTGTTGCTTTAAATTCATCAGATGTTTCACCGATAATAGTATCTTTGAGCTTTTTAATGATTCCATTTATTATACCCTTGCAGAGGGTATTATAATTTTTGTCAAAAGTGTGCAACGCAGTGAAGGAGACATCTCCGACCCTATAAAGTATATATATTCTTGATCAGGATCACCCCCTGAGTCGATATGAGCATGTCCGTCTGTCCGTCTGTCCGTCTGTCTGTTTCTACGCAAACTAGTCTCTCAGTTTTAGAGCTATCGAGTTGAAACTTTGCACACACCCTTCTTTCCTTTGCAGGCAGTATATAAGTCGGAACGGCCGGGATCGGTCGACTATATCCTATAGCTGCCATATAACTGATTGATCGGAAATGCCATAACTTTGGTGTTTTTTAAGTAGAAGGTTGGGAGTTTCTACACATGTTATATTTGACCAAAATATCTTATGTACAAAATTTCGTAAGGATCGGCCGACTATATCCTATAGCTGTCATAGAACGATCGAAATTGGCATAACTTTGGTGTTTTTTAAGTTAGAAAGATGGGATTTGGTAGAGATTCTATTTTGGGAAAAACAATCTGATTTGTCGAATTTCATAATGATCGGGAAACTATATCCTATAGATGCCATATAACTGATTGATCGGAAATGCTATAACTTCGTTGTTTTTCAAGTTAGAAGGATGGGACTTTCTGTGCATTCTAATTTGGGCCAACTTATATGATCTGCTAAATGTCATCAGGATCGGCCGTCTATATCTTATAGCTGTCATATAACTGATTGATCGGAAATGCTATAACTTCGTTGTTTTTCAAGTTAGAAGGATGGGAGTTTCAATGGATTCCTATTTTGGCAAAATAATTCGATTTGCCAAGTTTCATAAGGATCGGCCAACTATATACGATCCGCTATATATCTAATAATATAAGATGCGTGGCGCCACCTAGCGGACTGCGACTCAACTGCAATGGTATATAAACTTCGGCTCCGCCCGAAGTTAGCTTTCCTTTCTTGTTGTGGTTTCATTTTGTACTTTATATAGGGTTGATCCTGGAATTTTTGATTTGATTACTTCAACCGCTATATGTTGAAATATTCCTCTTGTTAAATTTACAAAATTCAAAGCTGTGATAAATATTTGAAGATTTAGTTTTTTGCCATTGAACTCTGGAATGGCATTTGAAATATCTTTTATGTATGCCCATTGGGCGATTGTTTCGTCAGCCATTGTTATTGTTTTATATTCTTATATACTGTTCGAGTCAAAGTTCACTTCTTCCTGATCTGATAATTCAGGTTGAAAAAGTACAGCGGGAATGGTTAGATTATTTGAAACTTGTTCTTCTATATCTAGTCTATCACAATCTGAAACTTCTGCCTCTACTTGTAATTTTTGCGATTCTAATTCTTCCTCAAGTTCTACTGTTAAAGGAGTGTTTAAGATAGTTGGCAATGAAATAGCGAAGTCGTGTTCTTCTTTTATGTTTATTAAGTTCGACCGCAATCTGTTTAGGAACTTTAAAACATGTGACCAATGATTTTTATCTAATTGATCTCTCTGGTCGTGTATTAGTATATAAGCTTCATTAAAACGAGCTACTAATACTTCGACATGTTTGTTTAGGGTATTCTGTTGAATTACCCGTTTTTGCTTTAAAGATGATTTGACAAAATCTAATTTTAATTTATTTATTTCACCATATAATTCATTCAATTTTATTTTTATTAATATGGAGAACTATTTTCTAGTTCTCCATACTTAACATAAAAAACACCAAAACTATGGCATTTCCGATCAATCAGTTATATGGCTATAGGATATAGTTGACCGATCCCGGCCGTTCCGACTTATATACTGCCTGCAAACAAAACAAAGATGTGTGCAAAGTTTCAACTCGATAGCTCTAAAACGGAGAGACTAGTTTGCGTAGAAACCGACAGACAGACGGACAGACAGACAGACGGACATGCTTATATCGACTCAGATCCTGATCAAGAATATATATACTTTATATGTCTCCTTCACTGCGTTGCACACTTTTGACCAAAATTATAATTCCCTCTGCAAGGGTATAACTATAATAATAGACGCGGAACCGCGCCTCGACGCTTGATGCTGCGGAGCGACCGAGAGATATCGCGAGAGAGCGAGACAACTATAGCGCATGACGGCAGATGCAGGTGGCCGATCGAATGCACGAGGGGGGCCACGCGAATAGAGACAAAGACTATTGGCAACTGAACAAGGCATTGGCATAAATGCAGCCTGGTTGCGTTACTTCGACCGTTTGCAAGTTAGGCCCTCGATTGTTTTAAAGTTCTTCTCTTTGTCATTGGTTGCAGTTTCCCCGAATCCAGCGCTGCTCATAAGTTGATTTTTGTATTATTATTAATACTATTATATTTTTTTTATCATTTGTTGATAGTATTTTATTTTAGTTGCTCGTTGACATTTTATTTTTAAAGTATATTTAACGAACTTAAACATTAGAAAATTTGTTTTTATTCAATTTTTATGGGCAGCGAATCATATAGACTTTTAATATAGTCTTGGGATTTTGTAGCCCAGTCCCAAATTGTTTGCCAGACTCATAAACCTTTTTGGCCAGCCATCCCCAAACATATTCATTATATTCAGATCCGGGCCAGTTCAGAGTTTCAACATTATTATCTTTTAAAAAGATTTAACAACACGTGCAGTATGTAGTGGGCCATTGTCGTGCTGGAATGTCCAAGGCAAACGATTGAAAAAATTTTCAAATGGTGGAAAATCTTTTTTAAGGACGTTTAGATATGCTTTTGCATTCATGTTTGAGGATAAAAATTGGAGTTCCCAAGATATGGCTCCCCATTCCATCACTCCGCCTACTCGACTATGTAAACGCTCCAATTGATGCGTCTCTTTCCTCAGATCATGAAAAGAAAATTTTTAATAAATTAATTTAATCTGTTTTATTAATCTGTGTCGCTAAGAACATTACCTTTGCGACCTTTTATATTTTTACCATAGTTTTGTTTGTTCTTGATAAAAGTGTATACGACTTTTCTTCTGCTTCCATTTTTTTGGTATATTAGCTACAGAAAAGTTAAAACCAATATAGCTTTGTATTTGGATCTGTTCTTTGTGACTTAGTGACGTTCCACGACCCCTAATTGCACAAAATGATTAAACTATGTTTAAAATTCACACATTAATCAAAAAACATTTATGATTCAATCTCCTTGGTTGCTGAAATGACACAAAATCTAAAATGTGCTATTCAAGTGAAACAAAAAAGGTGCAAGTTATTGAAGCAAGTTGAAAAGAAACTTATGGTAAATTTAAATGTTACATTTCCAGACTCCCTTTAAAGTACAGTTTTTAAGTAAGTTTTTTTTTTAACGATAATATATTTTTTTGTTTTCACAATTTCCATTATATTATATTTGTTTTCACTGCGAAAAATTATTTTGCTCCTATCCGAAGGTTGAAAATAACTGTCACGGTCGCCGTGTTCTCAAATTCGACTAGTATAATAATGTCTTTGGAATTGCGTTTTAGGCCGATGGCCAAACCTTTGTGGCCTTTATTTGTTGAAGGTTTCTTCTTGTCTGTCTTACATTTACATTACATTGTATTTTCAACAAATAAAGACCACAAAGATTTATACATTTAGATCTATGCTCGTATATGAGGCTGGTGAAAGCGGCTCACTTGTGTGCGCTGTCAAGTAATGAGAATATGCTGACCATATCTCTTCCCATTAGTGGACATATATGTATGTGCGATCATATATCCACTGTAGTACAATATTGTTATGGCTATAGTTTGTACTTGTTATAATGACCCATGCATACTACAAATTCGTTGGGTCAGCTTCTAGACTTATGTTTTGTATCTGATCCTGATGATGCTACCACACTTTCCAGAGCTTTGCCCCTCTCAACCCCTGAAGTTCCATATTACCCCACGCTTGAGGTTTCAATCGAAACTATTTCTGGTGTCGATCAGAAGCTCCCCCGCGTGTCAATAAAATTTGTGTTTTAGTAAGGCTGACTTTCACAAATTTAATTGGGTAATTGATCATTTTGACTGGTGCACCGATATAAATATCCTCTTAGAAAAATTGTATTATACATTAAATACATTTTTTGTCTTGTGTGTCGTGGAAATATCTGTCCGCTTCAAATAATCCTCCTTGGTTACAAGGTGCCTCACGAAATTAAAAAAAGATAAAGACAGGCTTTTAAATAAATATAAAAGAACCTGGAGCAGCATAGATTTATCAAGATACTTAATAGATCGGTTAGATTTCACAAAAACCGTGCAAAACGCCGAATGTTATTATATTCGCCGCTGTCGGATTCAGTTTACTCAGGATCCAAAGCAGTTTTATAACTTTGTAAACACTAAGAAGAAAGGAATATGCTCTTATTCTTATACACATTATTACTCCCTAGCGCTCGCTAGGTTGAATTGACTTTTTTTGGGAAAAGTGTTATAACTTCAATTCATAATTTTTTAATGAAATTTGTCTCGTTTTATTAATTATTAATGAGACAACATTAATATGTGGCATGAATGACAGAATTTTTGTAAGTTGTACCGAAAAACTGGCGTCAAAATCCGAAAAACACGAACAAATGGCGAAACTTTCAGTTTCTTGTGTAAAAATTTTGTCCTTTTTGTTTAAAAAAATCTAAGATCTATTTTTTTTTTCAAAAGCTACAACCTTTATTGAAAAACACCGGCAATTTGGAAACCGGTTTAAAAAAAAACGTTCAGGAATTTTGAAGCGCAAAAAATCCCGAAACCATAACTTTGGTGTTTTTTAAGTTAGAGGTTTGGGACTTTCCACACATGTTATGTTTGACCAAAATATCTTATGTACAAAATTATAATTATATCATAAGGATCGGCCGACTATCACTGTGAACGGAAGTCCACGAGGTGACGACCTGCATGCCTAGGCGTGCGCGAGGAAACTCTATATATAGCCGAAGAATTAAAAATTTTCTGTCCACGAGGTGACGACCTGCATGCCGAGGCGTGCGCGAGGAAACTCTATATATAACCGAAGAATTAAAAATTTTCTGTAGGCAACCGATCTAAATGAATGATATACCAATCGAAAGGTATTATTTCAATTAGATAATTTTTGTCGAAACATATTCCAAAAGTTATTTGGTTTGGGAGAAATTAGGGTGAAAGTAAAAAAAATTTTAATCACTAAAGTGGGGCTGCGGGACACATTTTAGAATATTTTTCTGTCCGCAGATATAATATTTTTAGTGCAGCTACCCATTTTGTGCAGCCTCCTGTGAAGCTTGCAGTTACTTATACATGTGTGTGTATTTGATTGGCAACTTTGCTTTTTGGAGTCTGCATATATTTGGTCAATACCCTAAAAAATATGGAGTATATCTTTTCAGATTTTAGTTTATTTACTTAAAAATAAAATCCAAATAAAAAAGGGCCTAAAAAGTAAAACGTAAACATTGACTCAACTAGGACTCTAACCCAGGCCCTCCTCGTTAGGAACCACGACGCTCTCCACTCGGCTAACCTCGAACTTTATTGTTTGATGGCAACTTTTGATGTAATTCTGCTTTGTGTTTCAGTGTCTCATGTCTTAATGAGAAGACTCAGAAGATTGTATCTTCCAATCTTGACCAATCTTGAGGTCCCAAAGAAAAACAAGAAGGGAAAGCTAACTTCGGGCGAAGCCGAAGTTGATATACCCTTGCAGTTGTGCCATTTCCGATCGTTCAGTTATATGGCGGCTATTGGATATAGTTGGACGATCCCTATGAAATTTGGCCAATAAGATTATTTTGCCCAAAATGGAATCTGTACCAAGTCCCATCTTTCTTACTTAAAAAACACCAAAGTTATGCTAATTCCGATCGTTCTATGACAGCTATAGGATATAGTCGGCCCATCCTTATGAAAGTTTGTACATAAGATATTTTCAAATATTTCAAAAATAAAATCCAAATAAAAAAGGGCTTAAAAAGTAAAACAGAAACATTGACTCAACTAGGATTAGAACTCAGGCCCTCCCATTGCTTGATGGAAAATTTTGATGTAATTCTGCTTTGTGTTTCAGTGTCTCATGTCTCAATGAGAAGAATGCAAAATTTTATGAGTAGGACGCTTTATATGCATATGCCCCCACTGAGCATATAATGCAAATAAATAAATGCAGCCACCACCGTTTTGGGCCAAATCATGGATTAAAAGCTAAAAAAAAACCAAGCAAACCAACTCCGCCAATACTTTTCTAATATTTATTATTTTGTATCGCACACCCAAAATAAATTGTTACATTCAACAATTGAAAAACGTAATTTCCACTTTTTTTTTAATTTTTTATCTTTGCGCATTTATTTTAGATATAATACATGTTTTTTATATGATTGATCGGATATGCCATAAATTTTTTCTTTTTTTATAGGTTAGAAGGATGGGACTTACTACAGATTGCATTATGGGAAACTTTGTTGTTTTTGAAGCTAGAATAATGGGACTGTCTACGGTTTCCGTTTTGGGCAATCTAATCCTATGTTCAGAAGAATCGGCCAACTATATCCTATACCTGCCATATAACTGAACGATCGGAAATGGCACAACCTTTCTATTTTTAAAGATGCTTGGGGCGGTTTCCAATATTTTTATTAGAAATTTTGTTGATGGTGAAATTCTCATAAGGATCGGACAACTATATAGGATCCGATATATATAATAATAATATTAGCTTCTGCTTAACTGCAAGGGTATATCAACTTCGGCTCCGCTGGAAGTTAGCTTTCCTTTCTTGTTTTTTTTTTTTATAATTTATTATATAATGGAACTCTCATAAGGATAGGCCTCTCATCTATTAATTTGTTAAAATAATTTGGTTTCCCACAACTACGAAACAATTTTGGATTTTAAATAAATTTTTGGGCAAGTTTTTAATTAAAATTTTTAAACTAACCAAATTCCAAAACCTTTGTAAATTAAAAATACGTATAACTTCAGAGCCACTGAAGCTATCGAAAAATTCTATACGTCTTTGGAAAGGTTTTTAATTATTCCACCTTCTTGAATGTCAAAGTCTATAGAGTTAAAAAAAAAAGAGTTTTGATATTTATCCTTACAATTAAAGTATTGCTAACTGTGTAAATCGCCTGTCCAGAGGTTACTTCCATATATGTATAAATTAGTTTAATACATCAATATCCACGTATCTCCACTTCGATTTTTAGAGATGCTCCTGGTAGACTTCCTCTGCTGCCCTGTAGAGTTATGATGATTATGTTGCGGAGTTTACTGACTCCGTTGCCGCTGGCCTAGTGACTCAGCCGGCAAAAAAAAGATAAGTAGTTATAACGGCAACTGCCGGAGTTAAATCTTTATTGAGCAGTGTGCTCTTAATTTGAAGTACAAATTTAAACTGAAGCTTTTAAAATCTAAGCTATGGTCGGTGGCCCGACCGCGCATAGCCTGGATGTGCTGACCATGCAGTTCATGCATAATACACCACATCGGGAACCGAACGGCTGAAGGCCCGTCCCCTAAAAACGGCTATGCTGACTCAGCATAAGGCTGCACTTAGAAACAAGTATTTTAATATTATTTATTATTTGTTTCATGTGCGTTAACTATTGTTAACTACTCCCCCTTCAAGATTATGGCCGCCCTCGGCCGACCCTATTCCAGCGATCACCTCCTTAAGTTTGGCAGCGGATCTTCTTGCCAGGATGACTCGATGACAGGTGAGCAGGATGCAGGCTAAAGCGCAGAATACTGCTATCACAGCTAGTACTATCTGGTGTGTTTTGGTGCCATTGATTTCTTCTCCAACCTTCTGGATGAACCTCAGATTACGTTCATTCAAGCGATGAAGGTAAGGGAGGCTTAAAACTTCGTGGCTGATGGTTATGTTCAGCAATGGTGATTTCGCCACTCCTGGAGTTTTCTTCCGAATGTTGTTGTGGTTGATATACTGAGTCTTGTTGATCAAGACGCGCTCGTCGAATGTTATAAGGTACGTTCCATGTACCAAGACCTCTGACCCGTTGTCAACTCGAACATGCGCTGAACAGTCATTGATGATGATGGTACCCTCATCTACGTGGGTGATCGGGAGCAGGTTGCTTGGCTGGGCTTCGCAGTGTGCAGTTCCTCCTGCGTGTAGATCTCTGGCGCATGAGGTGCCTGCTGCAAGCCGGCAAAACGTGGCACCGGGCGATGTGCTGCAATCAGTAACTTTGTGGACCTCTCTTCCACATTCTGCAACGACGTTGTCCTTTAACTGAAGGATTATATCATGTTGGGCGACCGGGTATATTATGACCTTCTTACATGCAAATTTTATCTTAGGAAATCTTATTATAAAGTATAAGACGTTAACGGATTGTAGTATTTTTACGGACGAGACGGACAAAAGATCCCTTATGGGGGTGTTGGTGGGCTCTTCCAGCCAAACTGACTCCAAATCTGCGTGGTCTAATATATTTGGGCTGACGACATTGATTTTAGCTAGGGCAATAGCAAGCATAAAATTTTGCAACTCCATCATTATCATTCTATTGCGAGACATTAAGGTCTCGAATAAGTGGCTAGTGTCGATTTGCGAAATTTTGGCTGAGTTCAGAATCTGATTGACCGCAGTCGTTAGTAAATTGATTTGGTTTTGAACTTTAGTATTAATTTCTATTTGTCTATTGTTTGAATTTATTAGTTGAGTTTCTATGAACCTAGTTCTCTCCAAATCCTCTACATCTGGAGTTCCCGCCACGACCTTTAAGATAGAACCTAGGAAGTCTAAACTTCTGGCCACTCTGTGGTGCACTTCCAACGAATCCAGCAAATCTCGAAGGTGGTCAGTATCCACCTTTAGGAGTTTTCTCATGTGAGACTGCGGAAATTTGTCACCCATGCCGGCCGTCTCCTCTACGACTCGCCTGTATTCCGAGAGATTTGCCGAGTGTGTTACATGCGCGAACTCTTCCCATACTAGGATGCGGCCCTCCTCGATGGGGATGTACTTGGCATGTGAAAAGTCAGCGATGTGTGCCGACGCCAATTTTAGCAATAGGAGAACTATCAGTTCGAACCTGGAAATTCGAATTTTATTTTTAGAATGGGCTTATATTGAGAATTCCCACCACCAAAAGGCATCACTTAAAATAACATGACCTTATAACTTATGTCAAGTGACCAAAATCTATAACTATAGGTGGCGTATAGCCTAATGGTGTTATTTTAGGTTGTCCTTGTGGACCACCCTCCCCTTGATGAGGACCGTGGTCCCCAGGTCCGCTTCGACGGTCTTTTCCTCACACAACGGTGTGAGTTTGTTTCCGAGTCTTCGGTTTGATTTTACTAGAACCTTGTCGCCAACTTCAAAAACTCTGTTTTGGCGAGAGGCATTTTCCCTGGCCCTAAGCGCAACTTGGGCGCTTCTGATCCTCTCTGGAATGTCTGTCTGTGTGTCCTCCGTTTGCGCTTGTATAACGTCTACCGGCCTCTTATCAATGACAGAGTGGATTGACTTGTTATATTTGGTGGTGGCTAGCAAGATCAGCTCTACAGTGTCACTTATTTTTCTATCGATTTTTAGACATCTGGCTAGCTCTGCAAGAGTGCTATGGAAACGCTCTACTTGACCATTCGAGACGCTGTGCAGAGGTGGCGCATTTGAGATGCCAACCCCAAAGTGATCGGTCAACATGGTCGAAATTGTGTGCGAGTTTAACGATGGTTCGTTGTCGCAATAAACTGTCTTTGCATTCGGGAAGAAATTCATAAGCTGCAGTAAGGCAGGTTTTAAGTCTTCGATTGTTCTGGAAGCAATGGGCTGTACCACAGCAAACTTGGAGAACTTATCTATGCAGGTAAGGAAGTACTTTTTGTCTGTGGAGAAAATGTCGATGTGTAATAATTCCCCCACATGAGAAGGGATTGGTGTCTCTCCTATCTCGTGTTTACTCGGGTGTCTATCATATTTGGCTCTGGCGCATGTTTTGCAATTGGTTACAATTTCGTTTGCCAGTTTAGCCATTTTCGGGAAGTAGTATGCGGTGAGTACCTGCTTCACGTTTTCTTGGGCTGCTCTATGGGCCCTGTTATGTTCGTCCGTGAGGATTTCTCTCCTCTCGTCGACCGCAATAATATCTGTCACTCTATTTTTGCAGTGCCAGAATTTTGTGGCCGGGAATGCACGGACCAGATCGTCTTGGACCATTGCAAGTGTGTGTAAATCACAATGTATTGCGTTCACACCCTTGGGGACAACTGTGTCTGCAAGCTCATCAAGTAATGTTTCTTTGCAGACAAAATCAATTAAATGCCGCCTTTTGTTTCCAAAAAGTACGAAACTCCGTTTCTGCGGGAAACGCGCTTCTTCTAGAACGATTTGATTCTGGAAGCAATTTAGCGGCTTGTCAGTCGTTTCGATGGTGTGAGTGAGCGAACGCTCACTGTGGATCGTAGCTGCACAGGACTCGGCTGCTTGCTCTTCCACTGCATTAAGCTGTTGTCTTGATAGGGCATCAGCAACCAAATTCTCTTTTCCGGGCTTATAAAAAATTCGGGCGCCGCTTTCGTCGATTCGCCCCTTCCATCTTTTAATCTTTGCGTTGGGATTCGAATCCGACACAGCATAGGTTAAAGGTTGATGGTCGGTGTAGATATTTATGTTCTTCACCGCATATAGGTAATGCCTCAATTTGGCTAATGCCCATATAATCGCCAACAGTTCTCTTTCATTGGTGGCGTAGTTGGCCTCCCTGTCCTTCAATGTCCTCGAGATCATTGTAATAGGACGACCTTCTTGGGACAACACAGCCCCAATGCCATAGGCTGAAGCATCTGTCGTTAGATCAAATGCTTTCTTGTAGTCCGGATATCTGAGCATGACATCCTCGGATGCTAATATGTTCCGCAATTTATCAAAAGCCTTTTGCTGCTTTTCAGAAAACTGTACTGGTATGTTTCTGGATTTATGTTTAGATACACTTCCATTTTCCCCTTTTAAGATTTCGGAAATAGGTCTGGCTATTGCTGCGAAGTCTTTTATGAAGCATCTATAGTAATTTGCCAGACCTAAAAATGACCTTACCTCGAACACATTTTTTTGCTCAGGGAATTCCTTTATTGCCTTTACCTTCTCTGGGTCTGTTGTGGCCCCGTTGCTAGTGACAATAAACCCGAGAAAATTAACGCTTTTTTTAAAAAAACGAGATTTTTGTGCTGAGACTCTCATGTTTGCATCATATAGGCTCTTTAGAACCCAGTCTACGTGCTTGATGTGAGAGTTTTCGTCTTCCGAGTAAATTATAACGTCATCGACATAGACATAGCAAAACTTGCCGATTTTCTCTCGCAGGATATCGTCAATGGTTCTTTGGAAAATGCTGGCAGCATTTTTTAGTCCAAAAGGGAGTCTTCGAAATTCATATTTTCCCCCGTTTACGGAGAAGGACGTTTTTTCGCGGTCTTTTTCGGCGAGAATGATTTGATGATAGCCGGACTTTAAGTCCAGCGTTGTGAAGTACTTGGCTTTGCCCAGGTTTCCCAATATCATTGAGATGCTTGGCATGGGGTACCTGTCGGACACCGTTCTTTCGTTTAGCTTGCGAAAGTCTATCACAAGTCGCATGTTTCGATTGCCCGACTCATCGGTTCCTTTCTTGTCCACAACCCATATTGGGTTGTTATAAGGGGAGACCGATTTCTGAATTATGCCGTTTTTGAGCAGGTCTTGGATTTCCTTATTGACGAAATCCGCTGCTCCCATAGGATATGGGTAAAGTTTGGCATAAATGGGATCTTCGCTCATCATTCTGATGGTGGCTACAACTGAGGTGTTGTAGGGTAAGGCTTCGTTCGGATCTGCAAAGGATTTTTTCCTATTCTCTAGCATTTCCAAGAATGCTGTCTTCACCAAAGGGGGTGCGTCTGAGCAATCTATCTTCGTAAAGTTGACATCAGCACACTTATGAAATGAAATTTTCTCAACTTCTGTGCCCCACTTGAGGTGGCCAGAAGCTAAGCAAAGGGATGCCCCTGCCTGTTTTAACAGGTCAAGGCCGATTATCCCATCAAAGGATGACAAGTCCGGTAGTATGAAGAACGTCGCTTTTATGTTGAATAGGCGGACGAAGCATTTGTTTGTTATGGTAGTTTCGCCGTGAATTGAGTGGATGGAAAAAGGGGAATCTACTGGGCGGACACCCCGCAACACCTTGTGGGGTCGGATAAAGTTTTTAGACGCACCAGTGTCAATTAGAAACTTCATCTCCATCCCTGCTACTCTTCGTCTGACGAGAGGTAGCAGGGACTTTCCCCTAAAAAATTAACGGCATCTGAATCATAATCACAGATGGCGTCATCGTCTAATTCCCTTGCTACTTCGGAAGCATTGCGGTCGTATGCCTCCCTTACGCCCTGGGCAATATGGTTAAGCTTTTGCTGTTTTTTCGGGACATTCGACCGCTCGGAATTTGCAGGCCTCCTATTCTGGTAGGGCTGGGTGTGGGTAGCCGGAATAATTTTAGAGAGGGAGGGATCGACCTCCATAGGTTCTGGCTTAGGGATGTTTTGATATTTGTAACCTTGCTGATCAGCATGAACCTGAACTTTGTGCTGCTTGTTAAAGTGTGGATCTTTTCCACCAGGAACTTGAGCGCTTGTCGACTGAGGAGTCTTTTCCTGTTGGCGACCTTGTGTTTTTTCGCTCGGTCTACGCTCCCTATCTTCTTGATTTTTTGCGAAGGTAGCCGCAAAGGCGTACCTTTCGTGATTGGACTCCACTTCTTGTGCTAGCGCCAAGGCCGACGGCAAGTCTTTCGGCTTTGCTGCGAAGAGCACATCTGTCAGGTTTCGCCTTAGGCCTGATATGAACACACGCAACGCATCGTCGCGGAATTTTCCACACAGGTTTTTCGCCATTTCTTTATCGTAGGACATGTTTACTTTATTGGTTAACAAGATGAGCTTTTTCTCTACCTCGTCATAATACTGCAATAGGTTTAGGCCCCCTTGTCTTAAGGTTCCCAACTCCTGCTCGATGACGTGCATCGGCCGTTTGTCACTGTATGTGAAATCGAGGCGACTTATTATCGCATCGAAATTCAATACCGTGCCAAAGGAGGATAGTACTGCATCGGCAGGACCCCTGATTTTGCTTCTAATTATGATGACGGCCTGGTAGTGGCGTGAGCTGCCATCATATCGACGGAATATGCGATAAGCGGCAACGGCCGCTTGTCTCCAAGAGACGTACGATTCCTGAGTCCCCGCAAATTCTGGTAAACATTTGACGGCATCTAACGGCTCGTCACAACGGATATTGTCTAGAATTTGTATCTCCTCATATACCCTTATGTCCGGGGTTTGTGCTGAGGTCTGTGACACACTCATCGCTGCCACTTTGGCAGCAAGAGTATCGATTGTCTGGCGTAATTCATTTTCTCTTTGCTGGTTTTGAATGGCTTGCTTTGCCAAAGCATTGCCAACAGCGGTGTCTATGATAGCGCTAAGCTCTGTGGGGTTCATGACTAATTCTTCGCGAGGGGTTTCAATTGCGAGTTTCGCCAATGATGCTAGAACTCCCCCTTCGCCCTCAGATTCCGAACCGCTAGAGTAACTTTTCCTGCTTCTATGGCGATTGAATGAATCGGTCATGAGTAGCTAAGTTGATGTTCCTAGAAACGTGACCGTATCAGCAGCATTGACAAAACGAAATCCGCTACTAGGGAATTCAGCTACATAGGCGACTCAGATTACACCTACGGAAAATGTTCGTATGGGCAGCGACAATGAGAAACAAAGATAAAGTCAGCCAGCACATAAGTGGCCGGATTATTCCCACGGAAAAACTGTAGGGTCAGCAAAAGGAAATAAATAAAAATTGTTCGACCGCGGGTTTTATATTACCGTCCGGGCCTGGCAAAGTTATGAACAGCAAAATTAAATTAAATATAAGACGGAAAAATGAATCTTGTCTTCTGTTAAAATAAACTAATTTATTTTTTAAATTAATTTATTTGTATCTATACTTTTGTATTTTTTTTTTTTTTACATCAGATGTAGTGCAAAGCTTAGCTGCTGCGAACTCTTTTCTACTATATGAGTCGTAATCAATTTCTGAACCATAGTAAAAAAAATTTTTTATGAATTGTTATTATAAAATCATACGTTAACTTTTCGTTTTATTTATTTATATTTTATTATTAGCCCCTCTATCGTTTAGGCTTCAAACACAATTTTGTTGCAAAATGAAACACTTTGAATTTATATTTTTTTGTTCTTAAAAAACAATATTTTTCTTCTTGCAGATTTGGATAGATTGGATGAAAAAATTCCACTTACATAATTTTTGTGTATAATTTTTTTTAAATTATAATCCTATATCCTCCTATATCCAATCCTTTTTTTGGGTGTAGGTAAATGTTGGTTGGGCGCCAATTAGTTTAATACATCAATATCCACGTATCTCCACTTCGATTTTTAGAGATGCTCCTGGTAGACTTCCTCTGCTGCCCTGTAGAGTTATGATGATTATGTTGCGGAGTTTACTGACTCCGTTGCCGCTGGCCTAGTGACTCAGCCGGCAAATAAAAGATAAGTAGTTATAACGGCAACTGCCGGAGTTAAATCTTTATTGAGCAGTGTGCTCTTAATTTGAAGTACAAATTTAAACTGAAGCTTTTAAAATCTAAGCTATGGTCGGTGGCCCGACCGCGCATAGCCTGGATGTGCTGACCATGCAGTTCATGCATAATACACCACATCGGGAACCGAACGGCTGAAGGCCCGTCCCCTAAAAACGGCTATGCTGACTCAGCATAAGGCTGCACTTAGAAACAAGTATTTTAATATTATTTATTATTTGTTTCATGTGCGTTAACTATTGTTAACTTATATATATTCTATATGTTATGCGTTCTATTTCAAATAATTGAAGATCAATATATACAAAAAAACAACTGATATCATATAAAAAAACCTGTTGACGAGATAAAGTACCGGTGACGAACCTGCATGTGAAACGCAAAATATCTGATACCAATTTTAGTGACGAAAATATGCTATATAGGTGTATAAAATTGCATATAAAAAAGAGCTTTCCTTTCTTGTTTTAACAATAAATCACGATTTTTAGGGTGTTAAAAATATTTCATACGCGGTTTTGTGTTATACTCGACCAGATAAACAATTCCTACTAAGTCACTTTAAAGTTCATAATCAAAGTTTCACGGCAAAAACTGAAATTAAGTAAATTCTCAAGAAAATCTTTACGTAGCTTGTGACTCCCAAAGGAAGGTAATAATAATTTTATATAGTTACTATTAGCTATTATACATAAAATTATTTTAAAAAATTTATTAAAAATAACTTATTATAGAGAGGAGTAACTAGCTACTAAGGCCATCGACACGATAATTAATATAATATAACAATTTGTTTCAGTGATGTTTATGCTTAACCATTAATAAGAGTTATAACATGTCGTGCTGTTTAAATTAGGTGTATGATTTCCATTTCCTTAAGAAAGATATTTTTAGGTTTAAATTAGAAGTTGTTAGGGTAGCTAATAAATTTCAGAGCGGAGTAAGCCCAAAAAGGTTGGTCCTAAGTTTATGATAGTATCTGCATGAATCTAGTATATGTTTGACTGATAGTTCCTCCCTACAGTTAGGGCGGTTTTGCGTCTTTCGCCGTTTATTATGTGCTTGTGTGTGAGTTTTGTGTGTATAGTTTTTAATCGATAATGGCGCATTCCTTTCTGTCGACCGACGCAGGGAATTTGGTTTCGTTTTTTCAGGGTTAAATTGTTTCTACCAGTGGATAATGGACTACCAGTCTTCTAATTCGATGTCGAGCAGTATTTGTTTGATATTTTTCCAGATTTCCTGCTGTACTTCGGGTATATTTGAATGGCACGGAGCCCGTCCGGCAAACTTTGCTGCTTTGTCGGCTAACTCGTTTCCAGATATTCCTATATGCGCTGGGACCCATAGTAGCTTAATTTTAGCATTATTTTGTATGCAGAGGTAACGAATTTCACATAGAAGGTTGCTGTTATTCTAGAAGTTTTGGACTCCTTGCAGGATAGGAAGACTGCCACTGCACATGATATATCTTCCTTTTAGTTAGGAGACAGGATGACTTCATTCCATCGGTAAGGCTATTGTATTGTATATATTGTATCTCTTCACAAACTGAATGCATCTTCGTATAGTGGATTAAACTTTGAATTGCCTTCGATCCTTCAGGGCCACGTCGTAGTCCTTGCAAAGAATGGATTTCATTGAGCACATGAGTTTTGGTATCTGCTTAAAAGTGGTTTGAGATGCTCTGGTTTTAATATCCGGTAATCCCGCTTCGGCCAGGAGGCATTTCGTTGGGGTCGTTGGAAAGGCGCCAATACTCTTATTTAGATAAGATCTTATTTAGGTTAGATCTTATTTAGGTTAGATGGCGCACACCAGCCGTAGATAGGGAGGTCATACTCGATTTTGGACAGCATTAAGGCTCTCGTCGCTTGTATAAGTGTTGTGGGGTGAATTACTAAGCGCTAAGTTTTTTAGAATTTTTTAATGTTAAGCCTATTGATAAGTTTTATCTTAAGTTCTATCACAAACCATACAACATATAGACTTCTCATTTTATACAACGAAAATGAACGCAAAAATTTCTAGCGACAGGCCCCCAGAGGCCCCAGAGAGAATCTTACTCTCATTCTTACGCTCAAATTCTCTCTGAACGTTTTTGGTTGTTCGCTGAGTGGCGCATCATCAAGAAAATTGCTCCGCGGTTAAACTGATCTTTATATGTATGCGTGCTTACGCATTCACCTACACGGTTTCATGTGTGTGCGTTCGAATTTGTTTTGAAGCCAGCTGAAATTTTTGTAACTTTTCAGGCATGCTATCCTAAGAAAATTGGGGTATACATTATTCGCTAATGATGATAAAAATATATTTTATATTTTTATATTTCAGCTTATATTTTATATTTGTTATGGAATACGATTAAGTGGTAGCTGTAAAATGTTTTTCATATATACATATACATGTGTCAACGAATGCATTCAAATGTATATATTAAGGTAGAAACAGGGTATATTTCAGTCGATTGCTTTTAAGTTGTTGTAATTCTGCAAGCGGATGGTGTTCCATACCCTTCTGATGGATGAGTTTTGTGGAGTGAGAATAAACAAAAACAGCTGATTTTTTGTTTCTGTGGGCATCAGTAGGGTATGCAAGAACCATCCGTTTGAAAATAAGAACAGTGTTCGTAAATATATAAATATGTAATTGTTTAGGAATGGACTATCGATACATAGTTTATAAGTTATCCCATATTGTCATCTTTATATTTTCTATACCAACTAGCTTTACAATCCACAACATGTATGCCCACACACACCTATCGTTAAGTTCCACAAATGTAAATTTTCTTTAGTACCAATTAGACAGCGAAACTGACAAGAACATATAACTTTACAGTCCACTACTCATTCGTCTTGCCGGTTGGGGATCATTGTTTGGTCCTTCGCATCCGGATTTGTTTTGTAGTTTTCTGTGCAACAATTACAAATGAGAATAATCGTTTCTCGGCATGGAGCAATTAAAAGCATTGACAAAAGGGCGCGCCAGACTCAAGGCCAATATCACACGGAGCTTGGCTTGGGCTGAGGACGCGCAGCAATCGAACGCCACACGGGCAGAGGTGTCTTCGCGGCTGAAGCATCTCGACACAACATGGAAAGAATTCACAAGATTTGGTGATGAAATAGCTATGCTAGACGAAGTAGATGGGTATGTGGACCCAGAGAATGACAACATATTCTACGAGGAAAAATATCTAAGGGCACATGCATTACTTTCGGCGATGGTAGGTACAAGACCTAGTCCATCATTTGGGAATAGTGAAAACGGCAGCGGCGTGCTGCAAAACAACGACGCAATAATAAGTTTGCTACAACAGCAACAACAACTCTTCGAGCAGTTGGCGGCAAATCGAGCCACTGCAAACATGTCGAGACCTGAAGGAGGAGACGCCTACGCGGCGAATTCAGGTAGTGCTCAAATGGTAGGGGCATCAGCTCAAAGCGAATTGCCTAAAATTCAAATTAAACGGTTCGCTGGCAATTATTCAGAGTGGCCAGCTTTCAAAGACATATATGAGAGCACAATTCACAACAAGGCGAATTTGACAAATACGCACAAATTTCATCATTTGAAATCTCTTCTGATCGACGAGGCTGCGAATCTGGTACGACATTTGGCTATTACGGATTCAGCTTACAACACTGCGTGGGAGCGACTTAATGAAAGATATAATCGTCCACGGCATATCGTGAATTCACTATTGGAGCAGTTTATGAAGCTGCCAACAACAACCAGGTCGGATACAACAACATTACGGAAGGTGTCAGACGGCGCCAATGAAATAGTGCGTGGTTTGGATGCCATTGAGGAAACAGGACGAGATTGTTGGATCATCTACTTGACGCTGGAGAAGCTGGATGCAGATACTCGACGCAGGTGGATCGAGCGCAGTGTGGAGACAGACTCACCCACACTGGAGGAATTCTTCAAATTTTTGGATGCACGTTGCGAGGAACTAGAGCTCAGCAAGCGTGAAACAATCGGAGGCAAGACTACAGCCTCAATCGGTGACAAGACAAGGAAGGTCACACATTCGTTGGTTGTACTTGAAGGAAAAAAGTGCAGCAAATGTCATTCTACAGAGCATCGTCTGTATGGATGCCAACAATTCTTGGATATGTCAGCAGGACAGAGGGTTTCGTTTGCCAAGGAAAACGCTCTATGTTACAATTGTCTAAAACCTGGTCATGGGGTCAGAAAATGCAAATCCACGTTCAAGTGCAGACAATGTAAAGGTCAGCATCACTCACTGTTGCACCTGCAACGCACGCAACAGGCTATTGGAACAATCTCTCAAATTGGTGAGGATCAGGAGGATCCTAGCGCACACATCTCAACGGTGACTACGAGTCACATCGCACAAGCAGAAGGCTCTGCAGCAATTGTATGTGCACAAGGCAGTGCAAATTCACAACAATCAACTGGATGGAACAGGAGCACCTTGCCGACGGCCATGGTCAACGTTCGCAACGCAAAGGGAGATTTGGTAGCATGCCGACTCCTATTGGACACGGGTTCAGAACTGTCGTACATATCTGAACGCTGTATACAAACACTTGGTTTGGCTCGTACGCCATCACGCATACTGGTTACGGGAATTTCATCAACCAAAGCAGACACTACAAGAGGATGCAGCACTATAAGCATCCAATCCCGTATTTCGCAAGATCAGCTGGTAGTCCAGGCTCACGTGCTTGGAAAGATTACATCATCATTGGAAAGGCAGACCATCGACGCGTCTGTACTTCGAGTTTTCAACGATCTGCAATTGGCAGATTCGCAATTTAGCACGAATGCCCCAATTGACATTCTTTTGGGCAGCGAACACGTTTGGAGTGTTATAACTGGAAGAAAAATCTACGACGACAAAGGAAAGCTCATTGCTATATCATCAATTTTCGGATGGGTAATTACATCACTGCTTTCATCACGCGCATGCAGCGCTACGGAACTCACAACGACAATAGACATCGATGCTTATCTCAGAAGGTTCTGGGAACTGGAAAGCATACAACGCAAAGCAGAAGTTCAACCTGAAGACGAGGAGGTGGAGAAACACTTTCTTACAACACACACTCGAGACAAACAAGGCAAGTACATCGTGGAACTTCCGTTTAAAGTATCCGAAACACTATTCGCAGATACACTTCAAGGAGCGCTGCAGAGGTTCAAATCAGTTGAACGACGTTTGGCACAAAATCATCAATTACGTAACGACTACGTGAAGTTCATGAGGGAATACCAGGAGCTAGGACATATGCGAGAAATCTCACCGAGCGAAATTCCCAAGGGTAGGAATTTCTACCTGCCACATCATCCCGTATTGGGTCGGAAACTTCGAGTGGTTTTCGACGGCTCATATCAAGACGCCAAAGGCATGGCGTTAAACGACACACTATCGATCGGACCGAGTATTCAGCGAGACCTATTTGCTGTGTGCTTGCGATTCCGTATGTACAAATACGTCTTTTCAGCGGACATAGTCAAGATGTTCCGTCAAATATGGGTGAGCGAAAAACATAGAGACTATCAAAGAATCGTATGGAGAGAGGATCCCTCAGATCCTATCAACCACTTCCAACTATGCACGGTGATGTATGGAACATCATGCGCACCATTTCTAGCAGTCAGAGTGCTAGAGCAACTAGCTTCTGACCATAAGCACGAGTTTCCGAACGCAGCAAAAATCGTGTTGGAGGACTTCTATGTCGACGACGTTCTCACTGGAGCAAATAGTGAGGATGAGCTGCTACGCAACATGGACGAACTGGTCCAACTGATGTCCTGTGCTAACCTAGAGCTCGGGAAATGGGTATCGAATACCACACGCATCAAATCGGAGGATAACACGGATTCCTCACAATCATCAGTCAAAGTGCTAGGGCTGCATTGGCACCCTGGAGAGGACACATTGTCGTACAATGTAAACCTATCGAAATATCCTAGCCGAATGGTTAACGACGATGGAACCATTTCGGTCGCCGTACTTGCAGCAAAAACACGAGTGGCACCTTTGAAGCAGCAGTGTTTGCCGCGCCTGGAACTATGTGGCGCACTTCTATTGAGTCAACTAATGAACAACGACGTAACGATCTACGCATGGAGTGATTCGACGATAGTCCTGTCATGGTTATCGTATTTACCAGCCCAACTCAAGACTTTTGTTGGGAACCGCACTTCAGAAATCCTCGAAACCATCCCGAAGCATGCATGGCGGCATGTAGACTCAAAATCGAACCCAGCGGATTGCGCATCACGTGGCTTGGGAGTATCCGAGCTCATTGACTTCCAATTTTGGTGGAAGGGTCCTTCATGGCTGAGGGACAAGGAACAATTCTTGGTGAAATTGAACAATACTCACAACAGTACTTCTCTTTCAGACAAACGCATACAAGACGAAGTCAAAACTACCTGCCTAGCTGCGCAGACGACTGTCACGACGGACAACCCATGGGATAAGCTTCTCAATCGCAACTCATCTTGGCTGAAGCTTATACATACACTTGCTTACGTTTTGCGCTTCATTCATCGCATGAAGCACCCATCTTCGAAACAACATTTCGATCGGCAGCGTTGCGCTCGTCAAGGAGTCCAACACACCACCAGCATTATGGCATCTAGCGAAGGTGATCGGCTCTTTCCAAGGAAAGGACAATATGGTTCAAGCAGTCAGAATCATCCGGCTCAAAACCCGGCCAATAACGAAAATTGCGAAACTACTCAGTTCAGAAACCGTGTTTCAGGGTGGCCCGGGATGTTTAGGAATGGACTATCGATACATTGAAATAAGTTTGGTTTTGTTTTGTATTGAAATATGTTTGGGGTTTATTTATTGGAGTTTATTTATTGGAGCAGCAATGGTGCCGCTCCAACGATCGAAATGTCTCTCCTCTTTTACAATATTCTTTAAGTCTAACTAAGGCTAAGTCTCATAGCTGCGCTGCTCGCAGGCAGCGGCAGAGAGACGGCTACGTATCTATATACTTATGTATATTGCTATGCGCTCTCAAGTGTAAGCGCGAGAGGTATGTATATGCTGTCCGTTCGTTGCAATTATGCCGACGCTAGCATTTACCGTGTGTGGGCTAATCCATAACGATCGGATCATATTTCGGCCACTTAGGAGTTATGACCGGGATTTTGAAATATGTAAACACTGCAACAAAGTGTTACAGTGTGTACCCTTTAAGTATCTTCGGTACAGTGGGTATTCAATATATGTGCATACTACATCTCCCTCCTTTTGAAAAATAACGTAATATAATGAAGTTATTTTTATAATAAAAATTTCTAATTAATACATTCCCTTTTTTTTTTTATTTTATTAGAATTGAAGAAAATGAAATTATAAAAAAATATATGTTTATTTATTTATTTATATAGGTGTGTCTTTGTATGGCCATACTAAGTACAATTTATGAAATAAAGATTTTTAACCTATCCTTATGAACTGTTTGTTTCCTATGTTTATTATTTGTTATTATAATGTTGTCTCTATCTCCTATTTCCGTTACTATATACGGACCTGTATATTTAGGATCTAACTTATGACCTGTCTCGTTTTTTAATAAAACTTGGTCACCTACTGATATATCTATATCCCTTACTTTATGATCATATAGAATTTTATTTCTATTCTTATTTGTTTCTAACATAACTCTAGCTCTTTTATAGGCTACTTCTAATCTATACTTACTCTCCTTAGCATAGTCATCTATATTATATAGTGCTTCTATACTATCTATGCTATTAAAATGTTTCGGTAAATTACTTGTTTTACCGAATACTAGCTCATATGGACAATAAGTGTGTGCCATAGATGGGGTCGTGTTGAAACAAAAGACAAAATATTGAAGCCATACGTCCCAATCAGTTTTATCAACCGATATGTAAGATCGTATGTACTCATTGAAAGTTCTATGACTTCTTTCTATTGTTCCAACTGTCTGGTGGTGGTGTGCTGTGGATGTAATATTTTCAATCTTTAAATATTTGCATAAATCGTCTATAATTGAATTCTTATATTCTGTTCCCATGTCCGTAATGAACGTCTTCATTGGACCGTACTTCAGAATAAAAGATTCAAATATTGCTTTAGCGACAGTATTAGCATTTTTATTTGGAACAGGTATTGCAACTAAATACTTAGTTAAATCACATATTAAAGTGACTGCATACTCATTGCCATTTTCTGATTTTGGCAATGGACCAATGGTGTCCACTATCACTCTGTCGAAAGCGTTTATTGGTGTGTCTGTAATTGTTAAAGGAGTCTTTATGTGTTTAGTTATTTTGGCTTTCTGGCATTTTTGACATTTTCTTACGTACTCAGTTATATCTTTAGACATGCCTTTCCAGTAATAGTGTCTTTTTACTTTGGCCAAAGTTTTTGATATGCCAGTATGACCTCCTTGAATTGGATCATCATGAAATGTAGACAAAATTGCTTCTTTTTCTTTTAAATTTGTTATTTTGGTCACCGGGTTGAGTAGCGCTACTCTTAATGTTTTCAAGATTTTATTGCCCATTAATTTAAAATTATCTACTGAAGTATATTCAAAGATATTTTCCCACGGTGCCACTTTGAGTTGGCTGATTTTATGTATACCGGCTTGCATTTCAAGCCTTTGGAAAAATTGATCTAAGTCAATAACTCCATTAGTATATAAATCGCTAACATCATATCTTGCAGTAATTTTTCTGCCTTGTTTAAATAAACATAACGAATTTTTTATCTGCAAGGTCACTACTTTACGTACTTCATCATTGTTTATGACGTCGTATACGTTGGGCTTAGAAGCTTTATTTAAAGATTGCATAGGCAATTCTTGTTTTTGATTTTCCGCGCGGAATTTTTGTCTACTTTGATATCTGGTAGTGACTTTCAATATATTTCTAGTTATATTTTGTAGATCTTTGATGGTTATCCTTGATAAAGCATCAGCTACATAATTATCTTTTCCCTTTAAATATTCGACTGTAAAATCGTATTCTTCTAGTTCGAGCCTCATACGTGTCAGTTTAGAACTGGGATTGATCATTGAGAAGAGGTATATTAAAGGTCTGTGGTCTGTTTTTATTAAGAAATGCTTTCCATATATATATGGTCTGAAATGTAATATCGCCCAATGAATTGCAGCCAATTCCTGCTCAGTAGTACATTTGTTACTTTCACCTTTTGTAAATGCTCTTGATGCGTATGCAATGGGAAGTTGGAGTCCATTATGGTTTTGAGTTAAAACCGCTCCACATGCTTGCTTACTTGCATCTGTTATTATACAGAATTCTTTAGTGAAATCTGGATATTGTAGCAAGGTAGGTTCCATAAGTTTTGTTTTTAAGTATTGAAATGCATTTTCACACTCATCCGTCCATTTAAAAGGAACATTCTTTTTACATAATCTTGTTATGTGCCGTGAATAGTCGGCGAAATTTTTTATAAAACGTCTATAATAGTTACAAAATGCTACGAAACGTCTAGCACTGTCCGCGTCGTGCGGAACTGGGTAGTTCATAATGACATCGTATTTCTTGTCATCTGGAAGTATTCCTTTATCAGTGCATTTATGACCTAGAAAAGTCACTTCATGCATAAAAAATGAACATTTTTCTGGATGTAACTTTAGGTTGTATCTTCTACATTTCTCAAAAACATCTGTTAAGTTCTTAAGCATATGCTTTTCGGAACAGCCAATTACTATTAAGTCATCCATATAAAGGAATGCTTGAGAAGGTTCTAGACCGGAGAACGCAATAGTCATCATTCTTTGAAACGAATTAGGGGCTATTTTTAATCCAAAAGGTAATCGCGTGAAACGATATGAGCCGTTGCTCGTTGAAAAGGACGTTATATCTCTTGAGCCTTTTTCGAGTTCAATTTGATGGAATCCTGACATTAAGTCAAGACATGAAAAGTATTTTGCTCGACCTAGTTGATCTAAAATGTCATCAATTCTAGGTAATGGGAATTTATCAGATAGTAATTTTTTATTTATCTGGCGGTAGTCAATTACTAATCGCCATTTCTTAACATTTGACCCGGGGGATGATTTCTTAGGCACAAGTAACAATGGGCTATTGTATTCAGATACTGACGGTTCGACAATCCCGTCAGAGATTAATTTACCTACTTGCTTTTGAATTTCGTTCACCTGACTATGTGGGCTTCGATAGTTTTTTATATATACGGGTTCATCATCTTTTAATCTCAATTTCTGTTTATAAAAATTATTGGTGGTTATTGATTCGGTTTCCAATCCGAATATATCGCTATACTGGGTGCATAAGCTAGAAAGCTGTGACTTAAACTGTGAAGGGAAGTTTTTTGAAAGTTGTGATAGTACGGATTTTTTCCTATTGTCTGAATTTGTATTGACTACATCGTAGTTCGAAAGTGGTTCATATGTTAGGTTATCAGTACTGACTACTTGGTTGGTATTTGTTGTGTTTAGTAGTCTTATGAAGGCATTATTAGATGTTGCTATGGTATTTGCAATATAAATGCCATGCTGAATTTCCTGATTTGGAATAAATACACTGTCTTCTTTTAAGTTAAGCTCAATTTTCCGAATAACTTGGGATCTTGCTGGCAGAAGTATTGAATTATTGCCAGAACTATGAGTTATTGGTACATTAATTGGAAATTTTAAGTTATTGGGTCTAATTATAAGCCAATCTTCAGATGGCTTGAAGTCTAATTGACAGTTGAATTTTTTTATAAAGTCGATGCCTATTATTCCATCGCATGGAATTGGGAAATGTGAATTTAGAATATGAAAATCGTGTGGAATTATGTATTTAGTTGTCTGTATTTCCAAAGAAACTAAACCTTTGGATTTGGTTATTTCTTGACTTATGCCTTTTATGTCTATGATGTGATCATCTTGGATGTTTTGGAAGGTATCCGAAGTTTCTTTTAAAATGGAAATGTCTGCACCTGTATCTATTAAAAAGATAAGCTCTTTTCCAGTAGCTACATTGAAAAATGAAACGAATATATTTTGACTGAGATTAATGGTGTGAACTCTGACTTCTTTTACTATTGAGTATTTAAAGGGCTTTGGGAGTTTCCCGAAGTGTTTTGGTCAGTATTTTGTGCAATTCTGACATTGCTTTGATTATTGCCATTGGGGCCTTGGTACGAGTTTCCACCGCCTCTATAGTTTCCTCTATATTGGCCTCGTCCTCCCCTGTTGTTTTGGTTGTTGTAGTTATTGTTGTTATTTTGGTAATTGTTGTTGTAGTTATTGTAATTACCACGAGAATTACCTCTATAATTTCCACGTCCGCGATATGAGCCGCGCTGTGGATAATTCTTGAAATATAGGACAGTATTTGACTGTCCAGTTGCTTCGGTGCAACTATTGACAAATTTGGAAACAGCATCGTTCATAGTACTAAAGGTGCCAGCTTGCATGATAAGTTTCACCTTATCGATTGTGCAATTTTTAGTCATTGCTTTGACCGCATGCTGCGTGGAATAACTTCTGGCTAGCTCTAAAGGTAAACCATCCGTTATAAATGCACCTTCTAATGCTTTCGTCATCTGCTCAATTTCTTGGGTATATTGGTTAGCAGTTTTATTGCGCTGCTGTAGGTTCATCAGCTTCGCTGATAATACTTCTACAGTTTCGCCCTTGACGTTGCCTCTTAGTTTAGAAATCACTTCAGTAATTGTTGTCTCATTACCGATTAGATTTCTGGCGACACCTTTTAGCTTTGTTTTTATTATGGAGACAGCTAATTCTTCGTGCTCGCCTTTTATCGATTCTATTATTTGTAAAGCATCAATGAAACTCGTTAAATTTTCAGCCTTACCATCAAAAACTGGTATAAGCTTGGATGCTGTATTAATAAAATCAATATTTGATTGTGCCATTGTTACAAAGTTAATTATTTTGTTTTCTATTACACTAGAGGTATCTGAATCTGCTGAATTGTCCAGATCAGTGTATACCGCTGGAATAGTAAGATTATTCAAATCTTCATCCTCTATTTTGAGGTTTACTTTGGGAATCTCTTCTGACTCTGATTCATTCGCTTCTGTTGATTCTGAGTCAGGTGCAGTGTCAACTGCTATTGGGGTGTTTAGAACGGTTGGTATCGATATTTCTAAACTGTACTTTTGTTTAACAAATATTAAATTAGATCGTAGTCGGATCAAAAGTTTCGATACCTGCGACCAATGATCTTGATTTAACCTTTCCCTGTGTTTATGTATTAGCATTCGTGCTTCATTAAAGCATTCTACTAATATTTCAACATGCTTCCTAACAGTGTTCGTTTGGATAGGTCTATTCTGGGTTAGTGACTTATATGATCTGTCAAAATTAGTTTTAATGTTTGATAATTCTGTGTATAATTTGTTCCATTCCATGCCTTTAGTTTGGCCGTACTTTGTGAGAGGAATATATTGACATATTTTATATTTATTATTTTATTTTATTTTTTTTTAATTTCATTTTCTTAGATTTTTAGGTGTTAACATTTATGTGTAATCTGTTGTTTGTGCTATATATATTTTTCCTTATTTTTATTTATTTGCTGCTTATATTTTATCCAGGTCATTTCCCCGGCTCATATACCTTTTTTTCAGACAATTATTATGCAGCTTGTAAATCTTATAAAAAACAGCGGCGCACATAATAATGACAATGATTACTAAAAGTACATGTACCCAATATAGATCAACGTTGGTAGATTCTACCTTGTTGATGACATTGGCAGTGGAATCCACTGTTTTTATGTCCAACGTCATTTTGGTGGGTTTTGCATATACTTTTATTTGTGTTTCATTAAAATTATAAAGATCTTCTGTTGGAAATTTACTTATCGCATTACTGCGCATTTAAGTTAACAGCTTCCTACCTAGTTTTTTGCGTAGCTTTACAGGCTACACGTCTAATCGAGCAGAAAAGGTTCCGCTCAATTTTACAAAATATTATATTATGAATATAAAAAAAATATGCATCGCAGTGCAATCAAAAAAAATATGCAGCGCAGTGCATGAAAAAAAAAAAAATTTTTTCCCAGGTTTGGTGGTCCTTCCTTCCACGTCAGCTGGTCGTCGCCGGTTTGGCTGCGCTGACGCTCCCTCGAGGGCGCAGGTGGCGGTCGTGCCTCCCACGCTTGCTATTGTTTTGGGTTGGTCTTCGCTTTATTCTTCGGCTTCACGCATGTGCAATTGCATGCTGCAGAGTTGAGAGGTCCGGGGCAGTCGGTCGGGCAGACCTGTGGTCGTTTTGGCAGAGGCTTGGAAATATTTTGTGTCGATATTAGTTTTTGGTTTATAACTTTAATTTGATTTTCCGAGCGAGTTGTGCTCTGTGGTACTTTGTTTTGGAGGGTTTCTCTTAAGAATTCAAGCTCGTTGTATAGCTTTTGCGCCGTCGTCCATGGGGGCGGAGTTGATTGAGCAAATAGTAGCCACTTTATGCGGGCTATTCTTTTGTTGATTTTTTTCTTTAGACCTCCACGTACCATTGTGCACACTCTACTCACTCAGACGTTTTTCTCGTATGATGTATTTTTCCTTTTGCATTTTCAATCCTTTGATTCCTTTTAGCCTTGGTTCCGAATATCTTCCTAAGTCCTCCAGGACTCATGTCACGGTCGCCATGAAATAAGTTTGGTTTTGTTTTGTATTGAAATATGTTTGGGGTTTATTTATTGGAGTTTATTTATTGGAGCAGCAATGGTGCCGCTCCAACGATCGAAATGTCTCTCCTCTTTTACAATATTCTTTAAGTCTAACTAAGGCTAAGTCTCATAGCTGCGCTGCTCGCAGGCAGCGGCAGAGAGACGGCTACGTATCTATATACTTATGTATATTGCTATGCGCTCTCAAGTGTAAGCGCGAGAGGTATGTATATGCTGTCCGTTCGTTGCAATTATGCCGACGCTAGCATTTACCGTGTGTGGGCTAATCCATAACGATCGGATCATATTTCGGCCACTTAGGAGTTATGACCGGGATTTTGAAATATGTAAACACTGCAACAAAGTGTTACAGTGTGTACCCTTTAAGTATCTTCGGTACAGTGGGTATTCAATATATGTGCATACTACAACATAGTTTATAAGTTATCCCATATTGTCATCTTTATATTTTCTATACCAACTAGCTTTACAATCCACAACATGTATGCACACACACACCTATCGTTAAGTTCCACAAATGTAAATTTTCTTTAGTACCAATTAGACAGCGAAACTGACAAGAACATATAACTCTACAGTCCACTACTCATTCGTCTTAACGGTTGGGGATCAGTAATTTCGTAAATATATATGTAAAGCATTTTACTGCTGCCATCTAATCCTATTCCTAAACATGTCTAAAAAGTATTAAATATTAAAATATATAATATAATATATAATAACATTTTTTCATAGTTTAATAATAATGAATACTCCCAATTTCTTAGGGTAGCATGCCTGAAAAGTTACAAAAATCAAAAATTTTAGCTGGCTTCAAAACGAAGTTTAGCACACACATGAAAACGTGTAGGTGAATGCGTGAGCACGCATACATATAAATATCAGTTTAACCGCGGAGCAACCTTCTTGATGATGCGCCTCTCAGCGACTGAACAACCAAAAACGTTCAGAGAATTTGAGCGTAAGATTCTCTCTGGGGCCTCCGGGGGCCTGTCGCAAGAAATTTTTGCGTCCATTTTCGTTGTATGAAATGAGAAGTCTATATGTTGTATGGTTAGTGGTTCTATACAATGTTGTTTGAAAGTGAGTCGTTAAACGATAGTCAGGCCGAGAATTTAAAGAAATGGTACGAGTTCTATGTCAATGTTATTGAAAAATAATGATGGATATGTAGAGTGTTGTATTTTGCATATATGAAAGAGTTTACATTTATTTAGTCAGTTTAGTCAATTTACATAGTCAGTCTTTCCTCTGACTTTGCCGTATCCCGACGTGTTTTTTGCGATTGCTCTCATCTTATTACCTACATATATCTACATATATCTTCGATACGAGACTCCTCTTTTCGCGTATCATTGTCTGAGATAATTGACTTACATAGTTCATTATCCACACACTTCTTAAAAATAATATTATTCTTCAATATTATTTCTGCCGTGCCCTGCGAATATTCATATATAATATATATATTCCTGAGTCTATTCTCCGATCGAGTAATCCCGTTATATCATTGTTACTCTGAAGCGGTTATTCGTAACATTCGTATCTCTTTTGTTACGTATTCTCTTCGACGTGCCTGATCCGAACGTGCCTCTCTACCACTGAACTCTTTGAACTCTACCATTGAACTCTTCTCGCTCTCACTACAGTGGACAAATCTCAGTAAATAATGAGTCTAATTTGCACTGCTAAGAAATGCGAGTTTGGAGGATCCATCACTGGAGATTCGTATCTTTCCTGCTGGCTTTGCAACAACTGCTCACATATTAAATGTGCTGGTGGTGGGCATAATGGACGGATAAGCGATCTCATCACTAAGAATATTGGTCTGACATGGTCTTGTATTGCCTGCAGAGAGATTGAGTCTGAGATGCGGACCTTCATGAAGCAGACGAGAAACGGTTTTCTTGATGTCCGTAAGCAGTTTGCTGCACTTAATGAGCAATTCCTTACACTTGAGACCCAATTTCTTGGTCTCAAGTTACTAAGTGAATCTCCAAGGAGAAAAATTCCGAATAATAACCCGATGGCGGTCAATCTATTGGGCACTCCTGCTTCTCATGTGATTCATTCGGATAAATTCTTAACTCCTAATACTTCATCGCCTCCTGTTGTTCCTGTGGAAGTGATCCATTCACCAAGTCTGCCAATGGAATCGTCAATGAGTCTTGTTCCACCTATTGTCCTGGATCCTCCATCGTTGGAAAACATCCAGGTTCCTGTGGCTCCGTCACCTAGGCCTCTCACTGGTGTGGCGCCTGAGTTAAAATCCTCTGGGCTTTCGCTGAGAGCTGTTGCACCTCGTAAAGCCATATTCGTATCCCGCCTCATGCCGGATGCCACTGTGGATGATGTCAGGAGTCACCTCTTAAAACATCTTAAGGTAGCTCCTAATGATTTAGCGGTCTTTAAGTTTAATTTTAAACATAAGCGTAACATATCCTCTTTCAAAATTGTAATTCCTGAATCCTACTTTGAAAAAGCACTTGATCCGTCAGCCTGGCCCGAGCACAGTATTATTCACGAATTTTTAGCTAAAGACCCTCTGAATCACAACTTTGCCGATTCAGCTCCAAAAAACTGAGTAATAATGTTTTTTCTTGCTGCTACCAAAACGTCCGAAGTATTCTGGGTAAACTGAGCCAATTTTTTACTAAGAGTGCTTCTTTTGAATTTGATGCTATTGCACTTACTGAAACCTGGCTTAATTCCTCTGTCTCTGATTATTATTTACAGCAATGGTAGCACCGAAAGTGTTTCCTCATATTTGGATTTCATTAAGAATATCTTTGAATTTATTGTTGAGTGAATTGGTATTCTTACATTTGCTAAAAATAATGGCATCATCGGCATAGATTGACAGGTTAATTTGCTTATCTTAAAATGATGTTATTTAAGGATTGGAAGGCAGTCATGAACAACAACACAGATAGGGGCGATCCTTGTGGGATGCCATTGTGCAGAGTATAGAACTTAGATAGAGTGTTGTTTACTCTTTCTCGGATTGAACGGTTGATCATGAAAGCCTTCGCTAAGTTGAGGTTCTTTTGACCTACCCCCCACCGGGAAAGTTGATCCACTACGATCAAAAACCCTTTCGAAATCAGTTGCCAGAATGGTAACATGATTTTTGGTAGAAAGGGCATCAGATGCATAATGGTGGAGATGCAGAAGAGAATCGAGACTGCTAAGCTGTTGTTTAAAACCTTTTTTAAGTCTTTTGGCTACCATTTTTCAAGAGTCTCGCTTAAACAGCGAAAGAGAGAAATGGGTATAAAGGAAGATATATCGTGGATTGGTTTATGCGGCTTTAAAACTAGGATTAGGTACGTGCTAGGTACTAGTTCCGGGTCTGCTGACTCCGATCGCTTGGTATTGGGATTCTGCTGAGCTCGGTGGTTTTGCTTGCGAACTAAATCCAATGTGACTGTGCGTTGGTGTTGGACCCTCTCAGTGAACCGTTGCACTAAAAAAAATTGTGAATCTTTAAACTAATAACTACAAATCAAATATTAATACCAAAAAAAATATTTGAATCATGTTTGTGAAACCTCCAACATTCGTTAGATACCAACGATATTTCTATTCAGCCTGTTGTCTTCTTCGACTTATTGCGCGTCCTCATAACCATCCCTTGGTCATCCCATGAAGTAGTAGGGGTTGTTTTCTGGTTGGTTAGTGCTCATACAGGACTCTCGGTCCATTCTTGGCCTTGTTTTTTGGTCCCTTTTGGAGATACCTGTTACCCATGCCGGATGTATTGTTGACAAACTTGGACTTGTGGTTTAATGTCCTTCTGAGGCTCATATTGGTGATCCGCCTTCTGTGGGGAATTTCCCTATCTTCCAGGTTTTCCCAGTAGTTCCTCGAAGATGAATGTACTAGAACAACGCACGTATGCTTTGCATTCACCGATTCCTTTTAATGGCTTAATCGCTTCCGGTGTCCTTACCGCGTGATTAAGGACGATCTTTTCTGCCTCGAACTCTGGAGCTGATTCTAGTCGAGCTGGCCCGATCAAAATCCATCCCAGGGCGTTATTTTTAAGTAGTAGCTGTCCTTCTCCCAAATGTACTTTTTGTGGCCCCATAAGAAAATCTTCAAGATCGTCAAAACGCCCTTCAATCATGCCTTCTTTTTAGTGATGCAAGTCGAAGGTCTTCTGCTTTGTTTCCTCGTGCCGTTGGCTCAAAATTTTTGCCTGTTTTTTTGCCTGATGGTTTTCCATTCGAAAGTATGACATCAAATTTTTTCACAATGTCTTCTAACGCCTTTCCTTAAGGCCTTAATGTCCTTTGTCAAATACTCTTTTTCAGGACTTAGTGCTAGCTCATGGAGCTTGGCATAATTTTTTTTAAATAGGGTCCACGACAGTTCACCGTCTTATTCTCTCCTCGAAGTACCCCTTTGAGTTTCCGCTCTGAGGAATTTTTAGTGAAGTTTTTTATTAGCCTTTGGATAGCTATATTGCCTTCAATTTTCTCATCAATGAGCATTTGCATGACGGTCTGATTCGGATCCCATGATTGAGGTTAAAGATGAACTGCCGTGTGTCTTGTGTTCAGGTTGTGATACATTAGAAACATAAAACCGAGTATGTGAATGTGTGAGACATATAAAGACCAGTTTAACCACCGACAAAAACCGCCTTCTTGATAATGCACTTTTCTGCGAGTAAACAAACAAAAAATTTCAATGAGATTATGAGCGTAAGGATAAGAGTAATTTTTACTCTGGGGCCTGTTGCAAAAAATTTTGGGGTCTGTCCGTCTGTCTGTCGGTTTCTACGCAAACTAGTCTCTCAGTTTTCAAGCTATCGAGTTGAAACTTTGCACACATTCTTTTTTTCCTTGCAGGTAGTATATAAGTCGGAACGGCCGGGATCGGTCGACTATATCCTATAGCTGCCATATAACTGATTGATAGGAAATGCCATAACTTTGGTGTTTTTGGGTTGGGACTTTCTACGGATTCCATTTTGGGCAATATAATCCGATCTGCCAAATTTCATAAGGATCGGCCGACTATATCCTATGGACGCCATATATCTGATCGATCGGAAATGGAACAACCTTAACACTTTCTTTATTGTTCCTTATTTTTTTCTAGCTTTCCTTTCTTGTTATACCCTTGCAGAGGGTATTATAATTTTGGTCAAAAGTGTGCAACGCAGTGAAGGAGACATCTCCGACCCTATAAAGTATATATATTCTTGATCAGGATCACCTCCTGAGTTGATATGAGCATGTCCGTCTGTCCGTCTGTGCGTCTGTCCGTCTGTCTGTCGGTTTCTACGCAAACTAGTCTCTCAGTTTTGGAGCTATCGAGTTGAAACTTTGCACACACCCTTCTTTCCTTTGCAGGTAGTATATAAGTCGGAACGGCCGGGATCGGTCGACTATATCCTATAGCTGCCATATAACTGATTGATCGGAAATGCCATAACTTTGGTGTTTTTTAAGTTAGAGGGTTGGGACTTTCCACACATGTTATATTTGACCAAAATATCTTATGTACAAAATTTCATTAGGATCGGCCGACTATATCCTATAGCTGTCATAGAACGATCGGAATTGGCATAACTTTGGTGTTTTTTAAGTTACAAATATGGGACTTGGTACAGATTACTCTTTGGGCAAAATAATTCAATATGCCAAATTTCATAAGGATCGGCCGACTATATACGATCCGCTATATATTTAATAATATAAGATGCGTGGCGCCACCTAGCGGACTGCGACTGAAATGCAAGGGTATATCAACTTCGGCTCCGCCCGAAGTTAGCTTTCCTTTCTTGTTTTTAATATGTATTCGAAATCGGACCACAGCGGCAATTCCGCATAATCCAATGACTTTTCCCATTTTTGCCTTGTCACTGGATCCACTCTACTCAAAACTTATTGAATAATCATTGAGGTTACAATTTTAGTATTATCTTCTATAGATAATAACACAGTGCAACACTGATTCTGAACTTTTAAGGTGACATTTGTTTATCTGGTCGAGTATAACACAAAACCGTGTATGAAGAATTTGTAACACACTCAAAATTTTGATTTATGGTTAAAAAACCGTTTTTCGGGACTTGTTTGCGCTTAAATATTTCTGAACGCGTTTTTTAAACCAATTTCAAAATTATTTTTCAATAGTTAAAGGTTGTAGCTCTTGAAAAAAAAAAAATATATCACTGTGGACGGAAGTCCACGAGGTGACGACCTGCATGCCTAGGCGTGCGCGAGGAAACTATATATAGCCGAAGAATTAAAAATTTTGTTAAAGTTATAACGTTTTTCCCAACGACGACACAGACAGCTGGGAAATTTTCGGGAGGTTAAAGAATTTACTTCTTTGGTTCGCAAAGATGAGACATTCGTTATCATAGACTCTTTTTAGTAGCTGGATGGGAGTCTTTAGCTGCATTGAAGGCATTGCATAAGGACATAACCTTTGCCTTGGTCGTTATTGCCAATTCTTCCAACTGGTCTCCAAAATCATCCATTTTATCGAATTCCTCAATCTGGTCTTGCAACTCATTTGCTTTAGAAATTGTCTCATCTAAAACCTGAAGCTTGCACCCTATCTCGGTCTTTACGAAAGGAATGTGATCCAGCTTCCAAAAGTTTCTCTAACCGGCGAACGCTTTTTACTTCAAACATTAAACCTTTTTTTTATAACTATCAAGGGACGTGGAATTAATTTTTTGTTTGTTAGTATCCATTTCCTTTAAAAAAATGATTTATTTATTTTTTTAATATGAAAGCGAACGCATAACGTACGGCTCGCATCGCGGAGATAGATCCGAGAAAGTTTAAGATAAGAGTAGGAGTAATATAAGGGATTTAAGATTCTTAAACTAAGTTAAAACTAAGAAACTAAGTTAAGGTTTGTTAAGCTATGCAAAATTGAAATTGTAATTTGTCTTTCCGATGCTGGGAGCAGCACACGTTTATGATTTTGCTTCACCCATATGACAGAGCAATCCAACAAAAAAGGAGAAACGAGAGCAATGGGACTAGGCATCCCTGTTCTAATGACATGAGTTTACATTTCGATCCATAAAGCTTTAAGTTATTTGCTAAACACCAATTTTGAAATTTGGAAAGTCAATTAATAAACAGTGTAAAAAGTAAGGGTCCAAGATGGCTTCCTTGGGGCACCCCAGATGTGGCGCGGACTAATCGCGAGGTAACATTGTTCGTTCGTAGAGCGTTGTGCGGTCACTAACGTATAAAAAGTTCTGACTAAATGTATAAAAGTTCGTATAAGAAAGTTCGCAAAGAACGTATAAAAGTTCTGACTAAATGTACCTGCATTCTGCAAGGGACTGATCGGGTTGACCAGGCGCTTGCTGTGATCAGGCTGGAGCTGATGTGAGATACTTGAAGTCCTGGGTTGGTTCTCCTCAAGTACAGATGGTAAGGGGTTTCGGCTGATTCATTATTGGCCGTTTCACGGGAGCAACACTCGAAGAAGGTTAGGTAACGAGGGTCCAACTTGTGATCCGTTTCACAGGAGCGACACTCGAGGGTGCGCGGGTAACGCGGGTCCTACTTGTGGTCCGTTTCATGGGAGCAACACTCGAAGTAGGTTAGGTAACGCGTGTTCTACTTGTGGTCCGTTTCACGGGTGCAACACTCGAAGTAGATTAGATACCGAAGGCTACTTGTGGTCCGTTTTACACAGGAGCCAATCGAAGTAGGTTCGATGCCGAAATTTCTACATGTGGTCCGTTTACACAGGAGCCACTCGAATTAGACAGTTTTAAGAGTGTCCTACTTGTGGTCCGTTTTACACAGGAGTAATACTCGAAGTAGATTTGTTTTAAGAGAGTCCTACTTGTGGCTCGTTTTACACAAGATCACTCGAAGTAGGTTGGTTTTAAGAGCCTTACTTACCTAGATACTAAATTATACATAAACTAAGTTTAGGGAAGGTCAATGTTGTGTTAATGCCACTGTCACCCACCTCTGAGTCTGCTGTGGCGGTCATTCTTCCCGCTGATACTGCTGATTTCTGCTTCTGGCGCCGTCTACTAGTGCTGGGTTATTAAGTTGGATATTGTTTCATGCTTATTGCCAAAAAGCAAAAGTTCCAAAAGGTCTGATTATTGTGTATTGTGATATGCTGATGACCATTGATTAGATCAGATTACTAAGTGTAAATAGAAGGGTAGTAGGTCTTTAAAGAAGAAGGGTAGTAGGTCAAATGTCTTTAAAGAAGACACGTTGGGTTCTTCCTGATAAGTAGCTCGAAATCCTGATAAGGAGACCAGTTCGGAAACCCAAAAGACTGAGTTTACTTATAAGACGCGAATGGTTAATAGAGTCAAATGCTTTACTGAAGTAAGTGTAAATGACGTTTTTGTGTAAGCCATTCCAGAACCCCTCGTGACAAAAGATGTTAGCTCCAATAACATGATAGTGCGCCGTATAATGTCATGTTGTCTCGGAGACATTATTGAACTACATGGGTGTTGCAAAGAATTTCTAACATGGTTAATTTGCCAGAGTGACATGTCGAATATGTGGTGCGTAACAAATCGTCTTGAACATCTGCAAGGGCACACTTATTTTGAAAGATGCCCTGTGCCTGGTGTATGAGTATTTAAATTTTGTAATATCCACCACCTTTATGTCGGCTTTTGTTTTGGCTTTGATATGAGCCGAGATATCAATCTCGAAAGTATCAGGGGCAAGCCGGGAAACAAAAATGTGTTTCGATGGTGGGTTCACCTGCAAGGGTTTTCGTGCCGCCGTAACTAATACTGCGTACCGGTAATTAGTTTGTACCGGGGGTCCGGACGGTTGATTACGGGGACTTTTAAGGGTTTGAACTATGGGTCTGGGATCACTTAAAGCGATGTCACAGAGGACATATCAGACAATTGCTCATTAATTCTGAGATATTCGGAAGCCGAATTTTTCTCAGGTCCGGCCCTCGGGGTGGCCAGAGAACAAACAAAGCGGCTGCATTGTTGTCGGCTGAGCAGGCACATCACTAAAAGAGGATTCCTTACGCTCATTTAGTAGCTGTAGTAGTAGTAGTTTATTACTAAACTGTGTATCGAGCGCATAGAGTTGGTCATTGATTTTATGAAAACCGCTAATCAACTCTTTGAATCCACTATTATTCTGTCTCATGAACGATCATATTTTGTCCTAAACAGCACGACAACCGTCACAAAAGTGGAGACTAGACCTACGTGAACCCGGCAAACTTAGCGTGTAAAACGTTTTCAGGTGGAAGTAGTAGGTTGGGATGATGAGATTGTCTTATTATAAGACAAGCGATTAGTATGGGATAAAAAATATAGATAAGAATCTCAACTGAGCGACAATAAAAGCAGCACCATAAAAGATGAAGAAGCAGAGCAGAGCTATATTCGTAAGAAACATAATAATATTGTTAATATACATACATTCCACTTGCAAGTGCATTCGCTGCTCATAAGAATTCATACATATATACATTCCACAACTCAGTGTACGGTTCTGAGGGCAAAGGGGGATAAGTTGTGTTCGACGCGTGCAAATATAATTAAATATAATCAAATAAATAACAAGCAATATTATTTTGGCGCCAAAGTTCAATTAGTGGCGATGAACCCCAGCGGCACCGTCACAGTAGCACTCACTCCAGCTCAAAGATCAAAGATCCAGATAAAAGGTGCCGTCCAGCCAGTGTCCAAAGTGGACGGTGCAATGATCCACGTTCAAGGCCATCCACGAGATCAACAGCGACTTGCGATGGACCGTGTTTGAGCTTGTAGCGACGATGCATGCCGAAACCGAACACGAGACGTCACTGCGCTCTGCTCGAATTGCTGCCCATTCCACGCTTACCAGCAGTGTTTCCACTATTCAAGCGGACGCAGCGCTCAGCCGGAATTTTCAAGCCTTGCTTCCTCTTCCTACATTCAGCGGATGTTATTCATAGTGGGCTGAGTTAACACTTGTGTGTTATTATTTTGCAACGGCATTGAAAAATATCAATGACCAAACGAAAAATAAAAAGTTTTTATATTACTATTATTTTTAATCATGCTTAATTTTTCATGTTTTAGTGGTAGGCTATTCCGTTTTAAACAAACAATTCTGTATAATTACAGGCTTACATCCATACCCCTGCTATTCCATAACATCGTCACACGTCATTAAGTACTCATAACCTACATACATTCCCATCGTTGCTGGTGAAATGGGTCTAGGTATGGGAGGAGTTCGTATTTGTAAAACACTCAGCGCATCTCTAATATCGTGGGCGCGTAATAGATAAGACACCTGCGCGACTTGCTCGATTCATTGGGCATCATGCTTATACTTCCTAGGGACAGCGTTAAAGGTAGTGGCGGAAACGCTACCCGCTAACTATTTTGAAAAAATTAAATTTAATGAATTCCAACTAATAAATGCAAATTATAGGCAAGTAAACATAAATAGCAAAGTACAGGACAAAGTAAAGTTAATATCGTTAGTCCTAGCATACTAGATCAAGCAGACTAGGAAAGTGTGTAAATGAAAGTTCCCACCAAGACCGAGATTAAAGGCGTATTGTCCGTAGCGTTCGTTGAAGTCTTACAATTCGTTAACATTTTACAATATACTTTATTATTAAATTTCCATAAATTAAGTCAACCTACAATAAGATTACCATTTTTCCCGTGTCACATGGGAAAGAATTGCTCCATAACGCCAGGGGCTACGTTTTGCCATCTGGCGTTAAGAGGAGCATGCGAGCGTGCAGGAGCAAACGATCGCCATGCGTGCAATGCGTTTATGCCACAGAAAGTGCCACTGTCAACGAAACGTAATTTGTCAACCATGACACAGCATAGAAGAGGACTCCAGGAGTAGCCAGTTCACTGGTTGAGTGGGCGTAGTTTGGAACATACCAAAAAGTTCAGGATGGACGTCAACAACTATCGTTCACATTAGATGGTACTAATTGCAGGAGCAATATTCTTCGCGTTGATCTGCATCGGCTTAACCTATCGGCGAAACACCCAGGCAAGAAGAACTGCGTCCCAGCTAAAAGAGATGATATATAGCGTAGCTAACAAATTTAACCGTCGTTACTCCGGCTCCGCGGTAATTATACCATTTTATTATTATAAATTGGTTGCTTAGCTTTAATGGCAAGTAATTACGGAGGATAGTCCTCCCAAAAAGGAACCTTTTGCAGGTGCATGGCATGGGGATGCTAAGATGAATCTTTCCAGTTAATAGTTTCCCGTAAAATGTTATTAGACTTGTTTCGCGGTGCAAAATTAAATTTTTTTTTATTTATTTATTTGTTGCAGAGGGAAATCTAATTTTGGTCAAAAGTGTGCAACGCAGTGAAGGAGACATCTCCAACCCAATAAAGTATATATATTCTTGATCACCACCTGAGTCGATATAAGCATGTCCATCTGTTTTTACGCAAACTAGCCTCTCAGTAGTATATAAGTTGGAACGGCCGCGATCGGTCGACTATATCCCTGCCATATAACTGCTGCCATATAACTGATTGATCGGAAACACCTTACCTTTAGTGTTTTAAAGCTAGGGAGTTGGAGAGAGAGACTTTCCACACATATTATATTTGGTCAAAATATCTTATGTACAAAATTTTATAGGATCAGCCTTATCTTATAGCTATCTTATAGCTGTCATATAACTGAACGATCAAAAATAGAATTTTTTAAAGATGCTTGCGGCTGTTTCCAACATTGTAAAATTGATTTGATGGTGAACTCTCATAAAGATCGACCCACTATATACGCGCCGATATATATATATATATAATATATGCTAATACTTAACTGTATGGGTATATAAACTTTGACTCCGACCGAAGTTAGCTTTCCTTTCTGGTTTTTTTTAAAGTTTTTTTTTTCACAAAATCACCACCTCCGTCGCCAGGATCTTTTATTTTTATATATATATATATATATTGGGTCGGTGAGCCTGTACGGGCTGTAACTGTGTACACCGCTGGTAGTGCGAGTGTATTCTCCGCGGGAGGGCGGCTCGTAACAGGTCCCGGTAAGGTCATGTCTCTACCGAGAATGCTGACGCATTGTAGTCGGGCGGGGAGAAGAATACTCCCTTCCTCAAATCAGTCCAATCCAAGGTGGAACAGCATTTGCGGAGGGATGCATGTCCGGGGCGGAGCACGGACGTTAATATGCGGACTCTGGGGGACCAGCCAACCCCAACAGGTTCAAGCAAGCCAATCATTTTATGCGGGCTAAGCTATGACGGACGAACGAACTCCTTCCCGCCTTCTCGTGGGTCCATGAATTCCATGAATCTACCAACAACAAAAACAAAAAAAAATTAGAGGGGTGAGTCAACTTTCGATTTTATCATCAGCTCTAAGTTCTTAGTGGGTAATAGAGGCTCAGATTCTCACCTTTGTCGTCAAGAACAGGAGAGAAGTCCTTGATATTACCCTATACTCGTACTTCCTAGCTGATGCAGTCACCAGCTGGAGGATCCTTGATAAGCGCTCTCCAGACCACCGCTAGCTAGACCACCGCCAGCTAGCTAGCAGTACGCAAACCTAGGAAGGCAAACTGGGAGCTCTGTAAAAAGATACTAAATAGGTCCTTAGAAGAAATACCTACAAGGTACCTACCTACAAGGTTCTTCCCAACGAAGAATATAGAAAGACTACGGATGGACGGTGAACTTCGTGAAGCTAATAATCCCTTGAGACTCCTACCAACACTTCCCAGGCTGCTCCGTGGTAAGGACAATCCGATGCATAGCCAGGGATACCAGGGTTCACTGGAATACCACCTAAGCATAGGAATCTTAAATGAGCGACAAATAGTTTTAAGCCTCCGGGCCGGACGGCATACCTAAGACAATGGAATCGAGAAGATCTTCAGCACAGTCTTCACTACTGACATGGCGCCAGGGACGTGACTGCGTATGAAGGTTTTTTCCATACCCAAGGCAGAGAAACCCTCCCACTGCACACCATAATAATCCAAAAAAGCGCGCAATATCAAAAAATTATGCACTAATTGCTCAATCATCGACGCACGGACGGGACTTGGAATAGATCTGTGCACCTAATGCGGCAAATCCTGGTCAACAGGAGGGTCGAGACGACTCTTGAAGAATCGTCAATTCAAAGATTCGTTAAAAGGGCCACCCGCAAGGAGGTGTACTCTCCCCACTACTTTGGAACGTGGCGGTCAACAACCTACTGCGGGCCTTTGTAGTGAAATTCCCGCAAACGCTGTACGGACCTTACGGACTGAGAAGCTGGGAGTGCTCTCAGCATGGGCACATGCGAACGGGTTCGGAATTAATCCATCCAAGATAGAGCTCGTTCTATTTACTAGGAAATACCAAGTCTTAAGCTTCCGAAGCTCCTAGGGGATCTCTTACCCTGATTGGTAGTGCGGAATACCTAGGCATCACTCTAGGCAAGAAACTGGACTGGAAGCTCAATACCGTAGATAGGGCAAATAAAGCGGCAATTTCACTCTATACCTATCTATGGACGAGGACTAGTTTTGGCCATACCAAGTTGGACTACTGTATCCCCGTGGATCAACACACCATAAACTACAAAGTCGTCATCCCCTCTAGGGAGGAATGGGATGCGTAAACCCCGGGACCAGCGGGCTCCTTTCATATCTACACGGATGGATCAAAGCTCAACGTCCAGGTGGGAAGCGATTTCTTTTGTGAACATCTGTGTCTAAATGAGTCATTCAGGCTGCCCGGCCATTCGCACAGTGGTTGATTATGTATGGCGAAGGCGGCCAAAAATAGTTCCAGTTGGAATATGGAGCTCAAAATTTTTGTGCTTCTTTATAGACTCAATATTATGAAGAACATTATTAAACAAAGGCAAAAACAATTCGTTAAGGCCATAAAAAAATACAAAATAACATTTTATTGGTTGATTATGTATGGCGAAGGCGGCCAAAAATAGTTCCAGTTGGAATATGGAGCTCAAAATTTTTGTGCTTCTTTATAGACTCAATATTATGAAGAACATTATTAAACAAAGGCAAAAACAATTCGTTAAGGCCATAAAAAAATACAAAATAACATTTTAAAGCTTTAATTCAATTGCATACTTTCAGGCTCGAAAATTCCTTATTTATTAAATATGTTTTAATTTCATTTTATTATCAATATACAAAATAAAATAAACAATAAAATTATTCTAACAAATCAAAAGCACTTTTCGAAAGAATCGTTTTACATTTGGAGGGTAACTTTCGTTGCCCGGTTATGAAAGGATCTGAAGTTAAAAACAACCGATTTATAAGGTCCTTATTAGTGGCAATACGTGAGGTTTTACGTGTATGATTGAGTCTATACTTCTTAACGTCTTTGTTCCTCGACTCCGCAGCTTCTTCTGAGAGCTCTCCAATGGATACTAATGCATATTGAATAACATCTGGGGCATGAATAAGTATTTTATGCACTGAAGAAGGCAAATAATACCAGGAATACTTTGTTGTTAGTTCCCTTGCAGTATCTAGTGCTAGTTTTCGAAATTTTTTCACATTGATTTTATATCCAGACGACAAGGCTTGCAGTACTGTTGCACATTTTTCAATTAAATGTTGTTCAATGCCTGTTATTTCAGCCGATAAATGAGGATTATTAAAAAATGTTCTCGCAGTGTTGCCGTCATTTGAATTTCCACTGCCACCTGTTCTTGGTTTGTCGACAATAAGACCCATTTTTTCACGAAATTCGGACTGAATATTTTGTTTCCTTCTCTGAAACAGTTCTTTATTTTCTTCCCCTCTTATTTGCCATTGACGGATTTCAAGTTTATATGATACGTGAAGAAAATATTCAAAGAAACGAATATACGCATGTAATGGAGACAATCCAAATTCATACCGATCTGTTCTGACTTTTTTTTGTAGGCATTTGTCAATGTCGTTCATTTCCGTAGGTCTAGCTTGGCATATGTAGCACTTTGAAGATGATGTTTCTCTTAAGGCATTGCACACTTTGCCATCCACCATTGTGAGTTGAAGGATATGATCAACACAGAATTTCCGGTTGGTAGCCGTTTTAAGTTCGGTGGGAGTTAGTTGTTGAATTTTGTTTTTAAAATACTCTTCTTCATTTTTAATTAAATTTACTGATTCCTTTTAAAATTGAATGCGAATCGGGCCGCAATAACGGGTAGACGATGGTCGTGGGTTTTTCCAAATAATTTTCTGTTCCTTATCATTATCAGATTTTACAAATAGTTGAAGACGAACATATGATGTCACAAATAAGCAACTGTCTTCCAAATTATTATTTTAAAATTTTTGCTTATATTCGCTGTATCCAGAGCTGCCATCGAAGCCCCATTTCCCTATTAAAGTGAGGTAATTATGAGACTCATCAAGTTTATCTGTTACATCGCTTTGTAACTTTAAAATGCGAGACGCAGTGTGGTCCAATAAGCTTTGTAGCGGAACTTCTATGTCAGATTCTGTAACACTTATTAGTTCTGGATAGCTTTCCTGTTTTCCCTTTAAAATATTATTGTAACAGGGAAAAAATTTTGCCTCTATTTTACTGTTAACAAAGCTTTTGATGTGTTCATATTGCTGTTTTGTCAAATTAGCTTCAGTTATAAGATCTACTACTTCACATTCCTTTGCTGGAAATATCGAAGGATTCGGTTGCCTGCAAACCGAACGTATGTCATCCGCAGCGGACTGATTGACCTCTGATATTTCTGCTATTCTTCGCCTCTTCGTTCTTTCTGAGCACACTGCTAGACTTAATTTTGGACGTCCTCGATCAGATGATTTTCTGGATTGACTTAAACATGAACATAAATTTGAATATATAAATTTTGCTAACCAATCAGAATTTACTTGAATAACTTTTACTTTATTTCTATAGGATTTATTCCACATATCAGCAAACTTTTTGAATAAGTAATCAAGTACTTTCTTAGAAATATTTTCAATAATTTCGTAACCATCAGATTGAAATCTATGTTGTAGGTCGTCATATACTTTTTTAGCTTTATCAGGAAATGAACCTATTACTGAGCACCACATCTCAAAAATATTTAAACGTGATATTTTGCACTGATATGAATTGCCTGTATATAAAAACAAAGTTAATTAAATTAAAAAATCACAATTGCGAAATTAAGATTTCAAAGCACAAATGAATAAGACGAACACAACAAAAGACAAACTACGCACGAAAACAGCAAAACATAAAATTTGCTCGAACACAAAAAATGGAATAAGTCAGAAGGTTGCAAAAAGTTGCAGCTCAAATTTAGAACATAGACTAAGAAAACATTCACTATTATTAATAAATAAGTTTCATTAAAGGGAGAGACGGGTAACACAACTTTTTCTTTATCTTAATTCTATGTATGCACAAAAATTCGCCACTCGTCAGGTCACTAATGAAACACTAACTTTAAAACAATAACACGACACATATTGACATAAAAATTACTCCGTTTTATAGTACATGCCTTTATTTTCATAATTCATTTTATTTGATTATGATTGACCACGATTTACTATTTTAATTAAATTTTTTCGAAGGAGCTAATTTTTAAGCTGCGTTCACTGCAACGACCACGAGTTTTGTTTGTCTCTCTTCTCCCGCTATTCGTACAGCGAGGGAAAGGGACAGAACGAAAATGAAAATACCGTTTGTTTTATTGATCTGTTAAGAAATAATTTTAAGACAAAAAATGGAAAAGTTCGGACTGTCGTTTTTTTATTTTTGGCCTATGGAATCAACCACTGTGCAATGACGCGAATGGTCAATTACAGGTCATAGCAATGTTTTTCTCGGATCTGGCTCGTCGGTGGCGTGGTGTTAGGGGGTTTGGCCAATATCGGGGGCCTTGTCGGGAATTATTATTATTTAATTAAACAAACTTGCGAACAAAATAGGACGAAATATGCTACCGGATGAGCTAAGACCGTGAACTGAGACATACTACAAGAAGAAACAAAAAAAAACAGAAGACACAAATTTGAAAGTCGGTCCGAATCACTCCTTGATGTTTTAGGAGCTAACAATGCTCTCCCTTCCGTGATCAAGGCTTTTCCGCATTCTTAAGGGTTTTTTCCACGATCCCTTGTTTGGCAAGCGCTACTGAGGCGGGTTAAGGAAATCAAAAAAATTGGGTTTTAAGCAGACATTATAAAATAATTTATTACTATTAAAATGGACATATTAGTACTTAAGCTTCTTCGCATGACAAAATTTAAATTAATAAAATGATATAAAAATGCAAACGTTTATAACTAGGTTTTCAATCCAAAGAAAAAATCGTAAAAATTATGGTTCATCCTCAAATATAGGGTTTAAAAGGTAAAAATGGTAAAAGTGATCGCTTGCCAGGTATTATTTAAAGGGTTAAGGAAATATTTAAAGGGTTCAATGGGGTTATTTCAATTTAGAAATATAATTTTAAAAATGTTTGGAATTATTGTTGGTAAAACAAACTCACTCATTTTCTGCATCCACCGTCGAAAGCTTTCGCTGGCTGCTGCGCTGTGAAAAAATGTTTATCGCTCAAAAAATAATATTTCTCTAAATTGAACATAACTTTGTAACCGCGAATTCCTGACCTAGGGAATTTTTTGTTGCTTTCTGTTTTTTTTTTTCTCACTTCACCATTATTACAATTAATCCCTAAATTCACAATATTTCTTTTCTTTAAAAAAATAACATTTTAACTTAATATAAGCCCATTACAGCTGTTTTGCAAATTCTTATGCCTATCCCTTTCACCACTCTAACAAGGGTTCAATGAACCCTGGGGAGCATTGGGGAGCTATGCTCTGTCACTCCTTCTCCTCGGTGATTCTCCACCGCGTGTTATCGCCTATTCGCTTTTTTCCGCAAAACTGCAACGGCTCCGTCGCTATCTCTGCCGGTCTCCCTTACTCCTTTACTTAATCGTGGAACATTACATGAGACTTTTGGAGCTTTTTCGCTTCTCTTTTTGGCAAGGTGCGTTTGGAGCTGGATCGAGCGGTGAGGGGGGTTTATAGACGGCGGTTACATTCTTAAACTATTTGAATTACACGACTTAAACTAGAAATTCTCTAAATTCATATTCTATGCTATTCTATGCCAACACTATGTTGGGGACAGATTAGGCTGGTTGAGGGTCACAAATTCCACTATTTATAGACCAATTTTTTTGGGGTTTTTTCCCTTTCTTTTTAACTTAGCTTAATCCAAGAATAAATTGTTTTTTTTTTTCTCTTTCTCCGATAATCTTTTGCGGCGAGGCAGAACTCCCTGAACCCGCACCAGGGACCACTTCACTCCCGGGCTCACGCCGACTCCGTTGCCTTAAAATTGCGAACTGATCCAGTCCCGGAGCTTTGCTTCTTCGCCTAGGGTTCCTGACTTTGGGAGCGGTGTTCACTCCAACCTAGCCAAAGTACGCGGAATTAAAATCCTCCTCTCTGAAAAGAACTGTTTCACAACTTGTCTTTTTCACTAGACCTTTTTTTCCCTTTTTCCTGGGTTTAGGTCAAGGTACCTCTCTGGATGGTGTCCCGATGGGAAAAGAAAGGGCTTTCAGCCGAGAGCTACTAGGAACCCAGGGCCCGCTATTTGGGAGATTCTAACGAGTTTACCCGGTTCTAAATTTCTCCATTTCTCTCGCTGGGGAGCAGCGCTGCCACTAAAAACTACCCCGGTTCTTTGCGACAGTTTGACAATAATGCCTGTTATGATGCCTGTTATGAACATCTGTGTCTAAATGAGTCATTCAGGCTGCCCGGCCATTCGCACAGTGGTTGATTATGTATGGCGAAGGCGGCCAAAAATAGTTCCAGTTGGAATATGGAGCTCAAAATTTTTGTGCTTCTTTATAGACTCAATATTATGAAGAACATTATTAAACAAAGGCAAAAACAATTCGTTAAGGCCATAAAAAAATACAAAATAACATTTTATTGGTTGATTATGTATGGCGAAGGCGGCCAAAAATAGTTCCAGTTGGAATATGGAGCTCAAAATTTTTGTGCTTCTTTATAGACTCAATATTATGAAGAACATTATTAAACAAAGGCAAAAACAATTCGTTAAGGCCATAAAAAAATACAAAATAACATTTTAAAGCTTTAATTCAATTGCATACTTTCAGGCTCGAAAATTCCTTATTTATTAAATATGTTTTAATTTCATTTTATTATCAATATACAAAATAAAATAAACAATAAAATTATTCTAACAAATCAAAAGCACTTTTCGAAAGAATCGTTTTACATTTGGAGGGTAACTTTCGTTGCCCGGTTATGAAAGGATCTGAAGTTAAAAACAACCGATTTATAAGGTCCTTATTAGTGGCAATACGTGAGGTTTTACGTGTATGATTGAGTCTATACTTCTTAACGTCTTTGTTCCTCGACTCCGCAGCTTCTTCTGAGAGCTCTCCAATGGATACTAATGCATATTGAATAACATCTGGGGCATGAATAAGTATTTTATGCACTGAAGAAGGCAAATAATACCAGGAATACTTTGTTGTTAGTTCCCTTGCAGTATCTAGTGCTAGTTTTCGAAATTTTTTCACATTGATTTTATATCCAGACGACAAGGCTTGCAGTACTGTTGCACATTTTTCAATTAAATGTTGTTCAATGCCTGTTATTTCAGCCGATAAATGAGGATTATTAAAAAATGTTCTCGCAGTGTTGCCGTCATTTGAATTTCCACTGCCACCTGTTCTTGGTTTGTCGACAATAAGACCCATTTTTTCACGAAATTCGGACTGAATATTTTGTTTCCTTCTCTGAAACAGTTCTTTATTTTCTTCCCCTCTTATTTGCCATTGACGGATTTCAAGTTTATATGATACGTGAAGAAAATATTCAAAGAAACGAATATACGCATGTAATGGAGACAATCCAAATTCATACCGATCTGTTCTGACTTTTTTTTGTAGGCATTTGTCAATGTCGTTCATTTCCGTAGGTCTAGCTTGGCATATGTAGCACTTTGAAGATGATGTTTCTCTTAAGGCATTGCACACTTTGCCATCCACCATTGTGAGTTGAAGGATATGATCAACACAGAATTTCCGGTTGGTAGCCGTTTTAAGTTCGGTGGGAGTTAGTTGTTGAATTTTGTTTTTAAAATACTCTTCTTCATTTTTAATTAAATTTACTGATTCCTTTTAAAATTGAATGCGAATCGGGCCGCAATAACGGGTAGACGATGGTCGTGGGTTTTTCCAAATAATTTTCTGTTCCTTATCATTATCAGATTTTACAAATAGTTGAAGACGAACATATGATGTCACAAATAAGCAACTGTCTTCCAAATTATTATTTTAAAATTTTTGCTTATATTCGCTGTATCCAGAGCTGCCATCGAAGCCCCATTTCCCTATTAAAGTGAGGTAATTATGAGACTCATCAAGTTTATCTGTTACATCGCTTTGTAACTTTAAAATGCGAGACGCAGTGTGGTCCAATAAGCTTTGTAGCGGAACTTCTATGTCAGATTCTGTAACACTTATTAGTTCTGGATAGCTTTCCTGTTTTCCCTTTAAAATATTATTGTAACAGGGAAAAAATTTTGCCTCTATTTTACTGTTAACAAAGCTTTTGATGTGTTCATATTGCTGTTTTGTCAAATTAGCTTCAGTTATAAGATCTACTACTTCACATTCCTTTGCTGGAAATATCGAAGGATTCGGTTGCCTGCAAACCGAACGTATGTCATCCGCAGCGGACTGATTGACCTCTGATATTTCTGCTATTCTTCGCCTCTTCGTTCTTTCTGAGCACACTGCTAGACTTAATTTTGGACGTCCTCGATCAGATGATTTTCTGGATTGACTTAAACATGAACATAAATTTGAATATATAAATTTTGCTAACCAATCAGAATTTACTTGAATAACTTTTACTTTATTTCTATAGGATTTATTCCACATATCAGCAAACTTTTTGAATAAGTAATCAAGTACTTTCTTAGAAATATTTTCAATAATTTCGTAACCATCAGATTGAAATCTATGTTGTAGGTCGTCATATACTTTTTTAGCTTTATCAGGAAATGAACCTATTACTGAGCACCACATCTCAAAAATATTTAAACGTGATATTTTGCACTGATATGAATTGCCTGTATATAAAAACAAAGTTAATTAAATTAAAAAATCACAATTGCGAAATTAAGATTTCAAAGCACAAATGAATAAGACGAACACAACAAAAGACAAACTACGCACGAAAACAGCAAAACATAAAATTTGCTCGAACACAAAAAATGGAATAAGTCAGAAGGTTGCAAAAAGTTGCAGCTCAAATTTAGAACATAGACTAAGAAAACATTCACTATTATTAATAAATAAGTTTCATTAAAGGGAGAGACGGGTAACACAACTTTTTCTTTATCTTAATTCTATGTATGCACAAAAATTCGCCACTCGTCAGGTCACTAATGAAACACTAACTTTAAAACAATAACACGACACATATTGACATAAAAATTACTCCGTTTTATAGTACATGCCTTTATTTTCATAATTCATTTTATTTGATTATGATTGACCACGATTTACTATTTTAATTAAATTTTTTCGAAGGAGCTAATTTTTAAGCTGCGTTCACTGCAACGACCACGAGTTTTGTTTGTCTCTCTTCTCCCGCTATTCGTACAGCGAGGGAAAGGGACAGAACGAAAATGAAAATACCGTTTGTTTTATTGATCTGTTAAGAAATAATTTTAAGACAAAAAATGGAAAAGTTCGGACTGTCGTTTTTTTATTTTTGGCCTATGGAATCAACCACTGTGCAATGACGCGAATGGTCAATTACAGGTCATAGCAATGTTTTTCTCGGATCTGGCTCGTCGGTGGCGTGGTGTTAGGGGGTTTGGCCAATATCGGGGGCCTTGTCGGGAATTATTATTATTTAATTAAACAAACTTGCGAACAAAATAGGACGAAATATGCTACCGGATGAGCTAAGACCGTGAACTGAGACATACTACAAGAAGAAACAAAAAAAAACAGAAGACACAAATTTGAAAGTCGGTCCGAATCACTCCTTGATGTTTTAGGAGCTAACAATGCTCTCCCTTCCGTGATCAAGGCTTTTCCGCATTCTTAAGGGTTTTTTCCACGATCCCTTGTTTGGCAAGCGCTACTGAGGCGGGTTAAGGAAATCAAAAAAATTGGGTTTTAAGCAGACATTATAAAATAATTTATTACTATTAAAATGGACATATTAGTACTTAAGCTTCTTCGCATGACAAAATTTAAATTAATAAAATGATATAAAAATGCAAACGTTTATAACTAGGTTTTCAATCCAAAGAAAAAATCGTAAAAATTATGGTTCATCCTCAAATATAGGGTTTAAAAGGTAAAAATGGTAAAAGTGATCGCTTGCCAGGTATTATTTAAAGGGTTAAGGAAATATTTAAAGGGTTCAATGGGGTTATTTCAATTTAGAAATATAATTTTAAAAATGTTTGGAATTATTGTTGGTAAAACAAACTCACTCATTTTCTGCATCCACCGTCGAAAGCTTTCGCTGGCTGCTGCGCTGTGAAAAAATGTTTATCGCTCAAAAAATAATATTTCTCTAAATTGAACATAACTTTGTAACCGCGAATTCCTGACCTAGGGAATTTTTTGTTGCTTTCTGTTTTTTTTTTTCTCACTTCACCATTATTACAATTAATCCCTAAATTCACAATATTTCTTTTCTTTAAAAAAATAACATTTTAACTTAATATAAGCCCATTACAGCTGTTTTGCAAATTCTTATGCCTATCCCTTTCACCACTCTAACAAGGGTTCAATGAACCCTGGGGAGCATTGGGGAGCTATGCTCTGTCACTCCTTCTCCTCGGTGATTCTCCACCGCGTGTTATCGCCTATTCGCTTTTTTCCGCAAAACTGCAACGGCTCCGTCGCTATCTCTGCCGGTCTCCCTTACTCCTTTACTTAATCGTGGAACATTACATGAGACTTTTGGAGCTTTTTCGCTTCTCTTTTTGGCAAGGTGCGTTTGGAGCTGGATCGAGCGGTGAGGGGGGTTTATAGACGGCGGTTACATTCTTAAACTATTTGAATTACACGACTTAAACTAGAAATTCTCTAAATTCATATTCTATGCTATTCTATGCCAACACTATGTTGGGGACAGATTAGGCTGGTTGAGGGTCACAAATTCCACTATTTATAGACCAATTTTTTTGGGGTTTTTTCCCTTTCTTTTTAACTTAGCTTAATCCAAGAATAAATTGTTTTTTTTTTTCTCTTTCTCCGATAATCTTTTGCGGCGAGGCAGAACTCCCTGAACCCGCACCAGGGACCACTTCACTCCCGGGCTCACGCCGACTCCGTTGCCTTAAAATTGCGAACTGATCCAGTCCCGGAGCTTTGCTTCTTCGCCTAGGGTTCCTGACTTTGGGAGCGGTGTTCACTCCAACCTAGCCAAAGTACGCGGAATTAAAATCCTCCTCTCTGAAAAGAACTGTTTCACAACTTGTCTTTTTCACTAGACCTTTTTTTCCCTTTTTCCTGGGTTTAGGTCAAGGTACCTCTCTGGATGGTGTCCCGATGGGAAAAGAAAGGGCTTTCAGCCGAGAGCTACTAGGAACCCAGGGCCCGCTATTTGGGAGATTCTAACGAGTTTACCCGGTTCTAAATTTCTCCATTTCTCTCGCTGGGGAGCAGCGCTGCCACTAAAAACTACCCCGGTTCTTTGCGACAGTTTGACAATAAGTCCCTCCAAAACCTCCTAAGCAAAACTATTTGCTACAAGCCTTTTACAAAATTGGCAATTAAATATACGTCTTATCTACTATTGTCTAAAATTGTAATATTACATGTATATTTACATATACATATGTATGTTTGCATGTAACCACTAACCGTACAACATATAGACTTCTCATATCATACATCGAAAATGGACGCAAAAATTTCTTGCGACAGGCCATCGGAAGCCCCAGAGAGAATCTTACTCTCATTCTTACGCTTATAATATCATTGAACTTTTTTGGGCGTTTAGTCGCAGAGAAGCGCATCATCAATAAGGTTCTTCCGCGGTTGAACTGATGCGTGCTCACACATTCACATACACAGTTTCATGTGATTGCGTTCGCCTTCGTTTTGAAGCCAGCTAAAATTTTTAATTTTTGTAACTTTTCAGGTAAGATTGAAAGTAAGATTCTCTCTGGGGTCCGGGGCCTGTCACAAGAAATTTTATGGGTCCATTTTCGGTGTATGAAATGAGAATTCTATATGTTGTATAGTTAGTGATGTAACGCAAAGCTGTTCAGTGTGACTGCACAGAACTGATAGCTCAAATTATTATATAATATCTTAAGTTAGGGATTATTCCAGATGTATCCGCTATATCATAAGTTGCGTCATCTCAATGACTATCTCATAAAATAAAATAAATAACTATTTTAAAATAATTTGTTTTCAACGTAATTTATTTTGTTTTATTTATATGTTTGACCTTCGAAAAAATGTAACATCCATTTATACATAAATGTTTATACATTTATACATCGATGTATCGATGTTTTGGAAAAATAACTAAGCATCGTATCGGTGTTTTCAACAGCAATCTCAACCTCCATGTATCAACTTTGTTTCCCCAATATCGTTTTCTTACATTGTCTAATAGCACATTCGAAAAAGGATAAATTCAACGCTGCCTGTTCAGGATGGACGTTTTCTTTTTGGGGGGTTTTTCTCTGGCAATGGATCTTTTTGTATTCAAAGTTGGAAGTGCAGCCTTTTATATACATCATCCAATGCTTCAGGTGTTTCCGCTTCGAACACACAGTACGTACATCCTACACTGCAAAGGGCAAGAGAAATACGGCCAATGCGGAGAGAAATATCCCAAGGAGGAGCATTGCCAAAAAATGGAATTTGCCAACTGCGGAAACGGTCACTCTGCCACAAACAGGGAGTGTCCAGCTAGAATCAAAGCCTATGAGATCCAAAAAATAAAAGTGGTAGAAGATCCATCTATGCAGGGGCTTCAACTTAAACACCACTATCTCTTCAAAAGGACATTCCAAAACCCGAATGACCGTTCTTTCTTTCCATAACCGGCCTGGCAAATGCCAAATAGTACACACAACCACACCTCAGAGTCCCAGAAAAATACCTACCACTCTTATGCTGGAATTGTATTATCCCCACCCCCACCCTTATTTCGTGCTCCAATGTAGCACAAAACACACTGGACACACTGGGGAAAAAACTCTCTTCATTCTTACTGGATATTCAAATGACGTCGATATTGCCATAATATCAGAGACCTGGGTTAAGACAGCTCGGAGTGTAGCATGCTGGGGTTTAATTTCTACGAAAAACCACGAAGCGATGGGTACGGGGGTGTCGGCCTATAAATTAGATTCCTGCGGGTTCCAGCGTAGTGGACGAGGCTTCCAAAGATTCAGACAACCGGGATCCCGGTAGCACTCCTTTTACGCGTGCTGTGGCGAAGGCCAGCGGCAAAATGCGTATAGTCGCTTGAGGAGACTCGACGGAGTCTCGATCAATAGCCTGGAAGTTTCCTACTCGAAACTTATCCCACGTGGATTAGAAGTCAGTCAAAGAATATAGTCGGACGCTTCTTTATTTTAGTGCGTCTCGATTGACCGCTTATCTCTAACTAAAAAACTATCCTACTGTACCCTTGGTCCACGCTTCAGACAAACAAAAACCAATTCTCTTTTGAACTTCAGCTCGGGTGCCGTTGGAGCTTATCGGCAAGTAAGACCGCTAGCCTAGGCAAAAACTATCAATCGTATGATTCGTAGCGATGATGCTCTAATTCACCAGAGCAGCATCTACGCATACCTCGAAATGGCACTACTTTAAGAACTCAGTAAATAATAGCCGGCTGACTATTGTTAACTAATACATTCAAAATAACATCAAATTCAGAATTCTCAAAGATACCAATTTCATTGAGAGTATTGGTATACAGACAACCAATCTACCGATCAACTTTAACATATTTAGTCTACTTCTGTAGACAACCTTAAACATGGGCTAAGAGCAATCTTCACCTACGCAGCGTCACTGTCAAACCAATCCATCATAGGGGGCGACCCAAACCCCAAATCAATGTCATGGGGTAACTCCACGACCAATAGAAAGGGACACACAACAGAACACGAGGCACAGGAGGCTGGATTCATCTGCCTTAACTACGGATCTCCTACCTTATCATTAAACCCATCCCAATTATCCGTACTGGACATTACGCTTACAAATCAAAACACCGCAAACCTTCATTGGAGTTTCCCTAGGTCAAAAGTTACAAATAGCAATCAATACCCAATAATCTTAGAGGGCAACACCACCACACCTTACACAACAGTTACAAAAATAATCCACAGCAAAGTAGTACAAGATTTTTGCAAAGCAGATTTCAATAGTATCACCAGTCTTGGTAGGTCGACCAAAAAAAATTATTAAGGATAACATAATTCATAAAGCAGAAAACTCTAAATACGACTCAAAGAAATGGAGGTGTTAAGAAGGATAGAAACTCTTCCGACTTCGTAACGCAGCCAGGCAGAAGTTCTTCAAAACGAAAAAAATGGAACATGCACATAAAACTAGAGAAGTGGAGAAAAATCTACAACAGAACATTAGAAGAAAACGTAGGCTGAACTTCCAACAATTCACTCAAGAAATCTCAGACAGCCCCTCAGTTTGGAGTAGCATAGCCAACCTCAAAAAATACAAACTTCCAAAAAATTTAGGTAACACTTGGTCTGACGAAGAAAACGAAAACTTTCTACAAATTGTAAAGATCGCCACGACAAACTCGATTGCACCGGGAAACAATGCGCCAACAATCGAGGACAACATACTCACACTAAATATAAGAAAACCCCTAAATTTTGATATTTTCAATGAATATCTAGACTCAAGAAACCCGGACTCTGCACGGGGTCTGGATCATATATCATACAGAATGATCCAGAACCTACCTTCTCCCAAATTAAGGGAATTATATAATTTACTGAACAATACCTGGATCTCTGGACTTTTTCCAGACGCATGGCGAAACATAAAAGTAGTCCCAGTTCCCAAAAGAAAAGTATGCAATACACAAATAGATAACTCTAGACCAATTTGGTTAATAAGCACACTCTGCAAATTAGTAGAGGGTATAATAAAATACGACCTAGAAGAACAACTACATAGCAACCACATCCTGGCATGCAGATCTTACGCTTTTAGAAAATTTAGATCAACCACGCAGTGTATGAATTATCTAATAAACTACATACTTCTCCTTAAAAGCCGTGGCTCTCAAGTAGTCACAGCATGCCTAGATCTCAAGAAAGCCATCGATTGTGTAAACATTAACACTATCAAAGGAAAACTTAAACAAATTAAGGTTAACACTCACCAAATAAACTGGATAACCTCATTCCTAAGTAAAAAGTACCTGATTAAGCCTGGGGAAACTAAGGTAGAGATAAATGGAGGAGTATGCCAGGGAAGCTGCCTTAGCCCCACTCTCTTCAATATTTATACAACAGACCTACACCAAATAAACGATCCATACTGCGAACTCTTCCAATACGTAGACGACTTCTTCCTAGCCAGACAAAAATTAATCGATAAAATCAACAAATTTGAAGTTTCATGCAGAGCATTAAACTTAACATTTAACCCATAAAAATCTATAGTCATGCACTTCAGCAGCCGCAGGCGGCTGCTTAACATTCCACACAACAACACTCAGATAGAGGAAGTGGATCAGATAAGATACCTCGGCAGAACTATTTCGACCAACAACACCGTAGTAGCACACATTGATCAAACGATGTCAAAGATGAACAAAACTTGTGCCTTTCTTCAACTCCTAAGTGGCTGCCACTAGGGAGTGAACCCTACAAAAGGCCTGCTGCTTCACAAAGCGTTTGTGAGGAGTAAATTAGAATACGCCTGCTCATCCTTCTCTCAGATGTCAAAAGCGGTCATTGAAAGACTAAGAACACTCACCAACTTCAGACTAAAAAGAAGAAAGGAAAGCTATCTTCGGGCGGAGCCGAAGTTGATATACCCTTGCAGTTGTGCCATTTTCGATCGTTCAGTTATATGGCGGCTATTGGATAGTTGGCCGATCCCTATGAAATTCGGCAAATCAGATTATTTTGCCCAAAAAGGGAATCTGTACAAAGTCCCATCTTTCTAACTTAAAAAACATTAAAGTTATGCCAATTCCGATCGTTCTATGACAGTTATAGGATATAGTCGGCCGATCCTTATGAAATTTTGCACACAAGATATTTTGGTCAAATAAAACATGTGTGGAATGACCCAACCTAACCAACTCTAACTAAAAAAACACCAAAGTTATGGCATTTCCGATCAATCAGTTATATGGCAGCTATAGGATATAGTCGACCGATCCCGGCCGTTCCGACTTATGTACTACCTGCAAGGAAAAGAAAATTGTGTGCAAAGTTTCAACTCGATAGATTTAAAACTGAGAGACTAGTTTGCGTAGAAACCGACAGACAGACGGACAGACAGACAGACGGACATGCTCATATCGACTCAGGAGGTGATCCTGATCAAGAATATATATACTTTATAGGGTCGGAGATGTCTCCATCACTGCGTTGCACACTTTTGACCAAAATTATAATACCCTCTGGAAGGGTATAAAAACGCTAGGACTAATAAAGTGTTCACCAATTCCTATAATATACCACATGGCTGCGAATTGCCACCTGAGAACAGGTTAAAATTTCAAACGGCCAAAGACCTTATAGAAGCAATTGCCTATGACCTTCCAGTTAAGGAAATATTCACAGCAGGGACAGAACTAAACTCTAGCTACTCAAAGATCTTCACAGAATACAGAAACATTATCGAAAACATAAGAATTTAGAACTCATCACCTCTCACATGCTCAAAGTAAAGAGCACACACAGATTTTATTAAGGGCTCGGCCTAAAGCAAACATGCTACAAGCAAAGATATTATAAACAGAGAACCTCCACGGAATTGAAAAAAGAGGATTAGATATCTTCTTCACAGATGGATCCGTTCCCGACCAGCACACCAGCGGAGCATTTCTACACCGGGACAATAGCCACTGGGAATCCTTCTACACAAACAGAATCCTGAACGTCATTATCGGCTGAACTAATAGCCATCGACAAAACAATTGACTACGCCATAAGCAAAGGAATAGCCTGGCTGGCTATACTCACAGACAGCAAAAATAGTGCTATGGCATTAATCAAGCCTTGCCAGGTCAACTATATGGTATACGAAACCAAAAAGAAGATCGCAAGAGAACCTCAGCTTACTTTAGTTGAGCTTCATTATATTCCGAGCCACTGCCAAATACAAGAAAACGACTTCGTGGACCAAGCAGCCAAAAATGCGCACCTTCACTACAATTGCCTGGAGTATCAGGGCGCCACATCAGCCATCGAATCGAATTTTACAAGTCAATAGGACGCCAAGATTGGACAAGGAAAAATATATACCCCAGGATGATATTTATGACCGATATGACCGAAAATAGAGAATAGAGATAGCGATATTAATAAGTGAAAGGTTAGACTCATTAAAGTGATAATAAGAAATAGATGAAGCGGAAGGCAAATAAGTATAAAATTCAATAAGTATCAACAATGGCTTATGTTGATACATTATATACATTGCATTATTCTACTTTTCTATTTACCACACTATTTAAAAATATAAGATCAAGAATTTTTGATAAATCATTAAAATTACTGTTTACTTGGGAGAGGCATGGGATTGGTGAACATTGCTGGGTAACATACAGAGACACTCCGGGTCCCGACACCAAAGAATAGAGCTCTGGTTGAAGAACAACCAGAGCGCTAGGGTCCTTCGTTCTAGCATAGACACTGGCAGTTTTTTCCATATGCACATGATAGATAGTGAATGCACTATTTGGTGAGATATACGATGCAATGATTGTGATAGGGCCCTGAATGCCATGGATTGAAACAGCTATTTGATCTAGTTGAGGGTCAACAACCGGAAGGCTAACCATCGTGACCTGCAGGGATCGTCGGATAGCGATGATCACACCGCCTCCCCGCTCTAGATGGGTGTTGGATGCATTACATTCTTTCCGAAATACTTGAAACAATTTGGGCTCAAAGAACTCTGAGGAACTAAAGTTACTATCGAGCCACGTTTTCACGAGAACGATTACATAAAAATCGCAGAGTTCAAGAGTACCATGCGGAACTTGGTCCTCATTCCCTATATATTTTGGAATAAAACTTTTAAGCTCTTATTAGAGCTCAAAGCAGCAATGCGATCCGCAGTAAAAATTGGGCGGTAATGGTAAAGGTACATTTAGGGTCCTGGTGCACGAGTTATATTTTAATGAGTGATGCACCAAGTGAAATACAGCACTAGTTAGTATTTAAACTTGAGAATGATGGTCAACTATACAATCGGCGTATATTCGTAATTGGCGTTCTGTGTTTTATAATTTCTAGAAATCCGCTTTGGTTTACATTAATGTAGATTGCAACGTTGGCCTTGTTAGAAGTTGTGTTGCTTTCCTCAGCAGCGCCACCTAACACACTCCGTCATCTCCGACGACTATTTCCGTCACCCTCGCCAGTGGCCACTTCATTCTAGGCAAGTTTTCGTTTTTTTCGAGCACTATGTCATTTACTGCTATGCCTTGACCAGGGATGCGCTATTTGGATCGTTGCTGCAACAGGGTTAAATACTCTTCCTTTCATCTGGACCAGAATCACTGCTGAAGAAAGACTACGCGTTGCCAAGCATCTAGCCGATTTATGTTGAGTTTTGTCAGGTCTCTCTCACTGAAACTAGAAAGGGGCCCTCCGTGCAGAAAATGATTAGGAGTCAGGAATCCAGATCAGCAGGATTTTCTGAGAAAGGATCTAATGGCCTCAAATTAATCACTGCAGCCATATTGATGAATGCATCACAAATGAAGACTCTAATGTAACATTTTATGGGAGCCTTGTTGCGAACCTCCGACTTGTAGAAAAAAGGACCGCAAAAATTGATGCCGGTTACATCGAAGACTTGATAACCTTCCACTCTCTCCTTCGAAAGATCGTCCATTACATGCTCCAACAAACGAGGCTTCGTCGCACGAGGTTTCGAAAGCATCTAACACATTTATTTGTCGCCTTTAGCACAGTTTTTCTCCCCCCCCAATCGGCCAATACTTTGAACGTATCATCGCCAATCGCCAATGCTTCGCGTTACCGGGCTCCTGGAGAAAATTACTTGGTAACGACCATCGTAATCCAAGGATGAATTCTTGAAACGCCCGGATATTGAAGCACCATTTCCGCAGCTGAAATTCGCCCTCGTATAAAAGCGCTGAAAACTGCCCTGAAATGCCAACAATCTCCTAACTGGAGCTGCCACCAGAAATAAGATCATCGACGTAAAAATCTCGAAGCCAGAAATCTCGAAGCATCCCACTGGAAAGTCATTCACCTCGCACAGATAGAACGCAGGCTTTGGTTTAGCTCCTCCAGAGGGAAATCTCGCCACAGAATGCACTGCAGAAGCTGTCAGACGACTGTCACACAACGGTACGTCTTACAAATTTCGCCAGCCAGCGCTACCGGATGCGAACGAAACTTCAGCAGGATGTGAAAAAGCTTAGGTTGGATGACCGGCCCCGCCATTACTATGTCATTCAAAGAATAACCGGAGGTGGTAACAGCGGAACCGTCGAACACCACTCTAAGCACTCTTAGCACGCAGTGATGTGGCAGAAAATATTAACAATCTCGATGCAACTCCGGCGGAACCACGGACATATGACCTAGGTTAAGATACTCCTTTATAAAAGCCGAATACTGAGCGCACAGTTCGGGCTGATGAGACCGTCTCCAACGACTGGATACGACGTAGAGCCAGTGAGTACAAATCACCCAATAAACCGGAGTTATGTTTAATTGGTAACCTGACTGGGGTTACCACCTGAGTGGGGGGAACAGGCAAGCTAGCACGGCGATGTCGGACGGGCCAGCGCGGCTGTGTTTAGAAAGTACGGAAGAAAAGAAATGCGTCGAGGGCAGACGGCGTGCGGGGGCAGAGGAACCAGCACGGCGGCTCGAACGGAAGAAGGAGAAAAAGGAATCACCGTGGAACTTAGCGGTCCCGGGCGGGCCTCTGCGGCCGCGCTTGAATGTTATAGAAGAGAGCGGGGAACGAAGCGGCCCGCGACTGCGCAACTGTGTTTAGAAGAATGCAGAAAACACAGAGATTTGCAAGGATTAATGGGCGCCTCAGGCACTATATAAGTAGGGCCTCTGGAGCAAATCGCGACCGAGTCTTCTAGGGAAGCTGGAAGAGTTGAGTGAAAGACCCCCGTGGGTAAGTCTGACATTCAAGCGGGAAAGTTTCCTTGGAGGAATTAGGAGTATAGGCTGAAGGACCCCCGTGGGTAAGCCCGACAGTCTCAAGTGCGGGATTAAAAGTGAGTGCGAGTCGTGCTGGGTTATCCCCGGACACGACAGGTATCCTGGTGTCAGATTGAAAGCGACGGATCGGCCAGCCACAGAAGCAACAACAGAAGCAGTGATAGGATCAGCAACAACGACAGGAGCAGAAGCGACGACCAGGGAGCAGCGACGACAGGAGAGCAGCGACGACAACAACAGCGACAGCACAGGCCCCGCAACTGGAGCACGTGAGTCCAAACGGAGTGAACCATGAGCCGATTCGGCGCCAGGCACCAAGACCACACGTCCTGCTGGGCGCAGGCTTTGGGAGGGCGTGTGTATTGGAACCAACCCGGAACGGTGATCGGGGATCGACGGGAGGACGAGCGGTCGGTCGGCTGAGCCCAGCAGCCGGTGAGGTTCACCCTTTTGTAACTCTATCGAAATAAAGGGGATATTTATAAAACGAAGCACCCTGTGTTATGTCTGGGCTCGGGCAATTACGTCGAATATATAAATTCGGTGGAACGATCCCCCAAACTCAGCATATGTCTTCGGCAAATCCATGCTCTCCAAAGTCCGGCATCTCTGCTCAAGAAAACTGGCGATGGACTCCCACTTTGGAATGGAATCCAAGGAATCCGAGTCAGCTTGCATTTCCTTCCACTTAGACTGCGTGGCATCATCAACCTTCTGCAACAGCACTTGGAGCACAGCTAGCAATCTGCTTCGTTGTGCCTATGCTTGCCAGGGCGCTTATATGCGAATTAAATTTGTCCGAAAGCTCGCGAAGCCTCGTCGCCGACACAGATTCTACGGCCCTCAGATTCATTATCTCATTAACATGAGTTTGAAAAATGAGCCTGCGATTACTAAACCTTTTGTTTAGCAGCTCCAATGCGACGTAATAATTTTTCTTCGTGGGCTCAAGTCACTCCGCATAACCTCCACTAAAAGTGGGAAGTGGCAGTGGCGGCAAAGCCTGAAAAGTTTTGCCAAACGACGCATCGAAATTGGTGGCAGAAGATGCGTTGATCAGCGTCGAACTCTCCGGCAACAAACTGGATAATCTTCTGATTCAGGATGAATCGTGCCTCCCTCGCCGCATCATTGAAATTGACGCGCAGATAGCTCCTGAGTTCTGAAACATCCATCTCGGACAGCTCCTTGTGTGTTCTGTTGAAATACGCAACGATTACCTTCAATTCGCTGTGCCACACATTTAACATCGCTTCAAGGAGGACAATAATCCGTGAAGATCCTCAAAACGGACAACTGAACTTTGACTTTGGAATGCTTTCCTTTTAGGAGAGGCCCAATCAAAAAACAATTCATTTTCGAAAAAAAAAAACAAATTATGTTAGTTCATTTATTTATTGTCAGCTATGAAATCACAAATGCTATGATATCACAATAGCTATGTAAAATATGTATGTTGCTCTGTTCAGTTAACGAGCGTTTTTGGGAGCTTTATATTTTGTGTTCTAAATATTTTCTTTAAAAAAACAAGCACAGTTCGATTTATAGATATTGATAAAATTTATTTAATTGTTAATTAATTGTTTTGGGGTTTCTATAAATGATTTATGTACATATGTGACTGAGTAGGGTTGACGACCGAAGTTGAATAATGACGCGGGAGCGCGGCTCAACGCTTGATGCTGCGGAGCGACCGAGAGATCCAGCGAGAGAGCGAGACAAACGATGGCGCATGACGGCAGACGCAGGTGGCCGATCGAATGCATGAGAGCGGGCGACGAGAATAGAGGGGGAGACGCGAACATAAATATAAAAGTGACGTCACGAATTCAATAAATTATTGCCGGCCAAACTTCTTTTCGAATTAGCAACTTGCTAATTGTTCTGCCCTAAATTTGTTGTCCATTATTATTTTTTCAGGTTTACCAAATTTGGTAAATTGATCAACTAAAATTTTTAATGTTTCCCTCCATTTTTTTTTTATTGTATGCTGTCACTAATTTAGTAAGTTTATCTAAAATTGTTACAAACTATTTATGGTTTATATGAAAAATGCCTATATGGATTATTTGATTTTTTTCTTGCGGTATATTAAATTTTGGTTTTATTGGATTTCTATCATATATTATTTCCCTAAACTTTCTACAATTTGATATATTTAAGTTTATGGGTTCTTTTGTTTTGGGAAGTCAATTAAGTCTTTTAATGTGTCATTCATGCCACTGTGAAATGATTCTTTTGTATGATATAGAGAAATTTGTTTATGAAGTTGTTCATCGTTTTCTATCTCTACAGCCCTTATTGTGCATTTAAGAAATTTTATATTTGGTGTGTCTTAAAGATGTCTATTATGATGCATTGAACTTTATAATAAACTGTGTCTGTGTCTTCTGAAACTATAAAAATTTTACCTTTTTTTATATTATTATATAGTACATACTAGGTACTATATAAGTCGGAACGGCCGGGACCGGTCGACTATATCCTATAGCTGCCATATAACTGATTGATCGGAAATGCCATTACTTCGTTGTTTTTCAAGTTAGAAGGATGGGACTTTCTATGCATTCTAAAGGATCGGCCGTCTATATCCTATAGCTTCCATATGCCATAACTTGGTTGTTTTGCAAGTTAGATGGATGGGAGTTTCAATGGATTCCTCTTTGGGCAAAATAATTCGATATGCCAAATTTCATAAGGATCGGCCTACTATATACGATCCGCTATGTATCTTATAATATAAGATGCGTGTCGCCACCTAGCGGACTGCTCCGCCCGAAGTTAGCTTTCCTTTCTTGTTTTCAATGATTTTGTAAAAATTTGTATTCACTTTATTAGTATTAAGTATACTTAATTCCGAGGCTTCTAAATAAAAACTCGTTGGGGGTTCATTTATTATGCTCTTATTGTCTTTTTCGGGGTCAGTTGGGTTTACTTGGCCAAAATAAAGGCCTATTTTTAATAATTTTTTTTTATATAAAGAATGAAAAATTGCAACTTTTAAGTATCTTAAATTCACATATTTGAAGAATAATTTGTGAAGTTTTCAGAAAGAAATATTAAACAGCCTGACAGAATAATCCGAAATAAAAAGAATAAATACTATTTTTAAGTACAGACCTAAAACTAGAAACTGAACGAAGGAAAAAAAGAAGTGAAAATTGGATTTTAGAGACACCATTTTGCACAAAAAATCAAATTTTGGTGAAATTTTAAAAACATTTTTTTTTATTAAAATAGTTTTCATCAACGAAAAAAAAATCCTTTGTTCAAGTTCTCGAGAATCGTATCTCGAAGGCCTGTGCAAAATTTTATCAAGATCGGCTGAGTAATTTTCGAGAAATCTTGACAACCGACTATGAAAACATAATTTTGAAAAAAACCCATTTAAAGGTTTGCGCCATGCCTATACCTGACCTGAAGCGTCCACCTTTTCAAGGCTGTATCTCCGAAACTTTTATTCGAATCGACTTGAACATTTTTGGGAATATTTTCGAGATTTTGCAGAAACTTATAAGAAAAATAGGTAACCCGTCAAACGTTGTTTTGCCATATATATTTTTTCTGGAAAAATTTTCTAAAAATCTCGTTCATGAATTGGGAACCCGAAAATACGCCAGACAGCTTCGTTGGAGCTGATATACCGGCCAATTTGATAGCACAGGCCAATAGAAAAAAATCTCCACGCATAATTTCACCTGTTCCATAACCTTTAAACTCCCCTGAACCGAAGTCCAACATTTTTTAAATGTATGTGCACCAACTAAAATTGAAAAATGGTATCAGCAGTTGCCATTTCTTTGGAATACTCTTCCAAAGTTGAAATCTCCGATTTTCTACATTAATCTATGATTTTTCCCCAAACATTTTCCTATGGAAGATTTAATTTTCTTATTGAAATCGGTAGATCATACCAAGTTTTAATTTTGGATTTAAGGGAAATCTCGAACTAATTTTATTGAATTTATTATAGGCGGTTAAACAATATTTTCGTCACTTAAATTGGAGTTTTTAATCTCATATTTTCAAAAAGTCATAGCTATCTAAAATTTCTGTAAAGCTTAACTAAACCAGGTGAACCTGCAATAGATACGTTTTTAACATAGAAACAGTTTTAGACACTTAGGAAACTTCGGTGTACCGCGGAAACTGTGGGAGATGGAACCTTTGTTTTTTCTAGCTGGTTAAATTATGCGTGGATGAAAAATAAAGTTGGAAATTGTCGACCTATGAAATTAGTAATTTCATCATTTGGATTCAGCCGAGGAGCATTAACATTAGTATTGTCAATTCTAGACACAGCCATGTCACTTCCTTTATTGACATACTTGCAAATATATTTGATACTCTTCACCGAAATACATGACTCGACATTAATATGAGCTTTGAATGTTTTCTCATTAGAGGTGAATATGGTATTACCCACCGATTGTCAATGTCGATTTCTGCGTTTAATAGTTTTAATGCCCGGCATTTTCGATACTGATCGAAATGAATCCTGGTCTACTGATGCAATGAATCCATGAAGAGTTCCCTCTTCTCCGGTGAAAGTAGGAAGCAATTCTGCATTTCCCGTTCTTGTCCGCTTGCCACTTTGTTGTTATCTATTATTTTTCATTTTAAATTCTATTAAATTATTATTCACTTTTTTACTTTGTGATTTTATCACTTCTTAGTGGGTAGTATTGTTGGGTTTTGTGTCGCACAATTATGAATTTGATCTGAATTTGTGTCAGCAAAAAGAATTTTTAATTTTCACTTTCGGTGATTTTAATTATTACTTCTTAGTGTGTGTTTGTATTCGTGAAGAACGACTGTTATATTTAGATGAGTGATGCACCAATAGAAATACAGCACTAGTTAGTATTGAAATTTTATTTATTGGTGAATGATTCCACTTTGAGATTGGTACAAAAACTGACTTAAAACTATACAATCGGCATCTTATATATAGTCTTTTGGTTTGGGTTTAATAAAGTGCTAGGTGTAATCTGATTTCAGAGTGCAGAGTCTGGTTTTTGGGTTCTAAGTGGGGAGTGTGATTCAAGGGGTTAAGTGGTTCCTTGTTTATGTTTACATCTTTGGATTGACTCTGGATATTCTTAATTGGGGGTCTGTGTTTTATAATTTTTAGAAATCCGCATTAATATAAATTGCAACGTTGGCCTCTGAGAAGTTGTGTATTAGCAAGTAGTGAGGGGGCTAGTGATGATAATTGTATAACTCACTTGGCGGCATATACCAAGCGCATAGCTTCCAAGATAGCAAACAACGACGTCCTATGGTATATACCTATACCTATGATATAGAGCGATTAAAGTCTGGAGCGTCCATTCGAAGCGATGCTCTACGCTACGCTACGGCCAAAATTTAAATTACTATATTAAATGCTACTTAACTTCGAGGCTATATCAACTTCGGATCCGCCCGAATTCAGCTTTCCTTTTTTGTTTAGTCAGTTTTTAATATATTTTAAGTTGGTGAGGCGCCTTGTAAGTAAGTTAAGATTTTTTAAGCGGAAATATATCCCCACGGCACACATTAGTCAAAAAATATGTGTAATGTATTTTAAATTTTCTCTAAGGCTGCATATATATTAGTGCATGCCAGAAAGTTGGACCTGTATTAAGAAATTGGATGGGATTAAAATTAATTGGAAATGTATTAAAATACTTTTTAAATTTATAAAAATCAGCCTTTCGAAAACAGTAAATTTTATTTACTATACAGGGAAATGCATGGTGGAAAAGAGAAATTATTTCGATTGAAACCTCTAGCGCGAGCTGAAACAGATCCTCTGGGGTTGAAAGGGGCAAAGCTCTGAAAAGGGTGACTCCATCTGGATACAAAATATTAGTCAAATAGCCGACCCAAGAATTGTTCACATGGCTGATTTCATTTGGGGACATGTCAAGTTGATGGTTGATAAAGATGGTGAGTTTACACTATTCGACCGAGAAAGTGTCGATATATTAAAGCCAAAAGATTTAGTAGTTGGTCACTATGAAAAATTATTTTAATAACCGACTGAATAGCAGAAAAGGGACCAGTATGTAGGCGGTTCGGTTGATGGTGGAATATAAGAACAGGTTTTCAGGCTCGACAGAATAAGTTTTTCTACCTTTAAGTCACCAAATGCTTTGGTTGTAATTTTCAAACGAAATGTGTTGTTACGCCTAAAAATGACGGTGAGTGTAATTAAGTAATTCAGTTTTATATTTTTGTAGTGTGCTCCCGATGCATATGTACAGCCCAGCTACCACCCAACCGACCGAGGGGCATAACGTACGATTCGGTGGAGTAGAATGGACGGTGGAGTAGGATAAAGGAAAGAATCACGGGGAAGAGTGTTGATAAAGCATTAATGATAAAATATTTAAGTTTATAGGTAGGGCAAAGCGACAAGATATGGAAGAGACCATTATAGTCCGAATACGATACGAAAAAGTGATCGTATTGGGCATATGTCGAACTACAATGGTTAAAGAGTGGAGGATTAAAGAGAATTTTGGCCAATATGTAGGCGGTTGGGAGGAAAGTGTTATATAGGTACAAATAACGGTAAAAGATGAACTGCTCAAGATAATTTTGATACAAAGAAATTCTATGTCACCAAATTCTGGAGCCTAGCGAAATTAACGACCTTCGCAGAGGTCGATCACGTCTAAAAGTGGTGTACTTACATGGAATAAATTCTGAGGTAAAGATCTCCGGATTTCACCAAGTTTCTATAAAGACTATAATGTGTATAATGTGGGATTAAAAAAAAGAACTATCAGAATACAGTTTCGAAACTGTGTATAATGTGGGAGTTTCACTCCTATGGACTATATCTTGAGTTAACGGATTATGCCAGTGTATTTTTTTTACAACGTAGACTTTTGGTAGTAAAACAAGAAAGGAAAGCTAACTTCGGGCGGAGCCGAAGTTGATATACCCTTGCAGTCCAGTCGCAGTCCGATAGGTGGCGCCACGCATCTTTTATTATTAGATATATAGCGGATCGTATATAGTCGGCCGATCCTTATGAAAATTGGCAGATCAGATTGTTTTTCCCAAAATAGAATCTGTACCAAATCTTTCTAACTTAAAAAACACCAAAGTTATGCCAATTTCGATCGTTCTATGACAGCTATAGGATATAGTCGGCCGATCCCGGCCGTTCCGACTTATATACTGCCTGCAAAGGAAATAAGGATAAGCAAAGTTTCAACTCAATAGCTCTAAAACTGAGAGACTAGTTTGCGTAGAAGCAGACAGACGGACATGCTCATATCGACTCAGGAGGTGATCCTGATCAAAAATATATATACTTTATAGGGTCGGAGATGTCTCCTTCACTGCGTTGCACACTTTTGACCAAAATTATAATACCCTCTGCAAAGGTATAAAAAGTGAAATAGATATCTGTAGCGCTACCAGCTTTTTGATAGCGGCCGAATAACTACAATTTTAATTCCGGTATAAATTTATTGAGAGCTAATTCTGCGCAATATAACAAAATAGCGGCCCGTCAATAACAACTCCAAAATATGCAAGAAGAACAGTTTTGGCGCAAAAGCTCTTCCAAAGCTCCCAAAAGCGCATGCGCGACAAATGAAAACAAAGTGCATGCGAATCTGGGAGACAAAAGAGAAGATTAAATTCCGCTGCAGCTAAACAAATAATCAATATTCTAATTAGCTTATCTGGTAGCTGCTTAGCCCAACTGCTCCCCGCTATTGAAGGGTGAGCCTTCAATAACAATTCTGGATGCGCAGAAGACACATCTTATAATAAATTATTCCACGGGTTGCGTAGTTTTATTAAGATGATTAAGAACTCGTGCAGGGCGAACAAGGCACACCAACTTCTTTCAAACCTTTGTCCATGCATTGCTCCCCCCAATAGACCAATGCGGGAATCGAGTTCTAATAACGAGTGCAGGGGGTCCGGAACGTTGATTCTTCTCTGCTTCTCCTTCTGCATAGGACAATCCAACCTCCCGCGGTAGTCCATTGCGTCCAGAAACCACCCATCCAAATATGGTATTTTGGGCAATTAGGAGGCAGTGACCTAAATGGATCATCTGAAAAACTGACACACCCTGCGGTTTGTGGAAGTTTGGATCAGCCAGAACTACGTCGTGAGGAATTTTCCATTTCGAAATATCAATTTTTAAGGCTGGGCTGACAGTCCGCAGTATGACCACTATAACCGCCTCTAGGTTTACAGAAAATGTGGTTAGTCGAGATTTCACACACACATTAACGCAGGATCCATCCGTAGCAAACTCAGTGCCGCCGAGACCGGCGACCAGCAAAGCTGAAGTTGACTTGCCAGTCGCGATGAGATAAGGTGAACTTGTGAACCAGAGTCCAATAACACTCTGCAAGGCAGGAAGGCACCTGATTTACCACGGATGAGGATATTGGCGGTTGGCAGAAGCACTTCAGTATGGCGATCCTGAGTCAAGATGGTGTTGATTGACTTGGAAAGTAGGGCAGCAACGGCAACACCAGCGGTGGAAACCAAGCTTCATAGTGGTGGGGAATTGTTAGGGCTGGACAGCTGCCGGCAATGGTGCAACAAGGCATGATGTTGGCGATTGCACGTTGGGCAACTGGAAGCGTAACATCCGCGAACAAAATGACCATCCTCCAAAAATACAAAACAGCGGGTCAGCCGTCGCACTTCGTCGTACCGTTGACTAATTGGCAAGGCAATGAAGCTTGAACACCACACATGGCGCATAGAGCTGGACGGGCGTTAATAACCATGCACGAAGATCGGTTATTCGAAGATCTACCTCGGCCCACTTGGTTAGCTGGTGGATACGCAGCCAAAGAAAAGTCGACGCATTCAAGAGTCCGGCACCTTTGCTCCAAGAATCGTACGATGGACCCTCAAGTCGGAAGACTGTCGTTATTTCCGGCAAGAGTGTCTTCCCTTTTGTGGGAGGATCCAACTTCTGAAGGACAATCTGGATGAGCAAGTATCCTTGGATCTCGGCAGCTGATCCGGAACTCATGAGAGCCCGCATATGCCCATTGAACCGATCCGATAGCTCCCGCAAAGTAGCAACAGACCCTGGCTCGACCACACGAAGCTGCAGGATCTCATCAATGTGAGACTGGAAAATTAAACGCCGATTACTAAAACGATTGCGCAATAGGCTCTCAACGTCTCCAAGGCTGACTCCCGCAGTCAGCTTTTCGTTAGGTGAGGATGGCTGTCAATCGTGGTCATAGCTTGCAAATAACTGTTAATCGTTTTTTTGCTTACGCTCTGTTTGCGAGAGCAACCGAAACAAAGCATGCCGTTTCGGTTCCTCTCTGAGCAGCAGGCGTTGTTTTGTTTTGTTTTGTTTCGGTTTTCTGTTGAACGAATTACAATGAGCAAATCATGAAACTCTCATCTACCGAACATCGCTCAATGAGAGATTTGAGTGACACTCGCACAGAGAGACTCAGTAAAAGACCGATTGACTGAAAAAGTCAACGCAAAAAGTCTTTTCAATAGTTTGTTTTCGTTAATGACAACAACAAAATGCATGCGAATCTGGGAGACAAAAGTGATGATTAAATTCCGCTACAGCTAAACAAAATAACCAATATTCTAATTGGCTTATTTGGTGACTGCTTAGCCCAACAATATCTAAAAAACACTTTTTAACAAAGCTTTGCATGCTTAGATAGCTGAATGGGCTTGCATTTTTTAAATAAATTTTTTTTTAATTTTTTACCATTAAATATTTTACGTTGTTGAGTTTGCTCATATTTTAGTACCGTACATCTCTGATTTCTTCAGGATTGCCAAGAAACAAATTGTTCAAAGAGAAACTAATAAATTAAGAGCAAAAATCGAATTTCTTGAATGACTGAGCGAAATGTCGGATTGGGGATCGGAGTACTGGTACCAATTCCAAATATATGAGTAGAATGTGATTAAAGAAAATATTTTGGCAGGTGACCCACAATCTCCAATTTAGTTGTCGGGTCTAGCAGCTGCCGGAAAGAAGTTTGGCCGGCAATAATTTATTGAGTTCGTGACGTCACTTTCTTTTGTACTTATGTTCGCGTCGCCCGCTCTCGTGCATTCGATCGGCCACCTGCATCTGCCGTCATGCACTAGCGTTTGTCTCGCTCTCTCCCGGGCTCTCTCGACCGCTCCGCATCATCAAGCGTTGAGCCGCGCTCCCGCGTTTGCATTCTAATTCGGTCTTCACCCCCTCGCAGTCATATCTATACATCACTGTGGACGGAAGTCCACGAGGTGACGACCTGCATGCCTAGGCGTGCGCGAGGAAACTCTATATATAGCCGAAGAATTAAAAATTTTCTGTAGGCAACCGATCTAAATGAATGATATACCAATCGAAAGGTATTGTTTCAATTAGATAATTTTTGTCGAAACATATTCCAAAAGTAATTTGGTTTGGGAGAAATAAGGGTAAAAGTAAAAAAATTTTTTAACACTAAAGTGGGGCTGGTGGACACATTTTAGTCCCCAGATAGAATATTTTTATATATTCGCATTCTAGAGCTTAATACGCGTCGATTGGTACCTCAATCGACCCGATCCGGCATTTAATTCAGAAGTTATTCGAAAAATTCGATTTTTTCTTCTTCTTCAAAATGAAGCCAGTTGTCGGTTTGTCTGTTTGCACTATTTTTATCTTAAAAATCCTGAAAAAAATTGGAAAATGTTTGTTACTATCACATGAACAACTATTGTTCTACAACTTTTTAAAATACCTTAAGCTTACGTTAAAAAATTAAAAAAACTTTGTTAATGAAAAAATTCATAACTTTATAATTAAGAAAGATATTAAAAAGAGCTTTACACTGTTGAAATGGTTTTTTAAATATCAATTTCACTTTCTTTGAGACCAAACGTCTATATAGTACACAAAAAAAAAATACACTGAAAATAAACTTTTTTTTTAAGAAAAAAAATTATTTTTCAAAATTTGGTCGACTGATCCTTTTTATATTGCACGTGGAGATAGCTTTTGAGATGACAAAACTTTTGATATATCGCTCATATCTGGCAAAATCCGTTAACTCAAGATATATCTGTAAGTGCAGCTACCCATTTTGTGCAGCCTCCTGTGAAGCTTGCATTTACTTATACATGTGTGTGTATTTGATTGGCACCTTTGCTTTTTGGAGTCTGCATATATTTGGTCAATACCCCTAAAAAAAATAGAGTATATCTTTTCAGATTTTAGTTTAATATTTAAAAATAAAATCCAAATAAAAAATTGCTTAAAAATGTAAAACGTAAACATTGCCTCAAGTTGGACTCGAACCCAGGCCCTCCGTATTAGGAACCACGACGCTCTCCACTCGGCTAACCTCGAACGTCGTTGCTTGATGGCAACTTTTAATGTAATTCTACTTTGTGTTTCAGTGTCTCTTGTCTTAATGAGAAGACTCAGAAGATTGGTACTTCAACCGACCCGGTCCGACATTTCTTTCAGAAATTATTCAAGAAATTCGATTTTTACAGTTTTTTCAAAATGAAGCCAGTGGGTCTGTTTGTCTATATTTTTTTCTTTGCAATACTGAATAAAATTGGAGATTTTTGTTAATGTCATATGACTCATATATAGAGCGGGAGCCAGATTGGACCCAAAAAAGCCGACAGGAGTAGGCGACTCTGCCAAGGAGAGTGCACAGAGTGCGAAAAGGCAGAGGTCGACCGACGGTGGAGCGCCCCTAGCTAAGAAGAAGAAGGTGCAGACACAGAGTAGCAGATCCTTCGCCGAAGTTACCAAGGGCAGGACCATCATTGGGGTCATTGATAATGGCTCCAAAGATGGCCTGATCCCCAAGGAGCTTTGGCGTAAGGTAGTGAATGAGCTGCATGGGCGCTTCATGGAGGAAATGCTCAAGAGCGGAGGACCCCCACCGGACTGCGAAGATGCAGGGTGGTACCAGGGTAGCATCAAGGTGATAGCGTGCCAAGATGCGAGGTCTGTAAGCCTCTACAAGCGAATGATAGCGTCGCTTGGGGAGGTTTACCCAGGAGCCAGATTGGAGGCGGTGGACTGGGACAAGATCCCCAGCAAACCGAGGGCCCGCGTATGGCTGACAGAGAAGCCGGCGGACCCTGATACCATTCTGGCCATGCTTAAAATCTGCAATCCCACACTCCCTACGGCGGACTGGAGGGTCGCCAAGGTGGAGGAAGCAGTGGGACTGAGAAGGCAGGTTGTCCTCACTCTTAATGAGGAGACTGCGAAGATCCTGGAGGGTGCCGGTAGCCGTATCAAATACGGGTTCGAGCACGTTGCGGTGAGGATCTACAAGTCGGATGCGAAGAGTAAACCTGGAGGCATCGACTTGGAGATGGACGCACAGGAGCTAGACTCGGGGGAACCGACCGAAGAGGTCCGCCCAGAAGGAATGTCGGATGTGGAGGAGGACATTCTGGAAGGGTACACCTCAGAGGAGAGTGACCTGGCGAGGGCCCTTGGTGGCGTCGGCATGGAGGAGGACTCTTTGCTGGTAAAAAGCGAGCATGCATACTCGCAAAGAAAAGCCTTAATACCTTCTTGCTACCAAATTTCAGCAATGAAGATCACGTAGCCGCATCGATAGAGGGCCCAGACGGCCATCTAAGAATATGCTCGGCATATATGGGTCACGACCACCTAGGACCTCCACCCCATTCGCTACTCAGGCGGCTTGTGGAAGACAGCGAAAGGAAGGACATCGACCTAATAATAGGATGCGATGCCAACGCTCATCACAGTCAGTGGGGAAGCACTGACACAAACGAGAGGGGTGAGTCAATCTTCGATTTTATCCTCAGCTCTAAGCTTTTAGTGGGTAACAGAGGTTCAGAACCCACTTTCGTAGTCAAGAACAGAAGGGAGGTTCTTGATGTCACACTATTCTCGCACTCCTTGGCTGATGCAATCACCAGCTGGAGAGTCCTTGACAAACACTCATTTTCAGACCATCGCTATATTGAGATAGTAGTAAATTTTGAAAACTCTACCAAGCAAGCAGTACGAAATCCTAGAAAGGCAAACTGGGAGCTCTATAAAAATATACTAGATAGATCCTTAGGCGAACCGCCTTCGGAGACCATCGAGACCTATGAGGGGCTTAACGCCATGGTAGACAAGCTTACTGCGACTAGTGCAAAAGCTTACCACAAGGCCTGCCCCAAAAAAAGGATAGGTAGCAACAGATCGAAGAAGCCTCCGTGGTGGACCTCGTCTTTAGCCCCGTACAAAAAAAATGCACGTAGGGCCTTCAACCACGCGCACCGTACCAACACAGACGAGGCGTGGGAAACCTATAAAGCTGAACTTAGGCAATATAACAAAGAATTGCGCAAGGCAAAGAGGGTTGCCTGGGCCAATTTCTGCACCAACATTCAGGAGACATCAGAGGCCGCCCGCCTAAGAAAGATTCTCTCTACTACAGCCCCCATCGCAGGTTACATTAAGAACACGGAGGGGTGCTGGACAACCTCAAGCCTGGAAACCCTGGAGACCCTTATCAGCGCACACTTCCCGGGTTGCTCTTCGGAAGGAACAACCCAGGTGATGCGCAGCCAGGGTCATCAGGGCTCGCTCAACTACCTACTTAGTGACAGAAACCTGAAATGGGCAATGGACAGTTTTAAACCCTTCAAATCTCCGGGACCGGACGGTATTCTACCAGCTCAGTTATCCAGAGCCGGTATTAACCTAAGGAAATGGATTAAGAAAATCTTCAGCACAGTCTTCACTACTGGTATGATACCAAAGGCATGGCTGTGCACGAAGGTTGTATTCATACCCAAGGCGGGGAAACCATCCCACTGCACCCCCAAGGACTTCAGACCTATAAGTCTGTCTTCCTTTCTCCTTAAGACGATGGAAAGACTCTTAAGTCTCCATCTACAACTTAACATTAACCCAAACGACATCTCATGCTCTCAGCATGCCTACAAAAGGGGCCGATCAACAGAAACAGCCCTGCACGATATCACTATGATCGCCGAACGAGCGATTAATTTTAAGGAATACGCACTTGTGGCTTTTCTAGACATAGAAGGGGCCTTCAATAACATCCTACCGTGCTCAATAATCGACGCACTGACGGGACTTGGAATAGACAATCGATCAACTCACCTAATACGGCAGATCCTGGTTAACAGGAGTGTCGAGGCTACACTTGGAGGTTCGACTATTCGAAGATACGTCAAGAGGGGCACCCCACAAGGAGGTGTACTCTCACCACTACTCTGGAACGTGGCGGTTAACAGCCTACTACGTTCCTTAGAGGGTGGCGGATGTAAGATCATTGCGTACGCGGACGATGTTGCTATTGCCTTCGTGGGGAAATTCCCACAGACGCTATGCGACCTAATGACAGGGAAGCTCGAAGTTCTGTCGGCCTGGGCGCAAAAGAACGGGCTGGGAGTCAACCCATCCAAGACAGAGCTCGTGCTGTTCACCAGGAAGTACAAAATACCTAACTTAAGACTTCCGAAGCTCCTAGGAGAAACACTAGCTCTTAGTGATAGTGCGAAGTACCTAGGTATCACACTAGACAGGAAACTGGACTGGAAGCTGAACACCGCTGAAAGGACTAAGAAAGCGGCAATAGCACTCTATACCTGCCGCAAGGCGGTAGGCCTGAAATGGGGAATGTCCGCGAAGATGGTCAGATGGTTATACACAGCGATCATCAGACCAATTCTATTCTATGGTGTTGTTGTCTGGTGGCCCGCCCTAGACAACTCCTCATGCAGGGAAAAGTTCAGGAAGATGCAGCGCATGGCGGAAGTCTGTATGACACGCAGTCTACGCACTACGCCTAGTGATGCCCTAGACACTATACTTGACCTACTACCAGTTGAACTGATGGGGGTAAAGACAGCTACTCTGGCAGCAATAAGACTGCGGGAGGCAAACCTATGGAGCAAAAATAGTTTCGGTCATACCAGACTGGACCTACAACATTTCATGCCTGAGGGGGGTACGGATTACTGTGTGCCCGTCGACCAACCCACTACTAACTACAAAGTCTTAATCCCCTCGAGGGAGGAATGGGAAGCCCGGATACCGGGACCGGAGGGCTCCATTCATATCTATACAGATGGATCAAGACTTAACGGCCAGGTGGGAGGCGGTTATTTTTGCGAGCATCTGAGCCTAAAGGAGTCCTTCAGACTCCCTGACCACTGCAGTGTTTTCCAGGCTGAAGTAGTAGCCATTAAGGAAGCACTTGAATCCCCAGCTCTAAGGGGAAATCGGGGTACAATATGTATCTTCTCAGATAGTCAAGCAGCGCTCAAGGCACTTGACGGATTCTCATCCAACTCCAGGACAGTCAATGACTGTCGCAGATCTCTCAACGAGATGGCTGAACAGCTTGACATCTACCTCATCTGGGTTCCCGGTCACAGGGACCACGAGGGAAACTGTGCTGCAGATGAACTAGCTAGGGCAGGGACTACCAACCCTCTCCTACCGGAGAAAGAACTTGTAGGCATACCCTTGGCTACTTGCAGGCTAAAGTGCAGGGAGTTTTTCGACCTGGCAGCCAATAGGAAATGGAATAATCTCCAGACCTGTAAAACATCACGTTTGATCTGGCCGACACGCTCTCAGAAAAGATCGGCGAGACTCATTGCTCTGACTAGACCGGAATGCAGCCTAGCGATTGGGGCAATCACTGGGCACTGGCTGATAGGTGAGCACGCGGCCAGGCTTGCAGTCCCTCACAATGATTTCTGCAGGAGCTGCAGGGATGAAGAGGAGGTAGAATCGGTATCGCACCTCTTATGCCACTGCCCGGCACTCGGACGCAGCAGGCTCAAACACTTCGGGTCCGAAGAACTCTCGGACCTTAGCGATCTCTCAGAGATCTCTCCACGCGGACTGGTCGCCTTCATAAAAAAAGCAGGCTGGGACCATGGGCCGCCATAGGAAGTCTAGGCATTTATACGCACCCTGGTAGACAGGAAGGGGGGGGGGGTAGCATCTCGGTGAAACCCTTGCTCCAGCGGCAGCACAAGGAGCCCTTGCGGCTCAAGTGGAAGTGAGGGGGAATTCTATGACCCCCTTGCATCACCGCCCTAACCTAACCTAACCTATGACTCATATGATATGAGCAATTATTGTTCTACAACTTTTTGAAAAAGCTGTAAAAATCGAATTTCTTGAATAACTTCTGAAAGAAATGTCGGACGGGTCGGTTGAGGTACCAATCTTGAGGTTCCAAAGAAAAACAAGAAAAGAAAGCTAACTTCGGGCGAAGCCGAAGTTGATATACCCTTGCAGTTGTGCCATTTCCGATCGTTCAGTTATATGGCGGCTATTGGATATAGTTGGCCGATCCCTATGAAATTTGGCCAATAAGATTATTTTGCCCAAAATAGAATCTGTACCAAATCCCATCTTTCTAACTTAAAAAACACCAAAGTTATGCCAATTCCGATCGTTCTATGACAGCTATAGGATATAGTCGGCCCATCCTTATGAAAGTTTGTACAAAAGATATTTTCAAATATTTCAAAAATAAAATCCAAATAAAAAAGGGCTTAAAAAGTAAAACGTAAACATTGACTCAACTAGGATTAGAACTCAGGCCCTCCCTAGTTAAAAACCACAACGCTCTCCACTCGGCTAATCTCAAACTTTGTTGCTTGATGGCAAATTTTGATGTAATTCTGCATATAAATAAATGCAGCCACCACCGTTTTGGGCCAAATCATGGATTAAAAGCTAAAAAAAACCAGGCAAACCAACTCCCCCAATACTTTTCTAATATTTATTATTTTATATCGCACACCCAAAATAAATTGTTACATTCAACGATTGGTTTAACTAGAAAAACTGGAAAAACGAAATTTCCAGTTTTTTTTAATTTTTTATCTTTGCGCATTTATTTTAGATATAATACATGTTTATTATATGATTGATCGGATATGCCATAACTTTGTTTTCTTTTATAAGTTAGAAGGATGGGACTTACTACAGATTGCATTTTGGGAAATCTTATCCGATTTGCTAAATTTTATTAGGATAATTGGCTTAACTTTGTTGTTTTTGAAGCTAGAATGATGGGACTATCTATGGTTTCCGTTTTGGGCAATCTAATCCTATGTTTCATAAGAATCGGCCAACTATATCCTATACTTGCCATATAACTGAACGATCGGAAATGGCACAACCTTTCTATTTTTAAAGATGCTTGGGGCTGTTTCCAATATTTTTATTAGAAATTTTGTTGATGGTGAAATTCTCATAAGGATCGGACAACTATATAGGATCCGATATATATAATAATAACATAAGCTTCTGCTTAACTGCAAGGGTATATCAACTTCGGCTCCGCTTGAAGTTAGCTTTCCTTTCTTGTTTTTTATACCCTTGCAAAAGGTTTTATAATTTTGGTCAAAAGTGTGCAACGCAGTGAAGGAGACATCTCCGACCCTATACAGTATATATATTCTTGATCAGGATCACCTCCTGAGTCGATATGAGCATGTACGTCTGTCCGTCTGTCTGTCTGTCTGTCGGTTTCTACGCAAACTAGTCTCTCAGTTTTAGAGCTATCGAGTTGAAACTTTGGACACATCCTTTTTTTCCTTGCAGGTATATAAGTCGGAACGGCCGGGATCGGTCGACTATATCCTATAGCAGCCATATAACTGATTGATCGGAAATGCCATAACTTTTGTGTTTTTGAAGTGAAACTTCTTTAGGCGCGTAATGGATTTTCGGGGACGGAGTAAAACCGAGTCAGGATCGACACGAAAATGCGGGTACCCCCACCACCGCTCACCGTTCACTGTCCCTCTCTCACCATATGCGCTTGTTGAGGTGGGGGAGCCGCTCACGAACGTTGTCTCTCTTCTCTTCTTTCCTCTCTCTCAGACACCAGCGAACTGCGCCACGCCTCAGAATGCTCTCTGGCTAATGGGAAAACAATTATTATGGTGTCGATTTATATCTCACCAGGTAAATCGATTACTGATATCAAAGATTTTATCCACCATGTGCTTCTGCCATATACAGAGGGTGGTTCGAGGCTATTGAATAAGAATTATCACGAAATTCCTATGATCATTTCGGGAGATTTTAATGTTAATTTCGCGAGGGAAGAATCTGTAGAGATATTGAACTTTTTCAAAAACACACTTAATTTGGATATTGTTAATGATAGGAACACTAGCACGACTAGACACGGGACAACAATCGATGCAGTTTTTGCACGATTCATTAAGGATTTAAGTGCTCACGTATATATCTCGCACTTTAGTTACCATAACCATATTATCACGACATTTGGAAATGATATTCATGAAATTGACAATGAAAATGGCACATGATTGGTAAATTGTCATTGTAATTTCTTTGTAATTTTTAATTGTAATATTGTTATTTATGTAATATTGTATACTTGTGAATAAATTGAAAAATTTTGGAACTATACATTAATCGAACGTCATTCATCTATAAGAAAATATTTGAAAAAGCAAATTCATGCTTCGTCGTTGAATTATTTAACCTCTAATTTTCAAACTAACCTAAGAGAGAAAATAGAGATGATGAAATGAAAATAGAGAGAGATGAATACTAGAAGTTTCACTTCTGTCTTGCGTAGGCTTGACACACCCAATTTTTTAAGTTAGAGGGTTGGGACTTTCCACACATGTTATGTTTGACCAAAATATCTTATGTACAAAATTTCATAAGGATCGGCCGACTATATCCTATAGCTGTCATAGAACGATCGAAATTGGCATAACTTTGGTGTTTTTTAAGTTAGAAAGATGGGATTTGGTACAGATTCTATTTTGGGAAAAATAATTCAATATGCCAAATTTTATAAGGATCGGCCCACTATATACGATCCGCTACATATCTAATAATATAAGATGCGTGGCGCCACCTAGCGGACTGCGACTGAACTGCAAGGGTATATAAACTTCGGCTCCGCCCGAAGTTAGCTTTCCTTGCAATACTGAATAAAATTGGAGATTTTTGTTAATGTCATATGACTCAAATGATATGAGCAATTATTGTTCTACAACTTTTTGAAAAATCTGTAAAAATCGAATTTCTTGAATAACTTCTGAAAGAAATGTCGGACGGGTCGGTTGAGGTACCAATCTTGAGGTACCAATCTTGAGGTCCCAAAGAAAAACAAGAAAAGAAAGCTAACTTCGGGCGAAGCCGAAGTTGATATACCCTTGCAGTTTTGCCATTTCCGATCGTTCAGTTATATGGCGGCTATTGGATATAGTTGGCCGATCCCTATGAAATTTGGCCAATAAGATTATTTTGCCCAAAATGAAATCTGTACCAAGTCCCATCTTTCTAACTTAAAAAACACCAAAGTTATGCCAATTCCAATCGTTCTATGACAGCTATAGGATATAGTCGGCCCATCCTTATGAAAGTTTGTACAAAAGATATTTTCAAATATTTCAAAAATAAAATCCAAATAAAAAAGGGCTTAAAAAGTAAAACGTAAACATTGACTCAACTAGGATTAGAACTCAGGCCCTCCCTAGTTAAAAACCACAACGCTCTCCACTCGGCTAATCTCGAACTTTGTTGCTTGATGGCAAATTTTGATGTAATTCTGCATATAAATAAATGCAGCCACCACCGTTTTGGGCCAAATCATGAATTAAAAGCTAAAAAAAAACCAGGCAAACCAACTCCCCCAATACTTTTCTAATATTTATTATTTTATATCGCACACCCAAAATAAATTGTTACATTCAACAATTGGTTTAACTAGAAAAACTGGAAAAACGAAATTTCCAGTTTTTTTTTAATTTTTTATCTTTGCGCATTTATTTTAGATATAATACATGTTTATTATATGATTGATCGGATATGCCATAACTTTGTTTTCTTTTATAAGTTAGAAGGATGGGACTTACTACAGATTGCATTTTGGGAAATCTTATCCGATTTGCAAAATTTTATTAGGATAATTGGCTTAACTTTGTTGTTTTTGAAGCTAGAATGATGGGACTATCTATGGTTTCCGTTTTGGGCAATCTAATCCTATGTTTCATAAGAATCGGCCAACTATATCCTATACTTGCCATATAACTGAACGATCGGAAATGGCACAACCTTTCTATTTTTAAAGAAGCTTGGGGCTGTTTCCAATATTTTTATTAGAAATTTTGTTGATGGTGAAATTCTCATAAGGATCGGACAACTATATAGGATCCGATATATATAATAATAACATAAGCTTCTGCTTAACTGCAAGGGTATATCAACTTCGGCTCCGCTTGAAGTTAGCTTTCCTTTCTTGTTTTTTATACCCTTGCAAAAGGTTTTATAATTTTGGTCAAAAGTGTGCATCGCAGTGAAGGAGACATCTCCGACCCTATAAAGTATATATATTCTTGATCAGGATCACCTCCTGAGTCGATATGAGCATGTCCGTCTGTCCGTCTGTCCGTCTGTCTGTCTGTCTGTCGGTTTCTACGCAAACTAGTCTCTCAGTTTTGGAGCTATCGAGTTGAAACTTTGGACACATCCTTTTTTTCCTTGCAGGTATATAAGTCGGAACGGCCGGGATCGGTCGACTATATCCTATAGCAGCCATATAACTGATTGATCGGAAATGCCATAACTTTGGTGTTTTTTAAGTTAGAGTGTTGGGACTTTCCACACATGTTATGTTTGACCAAAATATCTTATGTACAAAATTTCATAAGGATCGGCCGACTATATCCTATAGCTGTCATAGAACGATCGGAATTGGCATAACTTTGGTGTTTTTTAAGTTAGAAAGATGGGACTTGGTACAGATTACTCTTTGGGCAAAATAATTCGATATGCCAGATTTCATAAGGATCGGCCGACTATATGCGATCCGCTATATATCTAATAATATAAGATGCGTGGCGCCACCTAGCGGACTGCGACTGAACTGCAAGGGTATATCAACTTCGGCTCCGCCCGAAGTTAGCTTTCTTTTCTTGTTATACCCTTGCAGAGGGTATTATTATTTTGGTCAAAAGTGTGCAACGCAGTGAAGGAGACATCTCCGACCCTATAAAGTATATATATTCTTGATCAGGATCACCTCCTGAGTCGATATGAGCATGTTCGTCTGTCTGTCTGTCTGTCGGTTTCTACGCAAACTAGTCTCTCAGTTTTAGAGCTATCGAGTTGAAACTTTGGACACATCCTTTTTTTCCTTGCAGGTATATAAGTCGGAACGGCCGGGATCGGTCGACTATATCCTATAGCAGCCATATAACTGATTGATCGGAAATGCCATAACTTTTGTTTTTTAAGTTAGAGGGTTGGGACTTTCCACACATGTTATGTTTGACCAAAATATCTTATGTACAAAATTTCATAAGGATCGGCCGACTATATCCTATAGCTGTCATAGAACGATCGAAATTGGCATAACTTTGGTGTTTTTTAAGTTAGAAAGATGGGATTTGGTACAGATTCTATTTTGGGAAAAATAATTCAATATGCCAAATTTTATAAGGATCGGCCCACTATATACGATCCGATACATATCTAATAATATAAGATGCGTGGCGCCACCTAGCGGACTGCGACTGAACTGCAAGGGTATATAAACTTCGGCTCCGCCCGAAGTTAGCTATCCTTGCAATACTGAATAAAATTGGAGATTTTTGTTAATGTCATATGACTCATATCATATGATGAAAGAAATGTCGGACGGGTCGGTTGAGGTACCAATCTTGAGGTACCAATCTTGAGGTCCCAAAGAAAAACAAGAAAAGAAAGCTAGCTTCGGGCGAAGCCGAAGTTGATATACCCTTGCAGTTGTGCCATTTCCGATCGTTCAGTTATATGCCGGCTATTGGATATAGTTGGCCGATCCCTATGAAATTTGGCCAATAAGATTATTTTGCCCAAAATAGAATCTGTACCAAATCCCATCTTTCTAACTTAAAAAACACCAAAGTTATGCCAATTCCGATCGTTCTATGACAGCTATAGGATATAGTCGGCCCATCCTTATGAAAGTTTGTACAAAAGATATTTTCAAATATTTCAAAAATAAAATCCAAATAAAAAAGGGCTTAAAAAGTAAAACGTAAACATTGACTCAACTAGGATTAGAACTCAGGCCCTCCCTAGTTCAAAACCACAACGCTCTCCACTCGGCTAATCTCAAACTTTGTTGCTTGATGGCAAATTTTGATGTAATTCAGCTTTATGTTTCAGTGTCTCATGTCTTAATGAGAAGAATGCAAAATTTTATGAGTAGAACGCTTTATATGCATATGCCCCCACTGAGCATATAATGCATATAAATAAATGCAGCCACCACCGTTTTGGGCCAAATCATGGATTAAAAGCTAAAAAAAAACCAGGCAAACCAACTCCGCCAATACTTTTCTAATATTTATTGAAGTGAAACTTCTTTAGGCGCGTAATGGATTTTCGGGGACGGAGTAAAACCGAGTCAGGATCGACACGAAAATGCGGGTACCCCCACCACCGCTCACCGTTCACTGTCCCTCTCTCACCATATGCGCTTGTTGAGGTGGGGGAGCCGCTCACGAACGTTGTCTCTCTTCTCTTCTTTCCTCTCTCTCAGACACCAGCGAACTGCGCCACGCCTCAGAATGCTCTCTGGCTAATGGGAAAACAATTATTATGGTGTCGATTTATATCTCACCAGGTAAATCGATTACTGATATCAAAGATTTTATCCACCATGTGCTTCTGCCATATACAGAGGGTGGTTCGAGGCTATTGAATAAGAATTATCACGAAATTCCTATGATCATTTCGGGAGATTTTAATGTTAATTTCGCGAGGGAAGAATCTGTAGAGATATTGAACTTTTTCAAAAACACACTCAATTTGGATATTGTTAATGATAGGAACACTAGCACGACTAGACACGGGACAACAATCGATGCAGTTTTTGCACGATTCATTAAGGATTTAAGTGCTCACGTATATATCTCGCACTTTAGTTACCATAACCCAATTATCACGACATTAGGAAATGATATTCATGAAATTGACAATGAAAATGGCACATGATTGGTAAATTGTCATTGTAATTTCTTTGTAATTTTTAATTGTAATATTGTTATTTATATAATATTGTATACTTGTGAATAAATTGAAAATTTTTGGAACTATACATTAATCGAACGTCATTCATCTATAAGAAAATATTTGAAAAAGCAAATTCATGCTTCGTCGTTGAATTATTTAACCTCTAATTTTCAAACTAACCTAAGAGAGAAAATAGAGATGATGAAATGAAAATAGAGAGAGAGGAATACTAGAAGTTTCACTTCTGTCTTGCGTAGGCTTGACACACCCAATTTTTTAAGTTAGAGGGTTGGGACTTTCCACACATGTTATGTTTGACCAAAATATCTTATGTACAAAATTTCATAAGGATCGGCCGACTATATCCTATAGCTGTCATAGAACGATCGAAATTGGCATAACTTTGGTGTTTTTTAAGTTAGAAAGATGGGATTTGGTACAGATTCTATTTTGGGAAAAGTAATTCAATATGCCAAATTTTATAAGGATCGGCCCACTATATACGATCCGCTACATATCTAATAATATAAGATGCGTGGCGCCACCTAGCGGACTGCGACTGAACTGCAAGGGTATATAAACTTCGGCTCCGCCCGAAGTTAGCTTTCCTTGCAATACTGAATAAAATTGGAGATTTTTGTTAATGTCATATGACTCAAATGATATGAGCAATTATTGTTCTACAACTTTTTGAAAAATCTGTAAAAATCGAATTTCTTGAATAACTTCTGAAAGAAATGTCGGACGGGTCGGTTGAGGTACCAATCTTGAGGTACCAATCTTGAGGTCCCAAAGAAAAACAAGAAAAGAAAGCTAACTTCGGGCGAAGCCGAAGTTGATATACCCTTGCAGTTGTGCCATTTCCGATCGTTCAGTTATATGGCGGCTATTGGATATAGTTGGCCGATCCCTATGAAATTTGGCCAATAAGATTATTTTGCCCAAAATGAAATCTGTACCAAGTCCCATCTTTCTAACTTAAAAAACACCAAAGTTATGCCAATTCCGATCGTTCTATGACAGCTATAGGATATAGTCGGCCCATCCTTATGAAAGTTTGTACAAAAGATATTTTCAAATATTTCAAAAATAAAATCCAAATAAAAAAGGGCTTAAAAAGTAAAACGTAAACATTGACTCAACTAGGATTAGAACTCAGGCCCTCCCTAGTTAAAAACCACAACGCTCTCCACTCGGCTAATCTCGAACTTTGTTGCTTGATGGCAAATTTTGATGTAATTCTGCATATAAATAAATGCAGCCACCACCGTTTTGGGCCAAATCATGGATTAAAAGCTAAAAAAAAACCAGGCAAACCAACTCCCCCAATACTTTTCTAATATTTATTATTTTATATCGCACACCCAAAATAAATTGTTACATTCAACAATTGGTTTAACTAGAAAAACTGGAAAAACGAAATTTCCAGTTTTTTTTAATTTTTTATCTTTGTGCATTTATTTTAGATATAATACATGTTTATTATATGATTGATCGGATATGCCATAACTTTGTTTTCTTTTATAAGTTAGAAGGATGGGACTTACTACAGATTGCATTTTGGGAAATCTTATCCGATTTGCAAAATTTTATTAGGATAATTGGCTTAACTTTGTTGTTTTTGAAGCTAGAATGATGGGACTATCTATGGTTTCCGTTTTGGGCAATCTAATCCTATGTTTCATAAGAATCGGCCAACTATATCCTATACTTGCCATATAACTGAACGATCGGAAATGGCACAACCTTTCTATTTTTAAAGATGCTTGGGGCTGTTTCCAATATTTTTATTAGAAATTTTGTTGATGGTGAAATTCTCATAAGGATCGGACAACTATATAGGATCCGATATATATAATAATAACATAAGCTTCTGCTTAACTGCAAGGGTATATCAACTTCGGCTCCGCTTGAAGTTAGCTTTCCTTTCTTGTTTTTTATACCCTTGCAAAAGGTTTTATAATTTTGGTCAAAAGTGTGCAACGCAGTGAAGGAGACATCTCCGACTCTATAAAGTATATATATTCTTGATCAGGATCACCTCCTGAGTCGATATGAGCATGTCCGTCTGTCTGTCTGTCTGTCGGTTTCTACGCAAACTAGTCTCTCAGTTTTGGAGCTATCGAGTTGAAACTTTGGACACATCCTTTTTTTCCTTGCAGGTATATAAGTCGGAATGGCCTGGTCGGTCGACTATATCCTATAGCAGCCATATAACTGATTGATCGGAAATGCCATAACTTTTGTGTTTTTTAAGTTAGAGGGTTGGGACTTTCCACACATGTTATGTTTGACCAAAATATCTTATGTACAAAATTTCATAAGGATCGGCCGACTATATCCTATAGCTGTCATAGAACGATCGAAATTGGCATAACTTTGGTGTTTTTTAAGTTAGAAAGATGGGACTTGGTACAGATTTCATTTTGGGCAAAATAATCTTATTGGCAAAATTTCATAGGGATCGGCCAACTATATCCAATAGCCGCCATATAACTGAACGATCGGAAATGGCACAACTGCAAGGGTATATCAACTTCGGCTTCGCCCGAAGTTAGCTTTCTTTTCTTGTTTTTCTTTGGGACCTCAAGATTGGTACCTCAAGATTGGTACCTCAACCGACCCGTCCGACATTTCTTTCAGAAGTTATTCAAGAAATTCGATTTTTACAGATTTTTCAAAAAGTTGTAGAACAATAATTGCTCATATCATTTGAGTCATATGACATTAACAAAAATCTCCAATTTTATTCAGTATTGCAAGGAAAGCTAACTTCGGGCGGAGCCGAAGTTTATATACCCTTGCAGTTCAGTCGCAGTCCGCTAGGTGGCGCCACGCATCTTATATTATTAGATATGTAGCGGATCGTATATAGTGGGCCGATCCTTATAAAATTTGGCATATTGAATTATTTTTCCCAAAATAGAATCTGTACCAAATCCCATCTTTCTAACTTAAAAAACACCAAAGTTATGCCAATTCCGATCGTTCTATGACAGCTATAGGATATAGTCGGCCCATCCTTATGAAAGTTTGTACAAAAGATATTTTCAAATATTTCAAAAATAAAATCCAAATAAAAAAGGGCTTAAAAAGTAAAACGTAAACATTGACTCAACTAGGATTAGAACTCAGGCCCTCCCTAGTTAAAAACCACAACGCTCTCCACTCGGCTAATCTCGAACTTTGTTGCTTGATGGCAAATTTTTATGTAATTCTGCTTTATGTTTCAGTGTCTCATGTCTTAATGAGAAGAATGCAAAATTTTATGAGTAGAACGCTTTATATGCATATGCCCCCACTAAGCATATAATGCATATAAATAAATGCAGCCACCACAGTTTTGGGCCAAATCATGGATTAAAAGCTAAAAAAAAACCAGGCAAACCAACTCCCCCAATACTTTTCTAATATTTATTATTTTATATCGCACACCCAAAATAAATTGTTACATTCAACAATTGGTTTAACTAGAAAAACTGGAAAAACGAAATTTCCAGTTTTTTTTAATTTTTTATCTTTGCGCATTTATTTTAGATATAATACATGTTTATTATATGATTGATCGGATATGCCATAACTTTGTTTTCTTTTATAAGTTAGAAGGATGGGACTTACTACAGATTGCATTTTGGGAAATCTTATCCGATTTGCAAAATTTTATTAGGATAATTGGCTTAACTTTGTTGTTTTTGAAGCTAGAATGATGGGACTATCTATGGTTTCCGTTTTGGGCAATCTAATCCTATGTTTCATAAGAATCGGCCAACTATATCCTATACTTGCCATATAACTGAACGATCGGAAATGGCACAACCTTTCTATTTTTAAAGATGCTTGGGGCTGTTTCCAATATTTTTATTAGAAATTTTGTTGATGGTGAAATTCTCATAAGGATCGGACAACTATATAGGATCCGATATATATAATAATAACATAAGCTTCTGCTTAACTGCAAGGGTATATCAACTTCGGCTCCGCTTGAAGTTAGCTTTCCTTTCTTGTTTTTTATACCCTTGCAAAAGGTTTTATAATTTTGGTCAAAAGTGTGCAACGCAGTGAAGGAGACATCTCCGACTCTATAAAGTATATATATTCTTGATCAGGATCACCTCCTGAGTCGATATGAGCATGTCCGTCTGTCTGTCTGTCTGTCGGTTTCTACGCAAACTAGTCTCTCAGTTTTGGAGCTATCGAGTTGAAACTTTGGACACATCCTTTTTTTCCTTGCAGGTATATAAGTCGGAATGGCCTGGTCGGTCGACTATATCCTATAGCAGCCATATAACTGATTGATCGGAAATGCCATAACTTTTGTGTTTTTTAAGTTAGAGGGTTGGGACTTTCCACACATGTTATGTTTGACCAAAATATCTTATGTACAAAATTTCATAAGGATCGGCCGACTATATCCTATAGCTGTCATAGAACGATTGGAATTGGCATAACTTTGGTGTTTTTTAAGTTAGAAAGATGGGACTTGGTACAGATTTCATTTTGGGCAAAATAATCTTATTGGCCAAATTTCATAGGGATCGGCCAACTATATCCAATAGCCGCCATATAACTGAACGATCGGAAATGGCACAACTGCAAGGGTATATCAACTTCGGCTTCGCCCGAAGTTAGCTTTCTTTTCTTGTTTTTCTTTGGGACCTCAAGATTGGTACCTCAAGATTGGTACCTCAACCGACCCGTCCGACATTTCTTTCAGAAGTTATTCAAGAAATTCGATTTTTACAGATTTTTCAAAAAGTTGTAGAACAATAATTGCTCATATCATTTGAGTCATATGACATTAACAAAAATCTCCAATTTTATTCAGTATTGCAAGGAAAGCTAACTTCGGGCGGAGCCGAAGTTTATATACCCTTGCAGTTCAGTCGCAGTCCGCTAGGTGGCGCCACGCATCTTATATTATTAGATATGTAGCGGATCGTATATAGTGGGCCGATCCTTATAAAATTTGGCATATTGAATTATTTTTCCCAAAATAGAATCTGTACCAAATCCCATCTTTCTAACTTAAAAAACACCAAAGTTACGCCAATTTCGATCGTTCTATGACAGCTATAGGATATAGTCGGCCGATCCTTATGAAATTTTGTACATAAGATATTTTGGTCAAACATAACATGTGTGGAAAGTCCCAACCCTCTAACTTAAAAAATTGGGTGTGTCAAGCCTACGCAAGACAGAAGTGAAACTTCTAGTATTCCTCTCTCTCTATTTTCATTTCATCATCTCTATTTTCTCTCTTAGGTTAGTTTGAAAATTAGAGGTTAAATAATTCAACGACGAAGCATGAATTTGCTTTTTCAAATATTTTCTTATAGATGAATGACGTTCGATTAATGTATAGTTCCAAAAATTTTCAATTTATTCACAAGTATACAATATTATATAAATAACAATATTACAATTAAAAATTACAAAGAAATTACAATGACAATTTACCAATCATGTGCCATTTTCATTGTCAATTTCATGAATATCATTTCCTAATGTCGTGGTAATTGGGTTATGGTAACTAAAGTGCGAGATATATACGTGAGCACTTAAATCCTTAATGAATCGTGCAAAAACTGCATCGATTGTTGTCCCGTGTCTAGTCGTGCTAGTGTTCCTATCATTAACAATATCCAAATTGAGTGTGTTTTTGAAAAAGTTCAATAACTCTACAGATTCTTCCCTCGCGAAATTAACATTAAAATCTCCCGAAATGATCATAGGAATTTCGTGATAATTCTTATTCAATAGCCTCGAACCACCCTCTGTATATGGCAGAAGCACATGGTGGATAAAATCTTTGATATCAGTAATCGATTTACCTGGTGAGATATAAATCGACACCATAACAATTGTTTTCCCATTAGCCAGAGAGCATTCTGAGTGGCGCAGTTCGCTGGTGTCTGAGTGAGAGGAAAGAAGAGAAGAGAGACAACGTTCGTGAGCGGCTCCCCCACCTCAACAAGCGCATATGGTGAGAGAGGGACAGTGAACGGTGAGCGGTGGTGGGGGTACTCGCATTTTCGTGTCGATCCTGACTCGGTTTTACTCCGTCCCCGAAAATCCATTACGCGCCTAAAGAAGTTTCACTTCAAAAAAAATCAGTCACGTGCCGAACAAGAATATTTTTTTTACAGTGCTTCCCTAATGGCTACTGCTTCAGCCTGGAAAACACTGCAGTGGTCAGGGAGTCTGAAGGACTCCTTTAGGCTCAAATGTTCAAAAAAGTAATCGCCTCCCACCTGGCCGTTAAGTTTTGATCCATCTGTGTAGATGTGAATGGAGCCCTCCGGTCCCGGTGTCCGGGCGTCCCATTCCTCCCTCGAGGGGATTATGATTCTGTAATTATTGGTGGGTTGGTCGATGGGCACGCAGTAGTCCGTGCCCCCCTCAGGCATTAAGTGATGTAGGTTCAGTCTGGTATGACCAAAACTATTCTTGCTCCATAGATTCGCCTCTCGCAGTCTTATTGCCGCCAGTGTGGCTATCTTTACCCCCATCAGTTCTACTGGTAGTAGGTCAAGGATTATATCTAGGGCGTCACTAGGCGTAGTGCGAAGACTGCCTGTTATACAGACTTCCGCCATGCGCTGCGTCTTCCTGAACCTGTCCATGCATAAGGAGTTGTCCAGGGCTGGCCACCAGACCACAACTCCATAGAATAAGATTGATAGTGCTATTGCCGCTTTCTTAGTCCTATCTGCGGTGTTTAGCTTCCAGTCCAGTTTCCTGTCTAGAGTGATGCCTAGGTACTTCGCACTATCGCTAAGAACTAGCGATTCCCCTAGAAGTTTTGGAAGCGTTAGATTTGGTATCTTGTACTTCCTGGTGAACAGCACGAGCTCTGTCTTGGACGGATTGACTCCCAGCCCGTTCCTTTGCGCCCAGGCCGACAGAACTTCGAGCTTCCCTGACTTTAGGTCGCATAGCGTTTGCGGGTATTTCCCTACGAAGGCAGTAGCAACATCGTCCGCGTACGCAATGATCTTACAGCCGCCACCCTCCAAGGATCGTAGTAGGCTATTAACCGCCACGTTCCAGAGTAGTGGTGAGAGTACACCTCCTTGCGGGGTGCCCCTCTTGACGTATCTTTGAATAGTCGAACCTCCAAGTGTAGCCTCGACACTCCTGTTGACCAGGATCTGCCGTATTAGGTCAATTGATCGGTCGTCTATTCCAAGTCCCGTCAGTGCATCAATGATTGAGCACGGCAAGATGTTGTTGAAGGCCCCTTCTATGTCTAGAAAAGCAATCGTGATACCTAGGCATCACTCTAGACAGGAAACTGGACTGGAAGCTAAACACCGCAGATAGGACTAAGAAAGCGGCAATAGCACTCTATACCTGCCGCAAGGCGGTAGGCCTGAAATGGGGAATGTCTCCCAAGATAGTCAGATGGTTATACACAGCGATCATCGCTCGCTCAGCGATCATAGTGATTTCGTGCAGGGCTGTTTCTGTTGATCGGCCCCTTTTGTAAGCATGCTGAGAGCATGAGATGTCCCTTGGGTTAATGGTTAGTTGGAGGTGGAGACTCAGGAGTCTTTCCATAGTCTTAAGGAGGAAGGATGAAAGACTTATAGGTCTGTAGTCCTTAGGGGTGCAGTGGGATGGTTTGCCCGCCTTGGGTATGAATATAACCTTCGTGCACAGCCACGCCTTTGGTACCATACCAGTAGTGAAGACTGTACTGAAGATTTTCTTGATCCATTTCCTTAGGTTAGTACCGGCCCTGGATAACTGAGCCGGTATAATACCGTCTGGGCCCGGAGATTTGAAGGGTTTAAAGCTTTCTATTGCCCACTTAAGATTTCTGTCACTAAGTAGGTAAGTTGAGGTAGCTGACTACGCATCACCTGGGTAGTTTCTTCTGATGAGCAACCCGGGAAGTGTGCGTTGACAAGGGTCTCCAGGGATTCCTGGCTTGAGGTTGTCCACCGCCCATCCGTTTTCTTAATATAACCTACGATGGGGGCTGTAGTAGAGAGAATCTTTCCTAGGCGGGCGGCCTCTGATGTCTCCTGGATATTGGTGCAGAAATTGGCCCAGACAGCCCTCTTTGCATTTCGCAATTCCTTGTTATACCGCCTGAGTTCAGCTTTATAGGCCTTCCACGCGTCATCTGTGTTGGTACGGTGCGCGTGGTTAAAGGCCCTACGTGCATTTTTCTTGAAGGGGGCTAGCGACGAGGTCCACCATGGAGGCTTCTTCGATCTGCTGCTACCTAATCTTTTCTTGGGGCAGGCCCTATGGTATGCTTTTGCGCTCGTCGCAGTAAGCTTTCCTACCATGGCATTGAGGCCCTCGTAGGACTCGATAGTCTTTGAAGGTGGTTCACCTAGGGATCTCTCGAGTATCTTTTTATAGAGCTCCCAGTTTGCCTTTCTAGGGTTTAAATTTAAGGTTAAAATTTACGACTACCTCAATGTAGCGGTGGTCTGAAAAGGAGTGTTTGTCTAGGACTCTCCAGCTGGTGATTGCATCAGCCAGGGAGTGCGAGAATAGTGTAATGACAAGAACCTCTCTCCTGTTCTTGACGACGAAGGTGGGTTCTGAACCTCTGTTACCCACTAGAAGCTTAGAGCTGAGGATAAAATCGAAGATTGACTCACCCCTCTCATTTGTGTCCGTGCTTCCCCATTGACTATGATGAGCGTTGGCATCGCATCCTATTAGTAGGTCGATTTTTCTCCTCTCGCTGTCTTTCACTAGCCGCCTAAGTAGCGAGTGCGGTGGGGGTCCTGTTTGGTCATGACCCATATATGCCGAGCATATTCTTAGATGGCCGCCTTGGCCTTCTATCACTGCGGCTACATGATCTTCATTGCTGAAATTTGGTAGCAAAAAAATGTTAGGGCTCTTTTTTGCGAGAATACATGCTCGCTTTTTACCTGTTACATCGGCTGTGTACAGCCTGAAATCCGACGCCCCCAAACCGGGTCTCCATAGATCCAGGGTTCTTGGATGAGAGCCACGTCAGCTCCACTCTCTGCGAGATGGAGCAGGAGGGCGGCGGATGCCACCTTCCTGTGATGGAGATTTATCTGCAGGAATGTCAGAGACATCCTTTAGATTTTCCACCACAGTAACCTCAGCCTCGGTGTCGGAGCCTAGCAGTGAGTCCTCCTCCATGCCGACGCCACCAAGAGCCCTTGCCAGGTCACTCTCCTCTGAGGTGTACCCTTCCAGAATGTCCTCATCTGACATTCCTTCTGGGCGGACCTCTTCGGTCGGTTCCCCCAAGTCTAGATCTTGCGCGTCTGTCTCCAGGTCGATGCCTCCTGGCTTATTCTTCGCATCCGACTTGTAGATCCTCACTGCTACGTGCTCGAACCCGTACTTAATACGGCTACCAGCACCCTCCAGGATCCTAGCAGTCTCCTCATTTAGAGTGAGGACGACCTGCCTTCTTAGTCCCACTGCTTCCTTCACCTTGGCGACTCTCCAGTCCGCCGTAGGGAGTGTGGGATTGCACATTTTGAGCATGGCCAGAATGGTGGCAGGGTCCGCCGGCTTCTCTGTCAGCCATACGCGGGCCCTCGGTTTGCTGGGGATCTTGTCCCAGTCCACCGCCTCCAGACTGGCTCCTGGGTAAACCTCTCCAAGCGACGCAATCATGCGCTTGTAGAGGCTTACAGACCTAGCATCTTGGCACGCTATCACCTTGATGCTACCTTGGTACCACCCTGCGTCTTCGCAGTCCGGTGGAGGTCCTCCGTTCTTGAGCATCTCCCCCATGCAGCTCGTTCACCACCCTCCGCCAAAGCTACTTGGGAATCAGGCCATCTTTGGAGCCATTATCAATGACCCCAATGATGGTCCTGCCCTTAGTAACCTCTGCGAAGGATCTGTTACTCTGTAGCGTCTGCACTTTTTTTTTCTTTGCTTGGGGCGCTCCAACGTCCGTCGACCTCTGCCTCTGCGCACTTTGTGCTCTATCCTTGGCAGAGTCGCCTACTTCTGTCGGCTTCTTCGGATCCAGTCTCACCCCCGCTTTTGCTGGCTGAAAGTCAGGCAGCATTTCTCTCGCCCACTTTATGATCTCAGCCTGGTCGGGGTTGGATTCCGCCGATGGGTCTGCCTTCATGAGAATGAAAGCCGCTCTACTCCTATCCTTGTAGGAGCCCTTCCGCTGCAAGGGACCAGCCTTCTCCCCGCCCGACTACGATTCGCCAGCGTCCTCGGCAGTTACATGACCTTACCGGACCTGTTACCAGCCGCCCTCACGTGGAGAGTATAGTCGCACTACCAGCGGTGTACACAGTTACGGCACATGAAATCATGCGTTTCTCCCCCTGTAGCACCCGTTGGCTGACGGCCAGATTTTAAATAAAGTACTTAAATAATATGAATTGGCAAAAAAAATTAAATTTTTCAGTTACCGAGCTTTATTTAATGTTCCAAATCTAGGCTTCAATAAAAAAAGGACCTTTAGTAAAGGTCCTTTACATTTCTATGTATGATTACAATTTACTAAAACAAGAATGGAAAGCTAACTTCGGGCGGAGCCGAAGTTGATATACCCTTGCAGTTCAGTCGCAGTCCGCTAGGTGCCGCCACGCATCTTATATTATTAAATATATAGCGGATCGTATATAGTGGGCCGATCCTTATGAAATTTGGCATATTGAATTATTTTGCCAAAAGAGTAATCTGTACCAAGTCCCATCTTTCTAACTTAAAAAACACCAAAGTTATGCCAATTCCGATCGTTCTATGACAGCTATAGGATATAGTCGGCCGATCCTTATGAAATTTTGTACATAAGATATTTTGGTCAAAAATAACATGTGTGGAAAGTCCCAACCCTCTAACTTAAAAAACACAAAAGTTATGGCATTTCCGATCAATCAGTTATATGGCAGCTATAGGATATAGTCGACCGATCCCGGCCGTTCCGATTTATGTACTACCTGCAAGGAAAAGAAGGATGTGTGCAAAGTTTCAACTCGATAGCTTTAAAACTCAGAGACTAGTTTGCGTAGAAACCGACAGACAGACGGACCGACGGACATGCTCATATCGACTCAGGAGGTGATCCTGATCAAGAATATATATACTTTATGGGGACGCAGTTTAACAACAGTTAGCCACCTCTAACATCTTAGCCAAGGAATTAGCTTTCTTTTTTTCTCCCACCCCTCACAATGCTATTTAGGAATCCTTCTCCCAGTCTCATTTCTATTCGATCTACGACGATTCGCGTGACGACCATGTCCCTACTGAAGGTACAAGAACCACTCCCACTTTTCCTGAGCACGGACATGTGCTAAACCGTTACATATCTTCGTCTTTATTCGCGTCGGAAGTCGGAACGGCCGAGATCGGCCTACTATATCCTATAGCTGTCATAGAACGATCGAAATTGGCATAACTTTGTTGTTTTTTAAGTTAGAAAGATGGGATTTGGTACAGATTCAATTTTGGGAAAAAAAATCTGATTTGTCGAATTTCATAAGGATCGGCCAACTATATCCTATAGCTGTCATATAACTGCTTGATCGGAAATGCTATAACTTCGTTGTTTTTCAAGTTAGAAGCATGGGAGTTTCAATGGATTCCTCTTTTGGCAAAATAATTCGATATGCCAAATTTCATAAGGATCGGCCGACTATATACGATCCGCTATATATCTAATAATATAAGATGCGTGGCGCCACCTAGCGGACTGCGACTCAACTGCAAGGGTATATCAACCTCGGCTCCGCCCGAAGTTAGCTTTTCTTTCTTGTTTTTAATTTCTTTTTATGTAAAAAAAATACATAAAAAAAATCCAAGACTCCACAGGTAGAGGGGTTGATGTCACCGGCAGAAGTTTAGCGACGGGTCGTGAATATAATCCTTGAAGCTGGTGGTTGGTGGTGGTGGTTACGTTGGATGGATGCCGGGGTTGGGCCAGGTGGTGCCTCCAAATCCACTGGCATCGAGGGTCATCCAGCAACAAAAATCCGCTAAACGGGAAAATAAACACTAAGCCAATGCAGAGAATGGCATGTAGCTTAATATTTTCTCACCTCCATTCTGATAACAAAAAATCACACAATAATTTTTTCCACGAGGTTGGGTCACTGGTCGAATAACTTTTATGCACAAATTCAATGATCTGCCCGCAGCGAGATTCAGAAGAAAAGTGAAATCAGGTGGCAGACAGGAAGTTCCTCTTTTGGTTGTCACTTTTTGACAGGTGCCTACGTGGGTGGGTGAATTCCCAAAAGGGGAGCAGCTGTGGTGGGGGTCAGCTGAGCCTATCGATATTTTTAATTAGCTGCCCCAATGCAGCTAATTGTCCAAGGTTGTTTACTATTTTTTTTCTATTTTTTTTTTAAACTTTCAAATTACTTTCTATTTATTTTTTGTTTGTTTTTGGTTTGATCCAACGAGCAACCCCCACAGATAAAGAAAAGATAAAAAAATTCAATAAACTATTGCTGGCCAAACTTTCCGGCGGCGGCTTGACCCGACAGAGTGTATCAGGTGGTTTTTATACACAAGGTGCGTTCCATGGTAAACAGGACTTCTTCTTCAATAAAGCTTGTCGTACGATCCAAAAGTATATCGAACGAGGGTTTAGCTCGTTTGCCAGTTAGGCCGCCAGTATTTCTATGCAATCCTTTTGAATGGCCATTTACTTTCTGATTCATTTCGGATTCGTTCGGTGCATTCCATTCAGCACTCTGACTTTTCGCTTCGGGATCCTACCGCAAAGTTTGAAGCATGTGATGTCGTCGGCAAATCCATGCTCTCTAAACTCCGGCATCTCTGCTCAAGGAAATTGGCGATAGTCTCCTACTTTGGAATGGAATCCAAGGAATCCAAGTCAGCTGGCATTTCCTTCCACTTAGACTGCGTGGCATCATCAACTTTCTGCAACAGCACTTGGATTATGATGCAGATTGCAATCTGCTTCGTTGTGCCCATGCTTGCCAGGGCTCGCATATGCGAATTAAATTTATCCGAAAGCTCGCGAAGCCTCGTCGCCGATGCGGATTCTACGGCCCTCAGATGCATTATCTCATTAACATCATTAACATCCATCTCGGACAGCTCCTTGTGTGCGCTCTTGAAATCCGCGACGATGCCTTCCAATTCGCTAAGCCGCACATTTATCATCGCCTCCAGAAATTTTTCCACTGCTTTCAAGGAGTTCAGGCATCCTTGAAGGTCCTCAAAAAGGACAACTGCACATTGGCTGAGAATTACGTTCCTTCCAGGAGAGGCACAATCGAAAAACGGATTCATTTTCGCAAGAAAAAAAATTATTTTAGTTCGTTTATTTATTGTCAGCTCACGACCCACTGTGCAACTTCTATATAACGGAGTAAAATATGTATGAGCGATTGTAGCACTCTGCAACCAGCGTCAACAGATGCTAATATTTCGCGCACAAATCACAAACCGAATACTTTTTTTAATTTGTTTATTTCTTTATGTTTATATATTTAAAGCTGCGCAGTTCCAATTTTCAATGGAAAATAATTCAAGCACAATCACGTCGGTGTTCACTAATGTTCAGTTACCGAGCGTTTTCGGGAGCTTTAGTTAATGTTCCAGATCTAGGCTTTAATAAAAAAACAAGGACCTTTAGATTTCTATGTATGATTACAATTTATTTAAATGATTTGGTTTATATATAGAACATAGGACATATGTATGTGACTGCGTAGTGTTGACGACCGAATTAAAATAAAAGACGCGGGAGCGCGGCTCAACGCTTGATTCTGCGAGATACCGCGAGAGAGCGAGACAACGATAGCTCTTCAATAAAAAAGACCGGCAGATGCAGGTGGCCAATTGAATGCACGAGAGCGGACGACGCGAATAGAGACAAATATAAAGAAAAGATAAACAAATTCAAAAAAATTATTGCGGGTCAAACTTTCCAGCTGCTGCTTGGGACCGCCATACTCTCCCCGTTGGAAGATGAGCTTTCAACAGCATCATGAAAGGCCACACGCACAATTAATTGACTGCCTGCCTTGTAGCTTCCGACGCCGTCCTCAGCAGCTCACCCGATACACTCCGTCATCGTCGTCTTCATCCTCGTTGTCACTGCAGCAGGGCGATGGCATCTCGGTGGCCATGTCGCTGCCAAAGTCCTAGAGCGGCTTTACATCCACACTGGGTAATATATGACCTATCACACTAGAAACCACTGTGCAGATCCCGGCCAGACGCTTCTCCATGCGCTGCTCGAAGTGACGACGGTGTCTGTAATATTTCTCTTTCTCGCTGAGAAATTTGTGGAGGCGCTTCTTCTTTGGCTTGGAAACAAAACTGCGATGAGACTCCACCTTCACCGGCTCCGTCTGAGGCTGGACGATCGACTCTGACTGCTCATCTGCCATAAGAACCTTACCATCGTCAGGGCCTCCACCTCTACAAACAATCCAACCGAGCCGAGTTTTTTGGATGGAGGGCAAACCAAGAGACAGATGAATTTGCCCACACAAAGCAACTCGTAAAATAATCCAGCTCCAATTAGCAAATCAACTGACTGAGGCTGTTGAAAATGAGCTGACGTCCAATGCAAAATTGGGCTGAAGGTCCGTGATGTTGGAGGCTACGATCGCAGTTAATTGCGCAGAGTAGTCAGAGCATTGGGATTGCAAGCTGACTTACACAGAAAACCCATCTGTAGAGAACCCTGCGCCTCCTATACCGGATACAGTCCCCGGAGTCCTTATCTTCCGCAGCTGTAGCTGGTCCGCCAGCCTTGAAGTGACTAAATGCACCTGCGAGCCAGAATTGAGCAGCGCTCGGCAGGGCAGTAGAACTCCGGAGCGGTTCCTAACCAGAATATTGGCAGTGGCTAGCAGCACCACTTCACCAAAACGATCCTTAGCGACGAGAGAACTGACGGCGGCGGACCCTGAACGACAAACAGCGTCGCTAGATGCGGAAAACTAGGGAGACTGGTGTTGGCCTTGAGCTGGCGAATTGCCACCAAAATTCAGCAGACTATGATGCCTGCGTCCACACGCACGGCTGCTTGACGCATTGCAATGCCGAGATAGGTGCCCAGATCCAAGGCACTTTTGGCATAAATCCAATCGGCTTACTTTGCCTAAACGATTCTCAGGCGACAAGCTTAAAAACCTTGGGCAGGATTTTATCACGTGAGAATGGCCATCACAGATCATGCATGCGGAAGAGTTTGTGATCACAAATGCAGAGTTATCCTGGATGAAAGGGTTTACGTCGTCCTACCACAAAGTTTGGTGCATGTGTTGTCGTGAGCAAATCCATGCTCTCTAAACTCCGGCATCTCTGCTCAAGGAAACTGGCGATAGACTCCCACGTTGGAACGGAATCCAAGGTATCGAAGTCAGCTTGCATATTCGTCCACTTAGACTGCGTGGCATCATCAACTTTTTGCAACAGCACTTTGATTACTTCGGCCCTCAGATGCATTATTTCATTAACATGAGCTTGACAAATAAGCCTGCGATTACTAAACCTTTTGTTAAGCAGCTCTAATGCGACGTCATAATTTTTGTCCGTGAGCTCCAACGATCGAACAGTCTCAAAGGCAGATTCACGAAGGCAGGACCCCAACCGCTCGACCCGACTTATGAATGGGTTTGTGTCCACCATGGTCGAGAACAGTGACCGGAATTCAAGCCACTCCGCATAACCTCCACTAAAAGTAGGCCAGGATGAAGCGTACCTCCCTCGCCGCATCGTTGAAGTTGACGCGCAGATCGCTCCTGAGTTCTGCAACATCCATCTCGGACAGCTCCTTGTGTGTGCTCTTGATCTCCGCGACGATGCCTTTCAATTCGCTAAGCCGCACATTTATCATCGCCTCCAGAAATTTTTTCACTGCTTTCAAGTAGGGCAGGAATCCTGGAAGGTCCTCAAAAAGAACAATTGCACTTTGGATCAGGAATTCATTCCTTTCAGGAGAGGCACACAAATATATTTTAGGTCGTTTATTTATTGTCAGCTCACGACCCACTGTGCAACTTCTTTATAACGGAGTAAAATATGTATGAGCGATTGTAGCACTCTGCAAACAGCGTATTTATGTATGTCCATAGATGCTAATATTGCGCGCACAAATAACCAACCAAATAATGTTTTTGTTTATTTGTTTATGTTGTGAGGAGATTAGATCTCCCACACGCCAAGACCGGTAACAAGAAGTGCAGCAGCGAAACGGGGGGACCAAAAAAGAAAGCCCGCCAATAGACATGCGGCGGATATTGGAGAAAGTTAACGGCGAGAGGAGCGAAGGATAAACGGCAGGAAGCGAGATTTGCAAGGATTAATATCCGCCTCAAGCACTGTATAAGGAGGGCCTTTGGAGCAAAACGAGACCGAGTTTTCTAAGGAAGCTGGAAGAGTTGAGTGAAAGACCCCCGTGGGTAAGTCTGACATTCAAGTCGGAAAGATTCCTTGGAGGAATTACGAGTATAGGCTGAAGGACCCCCCGTGGGTAAGTCCGACAGTCTCAAGTGCGGGATTTAAAGCGAGTGCGAGTCGTGTTGGGTTATTCCCGGACACGACAGGTATCATGGTGTCAGGGCGATAGCGACGGATCGGCCTGGCCTTGTCGATTCCTGACCGTTAAGACCAGGTGTGATCCTGTAAAGCGAGGGGTAGCCAGCTCGGGAACTCAAGCCCAACAGTGAAACCAAATAGGGACACCCCGGTAAAGTCAATAGAATCCTTATCCAGGCGCTGGGGCGTACGCACAGCGTATCGCCTGGAGTTAAAGGAGACGCGAGGCCAAAACCTCTGGTCTGCCATAGATCCTGCGGAGCGTAGGCCCGCAGGTGTTTGGAGGCGAGTGGCGAACGCAACCGGGGGGTATCCTGTGGGGTAGGTAGGCCCTTCATGCCCTGATCCGGCCGCCAGGCACCGAGAAGCGTATCCTGCCCGACGTAAGCCTGGGAGGTGAGCCTATCGGTCTGCTAACACGGCACCCGCAAAGGAGAAGTAGCGACAGGAGCAGCAGCAGGATTATCGACAGAAGCAACAACAGGAGCAGTGATAGGATCAGCATCAGGAGCAGCGGCGACAACGGAAGCAGCGACGACAACAACAGCGACAGCACAGGCCCCGCAACTGGAGCACGTGATCCAAACGGAGGAAACCGTGAGCCGATTCAGTGCCAGGCACCAAGACCACACGTCCTGCTGGGCGCAGGCTTTGGGAGGGCGTGTGTATTGGAACCAACCCGGAACGGTGATCGGGGATCGATGGGAGGACGAGCGGTCGGTCGGCTGAGCCAAGCAGCCTGTGAGATTCACCCTTTTTTAACTCTATCGAAATAAAGGGGATACTTATAAAACGAAGCACCCTGTTTTATTTCTGGGCTCGGGCAATCACGTCGAATCTATGAATTCGGTGGAACGATCCCCCAAACTCTGTGAGCTAGCCGCAAAAGTTAGCAAAAACAGTTCGTTACACCTGGCGCCTAAACCTCGTGATTGCTTTAGAGTTTAGCAGTAACACAGCTTCAAGATGGGGAGAAAGAATTGGATTTACGCGCTTCGCAAGGAGGAGTGGTGCGAAGTGTGCAGAGAGCTCGGTCTCCCAGCGGAAGGAACAGTAGAGAGCATGAGGGCACTAGTTGCAAGGTGGGTCGACGAGACAAAGGACGACGAATTGATTGCGGTCACGCGTGGATTCTAGGAGAAATACACACAGAGGTCCACGCCAAGACAAAGAGCGTTGAGCGAGTCGGAAAAGCTCATTCAAAGTTTGGCGGTGCCAGAAATGAAGAGCATAAGGAGCATGGAGCCACAGGTGCGGAAGCCAGTCCCGGTGCAGGTTGACTATGCGAAAATGGAGAAATGGACCACCGGGAGCGGTCGTTCCGATTCGACGGAACAGGAAATCCTCTTGAGTTCGAAGACCGAGTAGCATGGCCTGCTAAAACTTATGGGTTGGAAATAAACCCAATCCCGAGGGCGATGCCAGAACTACTTCAGGGCAGAGCGCAAAGATGGTTCATAATGAACGAAGGAGTGGCCCACATGGAAGGAGTTTAGAAGGAGCTTTGAGGCCTTTTTCCTGGTGAAAGGGTATTTTGAGAAACTGGCAGACCAGGTTCGGCAGCTGAAACAGCAACGAGAACTGTTCAAAGAATATATGGTGGACCTTCAGACGCTAATGAAGCCATTAGGAAAGTCCACGAAGGAGGTGATTGAAAAGCTGGTGAAGAACTGCATGCCGCGCATGAAAATGTTAATGAGGCCATACGCATGCGTATCGCTCGGGGAGGTTATGGATCTAGCCGAGGAATTCGAGGAGCTGGCCTTAGAAAAAAAGGCCTTTAATAGGCAAGCCTCCGCGGTAGACAGAAGGTGGCCAATAGAGGAACTGCAAAAGAAACTACCAGAGCAACAGAGCCCCCTAGGACAGGGATGGGGGCAGAGATGGCAGCCTGTGGATCGACGCCAAATGCGGCAGCAACAGCAGCCGAGTCAACAATGGACAGTCCCAAGGCAACAGCTGCTGAGTCAACAATGGGCAGCAAGCCAAAGTCAAAAACAGCCGAATCTGCAGTGGGCAGCGACGCCTAGACAGGAACATATAGAAAACCCAGCGCAGGCATGCAACAGATGCGGAGGCATGGGCCATTGGGCCAGTGAGTGCAGGAACCCCAGAATTTTGTTCTGCAGGATGTTCGGCGCAATAAGGGTGAGGAACACAGAATGCTGCCAATGAGCGGAAAAAGCGTAGTGATCTCAGCCGTAGAGAGGAAGGCAGAGATCGCGAGGTGCTGCCTCTCAGAACTAGGTGGTGGTTTATCAGGAGACGATCAGCAGTTGGCGGCGGTCGTCAAGGTCGGAGCTGCAGAAGTGAAGGCCATGATAGACACCGAGGCAACGCCTAATTTCATCTCATTCAGCGGAGAAACACAAGAAGACTTATAAAGTTGGCCAACGGCAGCCACACAGAGACTCAAATGGTACTCCAGACAACAGTAAGCTTTGGCAACAAGGAAAAAAATTTGAATATGTAGTGTTGCCAGGCATGGGAGACAGCTCGGTGCTTGGATGGGATTTCCTCGCAGAATTCGGCACAACAATAAACTGCGCAGGCCACCAAGTCACGATTCCGAGAAGAGAAAGATGGAGCGGATGCCTGGAGGATGGGCTGTCCATAGCCATAACTGGACTCTCGGAGGATTCATCGAGGAGGAGCTAGCGGCGTGGAAAATGGATGCATATAGCCTTCAAAAATGGATGCATATAGCCTTCAAATAGCGCCTACAGCTTACTCATCACGTCATGGTAAAGAAAAAGATGGGCCAATGGAGAATGTGCGTGGAAGCGTACCCGATGCCACGGATAAACTTCATACTGAAACAATTGGGGTAGGCGAAATTTTTCAACAGCCTCGACCTTAAAGATGGCTATTAGCAAATGGGGAATAACCAGGAAAAGGTCTGTACCAGTGGAATGTGATGCCGTTCGGGTTACACTCGGCAACGTTTCAAAGGGCTTTAGACCAGGCCATAGTCCCGGATATGCATTTGTGCATTTGCGTATCAGGATGACATCATCGTGATCGGACTCACAAGGGAGGAGCATATGGCAAATTTTAAAGGTGGAAAACTTAAAAATAAACACGGACAAGTGCCATTTTTTCAGGGAAGAGCTATTGTACCTGGGGCACCGGATAACGATTCAGGAGATTGGTAGGGATCCTGGAAAGGTTGCAGGGATTACGGAATTGGAACCCCCGACAAACGTGAAGGGGATACGGCAGTTCATTAGGATGGCGTCGTGGTATCGGCGATTCGTCCCAGGCATCGCAGAAGTCGCCAAACCGTTAAACGATCTTCTACGAAAGGGAACAAAATGGGAGTGGACGGCAAGACACCAAGAGCCGTTTGATAAGCTAAAGTCGCGGTTAGCAGAGGATCCAGTGCTGGTATGTGTGGACTTCGCGGGACCTTTGCCGAGGTCCAAGCATAGAAACACCATGCTGTTGGTAATGATCGATCGGTTTTCAAAATGGACAGAAATGGCCCCAATGAGAAAAGCCACAACTGAGACGCTGCGGAAGGCAATTCGCGAAAGGTTATCACGAGATACGGGGTGCCAAAGGTGATGGTGACAGACAATGGTGTCCAGTTCACCAGTAGGAGCTTCAAAAAATGTCTCCAGCAGCTCGGAGTTCGTCATCAGTTTACCGCACCATACACTCCGCAGGAAAACCCTACAGAAAGGGGAAAAAGGACGGTTAAGACAAGGATCGCCCAGTTGGGGACGGGAGCATCACAAGCCACGCCCTAGGAGAATGCAGCGAAGCTACAAGAAGTGTTCGAGCTGGTGCGAAGGAACATGGAACGCGCGGCGCAGGAGCAAGCACGGCACTACAACCTGAGGAGTTGGGAGTGGAGCCCGAAGATCGGCGATACAGTGTGGTCAAAGGAGCACCATTTGTCCAAAGCAATCGAAGGTTTCGCGGCGAAACTGCCACCGAGACACAACCTGCCGTACACGGTGATGAAGCATAAGAGTTCGAAAGAAGAAGTAAAGATATTGAGAAGATGTAAAAAAAAAGAAAGAAGAAGAGGGAAGGGAGATTTGCGAGGATTAATAGGCGCCTCAGGCACCTATTAATGGGCGCCTATATAAGGAGGGCCTCTGGAGCAAAACGAGACCGAGTTTTCTAGGGAAGCTGGAAGAGTTGAGTGAAAGACCTCGTGGGTAAGTCTGACATTCAAGCGGGAAAGATTCCGTGGAGGAATTTCGAGTATAGGCTGAAGGACCCCCCGTGGGTAAGTCCGACAGTCTCAAGTGCGGGATTTAAAGCGAGTGCGAGTCGTGTAGGATTATTCCCGGACACGACAGGTATCCTGGTGTCAGGGCGATAGCGACGGATCGGCCTGGCCATGTCGATTCCTGACCGTTAAGACCAGGTGTGATCCTGTAAAGCGAGGGGTAGCCAGCTCGGGAACTCAAGCCCAACAGTGAAACCAAATAGGGACACCCCGGTAAAGTCAATAGAATCCTTATCCAGGCGCTGGGGCGTACGCACAGCGTATCGCCTGGAGTTAAAGGAGACGCGAGGCCAAAACCTCTGGTCTGCCATAGATCCTGCGGAGCGTAGGCCCGCAGGTGTTTGGAGGCGAGTGGCGAACGCAACCGGGGGGTGTCCTGTAAGGTAGGTAGGCCCTTCGTGCCCTGATCCGGCCGCCAGGCACCTAGAAGCGTTCCTGCCTGGCGTATGCCTGGGAGGTGAGCCTATCGGTCTGCTGACACGGATTAGGTGCCGGCCACGGCGAAAGGGCATTCCGAGTGAGCCAAGGATACCGAAGGTCCACGGCACCCGCAAAGGAGATGCAGCGACAACCCGCAACAAGAGCAGCGACAGCATCAGCTGGATCCAGCGACAGGATCAGCGACAGGAGCAGCGACAGGATCAGCATCAGGAGCAGCGGCGACAACGGGAGCAGCAAACAGGAGCGGCGCCAACGACAGGAGCAGCGGCGACGACAAGAGAGCAGCGACAACAACAACAGCGACAGCACTGGCCCCGCAACTGGAACACGTGAGTCCAAACGGAGGGAACCGTGAGCCGATTCGGCGCCAGGCACCAAGACCACACGCCCTGCTGGGCGCAGGCTTTAGGAGGGCGTGTGTATTGGCACCAAACCGGAACGGTGATCGAGGATCGACGGGTGGACGAGCGGTCGGTCGGCTGAGCCAAGCAGCCTGTGAGATTCCCCCTTTTGTAACTTTATCGAAATAAAGAGGATATTTATATAACGAAGCACCCAGTATTATTTCTGGTCTCGGGCAATCACATCGAATATATAAATTCGGTGGAACGATTCCCCAAACTCTGTGAGCTAGCCGCGGAATTTGTTAAAAGTTAGCAAAAACAGTTCGTTACAATGTTTATATATTTTGATTAGTTCACCAATGTTCCAATGCGTTTTCGGGAGCTTTATATAATGTTTCAAATCTAAGCTTTAGTAAAAAACAAGGACTTCAGATTTCGATGTAAATTATATGTTTTAATTCCCGATTTAAAATGAAAAATAAAATTAAGATTTTTATTTTATAAATTTATTTTTTAATATCAAGAATGAGTTATAAAGATATATTCTTGGATTAATCGTTGATTATAAACTGATTTTATCGTTGTTTATTTTTTATGAATTTGGAGCAAAAGGGGTTTGATGTTTAAGTCTAGTGTCGTCGATAAAGGTTTATGTCTATGTTTATGTCAGGATGCCAATGAAAATGGGAAAGGGTTTGTGTCTAGCCTATTTGAATTATTCCCACAGTGGGCTATGGAATGTTGTTATATCCTTGCAAAGTGTATTATAATTTTGGCCAAAAATGTGCAACGCAGTGAAGGAGACATCTCCGACCCTATAAAGTACATATATTCTTGATCAGGATCACCTCCTGAGTCGATATGAGCATGTCCGTCTGTCTGTCCGTCTGGCCGTCTGTCTGTCGGTTTCTACGCAAACTAGTCTCTCAGTTTTGGATCTATCCAGTTGAAACTTTGCACACATTCTTTTTTTTTCTTGCAGGTAGTATATAAGTCGGAACTGCCGGGATCGGTCGACTATATCCTATAGCTGCCATATAACTGATTAATCGGAAATGCCATAACTTTGGAGTTTTTTAAGTTAGAGGGTTGGGACTTTCCACACATGTTATATTTAACCAAAATATTATGTACAAAATTTCATAAGGATCGGCCGACTATATCCTATAGCTGTCATAGAACGATCGGAATTGGCATAACTTTGGTGTTTTTTAAGTTAGAAAGATGGGACTGGGTACAGATTACTCTTTGGGCAAAATTATTCAATATGCCAAATTTCATAAGGATCGGCCGACTATATACGATCCGCTATATATCTAATAATATAAGATGCGTTGCGCCACCTAGCGGACTGCGACTCAACTGCAAGGCTATATCAACTTCGGCTCCGCTCGAAGGTAGCTTTCCTTTTCTTGTTTTGTATAATTTTTCCTGTTTTCTTAAATGGATTAACAAGTTTCGGCTTACGTTTCATATCTTTGTCAACTTTTGCATAATTTAAATCTACCTCATATTCTTCAGCAGGGGTTCTACCTGTAGTATCATGTGTTATTTCATGATTATAAACATATGTAGCCTTTTCGATATTCATGAGCTTGCCTTCAGCATCATTAAGTGCATTTATGATTCGTAATTTTTCATTAACTGTTTTGTGAACTCTTTTTATATCGGCTCTACCATTCTTGCTACTATTAATTTCGATCTCAATATTTTCTTTTTCTAACCAATTTTGTAATGGTTTGCATACTAATCCGGGATCTTGATCCATTTTTATTGTTTTTGGTTTACCTAACATATTAAACATTTTAAGTAATGCTTTTTATGCTTTTTAATGCTTCTTTCGATCCAATTTGTGGTATGAGTTTCTATAATTGAAACAAATTTTGAATAGATATCAATACAAGTAAAAAGTGTTCTTTGATGAAAAAAATAATATCAATTACATATTGTCAATTACATATTTCTCACGGATATTTTTACTTTCCGGAGTTTTTTCAAAGTTTAATGATACTTTTCTATGTTTTGCCTTGCATAAATTAGAAATATCACATGTATTAATTATATTTTTTTTATAAATTTTTGTGCATCTGAAAAATATGTTAGTATTTAACTTTAAAATCTTCATATGTTTTTTTAATACCGTTACAAATTTTTTTAATTAATAATAATTTTTTATTGATGAATAGTTTTTTCAAGTTTCTATATATTAAGAAGTATTACTGATTTTTTTATTAATTTTGTTCCCAAATTTGGTTTAATTAATTCCATGAAAGCCCTTTGAAATATTGCGAAATCCTCGTCATTATTTATGTACATTACAAAATTGTGTCCGCATACAAATTTAAGAGTTGTTAATTGAGATTAGTTTATCTCGTCGCGAAAAAACGAAAGGAAAAAAGGTGGCTGTAAATTAATTATAAAAACTACGAAAACGAGAAATGCGTGCACTCTTTTCAACGTTTTAAATTCGATTATATATTCATATCAACAAACTTAAGCCTAGCTTATCTAGTGCGGCGAAGCGGGTCGAATTCATGGGAGAGCGCAAGTGAGAGCTTTACTTGCGCTCCCGCTCCGCCCTAAACTAACTTATACTAGACTTCAAACATTCCACTTAATTATCTACATTAATTATACTCCGGCCCCGTTGAAGGCCTTCATTAGGCTTCAACTACTGGCAACCTCGCCAGCTTGTGGACTGCTCTCCGAAATACTGCTCCTCTACTCGTCCTGACGTCGGCGACCCTGACCCTTCCGTCCGCGCCGGCGTGAGTCTCGACGACCCTGGCGGTGATCCACTGCTGGGGCGGCTGGTTGTCCTCGGCGACCAGGACCAGATCGCCTTTCCTGACGTCTTCCTGCTCCCGCTGCCACTTCGACCGCGCCTGTAGGCCCAAGACGTACTCCCGGGACCAACGCTGCCAAAACATTTGCTTGATTGACGAGACAAGCCGCCATCGCCGCAAGCACGTTAGACCCTGCTGGTCCGGGGTCCGCGGTGCTGGTGGGGCGATGAGCGGCCCGCCTGTCAACAGGTGCCCGGGAGTCAACGCCTCGCCGTCGTTTGGGTCCTGACTGAGAGCGCCCAGGGGCCTCAAGTTCAGGACGGCCTCGACTCCAACGAGGCTCTGAAGCTCCTCTGCGGTCAACTTCGCGCTGCCCACCGCTCGTAGGAGTAGGTGCTTTGCAGACTTTAGACGAAAAACAAACAAACAGGGCAATGTAGGACTTGTATGGTGGCCTACCACGAATTTTCAATGTCGTCTCAATAGGGCCACAGAAATGCACGCCACATATGGAAAATGGGCGGAGAGCACGAACTCGATCTAAGGGTAAATCTCCCATGATTTGAGTCATCAGATGAGTCTTGCATTTAAAATAGCGTATGCATGACCGCACTATTTTACTGCAGACTTCCTGCGCGTTTACTATCCAAACGCGCTGTCGCAAGAGACTCACTAGTGCTCGTGGACCCACATGAAAATTCGACTCGTGCAAGTATCGGACGTAGCTCTGAACAAATTGAGAGGGCTTCATCAACAATACTGGAAACTTGGCATCGCACGAAATAGGAGCATTAGCTAGTCGCCCCCCGACCCGCAACAACGAAAAGTTAAGTCCAGCCTGAGAGGTTTCATGGACAAACGGACTTAGCTTCTGTAGGCTTGGGCTAACAACAAGATTTTTTCTAACATTTTTAATTTCCTCTTAATACTCGTGCTCTTGGACTATCTGGACAATTTTATTAAAAGCGTCTTGATATTCGACAGGTGAAGGTACATTATCAGAAGTAAATACTAATTTTTTACACTTCTTTTTAAAGCGGACCATGTAAACGAACACTCGCAGCAGTTTTAAGTGAGAGGAAAATCCTTCTATCACTTCCAACAAATTGGCTTAACCGTTATTGGCTTAACCGTGCTCTCGGATGCAGTAACTTCAGGCGAGTTTGAAAACCACTTGCTCAATTCAAACCCAGCGTTTTGAAGAACTTGAGTTACTTCAGACTTAATTGCCTTTAGCTCCTCCACGCAACCAGCACCCGTTAACATGTCGTCGACGTAAAAGTCAGACCCAATAACTTTAGCAGCTCGAGAGAATGTATTTTTCGCGGATTCACTCAACCTCTTCAAACCCCTTATGGCCAGGAATGGGGCTGGTGCAATGCCATAAGTAACGGTGTTGTGCTTGCACAATTTCAAGGACTCAGACGGGTCTTTTCTCCACACTATCAACTGGTATCGTCGATCTGCTTCATTTACCATCACTTGACGATACATCTTTTTTATGTCGGCTACCAGAGCGAATTTGTTTAGCCGAAATCTAAGAAGAGTTGAGTAAAGCTCTTCCTGAATTGTTGGACCCACCATCAACAACTCATTTAAACACTTCTATGTGGATGTCTTGCAGGATGCATCGAAAACGACTCGTAGTTTGGTCGTTGTACTTTGAGGCCGTAAGACACACTGGTGGGGTATGACGTAGTGTGGAGAAGCAAGAACGTCATTGCTTGCAGGGGACATATGGCCTAGGGATTCGTATTCTTCCATAAATTCCAAATACATTTTCTTTAAGTTCGGATCTCGAGATAATCTTCTCTCGAGCGACAGAAACCAGCGTTTGGCTATCTCGAATGAATTGCCCAAAACGCTTGGATCCGACTTAAATGGAGGTTTAACTTCAAATCGACCTGAAGGCAGTATTCTTGTAGTCTTCCGATAATGTTCCTGGCATAGCTCTTGTTCTGGCGACAACATCTTTTTAGAAGATGGAACTTCTTCCAACGACCAGAATTTTTTCAAGTTTTTGTCTATTGACTCTAATATTTTTTCATGGCATTTCAGACTACAGACCGGCTGTTGAGGAGTTGAGGAATTTGCCAGATATTTTCCCGATACTATCCACCCAAGGAGAGTTTTTTGAAGGATGGGATGGTCCGGACCTTGTTTTATTTGGCCAACGGACAACAGTTCGAAAAATGACTCAGCTCCAATTAGCATATCTATCCGCTGAGGTTTGTAAAAATATGGGTCTGCTAACGGCAAGTTCTTTGGTAGAGTCCAACCTTTTACGTTCACTGACTGGTCAGGGTGATAGCCTGAAATGGTTTTCAAAACCCAAAAATCGAACGGAAACTCGCTACCATTGACTCTCGACTTCACCACGGTGTGTATCTTTTTCTTAACTTGTGAATTAGTTTGACCAATTCCAAGCAAGTTGATGCACGATTCCTCCCTACGGATCTGTAAGCGTTGAGCAAGATCTTCTGTAATAAAATTCATTTGTGACCCTGAGTCAAGTAATTCTCGGGCCAAGATGTGCTCACCATTTTTTGTTCGAACGCTTACGATCGACGTTGCTAACAAAATCCTTTCTACAGACGACGCATGCAAAGCATGTGAAGTAGAAGGGCCATCATTCGTTAACTTTGGAGGAGGATTTTGTGTGGGTGGTGGTAATGCTAAGTTATTTTCGGTCACTGTAAATCGGTGCAGAAGATCGCACCATAGATCTTGAACAGATTTGACACCTGGTCGATTTACAATTCGCTACCGTGTGACCTTTTCGCAGACAATTCAATCATAGAGATGCTGACTTAACAAACTCAAACCTTTGCATTACAGGCGAGCGAACGGACTGCACTGGGCCAAAAAATGGTTGTTAGCGTTACAATAACTGCAAGCTGGTTTGGCGTTGGTAGTTCTATTCAGTTGCTTGCTGAACCCAGTTCTTTCTTGTTTTGGTTTGCCAGACTCTTCAGCGGACAGATGCTGGTATCTACGATTTAGTATTTTTTCGAAATCGGACCACAGCGGCAATTCCTCATAATCCAGTGACTCTTCCCATTTTTGCTTGGTCATAATCATTGAGTTTGCAATTTTAGTATCATCTCCTATGGATAATAGTGATCCATAAATTGATGACACAGTGTCGATGAGACCCCTCAACGACGACGCAGACGGCTGGGAAATTTTTGGAAGGCCGAACAGTTGACGTATTTGGTTCGCAAAGATGAGACATTCGTTATCATAAACTCTTTTTAGATTAGCGATAGCTTTGTCGTAATTACTCTCGGTGACCTGGAATGCCTTGACAGTTCCTAAGGCTTCACCAGAGAGGCACGAAATTAAATGATTAAATTTCTCGATAACTGGAATGTTCACATCTTTGTCAACTAATGTCTCGAAAAGACTTATGAAATTTTTGAAATCCGAATAATTTATACTGAATTTTGGCAATGCCAAACTAGGAAGTCGAGCTCGAGTTGGGGCTGCAGAAATTGCAGTAGCTGAACGGGAGTCTTCAGCTGAATTAAAGGCATTACATAAGGACATGATCCTTGCCTTGATAGTTATTCCTAATTCTTCCAACTCGGCTCCGAAATCATCCAATTCATCTATTTGCTCGATCTGGTCTTGCAACTCATTTGCTTTAGAAATTGCCTCATCTAAAACCTGAAGCCTGCACTCTAGCTCGGTTTTATTTAGAGGAAGTGATCCATCTTCCAAACGTTCCTCCAACCGGCGAATGCTTTTAACTTTGACATTTAATCTTCTCTTTAAGTCATTAAGAGTTGTGGAATTAAGTTTTTGTTTAGTACTTTCCATTATAAAAATATATTTTTTCAATACAAAAACGAAAACAATGCAAATTTAAGATTTAATAATTTATTTAATTTTTTTTTTTTTTTTTTGTTAAAGTAATTTTATTAATTTATCTAAATTTTTTATTAATTTTCAAAACAATAATATCAAAAATTTACTAAAAATAAATAACTTTTAGAAATTTATTTAAAAATTTATTGAATTTAATTCAACAACAAGAAAATGCGACAACGAAAATAATTAATTAGTCTTATTTAAATATAATAAATAAGTTATTAAATTTAACCAAAAAAAATTTAAATTGATTTATTAATTGGTAACGAATTATTGATAGTCGAGGCACAGAGTATCCAAAAAAAAATAGTTGGTCGCCAATGACACCGAAACCAATATGCACGACCAAATTGTAGGGGACCGCGTCACTTGGCGGACCGTTAAACTACACTGTGCGACAAAAAAAAAAAAACAAAATACACTTGGGAAACGAGATAGTTTAGGTTGTTAATCTGGTCGAAGAGAACTCAAAAATATTTTTTTTATATTTTTGGAACCCTCCAATTTTTATTTATTTAAAAAAAAACCGTTTTTCGGGACTTTTTTGCGCTTAAAAATTCCTAAACGCGTTTTTTTCAACCGATTTCAAAATTTTCGGTGTTTTTTAATAGTTAAATGTTGTAGCTTTTGAAAAAAAACTATATCTTCGATTTTGTTGAACAAAAAGGACAAAATTGTTACACCTGAAACTAAAGTTTTCGACTTTTATTCGTGTTTTTCGGATTTCGATGCCAGTTTTTCGGTACAACTTACAAAAAATCGGCCATTTTTGATACATATCAATGTTGTCTCATTCATTATGAATAAAACGAGACAAATTACATAAAAAAAATTGTGTGCGTGAAGTCCCTACGCGCGAAAGAAGTGAAACTTCTTAGCGATATTCCAAAAAATGCATATTATTCCGTATAAAAGAAATATAGCGGGAGGGAAAGGATAAAAATAATGTGGAGTGACCAACACTTTCTTCAATTCACATTTTATAAATTTATTATAAAGCAAAGTCCAAATCAATGATCATCTCTGGGTTCTGACGGATTCATATCTATAATATTTACAATTGGATTATGATAACTAAAATACGATATGAAATGTCTTACATCTATTTTATCTATATTTCTCGCAAATACCGCATCAATAGTCGTACCTCCTTTTGTCGTCGGATCATTTCTTCCATTGATCATTTCTAATGAAAATTTCTCTCTGAGGAATGCCAGCAATGGTTCAGCTTCTGGCAATGAGAAATTGATATTATTGTTCGCTATACTCTACTGGCTCTCCGATAATCTCTGCGAGAGCTTGCGAACCTGCAGTTGACAACCTTACTCTCATTCACTCTCTCTCTCTCTCGCACTCTATCTTTCTCTTTTCCTCTTCTCCTTCCGAGTTGCGTTAAGCGTTCAACGCTATTCCCCCTCCACTGGAGCGTTAAACGTTTAACGCAACATTTTCCGGCGTCGTTTAGGAAGTTTCACTTCAAAAATAATGAAAATTGGTGAAGTTATAACGCTTTTCCCAAAAAAAGTAAATTCAACCCAGCGTGCGCTCCGAAGTACCTGTGTGTATAAGACAGGAATATGCTCTTCTTCTTATAGTGCTCCCATGGTTTTATTGACTTTTTTTGGGAAAAGCGTTATAACTTCAACAATTTCTATTATTTTTTTTATGAAATTTGTCTCGTTTTATTCAGTATTAATGAGACAATATTAATATGTGGCATAAATGGCAGAATTTTTGTCAGAAGAAAGCAATATACTCTTATTTTTATACACATTGTTCCTCCGAAGCGCTCGCTAGGTTGAGTTGACTTTTTTGGGAAAAGCGTTATAACTTCAAAAATTTTCATAGTTTTTTAATGAAATTTGTCTCTTTTTATTCAGTATTAATGAGACAACATTGATATGTGGCATTCATGACAGAAATTTTGTAAGTTGTACCGAAAAACTGGCGTCAAAATCCGAAAAACACGATCAAAAGGCGAAAATTTCAGTTTCAGGTGTAAAAATTTTGTCCTTTTTGCCTAAAAAAATCAAAGATATATTTTTTTTTCAAAAGTTACAACCTTTAACTATTGAAAAACATCGGCAATTTTGAAATCGGTTTAAAAAAACGAGTTTAGGAATTTTTAAGCGCAAAAAAGTCCCGAAAACTGGTTTTGTTAAAATAAATCAAGATTTTTAGGGTGTTAAACAATTTTTTATACACGGTTTTGTGTAATACTCGAACAGTTAAACAATTCCTACTATTTCACTATAAAGGTTCAGAATCACTGTTGCACTCTGTTATATTTAATTGTGAAACAAAGCTATGTCAAAATACTTATGCCACCTATCGAATTTAGTTTATTTTAGTTTAAATTAAAAAATAAATACAAAATATATTTATAAAAAACCTAAAACTGTTATTTTGGTAATAAAACATTACTAATATCTATTTGAAATTAAATCAATAATTGTTTTCGTTTAAATAAAGAAATAATTGAAAAAGAAAATGAAGCATCGCTATGTCAAAATATATATGCCGACTAGTGTATATGTATGTATACCAAATATATATGCACCTTTATTTATCTGTAATAAATAAATAATTTTTGGCTGCACTTTAGTATTTATTCGGAAGATTTGTAATTTCGAGAGCGTGGGGTGGGGGGCGACAGTGAATGCAAATAATATAAATATTTTCTTTTTTATTTTATCCACAGGCAGTACATTTAGGTTAGCACATATATTTATAATAAAATTTTTAGAACTTTTATATAAGTTAAAAAGATTTTATTAATATTCTTTAAAAAAAAGAAATTAATCTTTTTCACATTTTGTTTATTTGAGTATCCGATTAGAACTAACAATTGTGATTCTTATAATTAATAATTACACCTATGCGTTGCTCCATCGCTGCCGCGATCTCGGTCGCGGTTGCTGCTGCTGCTGGCGTCCCTCGATGTCATTGGTAGCTGATGTTGTTGCTGTAGCTTAAGTCCATATCTTCATTGCTGATTGGTCAATGCAAGTGCATTGTGTTGTTGGTGGATGCACTTGCCGTTAAGTTCAGTGAGCTTTGCCAAATATTTGGGTGTTTTCTTTCTTTTGGCTTTCCCACGATCGCAAGCATAATCAATGCTTACTCAGCGCACGTGTCTTTCGATCCGTGTGACCCTTATTGGTGCCACGGCATCATATTGCATCCGGTGCACGGTGCACTCAATGCGTTTATGTAAGCTCTTTTGCAGTTGTTATTGAGACTTAGCGTTTTATTAATATTATCTAGTGTTTGACATTTTGGGTGTTAACTCTTCCCCCCTTAAACGCGGGCGTCCTCGTTCGCAACGTAGAAGAGAACAGGGTTAGGTGGGGTTGGATCCGCCGGTGTTTTTGTCGTTTTCGGGGCGGCTTCTTTTGGTCTGCACCTTCTAACTAGCATTATGATCAGACTTACGATCATTATGAGCAGGATAGTGGCTGACGTATAATTCACGGAAGCCTCGATTGTCTTCTCTTCTTTAATTTTTTCCAGAATCTTAGTGTTATTTATGTTTAATTCTTTGATTAATTGAAGGGAGAGAACTTCGTTAATTTAAGGGTTTACCGCTGATAGTTGGAATAGCGGAGGTTCGGGGTCTACCACAGTGACCTCTTCCGTTCTGTAGATGTTTTCGCCGATCTGTACCGTGGAGTTCCTGTGTTGGATGATGAAGGATCCTTGAAGATTAAGGTTCTTTCCGTCCAAAGACACCATTCCGTTAAAGTCGTTCAGCATCAGTGTTCCTGGTAGTAATTCCTCAAAATTAGGCACATGTTGGCTGTTGATTGCCTTGCATTCCGGTGGTCTTAGGTTTAATAGAGCGCTTACGCAAGTGTCGTTGCTTAAGTCTAACAGTTTATCCTTAACACAAATGGTTCTATCATTATGCGATTCACATGGTTTTGATATCGCGAATAGTTCCTTCTTACATTCTAACAGGTTTTCATATTTTATGTCATATATTATATGGGCTTTTTTTACTGCTTTGACTAATAGGGTTCTACAGATTTCATTACTTATTATTGGGATACTTATGATATACAGAAGAGCTTTATTATTCGATGCAAGTTTGACTTTTGAAAATTATAGTAATTCTTCCATATTAATAAACAGGTTATTTCCTTTATTAAAAATTTGTTCTAAAATATTGGTTTCTATTGTTGAGAATATAAAAGAGTTTATAATATTTGTTTTGGCCCAAGTTATTGCATGTAGTATATTAGATATTTCTTCTTTTACTATTTGAATTCTATATCTGAGGATATTTGCCTCTTCATTAATTATTTCGTTTGAATTTTTAGTTATTTTTAAAATGGCATTCGTTACGTTACTTATTTGATTAATTTTTTCACTTAATTTTTTGTTTATTATGACCTGCTTATTATTATTTTCTAATTGTCCGTTTATTTTGTTCTTTAGTATTTCATGATCATGGTGGTCCGGTGTTCCTGCCAACCATTTCCATGCCGTTCCTAGGATTTCTATTGCTCTTTTTTGTCTATTGCTTGTTTTTAGTTTGAGAAGGTTTTGTTTTATCTGATTTAATTCGTAAGACAGGTAGGGGTATAGATGGTGTGATGGTGTGAGGCTGTTTAGTCCTTTGTTAAGTTCGTCAAATGTATTGTCGTATTCTTTTAGGTCGAATGTATGGATGATTTTGAATGTTCCCTCTTGTTTGGCCGCAAGTCCAGTCTCAAGTGAGATCACTTGTGAATTTGAATAATCAAGGACCGTGGACAGGCTGAGGCAAGTTGGTATGAATAGTCTGAAAGTTAGTTTCTGATGTTATTCTTGTGTATTATTTTACCGGATTGAGTTTTTATTGTAGTGTTATTATTTTCTTTGACTGTTTCTTTTTTATAGCGTGGGGTAAGTTTGGTGCCTAGTCTTTTGTCGATTTTTACGTGAATTGTATCTCGTGTCTCGTATTGTTTTGGCTGTATTTTATCCTGATTATGGTATTCTAAGTCGGCTACCTGTTTTTTTTTATTTTTTCCCTGATTTCGGTCCGCTGTTTCTCTATGTCTTCTGTTGTGTTCGGAGTGGACCTCCTGAAAAACACCTCAACTGGTTTTTCCCCTATTACTGAATGGATAGACCCATTATATTCTTCGACTGATTTGAAAATTAGGTCTTCGAATGTCATACTCCCGTTGTCTTTTTTAATGCATCTCATGATTTCTGAAAGTGTTGAATGAAATCGACCATTACTTCCATTCCATTCCATTCCATTACTTGGTTCTACCTGACCATTACTGGTTGAAGCGTATGGGGCTGTTGTATGGACTGATATTTTAAGTTGATCTTCTAAGAGGAATCGAATCGCTGCAGAGTTTAAAGCGCGTTCGTTGTCCATTACTACCCACTTGGGCATGCCGAATGCTATCAGCATTTCTCTCAAAGGCGCTTTAATGTCCTCGGAGGCCCTTGATTTTAATATTTTGATTTGGGCGTATTTTGAGAACTTGTCGAGACCAGTTAGAATATTATTTTTTTCTGTAATATAAATGTTTATGTGGATGATTTCTCCTGGGTACTTAGGGATGGGAGTTGGTTGGATTGCCCCCTTCGGTGGGTGTCTATCGTATTTGGATTCTCTACATGTTTGACAGGATTGGACTATTGCCTGAATTTTCTTTTGAGCTTGTGGGAAGAAGTATTTTTTAAGAATTTGTATTTTGTTTTCTTTTGCGTCTCTGTGTGCCCTTTTGTGCTCTAATGTAATGATCTGATTCTGGGTTGTTTCTGATGGTACATCTTCAACTTGATTACTAGTAAACCTAACTTTGTAAGACTTGAAGTGCGTAGGATAAATAGTTTGAATTTTTCCCATTATTTCCTCTGAAGTGTAGATACCATTGATAATTCTGGGATCTAATCGGGCTCGGAGTATATTAATGATTTCCTGTTCTGTGTAAGAAATCTTTTTTATTATATGGCGATGAAAAGTTGGAAATGGAATTTCGAAGTTATACGCATCAGTGTTTTCTTTTAATAAAAAAATTTGGTTTTTAAATGCGTTGATCGGGGCTTCTACTGAGAATATTAGATTATGTGAGGAACTTTCGTCGCTGTGGATTGTAGAGTCTGAATGGATTGAGTTAACTTCTGGTCGGGCTCTGGATAGGGCGTCTGCTACTACGTTAGCTACACCGGGCTTGTATTTAATTTCTGGGCTGTATTCCCCAATAATGTCCCTCCAGCGTTTTAGCTTGGCATTGTGGTTATTTGCACTATTTGAAAAGGTCAGAGGTTGGTGGTCTGTATAAATTGTCACTTTCGAATATCCGTACAGATAATGTCTTAAGCTTTGGAGAGCCCATACGATGGCTAACATTTCCCTTTCGTTCGTTGCGTAATTTTCCTCGGTTTTCGAGAGGATACGGGATATGAATGTTATTGGTCTATGGTTCTGTTCTAAAACGGCTCCTATGGCAAAATTTGATGCGTCTGTGGTCAATTGGAATTCCTTCGTGAAGTCTGGGTACGCTAATGTTACATCCCTAGATATAAGTGTGTTTTTAAGTTTTTCGAATGCACCCGTTGCCTCTTTGTCTAGATTAATAGCTATTCTGCTTGACTTGTATTTGGATACGCGTCCTTCTTCTCCCCTTAAAAGGGCAGTTAAAGGTTTGGCAATCTTCGCATAATCTTTAATAAATCTCCTATAATAGCCTGTCATTCCTAGAAATGATCGAAGTTCCTTTAGTGTTTTAGGTATTGGGAAGTTTTTAATTGTCTTGATTTTTTCGATGTTGGTTTTAACTCCCTCTTCTGAAATCGTGTATCCCAGAAAATCAACTTCTTTTTTGAAAAAGTGGCATTTGTCGATTTGTATCCTCATATTGGCTTTTTGTAATGTTAGAAACACTTTGTTCAAGTTTTCGGCATGGTCGTTTTCTGTTTTGCTGAAAACAATGATGTCGTCGACGTAAACATAACAGATTTTTCCTATGTGTTCTCGCAAAATGTCATCTAAAGCTCTTTGAAATATGGCTGGTGAATTTTTTAATCCAAATGGTAATCTGGTAAATTCGTATTTGCCTCCATTTACTGCGAATGCAGTTTTTTCCATGTCTGACTCTTTAAGTGGTATTTGATGAAATCCACTTTTTAAGTCTAGTACTGAGAAGAATCTGTTGTTTCCTAATTGTGCGATTATTTCACCTATTTCGGGAATGGGGTACCTATCGGATATTGTTACCTCATTGAGCTTTCTATAATCAATGACTAGCCTGTATTTTTGTTTTTCGTTAGAATCGGTTTTTTTCGGGACTACCCAAACTGGTGCATTATAGGGTGACCGTGAGGGTCTAATAATGCCATCCTGCAGCATTTCTTGAATTTGTTGTTCTACTTCTTGCCTAAGCGATGCCGGATATGGGTAGTGCTTTCCGTAGACAGGGGTATCGGAGGAAGTTCTAATTTCTCCAACAACTCTGGTAGTGTAAGTTAGTTTCGTTTCAGGATCGGCGAAAAGGTTTTTATGGGTGTCGATAAATTTTTTGATTATTTCTCTTTGAGTTTCTGTCATATGTTCGTCTGTTGGTCCAATCTTGTTTACGGCTTGTGCCTCTAATTGGTGGATTTTAATTTTCCTATTATTTTCTAACAGCAGAATATCATTTTTAACATCTATTATTGCCCCTAGCTTTTTCATAGTGTCGTTACCTAGAATTCCATGGAAGGTTTTCAGTGTATCTAATAGAAAGAATTTTAGTGGGGTATCTGATATGTTGGGAAGTTTAACTATTGTATGTTGTTTTATTTCGTTATTCCCTCCTACTGAATTTACTGTAAAGTTGTTACTATTGGGTTTAGGGCTTGGTACTAGTTTCGCTTGAATGTAATTTTGATTTGAGCCGGTGTCAATTAAGAATTTCAGAGTTTTGCCGTTCCCGATAGTTACCTTAAAATAGGGTAAGGAGGAACGGTTTATTCTAAAAAATATAATTCTGACATATCAATGGATTCCTGTTGTTCGGATTCCGCTTGCCATGAAGCTTCTTCATCCAGCTCGTTTATTCCATTCTCTTCCGATGACTGAAAATACTCTTGTTCCTCATCTACTTCTGGTTGTATATTGAACTGGCGTTGCATTTTATTAGTATTTTGAACATTTGTGCTGCTCAGGGGTCGTTTCCCTACAAAATTGTTGTCCTGAGGTCTATTCATATAGTTAACGTGGCGTGAACGAATAGACTGGTCTACGTCCATGGGTGTTGGCTTTGGTTGGGGTCTGGGAGGTGGGTTGGGGTTAAAGAAAGCTTGCGCTCCTGGTTGATTTGTCTGAGTTTGGTTGAGTGGGTTAGGTCGGTTTGGTGTTGTTTCAAATATCCTTGGTGGGATTGCGGGTTTTTTTACTTGGCTTGGGTAATAGTACAGATTTGGTTGAAAATTTGGTTTGGTCATTCGGGGTAGGGCTTGTGGCGGATACCCTCTAGTGGGTACTAAGTTATCTCTTCTGGGGTAAATGTTTTTTGGTGTTTGGCCATTCCTAGTGTTCTGATTCTCTATTAGATTGCAAAGATGTAATGCATGTCCTAAGTCGTGGGGTTCTTTAATAGCCAGAAGTTGGGAAAGATTGCCGTTCAGGCCTCTTACGAATGTATCCAGTGCTTTCTCTCTATACAGTGCTGTTAGTGCCTGTATAGTTTCCTGAGATGCTTCAAGATTCCCAATTTGGTTCAAAATCAAAGAAAGTTGTTGGTATACGGCTTGATAGAATTCGACTATCGAGTTGCTGCCTTGGTTAAGTGCATACAACTGATATTCTAGTGTCTTTAAGTCTCTCCTATCAGCAAAGTGTGCAGTCAGACACTTTGATATTGCCTCCCAGTCTAAAGTTGTGTTACAGGACTCGAGGACAGCATCTGCTTGACCGACGATTTTGTTCCTAATCGCTAATATTATGCCATAATATTTTGGGGACCCCTTTTTACTGTCATAAATTTTTAAAACCCTTTCTACACTTTTCTTCCAAGACGAATATTCGGTCTTGTTTCCGGAAAAGTCTCTAAGTGTCCGTACTATGTCTGGTAATTTATCTAACTCACCAATATTGTGGGCTAGTTCCCTTTTAATTATTTGGTCTGAAAAGTTTGAAAAGTCCTTGTTTGGGTTAATGATTTCTTTTACTAACCCAGCTAGGTTCTCTTGAAGTATGTCCCTAATTTTCTCTTCAATGTCTTTTTCCGTCAGTAGTTTCGAACTAGTCCTTACAGAGGACGAAGGTCCTGCAAGATTTCCCATCCTATCGACTAAGTCCTGTTCAGTCATTTTAATGAGGTTTTTGATGGATGATCGTTAGTAGTCTTATGAGGGTTAGTTGTTTGGATGTCAGACGAATTATATTTAATTTTTTCTAAAAATTCTAGTTTAGATCTTCGTAAGGTTTCAATTGGAGCATTAATTTGTATGATTTGATTGGGATTTCCTTAAACTTAATTTTTATATCCTTTTTAATATTATTCTTAAAATTTTTCTTGTTTAATTTCTTGATGAGGTTTTCCTCTTATTTTTGATTTGAACTATTAATTTTTTGTTCGTGTTTTACTCAAGGTTTCTTAGGGTTTTTTATGTTTTCAATTATTTCTTAACTAGCTTACATTAAAATCATTTCGGCGTGCTATCGTGACGATAGGTTCGGCTGATTCCTTTTTGTCCCACGCAGCAACGATTCCTCCTGTGTGTGGGTCTACTACGGAGCCTCCTCTATACCTAGATCACGTTCCCTCTGAACGGGTACTGAAGGGATCACGGCGATAAAAGTTGGAGCCTGGTTTTTCCGCTAGGTACAATTCCTTTAGGAGTGCGTTGTAGCGTTTCTTTCTAACGGCACTTTTGCACTTCCGAATCGCGGTGTTTGGTGTTTCTTAATTAGTTGAAGATATAGCCGAACTTCGGGATTTTTTTACCGATCTGAACGAGATTCGGAACTTGTATCCTTTCGCGGTTTTTCACCAGGTCCCTGCTCGGGCGCCAGTTAAAAAGATTTTATTAATATTCTTTAAAAAAAAGAAATTAATCTTTTTCACATTTTGTTTATTTGAGTATCCGATTAGAACTAACAATTGTGATTCTTATAATTAATAATTACACCTATGCGTTGCTCCATCGCTGCCGCGATCTCGGTCGCGGTTGCTGCTGCTGCTGGCGTCCCTCGATGTCATTGGTAGCTGATGTTGTTGCTGTAGCTTAAGTCCATATCTTCATTGCTGATTGGTCAATGCAAGTGCATTGTGTTGTTGGTGGATGCACTTGCCGTTAAGTTCAGTGAGCTTTGCCAAATATTTGGGTGTTTTCTTTCTTTTGGCTTTCCCACGATCGCAAGCATAATCAATGCTTACTCAGCGCACGTGTCTTTCGATCTGTGTGACCCTTATTGGTGCCACGGCATCATATTGCATCCGGTGCACGGTGCACTCAATGCGTTTATGTAAGCTCTTTTGCAGTTGTTATTGAGACTTAGCGTTTTATTAATATTATCTAGTGTTTGACATTTTGGGTGTTAACTTATATGTTGTTATTTATTTTTGCTCTACTATTTTTTTCTACGTACGTATGCGCCAAGAATTGAAAGGAGGGTGCAATATTCCAGCACAAGGCGGATTTTAATTTGTCTTATCTCAACTTTCAATTTTTTGCACAAATACCTGGGGTTCTGCTTTCGGATCCTTTAATCCTGCGGCCACTTTCCTTTGACAATCGATGCAGGTGCAGGGCATGGGGACGACGAATCCTTCCAGTAGCAGCTAGTTGATTGGAGAAGTTTGTTTCGCGACGCGGAGAATTCTTTAATTTGTATTTTTGAATTCACTACCACAACCGTTGCGAGCAACTCTATGTATGTTATATATATATTGTTTATATATGTATTGTGTCACTGTCACTATTTTTTGTTGCTTTTTTATTAAATTATATTCACTACAGTCCACCCGGAGGCGCCAAAATGTTTATTGAGATTAGTTTATCTCTTCGCGAAAAAACGAAAGGAAAAAAAGTGGCTGTAAATTAATTATAGGAACTACGAAAACGAAAATGCGTGCACTCTTTTCAACGTTATAAATTCGATTATATATTCATATCAACAAACTTAAGCGTAGCTTATCTAGAAGCGGGGCGAATTCATGGGAGAGTGCAAGTGAGAGCTTTACTTGCGCTCCCGCTCCGCCCTAAACTAACTTATACTAGACTTCATACATTCCACTTAATTATCTACATTAATTATACAAGAGTAATGTCTTTTGCTGTACGTTCCGTCATGTTACTATATTATATTGTATTAATTGTTTTATTAAAATACCGGACTAATTTATTACTATCTTCATTTCCCTTTTCAAATATTAATTGGGGATTGAAAACATTAATTGGCCGCTCTGTAATCTGAATACAGTTGCCACTGTCTTTTTGGGCGCTATGTATAGTAGCTACAGTATAGCTACAGTATGGTTATAGTAGCCATTTTTGCAATTTCATATTAGGTTCTTTAATATTTTGTAACCAAACTAGTGGTTTATGATCGGGTGTAATTTTAAATTTTCTTCCAAATAGATAGGGTCGGAAATACTTAGTTGCCCATACTACGGCTAATAACTCTTTTTCAATAGTTGAATAATTTACTTCATGGTCATTTATTGTTCTATTGCAAAGCAAACTGGTCTACCTTCTTGAGATAAAACAGCTCCTAAAGCATAATTAGTAGCATCAGCAGTTTATTCAAATGTTTTTTCAAAATCTGGATATCTAAGGTTTGGATCATTAGGATAGTTATTAGTGTTTTTAATTTTTTTAAATGCTTAAACGTAATTAGTATCTTTGACATTTATTTTTGAACACTTTGGATCATTAGGATAGTTATTAGTGTTTTTAATGTTTTTAAATGCTTAAACGTAATTAGTATCTTTGACATTTATTTTTGAACACTTCTTAAGGCACTGGGTCATTGGTTTACTAATTTTTGCAAATGCTCTAACAATCTTTCGATAAAATCCGCAAAGTCCTATAAATGATTTAATTTGTTTGGGAGTATGTACTTGGAATTTTAAAGTCGTGAAAAGCTTGAATTTTATTTGGTTTTGTTTTAATTCCTTTCTCTTTTCATGAATTCGCATTGATCTAATTGAAGTTTAAGATTGGATTTTCTTAATCAGACGAAGACTTTTTGAAGGGATTGAATATGTTCTTATAAGGAGGTTGAAAATATAATAATATCATCTAAATATACAATACAATGAGTTCCTATTATATCATTAACAATATTATTCACACATCGCTGGAATGTAGCAGGAGCATTTTTTAGACCGTATATTCATAATTTCATGCCCTTTCTTGGTGGAAAATGGAGTTTTTTGTATTGATCTTGGGTCCATTTCAATTTGATGGAATTCCATTGCCAGATCTAAAGTTGTAAAATATTGACATTTCCCTAACTTATCCATTTTCTTGAGTACTATTACTATAGGACTAAAATAAGGACATTTAGATTTGCGGACAATGCCTTTTTTAATTACTTCATTATCAAAAATATAGGGATAAGTATATGGTCTTCTATAAATGGGATCTTCATGTTTAGTTTTATGGTATGTTTGATTTCGTATGTGAAGTCAAATTGTCATTTTTGTTATGTTCCTTTATTATATTGATCATTGAAAATCCGTAATGTTTTAGTTTATCAATATTCTTTCCAAAATCTATTTGAGCTGATGTAAGGTTTAGAATATTTCGTCCTAAAAAAAAATCGTAATGATTGGAAAATTTTTTTACAAAAAATTATTGTTTAGATTGAAATAATTTGGAATTATGAATTCACGAATTCATGAATTCGCGAATCTAAAACTGTTTGTTCAAAACGTATCTATTGCAGGTTTAGCTTGTAGTAAAGCTTTACAGAAGTTGTAGATAGCCATGGCTTTTTGAAAATATGAGATTAAAAACTCCAATATAATTGAAGAAAATATTGTTTAGCCACCTATATTAAATTCAACAAAATTATTTCGAGTTTTTCCTTAAATCCAAAATTAAAACATAGTATGATCTACTGATTTCAATAAGAAAATAAAAATCTTCCATAGAAAAATGTTTGGGGAAAAATCATAGAAGACCAAAAATTAATGTAGAAAATCTGAGATTTCAACTTTGGATGAGTATTCCAAAGATATGGTAACTGCTATATAACATTTTTCAATTTTAGTTGGTACACATACATTTCAAAAATGATATGTACTGGAAACAATGATAGTCATCGCCATTTCACGGCCTACATAATTCAATATATGGTAAAATTTGATCAATTTTTTCTCTTAGGTGTACCGCGGAAACTGTGGGTGATAACACCTATGTTTGTTCTGGACTTTGGTTCAGGGGAGCTTAAAGGTTATGGAGCAGGTGAAATTATGCGTGGAGAATTTTTTCTGTTGGCTTTTGTTATTATTAGAATTATTAGTATTAGAAGTATTAGATGTGGAGACCATTGGTAGATTATATCGATTTTCAACACTTCGGGATAAATTATATACATCATCATCATCATAAAGACCTACAGCTTGAGCAGCTTGTTTTAATTTAGTTGGAGTTGATATATCGTATCTGCATATAGATATGTACACTCGTAATGGTAATTTTTCACGAATTCTGTTATATGATCACCTAATACTCTCGAAAATAAAACAGTGTTTGCTGCTTTATTATCCAGACTTAACTTATTACAAATTTTGCTTGTTTGTTTATCTAATTCATCTATAAACTTTCGTAAACTATTTTGATATTTAATTTTATGTAAATCCATGATCACGGGTTTTGATAAGTTGAATTCGCTGATGAGTAACGTTCTTAATTCATTCCAGTCCTGAGTTGAATTTCTAAGATGAATTGTACGTGCAGGTCCAACGATGAGGTTCAGTATAGCTCCTTGAATGATTTCATTCTTAGTAGACGATGTTGTTTTATATTGGGTAATCAAGTTATCAACACTTTTTATAAATAAAGCTAAATACATTGTATCACCATCAAATTTATCAATTTGGTTTAGTTGCTTGAAGAAATGATTCATATTGCTGTCAGACTGCCTTGCTGCAGCTGATGTGGATCCTTGTTCAGATTCCATTTTAAAGTTTTTAATTTTATTTAATTTGGTATATATATAAATTTTGTTTTTTTTAATTGTCTTGATTATATTAATAATTTTATTTTATTTTTTTATTTCAAATAGACATTAGAAATCCTCATTCGTGATTTCACTAATGTTGAGAAATGTTTACAGATTCGTTTTGCGGATACAATAAATTCGATGTGTATTTAGTTTGATACTTTTAACACGCGAGGATAATTGTATCCTACCGACTGCGCCAATTATATGTTTTAATTCCCGATTTAAAATAAAAATTAATATATAATATATATAATATATATATAATAATATATATATAATATATATATATATAATATATAATATTAATATATAATATGCTGAATTTGGAGCAAAAGGGGTTTGATGTTTACTTCTACTGTCGTCGATAAAGGTGCGTGAATGGTTGCATTTAGTTTTTTTGGTCGTCCTCGTTGAACACTGTAAAGGAGCATGGTTCGCTGTGCATCTCTGCCGTACTTGTTGTGGTACCAACATTGTTGTTGGGACGATCTATTGTTAGAAGGTGCATTGTTGCGGTAATAATTTTGGGGTCGCTGAATATTTCTGCCACGCGTTTTATTGTGATTTAGTAACTGTCCCAGTTTGTTGTTAATCTGCTGCAGAGCCTTGTCGTTATCGTCGAGTCTTTTGGTCAGTGTTATGACGCATTCTTCTTGATGAGACTGCTGTTGTTTGTTTTTTGAAAAAGCATATACGTGGTCAGCCGCATCGTCATTTAAGTAATCCTCAACTGCATCGGCTGCTTTTGCCAGCTGTGAGAGTTTAGTCTGCGGTGAGCTTCCTATCGTGCCGACAATTACCGCGCGCACGGGAGGAGGCAAATGTTTGATCCAGTAGCGTCGTACTACTGATTCGTCGCAGGTTGCCTTGGTTTTCTGCAGTTGGCAGAGTAAGTGGCTTGGGCGGCTATCGCCGAGCTGAATTCCAGTTGCGAGTCTGTCCAAACGTACCATTTCCGAGTCCGTAAACTTTGAAAGGATTGCTTCCTTTAAGGTGGAATAAGGGCAGTTTCGGGTGAATTGTTCACAAGATCGTGTACTTGTTCCAGGTATTTGGGATCTGCGTAGGCGATGACTGCAGCGAACTTTTCCTGTTTTTTTCGTGCACCAAATCATTGTATTGCCATTGTAGTACCAACTTTCTAACTTCGTGAAGAACATTTCTATGTTTGTGATTGATTGTAAATTTGGGAACGGCGTCTTTCCAAATACGGATTGGATCATGGCTGTGCTAGTGAATTGCGCAGCGTCTTGCGCGTCAGCAAAGTCTTTGTTTTCGGCCATGTTGTGAAATACTTGTGTGTATGTACTCAAGACTTTGATGTGATTTGAAATTGTTCTAGTTGTCGAGGGTCACCAATTATGGAGACTTATATGTTCCAAATAAATATAACCACGTTGGTTAATAACTATTAATATTTATTAAAGATAGGGTGGATACAAAGATTTGGTTTAATGTCTAGGTTGTGAATATTAAGACTTCTTAAAGAGTGAAGCTTATTGTAGCGAGTAGTCTTTCAGTATGGCTGGTCAGAAATGAAACTGCTTCTCAGTGGACTGTTTATGAATTTTGTGGTGTTTATTGATTGACGGTTAAGAAATAACTGAATAAACTAAATGCGACGCAGCGCAATGATGCCTTAGGTATACATACATAGATTTACATGCGCGAGAAAGGGAAAATATTAAGTATATAAGAAAATGGCGGCGCGTCGATCAGCGTTGCCATGGTTATTTGTATATAGAACTTCTTACAATATGATTAAGGGAAAATGAGGTTCATGTTGCCTAAATCTCAGCAGCATGAATAGATACAAAGTTGCCCAAATGCATTCCGTTCCTCAACAATGCCCAAAGGGTTTTTTTGATACTATGGTGAAGAAGAATTTAGTCGTTGCTATTTTAAATTGTGTCGGTTGACTCGCCACAGGTCTTTGGACAAAGTACTAATATTTGGAAAAAACCACGAAAAACACAAACGTACAAAAGTGGATATATTGACTTTTTTTAAACAAATTTTGTCGATTAATATATTTTTACCACTTTTATAAAACTTTGAATTCAGAAGTGACAAACATGTATTCACATGTGCTCGCCACCACACGTGCGAGCATAGGCTGCTACACAAGACATGCAAGCCAGCAACAAGTATCTTCACAGAACTTAAGCGGACAAAGACAAAATATATAATACAATAAGAGAAAATGTCCGATTGAGACCATGCGTGAGGACACTAAGATCATTGGCATCATACAATCGCTCGGCGTTCTAATATGTCCCACTGGGAACTACAGTGATGCTGAAAATTTAGATATTGGACGAATGACGACTATGCCGATATTGCAATGCGTTAAAGTTTAAAAGAGAAAGCTGGATTGTGCTGCGTAAGTGGAAAAGTTAAACTAAAACACCACCGCCACTGAAACCATTGTTGGATGGAAGTGACCTCGATTCCAGCCATTTTCTTCAACACATCCTTGAATACAATATGGTGCTTTCGCATGACTTCCTTTGGGCTAATATTATTCAAATAGGCGGCTTCATGCCGATTTGTAAGGTAAAAGACTCACTCACATCTAGACAATAAATTGCAATTTACGTGTTAACACATAACAACTACATATACACCCCACACTACACCATCACACGATTAGAAGTTACACCGTATTGTATTCTTCAACAAATGATAGTTTGCAATTACAGATACAAGGACAAATATATCATTTGTATATATATATCACTTGTATATAATTGTAATAAACATTTGTATATATTAGGTGTACAAGTAGAAAACCGCCGTTTTTGACTAGGTGGTGCCATCTTCACAAAACGGTGAGAAATTTTGATCGCGAACGCCAAATGGCGAGCCAAAGTATCGGTTAACAACTCTAAATTGTCTCGTTTGTGTATTCTCATTGTCTATCATTTTGTTGGTGCACGAAAATGTCGAAATTCGAACCGAATAAGCGTCATTTGAGGGAGATTTTGCTTTTCGCGTTCAATTCGAAAAAATCGGCAGCTGAAGCGCGTCGAATGATCGTAGAAACTTATGATGAGTCGTGTATAAGTGAAAGAAAGTGTCGAGAATGGTTTGCAAAGTTTAAAAATGGCGAGTATGACGTGGAAGACAAGGATCGACCGGGTCCTGTGAAAAAGTTTGAAGACGCGGATTTGGAGGCTCTACTGGATGAAGATTCTTATCAAACACAACAAGAACTCGCGGATTCCTTGACGTCGGTTTTCTACTTGTACACCCAATAATATATCATTTGCATGGTTTAATGATGCCAACACCAGTTGAACCGCATAAATTTCTGAAAATATACTAAAATACCAATGATTTCGACTGATCTTCCGCTTGAATTCAAAAGACTGATATTCTAGATCGCCTTTTGTACCCAATGATAATTAACAAGTCGCAAGGCCAATCGCTTAGTGTGAGCGGGTTAAATTTAGAAAATATTGATTTTCTCATGGGCAGTAATACTTTGCGTGTTCACGAGTTTGAATACCATCTGCATTGGTTGTGTTAACGTCACACCGAAAACAAAAAACATGGTTAACCGAAAAGCACTTAAATGAAATGAATAATTTGTGGTCACTTATAACGCTTCGATGCAGTATTTACTTTGGATTCACTATCATCTTTTAATCACCAAACGAAATTTTACATAAAACGAAGCCATCTGGTGGCAAAACAGAGTTCGCCGGTTTGCTAATATCAATTGTAAATTGAACATAACTAGTGTAAATTAGTTAATTCTGTCTTTATTTTTTTATTTTTCAGGTGAAAAATTATTTTTAATTCAATTCAGATTTTTTGGGATTGTTAGGATCCGTAGGACCTTGTCAGGAATTCAATACGTATGTATTTTTATACGTATATAACAGTATATAACATAACTGGAAAGATAGGAGTTTCAATGGATTCCTCTTTGGGCAAAATAATTCTATATGCCAAATTTCATAAGGATCGGCCGACTATATACGATCCGCTATATATCTAAAAATATAAGATGGGTGTCGCCACCTAGCGGACTGCGACTCAACTGCAAGGGTATATAAAATTCGGCTCCGCCCGAAGTTACCTTTCCTCTTTTTTGATACCCTAGCAGAGGGTATTATAATTTTGCTCATAAGTGTGCAACGCAGTGAAGAAGACATCTCCGACCCTATAAAGTATATTCTTGATCAGGAGCAATTTTTGAGTCGATATAAGCAGCTAGGGAGTTTAAACTTTCCACACACCCTTCTTTCCTTTGCAGGCAGTATAATATTATACATAGATAGATATCAATACCGAAGAGACAAGTCGTATTAGAACAGCATCGATCTCGCGTTCGTAAAACCTATTGAACTTATCAGTAAAAGTTGAAAAACAAATATTAAGCACAAAACAAAACTTAAAAAACAACAACAAAAAACACACCATTTCTTACCACTCGGGCGCAAGCCCTTTACAAACAACCATGCACGAGCCACCAGACATAGCTAAATTCACTACGAGATCGTATCAACTAGGAGAACCCAAATTCATTGTCATCAAAAGTAAAAATGAATCCTCATTTAAAACCGTTTCACCTTTCATCATCGAGAAATCTGTGGACTTTGTCTGCGGAGGAAGAGTTGAATCTGTCAAAAAAACCAGAGACGGCGGTCTTTTGATAAAAACAAAAACAACACACAAGCCACAAAACTTCTAAAACTTACCAAAATCGCAGATATGGAAATAACAGCTACCGAACACAATACACTTAATTTTTCAAAAGGCGTTATCTACTGTAATGTCCTTAGATATATAGACGAAGAAACAAGTCTTCGAGAGCTAAAACCACAGAAAGTAATTGAAGTAAAAAAAATAATGAAGAGACAAAACACCATCAATAACACCAACACCAACAACTACAACAACACCAACAACTACAGCAACACCATCAACAACAACAACACCAACAACAACAACAACCTAATAGAAACCGGACTCATAATAATTACATTTGAAACCCATCAACTCCCTGAAATACTGCGTGTCGGCTATGAAACGGTTCGCGTACGCAACTACATACCTCTCCCACTGCGTTGCAGAAAGTGCCTCCGCTTCGGACACCCTGCACCCATATGCAAGAGCACCGAAAAATGTTTAAACTGCTCAGACGAAAAACACACCAGAGAAGGAGAACTCTGCAAAAACGAAAAAAAATGCCTAAATTGCGTAAACAATCCGGAAATAAACTCCCAACACAGCCCTTTGGACCGCAATTGCCCCACATTCCTTAAACAAAAGGAACTCACTGCCATAAAAACCACCGAAAAAGTCGACCATAGAACTGCTCTGGGTATATACTTTGAGCGACACGGATACAAAACAAGAAACTCTTATGCAAATACACTCACAAAAACCATAACCACAAATACACTCCAAAAATCTTCAAATACACTCGCATCAACATCTTCTAATGCACAAACTACATCCATATCCTGCGATCACAACCAAACTAACACACCATCAACCTCATCTGCACCAATCAAAACAACACCGGCACCGGAAAAAATTGTCCAAAACCACGACCAGGACGACACCGAAGCCATGGAAAAGGACAACACGAACCCCACCGGAATATCAACCTCATACGGATCTCAACTCACAAAGGATCTTAAACTAAAAATTTTCCCTAAAGATAAGTCTAACCCTCTTTGTACTAACTTTAAACCAACTAAATCAAAAGCCAAATCCTCCAACAAAAACAAACAAACCACTAACAGCGACAGCGAATCGGTTTAAAAGCCACAAATCTCTCCTTCTTTAAGGTTTAACCTTAGAACTTCTAACTCTACCAGAATGTCACTAAATACAATTCAATGGAACATTCAAGGATACACAAATAACTATAATAATCTCCTTATCCTGATAAAAAAAATTCTCCCCGCATATCATTACACTTCAAGAAACACACATACAATACACTAACAATATACCAACTCCAATAAATTACACACTACTAACAAACATAGCCACCAATAGATTTGGCGGCGTAGCGATATTAGTACACAAGTCAATTCAATATTCTATAGTAAAAATTCCAAACGACCTTGAAGCTCTAGCAATACATATAAAATCCAAAAAGAACATGCTCATAAAGACAACATACATTGCACCAAACAGAACCTTCACAAACCAAATGCTTGAAGACACTTTGTTCAATAACCAAACACCATCACTAATACTAGGAGACTTTAACGGATGGCACCCTGCCTGGGGTTCCCCAAAAACTAATTCCCGAGGAAAAACAATACAACAATCCATTGACAACACACAGCTAATCTTACTAAATGACAAATCCCCCACACATTTCTCAACACACAACACATACACGCATATTGACCTTTCACTCTGCTCAGCAACACTTGCCCCACACGCCAAGTGGAAAATACTTAATGATCTCCACGGCACCAATCAAAACAACACCGGCACCGGAAAAAATTGTCCAAAACCACGACCAGGACGACACCGAAGCCATGGAAACGGACAACACGAACCCCACCGGAATATCAACCTCATACGGATCTCAACTCACAAAGGATCTTAAACTAAAAATTTTCCCTAAAGATAAGTCTAACCCTCTTTGTACTAACTTTAAACCAACTAAATCAAAAGCCAAATCCTCCAACAAAAACAAACAAACCACTAACAGCGACAGCGAATCGGTTTAAAAGCCACAGATCTCTCCTTCTTTAAGGTTTAACCTTAGAACTTCTAACTCTACCAGAATGTCACTAAATACAATTCAATGGAACATTCAAGGATACACAAATAACTATAATAATCTCCTTATCCTGATAAAAAAATTCTCTCCGCATATCATTACACTTCAAGAAACACACATACAATACACTAACAATATACCAACTCCAAAAAATTACACACTACTAACAAACATAGCCACCAATAGATTTGGCGTATTATAAATTACAGACGCTTAAATGCCAAATACAAATTCGAAATTAAAAAAATTAAAAGCGAAGCTTCCAACTCCTTTACATCCACCATTCAACCAGAAACTCCTTCATCCAAAATATGGAGCAACATAAGGCGTTTCTGCGGGCTTAACCCAAGCAAATAAATTTATGCCATACATAATCCCAATAACAACACAACAACAACAGATACTCTCAAAATAGCCAACTCCCTCTCGCAACACTTCTCAGATCTCTCAAGCGACCTAAACTTCTCTGATGAATTCCGAAATAACAAATATAAAATCAACTCAACCAACTATACACCGACCTCAACAGCCAAAAAGATCGTGGGAAACATAACTCATCTTGAATTAATAGCAGCACTACAAACACTTAAAGGATCCACTCCAGGATTAAACAGAATTTCTTACGAAATGATACGCAATAGCTCCCTTACCACAAAAAACAGAATAACAAACCTCTTTAACCAAATTTTCGACAGCCACATACCTCAAGCCTACAAAATAAGCTTAATCATTCCCATACTTAAACCTAAAACTGACAAAACAAACATCTCTTCATACAGACCCATTTCCCTCAACTGCTGCCTAGCAAAAACACTAGACAAAATCATCAGGAATGGAAAACAGGCCCTAAAAAATTATGTCAAGAATTTCATGCTCAAACGTAAAATAATTTTCAAAGTCGGTGCGCACATGTCAAACTCACTCCCATTATCCAACGGTATCCCACAAGGATCACCTATATCGGTAATCCTATTCCTCATCGCATACAATAAACTCTCAAACATAATATCTTTACACAGAGAAATTAAATTTAACGCATACGCCGATGATTTTTTCCTCATTATAAATTTCAAAAACAAGGAAAACCTTAATTTCAACCTAGACAACTTATTACATGACATAAACAGCTGGTGCTCATACTCAGGGGCATCTTTAGCCTTAGCTAAATGCCAACACCTCCATATTTGCCAAAAGCACAATTGCACTAGCACCATAAGCTGTAGCAATACACCAATACAACAAGTAACAGCCCTCAAAATCTTAGGGATAACCATAAACAGTAAATACAAATGGGACACACACATAAAATCACTCCTTCCATCACTACACCAAAAATTGAATATCATAAAATGCCTCTCCAACATCAAATTCAATTGTAACACACAAACACTACTCCAAGTCGCGAATGCAACAGTCATAGCAAAAATGGAATATGGACTGTTTCTATACGGACAGGCTCCAAAAAGCGTGCTAAACAAATTAAAAACCCCATTCAACACTGCAATCCGTCTAGGCCTTGGTGCCTACCGAACCACACCCATAAATAACTTGCTATACGAAGATAACATCCTCCCATTAGAGCAAAAACGGGACCTTCAAACAGCCAAACTCATAAAAAATCTTATATTTTCCAAAGATACACCAATACACAAACTTGTCAAACAAAATAAACCAAAAAGAACCCATCAATCATAGACCGCACAATAAACCTTTGCCAAGCACTAAACCTACCCTACGAACCAGTTAAACTACTGAAATACCAGCCACCTTGGGATCTCCCAAACCTCATAGACACAACATTTACAGTGCCCAAAAAACAAACCACTCCACCAGACACATACAGGAAACTATACGAATATACCAAAGACAGCCATAAAAAACACAAATTCATATTTACGGACGGATCAAAAATGAACTCCACTATATCATATGCTATCACAACAGATACATATATTATTAAATATGGTATCCTACCCCCACACTCATCAGTACTATCCGCAGAAATAATAGCCATATTAGTAGCGATCGACAAAGTCAAAAACACAAGGGGAAAGTTCATGATCTGCTCTGACTCTCTCTCATCAATTGACGCCATAAAAAACACAAACAACAAGAATTTTTACTCCAACAAAATCAGATCACTCCTTACAAAACTAGCCCCAAAAATTAAACTATTGTGGATCCCTGGTCATGTAGGCATAGCAGGCAACGAACTAGCCGACAAAAACAGCAAAATCGACATGCAATATGCCCCTTATTTACACCTCAAACATTAATTTAACAGACATAAACAGACACTTAAAACTAGAATTCCTAACAAGAAATAAACTAAACATAGAACAATCCAATCAATGGTACAAAAACATTCACAAGGCAATTCAAACATCGACAGTTATTGCAGATCCTTCCATCCCAAATCAAGCAGACTAGATCAAATTAAAATAAGACGCCTCAGACTAGGACACACTAAGGCGACAATACCATACTACACTTATTTAATTCATGCCCATCACTCCTCCCTATAAAACTATCCATCTTCAAAAATACAAACCCATTAAATCTCCTTAACGAACTCAACCCTGATAATTTAGAAAAAATCTTAATCTTCTTAAAAACTTCAAACCTATGCCACAAAATTTAAAAATACTCAAAATGTACATAAATAAAATCTACCAACTAAGTAGCCTAAATACAACAAACAATATGTAATCATACTAATAGACTTAAATATCATTAACCTTAAAAGCCGAAGTCCTTGCCGCCAGCGCTTTACCAACTAGGTTAGTCTAGTTTTGTAAACTTCTCTATCTTTAATAATAAATAAATAAATAAATATATATAGATATGTATATATATATATATATAAGTTAACACCCGGCACTTACGGCCCCCCCCTTGCTCAGCACCATTCGCCCCCTACTACGACTACGCCTCGAACTCGACCCCAGACTCTTAGACCCCAATCCACAGCATAAGCAATTCCCAATATTCAAGTGCTGTGGGTTCAAGTACATCCGGGTATGTCGCAAGAGTGCAACTATGTCACAAGTGTGCAACTATGTACGCTGACTAGAATGTTGCGGGAAAGCTGACACACACACTGAGTGTTACGCTGACTCTTGACTCCGGATAGCTGACACTTCACCCGCTGACACCACACACGCCGACACCGCACATGCTGACACCACACATAGTGTTGGAGTGGGTGATCGGCCGATATCGAACGGTCGATCGGAGGGACACAACTCCGGGAAGTCAGTCTAATCTTGACCGCCGAGCCTCGCAGCTGAAACCAACTCTAATATTCTCCATGAACCTAAACTCTTCCTGTTAAATAAGAACCACCAAAACGATTTTTAAATTTAAGCAACACAAATAAATTGTATTCCCTACATCATCCAGAATAAACCAGCGACTTTTCATCAGGTGAACCATGGAAGGACACCTTAACTTGCGCCCGAGCAGATAAGTAGAGTGAATGTGTATTACGGGTTTTAAAAAGGAAAATATTCTTCGTTCTTTCCCCAAACAAAATTCTTTCCCCAAAACAAAAACAAAAAAAAGAAAAAACGAATAGAAAAAAGTGTAAAAGTGTAGAAATCTTTCCCAAAATAAAAGAAAAGAAAAAGGAAAAGTGGATAGGAAAAAGTATAGAAGTGAAGTAACGAAGATTTTTTGTTTTTTTTTTGTTTTTTTTGTTTCAAGAAAATAATAATAAAAAAATGACAAATTAGATAGAGAAAAGTGTAAAAGTGAAATAAATAAAGTAACGTAAAGTTTTTTCAAAGTAAAACAAAAAAGAGAGGAAAATGGTTAGGAAAAAGTGTAAAAACAAAAGTGGTGAAAACGTAGTTTTCTCAAAATGAAAAAAATATAAAAAAATAAAATAAAAAATGGAAAAATAGATAGAGAAAGGTGAAAATATAAGTAGTAAAGTTTTCTCAAAATAAAGAAATATAAAAAAATAAAAAAATTAAAATAGATAGAGGAATTTTAGAGAGATAGAGGATTTTTCTCAAGATATAAAAAAAAGAAAATAGGAAAAATATAAGAATGAAGTAGCAAAGATCTTTCTCGAGGGAAAAAAAAGAAAATGAAAGAGAAAAATAAAGAAAAAATGAAGAGTAAAAAAGTAAAAGTATAAGAGAACCACAAGGGAAGTAATAAAATAAAGTAATATTGGAAAATTAAAAAAGGGGAAAGAAAAATAGGAAAAAGTAGAGAATGTAAGAACACAAATGAAAATGAAATTGAAAAATTACAAAAAAGTTGCATAAAAAAACAAAGAGTAAAAGCAAAATGTGTGTTGTGATAAAAATAATGAAGCAATTACCCACTGCGGCGGTTTGCTACCATGGCATATCCGCGAGTGCTAAAATATTGCTTCATATGAAAAAATAAAGAGAACCACCGCGAAGACATTCGCGAGTGGCAAGAATTATAAACAAAAAATAATATAAAAAGGGTTATAAAAGAGAAACGAAATTACGCACTGCGGCGGTTTGTCACAGACATATTCGAGTGTTAAAATATTGCCGTTTATAAAAAAATAAAGAGAACCACCGTGAGCATATTTGCGAGTGGCAAGAAGAATAAATCAAAAATAAAAATAAAAATGGTGTGTGGCAACCTACTGGAAACGCTAAGAGGTGTGGAATGCACCCAAAAAAAGCTGCCCAGTGGGTTGTGTGTGCAACCGTACCTGAGTAGGCCTATGGGCTAAAACGGAACAATACGGACCACCGCGCCCAGTGCCACAGAAATAAAAAGAACACTAAAAAACCCAAAACTAAAAATATACAAACACACAGAACAAAAACTAAAAGTATGCAACACAAAAGAAAAGCCAAAAGTATGCAACACAAAAGAAAAGCTAAAAGTATGCAACAGAAAGAATAAAAAAATATAACAAAATTTGCGAAAATATGCAAAAAATATAAAAAAATTTGCGAAAATATGCAAAAAATATAACAAAATTTGCGAAAATATGCAGCAAAGCAGCTCCCGTAATACACGATTACTCTGTTATTATTAATTTTTATTGAATTCTGTTATTCCACATATTTAAAAAATTTTCTTTTTTCTCATCATCAGAATTTAAAGAAGACCAACACGAACACTACAATATTGAAACACTTATGCTTGTAAAGGGTGAGAAAAGCGCTTCCTCCCTTCCTCCTCAAGTCAAATAAAGATTGAAAGTTCTCTTTTATTATAATCATAATCATTAAAAACACAAATACTAAACTATATTGCAAGAATTTAAAGAATTGAATTACTTACACTTACCTATTATTTTTATAAGACTTTGCACGTCATTCTCTTTTGGCCCCTTAATACAATTTCTATAATATTTTTCCCGAACAAAGTATTTTTCCCTCCCTCTTAAAATGGAAGAAATCAAATCTACCCTTCAAAAATTCGACGAGAGCCTTAAGACCCTATTAGACCAGGTTATAGGAGTAAAGGAAGATATTAAGAAAGTCGGGACAAGAACAAAAACACAAAAAACGTAACCCTACGGTAACCCAACCCGTTCCTTTGGTCCGTCCGCGCACCGAATACGAGTTAAAAGAAACTTCTACTCTGCCAGATTGTGTGAAGGAACTTCAGACTTTTGAGGGGGAGCCCGGAAAATTTGTGTCCTGGGTTTACAGGGCTCAAGCCATTGTTAATGACTACGAGATCATTATAGGCCAGCCCTTGTATAGGACCATCATTCTCTATATTAGGCAGAAAATAAGAGGCGACGCCGATTTGGCGCTTTCTTCTTACAATGTGGAAGATGATAATTGGTCGGAAATTAAGCGGGTTCTCTCGCTTCACAACGCCGACAAGCGAGACGTCCGAACCCTTGAGTATCAACTGAGCCAGCTGACCCAAGCAGGTAGAACTCTGGAACAATTCTATAATGAGGTCAATAACCACTTTTCCTTGATTTTAAATAAATTAAAACAATCAGAGCATGCGCCTAACGTGGCCAGCGCTCTAACTGAGATGTATAGGGACAAGGCGCTGGATGTTTTCGTACGGGGGCTCAACGGCGATGCCTCTAAGTTACTCATTATTCGGGGCCCAAAAAATTTGCCTGAGGCATATTCCTTTTGTCTAGAGCTTCAGAATGTATCGGTCAGGGGAAATGCACGTGTGGAACACGCGAATAGGTTCGCCCCATTTCTTCAACCCCGTTACCCGATAAGCGCACCGCGCTATGCGCCTCCAGTATCACCCCCGCGGTATTCGTCTTCATTCCAACCACCAATAAGGGCACCGGCGGGCATGAACTTTAACGATAGTTCATCCGGTAACTCGAGAGGTTTTAACAGATTCCAAGGGCCGCGACCAGCCATTAAGATGGAGTCAAATCGGTCTGGCCAGTCTTATCAGTCCGGCTTTGGTTTACGCCGTGGAAACGATGATAGGTCCCAAAATACTTCGCCTGGTTCGAATCCCTTCAGGAAGGCACAACGATTGTACCACATGACGGCGGTTCCGTCTAGCGTGGTGACAATGCCTGAAGACGACACGCAAAATTCCGCTTGTCAGACTACCTTCGAAGACGAAGCAGTGAGCGCCCACGACACGAGCCTCGAGTACGATGTCCCATACCATAAGGCTGACGACGAGAACGTTAGCGATGAAGTAAATTTTATGACGGACGCCTATCCAGCGTGCCATACCTAGAATACGTCCAGAGGAATGGTAACAAGTTAAAGTTTCTTATCGACACCGGCGCGAATAAGAACTTTGTTAGCCAAAATCACTCCGCCGGCTCCATCCCATTATCTACTCCCTTTTTCGTTGAATCTGCTGCTGGCAATGTTAGAATCACGCACTGCCTAGTAGGACGATTCTTTGAGCCGATCGGCAATGACTTGATTACCACCTTCTACGTCCTCCCTGGCCTGAATTCCTTCGACGGCATCATCGGTGACGATACTCTCAAAGAAGCGAAAGCCCTAATTGATCGCAAAAACGATCTCCTGTTAATATCCCCTGGTATCAAGCTACCCCTCCTGGCAAGATATTCCTCCATAGCGCCCAACCACTCCAATGCCCTTGCCCTGATTGACGGCGATCATGATGATGACACCAAACAGGCGCTGGACAATCTAATTAAAGAATTTCCATCTATTTTTGAACCACTTTCGTCAGGGGAAGCGGTGAATACAACTGTTAAGGCCGAAAATACCCATACCCCACGAACATGAGAGGGGAGGTTGAAAGGCAAGTGCAGGAACTCTTAGACGGAGGAATAATAAGACCATCTGTCAGCCCATATAACTCTCCGCTCTGGATTGTCCCAAAGAAACCTAAACCAAATGGTGAACAACAGTATCGCATGGTCATCGACTTCAACCGCCTGAATGCGGTTACGATATCCGATACTTACCCAATACCGGATATAAATTCTACTCCGGCTAGCCTTGGAAGAGCCAAATATTTCACGACGATTGACCTAACGTCTGGCTTTCACCAAATCCACATGAACGAAAAAGACATTCCTAAGACCGCCTTCTCCACCCTCAATGGAAAATACGAATTCCTTCGTCTACCATTTGGCCTAAAAAATGCCCCAACAATCTTCCAGCGGATGATTGACGATGTTTTGAGAGAACACATCTGCAAGATCTGCTACGTCTACATCGACGATTACATTATTGTTTTCGTCGAAGACTATCAGAGACATTGGAACAATTTGCGTGCGGTCTTCCAAAATCTTCGGAAGGCCAAACTCCATGTAAACTTGGAAAAAACACGTTTCCTCTCCACACAAGTTGAATCCTTAGGTTACATTGTTACGCAGGACGGTATTAAAGCAAACGCCCAGAAGGTGAAAGCAATAACGGATATGAAGCCCCCGCTAACATGAAGGAACTGAAAAGTTTTCTTGGAATGACCTCGTATTATAGGAAATCCGTTCAGGACTATGCGAAAGTTGCAAAGCCATTGACGAACTTGACAAGAGGAGAGTTCGCTAAAATTAAGACATCGCAATCTAGGAAAGTCCCTATAGAGCTAGATGATGTGGCTTTACAAGCCTTTAATGACCTCAAGGCAATTCTTGCCTCCTCTGAAGTCCTAGCCTTCCCCGATTTTAATAAACCATTCCATCTGACCACTGATGCGTCGGACTATGCCATAGGTGCTGTTCTGTCCCAAGACGAGCAGGGCAAGGATCGACCAATAGCGTATATTTCTCGTTTACTGACTGAAACCGAAGAAAGTTACGCTACCATAGAAAAAGAAATGCTCGCGATAGTATGGGCATTAGATAATCTTAGATCTTATCTCTACGGCGCAGGGTCAATCAAGGTAGATACCGATCACCAACCGTTCGCGTTGGGCAATCGCAACTTCAATGCGAAACTCAAGCGATGGAAGTCGCGAATTGAGGAATATGGCTGCACACTTTTGTACACGCCCGGTAGATCCAACGTCGTCGCAGACGCTCTTTCGCGTATTACGACGCAAGCTAACTATCTCGGGTCAACTACGTGCACTGCCTCTGAAACTGACTCTTTGGCCACCGTTCACTGTGCGCTTGAGGATGCTTCCCAATTGATACCACATGTGGAAACACCAATCAATGCGTTTAGGAATCAACCGGTTTTTTATGAAAACCAGCTTGAGTACTCATGTGAGCACCCACATGTTGGTTATGTCCGTCATTTAATTCCGCTTAATGACGAGACTATGTCCGATTTAGTAAATATACTCGGTAAATATTTAAAACCCTCCATAATTAATGGAGTAAAGATTGCCGAGACTTACCTCCCATCCTTCCAATCTACATGCTTTGAGAATTTTAAGCTATATAAAATTCGAATAACGCAGAGATTGGTAAAGGATTTGTCCCATTCAGAGCAAATTTCTGAGACAACAGAAAGGGAACATCGCAGGGCCCACAGAGGTCCAAAAGAAGTCACCATCCAAATTCTTGAGAAATTCTATTTTCCCAGAATGACAAGTACGATTCGTGCTCAGTTGTCATCGTGCGACTGCTGCAAGCGATTCAAATACGAGCGTCATCCCAATAAACCAGAGTTGCAACCGACACCCATCCCAAAATACCCTTGCGAAATATTGCATGTCGACGTGTTCACCTTAGAAAAACGGGTTTATCTAAGTTTTATCGACAAATTTACCAAATTCGCCAAACTCTTTCCCCTACAACCCAAGGCATCAATTCACCTCCGCGAAACACTGTTGGAGGCCCTCCATTACTTTACGGTGCCTAGAATGATAGTGTCGGACAATGAAAGGGGTCTCCTCTGCCCTACGGTACTAAATTACCTCCGGACGTTGGAGATCGAATTATATTATACCCCCACTCAAAAAAGCAAAGTTAACGGCCAAGTGGAAAGATTTCATTCGACCTTCTTGGAAATTTACCGGTGTTTGAAATTCGAACATCCCAAATTCACAAGTGCACAGTTAGCACTGATCGCTGTAGACAGATACAACAACACTGTCTATTTAGTGACAAACAAAAAGCCAGTTGACCTATTTTTAAACCGCGTATCGCGCATTAATTATTAGGGTTTATCGAACTTCAAGGAAAAAATGCTTGAAGACGTTAGAGGCCTGAACGAGCGAAACCAGACTATGGCCAATATAAGACATAATAAAAATAGGACTGAAACTAGACAATTTGAGTCGGGGGATAAGGTTTTCGTCGCTAATAAGCAAATTAAAACCAAAGAAAAACAACGTTTCAGACCGGAGGAGGTACAAGAGAATCGCGGAGTCACAATTAAAACTAGATCAGGAAAAATTTTGCATAAATCAGACTTGAGGAATTGAAGAGGGCTTTATGAACCTCTCTATTTTTTAAATACACATAAAATATTTTTCTATTTTTACACACACACAAAAATTAAACATATTACGCAAATAATACAAGCATGAATACACAAATATTATACACACCAATATTATAAGTATGAATAGAATATACACAAGCTTTTCTTTCCTTCTCGATGCCCCACAAGTCTCACAATCATCGGACTCACATCAGCCGCGCGCATATTCAAGTATGACGCACCCGTCGTTCCCCTACAACAAGGAGCAGTGTGGCGGATCAACGGAGTGTTTAAGCCGTTACATGTCATCGACCTAGCAAGGATGATGCAACTAGTAGACGACACCAGACGGGACGCGGCAACCCTGATGGACCAACGTGTTGGCACAATAACGAGACACTACCTGGAGCAAGCAGCGGAAGGAATAAACAGAGTAATGAGGCCATCATCACGGAGAGCTCGAGCAATAAACTGGCTGGGTTCAGCCTGGAAATGGATTGCAGGATTACCTGACGCGGAGGACTGGAATGCGATACTCAACTCGGAAAAGATGATCATCGAAAACGGCGACCAGCAAATTCGGATCAACGCTCGACTCTTCGACGCCAGCCACAAATCAATCCAACAACTGAATGATGTGGCGGCGAGAGTCAATGCGATTGACGGCGACCTTCATGCAGTTACGACGACGCTACACATGGCAATCATCTTGGCTGACCAAGTAGCGGAAGTCACAAGGGCATGCCAACTTGCCAACTGGGGTGACAAATTCGAACCTCCTGGATCATGAAGAGATTGAAGCTATACTCCTGGAAGTCAACGATCTCCCGTATCAGAACGCTGTGGAAGCAGTGGAATTTTCCCGGCCAACTGTACTCTCCAATGGCACGACACTACTGTACATCTTAGCCCTGCCCAAGGTATCTAATAAGAGATACGAACTTGTACACCTTTATCCAACGGTATCAGGCGGGAAACAAATAGTGCTCGAACACCAGAAGCTCGCACTAAATGGAGGAGAGACATATGCAGTAGTGGGCAGCTGTTCCTCCATCGGTAACATCACAGTCTGCCCAGAAAAGGATTTAACGGCCCTAGAAGAAAGCTAATGCATTCCACGGCTCCTGAAGGGTGGCCTGCTCATACCTTCGGAGCAATGAAAAAGTCGTTCAGATGGTCAAGGATGGGACATTATTCCTCTCCAATTATAATGGATCAATAACAACATCCGAAAGAGACTACCAATTGGAAGGGACGTACATTGTCCAGTTTAACAACGAAGTCATCACAGTCCGGGACAAAAACTTCACCGCCTATTCCGCAAATCACCCTATGGCCTTACCACCAGTACTGACCAACATAACGGTAACTGGCTATCGACCTTCCCTTGGATACGTCGATGACGTCAACGCCCAAAATATACAGCTAATGTCTGGAGTTTCACGAGGCTTAACCCTTTCCTTTGTCTTGGAGGTTTCGCTAACAGTAGTGGTCTTCTCGATCCTGTTCATCATCTGGAGGAAGTTGACCTCCACCAAAGGAATACCAACCACGAGGGTAATAATCGAGGACCCCAAAGAGGATGGAAACCCCAAAGAGGATGTCGACAACAGTTCACCATTCTGCCAATTGATCTGCGGGACGCAGACTTTTGGAGGGGGAGGAGTTAACACCCGGCACTTACGGCCCCCCCCTTGCTCAGCACTATTCGCCCCCTACTACGACTACGCCTCGAACTCGACCCCAGACTCTTAGACCCCAATCCACAGCATAAGCAATTCCCAATATTCAAGTGCTGTGGGTTCAAGTACATCCGGGTATGTCGCAAGAGTGCAACTATGTCACAAGTGTGCAACTATTTACGCTGACTAGAATGTTGCGGGAAAGCTGACACACACACTGAGTGTTACGCTGACTCTTGACTCCGGATAGCTGACACTTCACCCGCTGACACCACACATAGTGTTGGAGTGGGTGATCGGCCGATATCGAACGGTCGATCGGAGGGACACAACTCCGGGAAGTCAGTCTAATCTTGACCGCCGAGCCTCGCAGCTGAAACCAACTCTAATATTATCCATGAACCTAAACTCTTCCTGTTAAATAAGAACCACCAAAACGATTGTTAAATTTAAGCAACACAAATAAATTGTATTCCCTACATCATCCAGAATGAACCAGCGACTTTTCATCAGGTGAACCATGGAAGGACACCTTAACTTATATATATTCCAATGCAGGCTTTCCTTTCTTGTTTAATTTGAAATTTAATTTTCAATGAATGGAAGATTTTAGAGCAACACAGGAGCCCAGATCAATAGAGAGTCACTAGAAACGCCATCTATTGCTACTGTTCCCAGAGCAATTATCCTTGAAAATCGAGCAAAATGAGATCTGTCGGTGTCGCAATCTCACAGCAAAAGACCGTGTTATGTGAAACCGTGTTTAGTGTTTTTGTGAATGCATTAAATGTTAATAGACAAATATTATCAATAAACTAAACTTATTATATCAGAACAAATTCTGGACTACATAATTTCCATAATATACCATCTTCTATTTTCTAATAAGGTAGTATTAGAATTTGGTTTTCATTATACCCTTGTTAAGGATATTATAATTTTTTTTCAAAAGTGTGCAACGAAGTAAAGGAGACATCTCCACCCCATAAAGTATATATATTCTTGATCAGAATCACCTCCAAGTCGGAACGGCCGGGATCGGTCGACTATATCCTATTTGTTGGGCCAAGCAGCCACCAAAAAATGTATATAAAATAATTATAATATGCTAAGCTGCAGATATTGTTATCAGCATGTTTTCGTCTTTGTTTTGTCTCCCAGTTTCGCATGCGCTTTATTGTTATTTTAAGCGTATGCGCTTTGAGGAGCTTTGGTTGCTGCGCAAGCTCTTGGTTTTGCGTTGTGATTTGGAGTTGATTGGAGCCGCATATATTGAGGTTAAATTGAACCCAAAATAAATATATTGAAAATATAATTTGTGCAGTTATTCGGCTGCTATAAAAAACTATTAATAGCTCAACATTTGGTGACCCCGACGTGATCGCATCCCGTTTAATTATCGTGATCAGCATTAAAAGTCCCACTAAAACACCGTTGTTGTTTTTTGTTGTCACAAAGTTGCATTTTAATTTAATTGCACAATGGAAACGGGAGCTGAAGCTAATGCATCTGCTGCGTCAAGCCGTGAAAGGATGCTGCGGAGACGCGCAGAGGTAACATGCCAGGAAATGGAGGTACTGCATCGGAAGGTCAAGGCTGCCATGCAGATAACGATTCAACTATACTGAACCTCGAGTCTATGGAGAAGTGTCTGCGCGATCGCTTCATAACGCTGCAGGAGGAATTGGAGGAGCTAAACTACAGCGAGATCGGGAGCGATTTATATTGGCGTTTCTCTCAGTTGGCTACGGACGCGCACGTTGACATCCAGGTGGCCAAGCGTTCTTTGAGAGTTGCTGCTCACTCTACGCTTTTGGATGCCACCAGTGCTGCTGGGATTTTAACCACTCCATACAGGCCTGCTCCCTCATTGCCCACGTTGCCAATGCCAACATTTAGCGGCGGCTATGCCGAGTGGCCGGATTTCTGCGCCCTATTTAGGACAACCATTGACAGTCACCCGCACTTGACCAAGATGGAGAAGCTCAGGTGGCTCATTTCCTGTCTGCGGGACTCAGCCCTGGAGACTGTGAGGGCGCTTGAGATTACCGATGCTAACTATGATGTTGCCCGGGACCTTTTGCGCAATCGTTTCAGCAACCGTCGGTTACTCTTCCAGGCGCACATCAACGAGATCCTGCAGCTAAGGGTGGTTGAGCCGGGATCCGTTGCTACTCTTCGGGAGTTATCCGACCGATTCAATGGACATATGCGGGCCCTCATGAGTTTAGGGACATCGGCCGAAATTCAAGGGTGCCTCCTCATCCAGATCATCTTCCAAAAGCTGGACCCTGCTACAAAGGCCAAATGGGAAGACTTTCTGGCAGGAAGCACTGATGACAGCCTTCCATCTTGGGAGTCTATGGCACGATTCTTAGAGCAAAGGTACCGGACTCTCGAAAGCGTTGACCTTTCTTTGGCGTATTCACCAGTGAACCAAGTAGGCCGATCGTCCAATAACCGATCCTCGTGCATGGTTATTAACTCCAGTCCTGCTCTATGCGCCCTATGTGGTGTTTCGGCGCACGAGCTTCCTTCTTGTCCAAAGTTCAGTGCTTTGCCAATTAAGGAACGGTACGAGGAAGTGCGGCGTCTGACTCGCTGTTTTGTTTGTCTAGCGGATAGCCATCTCGCTCGCGGATGCTCAGCTTCCCGCTGCTCGACGTGCAATTACCGTCATCATATTCTGTTGCACCCTCTCGGGCAGGTTTTACCGGCACGAGTCTCACATCCCATCGGTGCAGTTGCTGTTGCGAACCCATCCCGCTCAATTAACACTGTTGTGACCCAGGATCGCAATGCTGAGCTCCTGCCAACAGCCAATGTACTCGTTCGTGGTCGATCTGGAGACTTCCCGCCTTGCCGAGTTTTATTGGATTCCGGTTCACAAGTGCATCTCATATCGTCGCGGCTGGCGAATGAACTTCAGCTTGGCCGCTCCAAATGCTCCACAACGATGGCCGGTTTCGGCGGCGCTGGGTTTGAATCAGATGGAGCATCCGTTAATGTGTGCTTGAAGTCCCGCCTTAGCACATATTCAATGGAAATTGAGGCTATTGTAGCTTCACATATAACGGACTATCAGCCTAGCCAGGACATAGATGCTTCGGGCTGGAAGATTCCTGGCAATATGGATCTAGCTGACCCCAACTTCCACAAAACGCAGCGAGTGGACCTGCTGATTGCAGCCGGCTTATTCTTTGACCTGTTGTCGGCTGGCCAAATCCAGTTAGGTCACGGGCTCCCCATTGCTCAGAACACTCGATTTGGCTGTGTGTTTTCTGGCCGCGGTGGACTATCACGGGATGTGTCGGCGCTCTGTGGTAGGGAGGACAACCCACGGAATAACCTCTGCAATAATGTGACTGCTGCCCCTTCCAACATTGTTAATGAAGGCCCACCCTTCAATGGGGGGAGTTTGGGCCAAGCAGCCACCAAAGAATGCATATAAAATAATTATAATATGCTAAGCTGCAGCTGTTGTTATCAGCATGTTTTCGTCTTTTTTTTGTCTCCCAGTTTCGCATGCGCTTTATTGTTATTTGTAGCGTATGCGCTTTGGGGAGCTTTGGTTGAGCTTCTGCGCAAGCTCTTGGTTTTGCGTTGTTGTGATTTGGAGTTGATTGGAGCCGCATATATTAGGGTTAAATTGAACCCAAAATAAATATATTGAAAATATAATGTTTGAAACGCGTGTAGTTATTCGGCTGGTATTAAAAACTATTAATAGCTCAACACTATTGCTGTCATACAACTGATTGATCAGCAATGCTATTCGTCCATAGAGCGTTATGCGGCAACTACGTCAAACTTGAACTCACGGGAGTAACGGTAGGTCCCGGAGTCGTAGTCAAAGACCGTAAATAGTCTTGACTAAATTTACCTGGATTCTGCAAGGGACTGCTCGGGTTGGTGAGACGCTTGCGGTGATCAGGCTGGAGTTGATGTGCTTGAAGTCCTGGGGTGGTTTTCCTCAAGTACCGGTGGTATGGTGGTTTGGCTGATTCCTTATCGGCCGGTCCTACTGGCGGTCCGTTTCACGGGAGCAACACTCGAAGTAGGTTAGATAGCGCGGGGTCTGCTGGTGGTCCGTTTCACGGGAGCAACACTCGAGCTAGACTGGTATGCCGCGAGGTTTCCTCGTGATCCGTTTCACGGGAGCAACACTCGGAGTAGTTAGGTAACGCGGGGTCTACTGGCGGTCCGTTTCACGGGAGCAACACTCGAAGTAGACTGGTATGCCGCGGGATCAACTCGTGTTCCGTTTCACGGGAGCAACACGCGAAGTAATAAGGTGACGCGGGGTCTACTTGTGGTCCGTTTCACGGGAGCAACACTAGAAGTAGACTGGTATGCCGCGGATTCTACTTGTGAACCGTTTTACACAGGATCACTCGAAGTAGGTTGATTTTAAGTGCCGTGGTTCAGACACTGAGTAACGAGACGATTGACTCTGATTTCGGAACTGTCTTTATTTCAGAAGAATAACTCTTATATAAGTTGCTAAATTATACATCATTAAATCTAAGAAAGGTCAAAGTTCTGGACGTGCTAAAACTAAGGTCACCCAGGGTCACCCACCTCTGAGTCTGCTGACTGACGGGTTGTTTGTTCACGTACTGCTTTCCACATGCATTTCGGCTTGCCTCGGTCAGTCGGTCATTCTTCCCGCTGATCACGCTGATTCTGCTTCCGGAGCCATAGACTAGTGCCGAGTTAGTAGGTTGGGTATTGGCTTATTATTAATATATTTATTAATAGGCTAGTAGGTCTGATGCTTGTATATCGTGACCTGCTGATGCATCTTGATTGGGTACTAGGTCTTGGCACTAGGTGCCAACAAATGCCATAACTTTGGTGTTTTTTATGAAAAAAAAGAACAAGGAAATTCTCATAAGGATCGGAAAACTATAAACGATCCGATGTATATATCTAATATATAAAATTCTCGTATCACAGTTTTCGTTACCGTATTCCTCCGAAACGGCTTGACCGATTTTGATGAAATTTTTTGTGCTTATCCGGTATTTTTTTTCATCCCGAATAATTGCCGGGAAAATCCTCAAACCGCATTTTTCTATTTCCCATTTTCATCCCGAATAATTGCCGGGAAAATCCTCAAACCGCATTTTTCTATTTCCCATACAAACGTTTTCTAAATAAAATGGAGGCTACAATAATAGTAGGCGCCGGTACGTGATTCATTGTTTGACAGCTTCTCATTGTTCTCTGCTCAGTTAATTTTATGTGACAAACCGATATTGTGTTCATTGAAAAATTGTGAAAAATATTGGAAAAATTTTAATTTAAAACCATCAAATCAATCACGTGTATTGTGGAAATTATTTTTCAAATTCATTTGTCTTAAGCCAGCAACAAGTGTATTGTGATAGTGACACTTTATGAGCGGGAAATTTTCTCACTTTTATTAATTACAATGACAAGCAAAGCCAAGAAAACGCAAAGAGGTTGATATGAGCCGCAGTACAAGCAGAGCTCGAAAGTTGCAAAATAGCAGATCCGAAAGAACAGAAGAACAAATCCAGCTACAAAATACTGATGCACGTGTCAGAATGACGCGATTGCATCAAGAAGAGCCAGAAGATACACGAGATAAACGCAATGAAGTCAGAAGATTAGAACAACGACAATCACGCCGTTTCTTTTCACCCTTCTACGATCAACCCTTATTTTTTAATAGCCATTTTAGTAATTTAATCATTTTTCCTCTCCGGTCGAAAACTGATCAATCGTCATTTAATTAGTTATCCCCGCCAGATGTCTACAGGTGTCACTTCTGACCCAGTAAGCAGCAAGGAGTAGGGATGAGAACGAAGCCGGTCCCCTTTCTTTCTTACTCCCTACACAGTTGTCGGCCATCATTATTGTTTATGCATCAAGTGTAGTAGTAACGTTGACAATAACAACCGCTAGAAGATCATCGCTAATTTAGCGATAAAAACCGCTTAAAAATTATCTCTAATTTATCAATTATTACGGCTAGAAAATCATCTCTAAAATATCAATAAAAACGGATAGAAAATCGGCTGTCTCTGTCTCTGTTGACTATAAAAACTGCTAGAGACAGAGACAGAGACAGAGACAGAGACAGAGACAGAGACAGAGGTAGAGACAGAGAGATAGAGAGACAGAGAGACAGTGAGACAGAGAGACAGAGAGACAGAGAGACAGAGAGACAGAGACAGAGACAGAGGTAAATTAGTGATGATTAGACAGAATGTATTTTAACAGTGTGTGTCTGTAAATATCAAATTTAAATCTTATAAATAGCCAGTCTTTCAGGAAAACTCTGTTTTGTAAGTAAGCAACATGATGTATCGAAAACAATAATAATAAAACTTCATGGTTTTATTCAATAAATGAAGTTGAATAATATAAGAGGGTACTCTTTAATTTTTGGGATTGAAAATGATTAAAATGATAGCTCCGCGAAACTTAATTTTAGCTATCTTCAGTTCTTACTGTATCAGATAATTTTTTTAAGTTTGAAAAATTTTAAATTTTGTCACAAAAGAAGATTCTGAACGCAACAAAAAAAAACAACAGCTGGCAGTACGAAGTCTGCCGGGACAGCTAGTAATAATATAAGCTGCTACCTAACGATAAGGGTATATCAACTTCGCCTTCGCCCAGCTATATCCCATATATCTGAACGATCGGAAATGGTACTGCCATGCCATTTTTAAAGATGCTTGGGGCTGTTTCAAACATTTTTACTAGAAAATTGATTTGATAGTGAAATTTTCATTAGGATCGGCTAACTATATAAGATCCGATATACACCCCAAATGTCAAACACTAGATAATATTAATAAAACGCTAAGTCTCAATAACAACTGCAAAAGAGCTTACATAAACGCATTGAGTGCACCGTGCACCGGATGCAATATGATGCCGTGGCACCAATAAGGGTCACACGGATCGAAAGACACGTGCGCTGAGTAAGCATTGATTATGCTTGCGATCGTGGGAAAGCCAAAAGAAAGAAAACACCCAAATATTTGGCAAAGCTCACTGAACTTAACGGCAAGTGCATCCACCAACAACACAATGCACTTGCATTGACCAATCAGCAATGAAGATATGGACTTAAGCTACAGCAACAACATCAGCTACCAATGACATCGAGGGACGCCAGCAGCAGCAGCAACCGCGACCGAGATCGCGGCAGCGATGGAGCAACGCATAGGTGTAATTATTAATTATAAGAATCACAATTGTCAGTTCTAATCATATACTCCAATAAACAAAACGTGAAAAAGATTAATTTCTTTTTTTAAAGAATATTAATAAAATCTTTTTAACTGGCGCCCGAGCAGGGACCTGGTGAAAAACCGCGAAAGGATACAAGTTCCGAATCTCGTTCAGATCGGTAAAAAAATACCGACGTTCGGCTATATCTTCAACTAATTAAGAAACGCCAAACACCGCGATTCGGAAGTGCAAAAGTGCCGTTAGAAAGAAACGCTACAACGCACTCCTAAAGGAATTGTACCTAGCGGAAAAACCAGGCTCCAACTTTTATCGCCGTGATCCCTTCAGTACCCGTTCAGAGGGAACGTGATCTAGGTATAGAGGAGGCTCCGTAGTAGACCCACACACAGGAGGAATCGTTGCTGCGTGGGACAAAAAGGAATCAGCCGAACCTATCGTCACGATAGCACGCCGAAATGATTTTAATGTAAGCTAGTTAAGAAATAATTGAAAACATAAAAAACCCTAAGAAACCTTGAGTAAAACACGAACAAAAAATTAATAGTTCAAATCAAAAATAAGAGGAAAACCTCATCAAGAAATTAAACAAGAAAAATTTTAAGAATAATATTAAAAAGGATATAAAAATTAAGTTTAAGGAAATCCCAATCAAATCATACAAATTAATGCTCCAATTGAAACCTTACGAAGATCTAAACTAGAATTTTTAGAAAAAATTAAATATAATTCGTCTGACATCCAAACAACTAACCCTCATAAGACTACTAACGATCATCCATCAAAAACCTCATTAAAATGACTGAACAGGACTTAGTCGATAGGATGGGAAATCTTGCAGGACCTTCGTCCTCTGTAAGGACTAGTTCGAAACTACTGACGGAAAAAGACATTGAAGAGAAAATTAGGGACATACTTCAAGAGAACCTAGCTGGGTTAGTAAAAGAAATCATTAACCCAAACAAGGACTTTTCAAACTTTTCAGACCAAATAATTAAAAGGGAACTAGCCCACAATATTGGTGAGTTAGATAAATTACCAGACATAGTACGGACACTTAGAGACTTTTCCGGAAACAAGACCGAATATTCGTCTTGGAAGAAAAGTGTAGAAAGGGTTTTAAAAATTTATGACAGTAAAAAGGGGTCCCCAAAATATTATGGCATAATATTAGCGATTAGGAACAAAATCGTCGGTCAAGCAGATGCTGTCCTCGAGTCCTGTAACACAACTTTAGACTGGGAGGCAATATCAAAGTGTCTGACTGCACACTTTGCTGATAGGAGAGACTTAAAGACACTAGAATATCAGTTGTATGCACTTAACCAAGGCAGCAACTCGATAGTCGAATTCTATCAAGCCGTATACCAACAACTTTCTTTGATTTTGAACCAAATTGGGAATCTTGAAGCATCTCAGGAAACTATACAGGCACTAACAGCACTGTATAGAGAGAAAGCACTGGATACATTTGTAAGAGGCCTGAACGGCAATCTTTCCCAACTTCTGGCTATTAAAGAACCCCACGACTTAGGACATGCATTACATCTTTGCAATCTAATAGAGAATCAGAACACTAGGAATGGCCAAACACCAAAAAACATTTACCCCAGAAGAGATAACTTAGTACCCACTAGAGGGTATCCGCCACAAGCCCTACCCCGAATGACCAAACCAAATTTTCAACCAAATCTGTACCAAGCCAAGTAAAAAACCCGCAATCCCACCAAGGATATTTGAAACAACACTAAGCCGACCTAACCCACTCAACCAAACTCAGACAAATCAACCAGGAGCGCAAGCTTTCTTTAACCCCAACCCACCTCCCAGACCCCAACCAAAGCCAACACCCATGGACGTAGACCAGTCTATTCGTTCACGCCACGTTAACTATATGAATAGACCTCAGGACAACAATTTTGTAGGGAAACGACCCCTGAGCAGCACAAATGTTCAAAATACTAATAAAATTCAACGCCAGTTCAATATACAACCAGAGGTAGATGAGGAACAAGAATATTTTCAGTCATCGGAAGAGAATGGAATAAATGAGCTGGATGAAGAAGCTTCATGGCAAGCGGAATCCGAACAACAGGAATCCATTGATATGTCAGAATTATATTTTTTAGAATAAACCGTTCCTCCTTACCCTATTTAAAGGTAACTATCGGGAACGGCAAAACTCTGAAATTCTTAATTGACACCGGCTCAAATCAAAATTACATTCAAGCGAAACTAGTACCAAGCCCTAAACCCAATAGTAACAACTTTACAGTAAATTCAGTAGGAGGGAATAACGAAATAAAACAACATACAATAGTTAAACTTCCCAACATATCAGATACCCCACTAAAATTCTTTCTATTAGATACACTGAAAACCTTCCATGGAATTCTAGGTAACGACACTATGAAAAAGCTAGGGGCAATAATAGATGTTAAAAATGATATTCTGCTGTTAGAAAATAATAGGAAAATTAAAATCCACCAATTAGAGGCACAAGCCGTAAACAAGATTGGACCAATAGACGAACATATGACAGAAACTCAAAGAGAAATAATCAAAAAATTTATCGACACCCATAAAAACCTCGCCTATCCTGAAACGAAACTAACTTACACTACCAGAGTTGTAGGAGAAATTAGAACTTCCTCCGATACCCCTGTCTACGGAAAGCACTACCCATATCCGGCATCGCTTAGGCAAGAAGTAGAACAACAAATTCAAGAAATGCTGCAGGATGGCATTATTAGACCCTCACGGTCACCCTATAATGCACCAGTTTGGGTAGTCCCGAAAAAAACCGATTCTAACGAAAAACAAAAATACAGGCTAGTTATTGATTATAGAAAGCTCAATGAGGTAACAATATCCGATCGTTACCCCATTCCTGAAATAGGCGAAATAATCACACAATTAGAAAACAACAGATTCTTCTCAGTACTAGACTTAAAAAGTGGATTTCATCAAATACCACTTAAAGAGTCAGACATTGAAAAAACTGCATTCACAGTAAATGGAGGCAAATACGAATTTACCAGATTACCATTTGGATTAAAAAATTCACCAGCCATATTTCAAAGAGCTTTAGATGACATTTTGCGAGAACACATAGGAAAAATCTGTTATGTTTACGTCGACGACATCATTGTTTTCAGCAAAACGATCATGCCGAAAACTTGAACAAAGTGTTTCTAACATTACAAAAAGCCAATATGAGGATACAAATCGACAAATGCCACTTTTTCAAAAAAGTTGATTTTCTGGGATACACGATTTCAGAAGAGGGAGTTAAAACCAACATCGAAAAAATCAAGACAATTAAAAACTTCCCAATACCTAAAACACTAAAGGAACTTCGATCATTTCTAGGAATGACAGGCTATTATAGGAGATTTATTAAAGATTATGCGAAGATTGCCAAACCATTAACTGCCCTTTTAAGGGGAGAAGAAGGACGCGTATCCAAATACAAGTCAAGCAGAATAGCTATTAACCTAGACAAAGAGGCAACGGGTGCATTCGAAAAACTTAAAAACACACTTATATCTAGGGATGTAACATTAGCGTACCCAGACTTCACGAAGGAATTCCAATTGACCACAGACGCATCAAATTTTGCCATAGGAGCCGTTTTAGAACAGAACCATAGACCAATAACATTCATATCCCGTATCCTCTCGAAAACCGAGGAAAATTACGCAACGAACGAAAGGGAAATGTTAGCCATCGTATGGGCTCTCCAAAGCTTAAGACATTATCTGTACGGATATTCGAAAGTGACAATTTATACCGACCACCAACCTCTGACCTTTTCAAATAGTGCAAATAACCACAATGCCAAGCTAAAACGCTGGAGGGACATTATTGGTGAATACAGCCCAGAAATTAAATACAAGTAGCCGGTGTAGCTAACGTAGTAGCAGACGCCCTATCCAGAGCCCGACCAGAAGTTAATTCAATCCATTCAGACTCTACAATCCACAGCGACGAAAGTTCCTCACATAATCTAATATTCTCAGTAGAAGCCCCGATCAACGCATTTAAAAACCAAATTTTTTTATTAAAAGAAAACACTGATGCGTATAACTTCGAAATTCCATTTCCAACTTTTCATCGCCATATAATAAAAAAGATTTCTTACACAGAACAGGAAATCATTAATATACTCCGAGCCCGATTAGATCCCAGAATTATCAATGGTATCTACACTTCAGAAGAAATAATGGGAAAAATTCAAACTATTTATCCTACGCACTTCAAGTCTTACAAAGTTAGGTTTACTAGTAATCAAGTTGAAGATGTACCATCAGAAACAACCCAGAATCAGATCATTACATTAGAACACCCTTTGCGCCCACAGACACGCAAACGAAAACAAAATACAAATTCTTAAAAAATACCCACAAGCTCAAAAGAAAATTCAGGCAATAGTCCAATCCTGTCAAACATGTAGAGAATCCAAATACGATAGACACCCACCGAAGGGGGCAATCCAACCAACTCCCATCCCTAAGTATCCTAGAGAAATCATCCACATAGACATTTATATTACAGAAAAAAATAATATTCTAACTGGTATCGACAAGTTCTCAAAATGCGCCCAAATCAAGATAATAAAATCAAGGGCCTCCGAGGACATAAAAGCGCCTTTGAGAGAAATGCTGATAGCATTCGGCATGCCCAAGTGGGTAGTAATGGACAATGAACGCGCTTTAAACTCTGCAGCGATTCGATTCCTCTTAGAAGATCAACTTAAAATATCAGTCCATACAACAGCCCCATACGCTTCAACCAGTAATGGTCAGGTAGAACGATTTCATTCCACACTTTCAGAAATCATGAGATGCATTAAAAAAGACAACGGGAGTATGACATTCGAAGACCTAATTTTCAAATCAGTCGAAGAATATAATGGGTCTATCCATTCAGTAATAGAGGAAAAACCAGTTGAGGTGTTTTTCAGGAGGTCCACTCCGAACACAACAGAAGACATAGAGAAACAGCGGACCGAAATCAGGGAAAAAATAAAAAAAAACAGGTAGCCGACTTAGAATACCATAATCAGGATAAAATACAGCCAAAACAATACGAGACACGAGATACAATTCACGTAAAAATCGACAAAAGACTAGGCCAAACTTACCCCACGCTATAAAAAAGAAACAGTCAAAGAAAATAATAACACTACAATAAAAACTCAATCCGGTAAAATAATACACAAGAATAACATCAGAAACTAACTTTCAGACTATTCATACCAACTTGCCTCAGCCTGTCCACGGTCCTTGATTATTCAAATTCACAAGTGATCTCACTTGAGACTGGACTTGCGGCCAAACAAGAGGGAACATTCAAAATCATCCATACATTCGACCTAAAAGAATACGACAATACATTTGACGAACTTAACAAAGGACTAAACAGCCTCACACCATCACACCATCTATACCCCTACCTGTCTTACGAATTAAATCAGATAAAACAAAACCTTCTCAAACTAAAAACAAGCAATAGACAAAAAAGAGCAATAGAAATCCTAGGAACGGCATGGAAATGGTTGGCAGGAACACCGGACCACCATGATCATGAAATACTAAAGAACAAAATAAACGGACAATTAGAAAATAATAATAAGCAGGTCATAATAAACAAAAAATTAAGTGAAAAAATTAATCAAATAAGTAACGTAACGAATGCCATTTTAAAAATAACTAAAAATTCAAACGAAATAATTAATGAAGAGGCAAATATCCTCAGATATAGAATTCAAATAGTAAAAGAAGAAATATCTAATATACTACATGCAATAACTTGGGCCAAAACAAATATTATAAACTCTTTTATATTCTCAACAATAGAAACCAATATTTTAGAACAAATTTTTAATAAAGGAAATAACCTGTTTATTAATATGGAAGAATTACTATAATTTTCAAAAGTCAAACTTGCATCGAATAATAAAGCTCTTCTGTATATCATAAGTATCCCAATAATAAGTAATGAAATCTGTAGAACCCTATTAGTCAAAGCAGTAAAAAAAGCCCATATAATATATGACATAAAATATGAAAACCTGTTAGAATGTAAGAAGGAACTATTCGCGATATCAAAACCATGTGAATCGCATAATGATAGAACCATTTGTGTTAAGGATAAACTGTTAGACTTAAGCAACGACACTTGCGTAAGCGCTCTATTAAACCTAAGACCACCGGAATGCAAGGCAATCAACAGCCAACATGTGCCTAATTTTGAGGAATTACTACCAGGAACACTGATGCTGAACGACTTTAACGGAATGGTGTCTTTGGACGGAAAGAACCTTAATCTTCAAGGATCCTTCATCATCCAACACAGGAACTCCACGGTACAGATCGGCGAAAACATCTACAGAACGGAAGAGGTCACTGTGGTAGACCCCGAACCTCCGCTATTCCAACTATCAGCGGTAAACCCTAAAATTAACGAAGTTCTCTCCCTTCAATTAATCAAAGAATTAAACATAAATAACACTAAGATATTGGAAAAAATTAAAGAAGAGAAGACAATCGAGGCTTCCGTGAATTATACGTCAGCCACTATCCTGCTCATAATGATCGTAAGTCTGATCATAATGCTAGTTAGAAGGTGCAGACCAAAAGAAGCCGCCCCGAAAACGACAAAAACACCGGCGGATCCAACCCCACCTAACCCTGTTCTCTTCTACGTTGCGAACGAGGACGCCCGCGTTTAAGGGGGGAAGAGTTAACACCCAAAATGTCAAACACTAGATAATATTAATAAAACGCTAAGTCTCAATAACAACTGCAAAAGAGCTTACATAAACGCATTGAGTGCACCGTGCACCGGATGCAATATGATGCCGTGGCACCAATAAGGGTCACACGGATCGAAAGACACGTGCGCTGAGTAAGCATTGATTATGCTTGCGATCGTGGGAAAGCCAAAAGAAAGAAAACACCCAAATATTTGGCAAAGCTCACTGAACTTAACGGCAAGTGCATCCACCAACAACACAATGCACTTGCATTGACCAATCAGCAATGAAGATATGGACTTAAGCTACAGCAACAACATCAGCTACCAATGACATCGAGGGACGCCAGCAGCAGCAGCAACCGCGACCGAGATCGCGGCAGCGATGGAGGTGTAATTATTAATTATAAGAATCACAATTGTCAGTTCTAATCATATAATCAAATAAACAAAACGTGAAAAAGATTAATTTCTTTTTTTAAAGAATATTAATTAAATCTTTTTAACTTATAATAAAATAAACTGCTACCTTACTGCAAGGATATATCAACTTTGGCTCCGCCCGAAGTTAGATTTTGTTTCTTGTTGAATATTGAATTTGCGTTGCATTTTATTCGTGTTGTGAATGTTTGCTTTGCTCATGGGTCGTTTCCCTACGATATTGTAATCCTGGGGTCTATTCATATAGTTAATATAATAACATGGGTATTGACTTTGGCTGTGGTCTGAGAGGTGGGTTGGGGCTAAAGGAAGCTTGTGCTCCTGATTGGTTTGTATGTTTCTGTACTTGGCTGGGATTATAATACAGATTTGGTTGAACATTTTTTTTGTTCATTCAGGGTAAGACTTGAGGCGGGTACCCTCTAATGGGTAATACATTCTGACTTCCGGGGTATACGGCTCTTGGGCGTTCTAATCCTATTTCTTTTTTCTATTATGTTGCAAAGATGTAGTGCATGAGATAAGTCGTGATGCTCTTTAGCCAAAAGTTGAAAAAGACTGCCTTCCAGGCCTCTTACAAATGTATCTAGTGCTTTCTAGTTCTAGGGCTCTATAGTTTCCTGTTTCAAGATTCCTGGAACACCATCCACTTGCAAAACTACAACAACTTAGAATCAATCGACTCAAATATACCCTGTTTCTACTTTAATATATAGATTTGAATTCATTCGTTGACATATTCATTCGTTGACATTCGTCAACAAAATCTCTTATTAGGTAATTTTAAGCAATCTTATATTTATTTTTATTTATTAACATTTATAAAAACAAAATATGATACGGTTGAAGTCTTGTAATAAGACAATTTCCTTTTCCCAGCCTACCATTCACTGCTGGCTTTTTGAAATCGATTTACACGCTAAGTGTTCCGGGTTCATGGTCGCAGTTTTGGATGCTATTTCACGTAGGTCTTGGATCCACTTTTCTGCGATGGTTGTTGTGCTGTTCAGGACGAAATTAGATAGTTCATGAGACAGGCTGAAAGTGGATTCAAGGAGTTGATTAGCGGTTTTCATAAAATCAATACACTGTGACCAACTCGATACACAGTTTAATAGTCTCCAACTACTAAATGAGTCTCCAAACCGTAAGAAATGATCGGAAAGGGTTCAACTACGGATCGGATGTAGTCTTCAACTACTAAATGAGTCTCCAAACCTTAAGAAATATTTGGAAAGTCTTCATCTACGGATCGGAAGTAGTCTTCAACTACTAAATGAGTCTCCAATCCGTAAGAAATCGTTTAGTGATGTGCTTGTGGCAAATATTCTTCAGCCTACTATATCTGGCCACCCCAAGGATGCCCCAAGTCACCTGAGAAAAATTCGGCTTCCGAATATCTCAGAATAAATGAGCAATTATCCGATATGTCCTCTGTGGCATCGCTTCAAGTGATTCCAGACCCAATAATTGAAACCCCCTTTTGAGCATCTCAAAATTGTCAGCAATTCCAAAATTTTTTGAAAAACTTATCACTCTACATTTGAAACATCTATGTAGTTCAATAATAACTCCGTGCCAGCTTCATGAAGCGCCGCTCCACCACTACTAACTTATTGGAGCTAACAAATTTTGTCACGGATGGGTTCCGGAATGGCTTACAAACAGACGTCATTTACACTGGCTTCAGTAAAGCATTTGACTCTGTTAACCATTCGCTTCTTATAAGTAAACTCAGTCTTTTGGGATTCCCAACTGATCTTCTTATGTGGATTTCGAGCTACTTATCAGGGAGAACCCAACGTGTTTTCTTTAAAGATGTTACCTCGCGTTCAGTCCGCGCCACATCTGGGGTGCCCCAAGGAAGCCATCTTGGACTCCTACTTTTTACACTGTTTATTAATGACTTGCCCCCTGCCTTAACTAATTCACTTGTACTTATGTACGCTGATGACGTTAAGCTGTGCCTTCACTATAAATTCACTAGCGCCCAGTCTAGACTTCAATCCGATTTGGATATATTTCAAAATTGGTGTTTAGCAAATAACCTAAAGCTTAATGGATCGAAATGTAAATGTTTTATCGATCTATTCCTCACCAGACTTTCTCTATGGGAACGATTAACACAGGTTAACGATCTAGGTTACCTATTAGATTTGAATCTTTACCGACCATATATCTACCACGGTTAATAAATCTTTGGGTGTGCTTGGTTTCATTAAAAGATGGTCAAAAGAATTTAATGACCCGTACGTAACTAAAACGTTATATTCATCATTGATCCGTCCCATTCTTAAGATTGGATTGTGTGTCTGGAGTCCTCACTACGGAGTACACCGAATCTGTTCAAAAAACTTCCTGACTTTCGCTTTTAGGGGGCTTAATTAGGATGAAAATCTTTACCTCCCCTCTTATCATACTTTACCTCCCCTCTTATCCCCAACAAACCGTAGAACGATGCTGGGCGTCATGTTTCTATAAAATCTTATTTATGGAAATGTAGACAGCTAGCATTTACTAACACGCTTAAATTTTAACGTTCCTAGTAGAAGGATTAGAAACTTTCGTCCTCTAATCCTCAGCCATTGTAGTTCGACATATGCCCAATACGATCCGTTGAGGGTATTTTGTTCGGTATTCTGTACTACAATGGTGTACTACAACCACATCTTGTCACTTTGCTCTACTAACAATCTTAAATCCCTTTTCCTAAACGCCTGATTTGTGCAACACTCTTCCTCGTAATATCTTACTCCTACTCTTCTCTTAAACTATTTCGGATCTTTCCCCGCGATTCGAGCCGTACGCTTCGCATCCATTTTTGTTGTATGAAATGAGAAGTCTTTATGTTCTATGGTTAGTGATAGATTTCAACTATTGGGTTGCTGCCTTGGTGCCAACTGATATTCTAATTTCTTCAGATCTCGCCTATCAGCAAAATGTGCTGTCAGACACTTTGATATTGCCTCCGAATCTAAAGGTGTTGTTATGCTACTAATAGTTTTTAATAGCAGCCGAATAAATAGACGCGTTTCAAATCAGATTTTTAAAAACCTTTATTTGGGTTCAATTTAACCCTAATCTATGCTGCTCCAATCAATTCCAAAACACAACAAACGAAACCCAAAAGCTTACGTACAAATAACAATAAAGCGCATGCGAAACTGGGAGAAAAAACAGAGAAGAATACATGCTGATAACAACAGCTGCAGGTAAGCATTTTATGATTATTTTAAATGCATTTTTAGTGGCTGTTTGTCCCAACCGGTGTATTATAGAATTCCAGGATAGCATCGCTTGCCTACTGATTTTGTTCCTAGTTGCTAATATTATGCCATAGTATTTTGGGGACCCCTTTTTATTGTCATAAATTTGTAGAACCTTTTCTACGCCTTTCTTCTAAAATGAGTATTCGATCTTCTTCCCAGAAAAATCTCAGAAAAAGTGTCCGCACTATGTTTGGTAATTTATCTAAGTAGCCGATGTTGTGAGCTAATTTCCTTTTAATAATCTGAAAAGTTTGAAAAGTCTTTTTTTGCATTAAGGATTTCCTTCATTGCATTAAGAAAGTTCTCTTGAAATATGTCCCTAATTTTTTCTTCTACGTCTTTTTCCGTTAGTAGTTTCGCAATCGGTCTAACCGAGGATGAGGCCCCTGCGAGGATTCCAAACCTCTCTATCAAGTCTTGCTCTGTCATTTTAATGGGATTAATAATGGATAATTGTTAATGCGTCTTATGAGGGCTTAGATGTCAGACGATTTTTTTTTAATTTTTTATTAAATTTTATTATAAATAAAATATTTTTTATTATAAATTTTTTAAAATTTAAATATAGCAACTACGAGAAATACTTGCACTCGGTTCAACTTTATAAATTCGATTATATTTCTATCAAAAGAACTTAAGCCTAGCTTATATATTGCGGCGAAGCGGGGCGAATTCACGAGAGAGCGCAAGTGAGCTTTTCTTGCGCTCCCGCTCCACCCTATACTAACTTATACTAGACTTCAATAAAATTTAAACTTAATCTTCTACATTAATTCTACACCGGCCCTGTTGAAGGCCTCCATCAGGCTTCAAGCACTGGCAACCTCGCCAGCTTGTGGATTGCTCTCCTGAAGACTGCTCCTGCACTATTCCTGACGTCGGCGACCCTGTCCCTTCCGTCCGCGCCGGCGTGAATCTCGACGACCCTGGCGGTGATCCACTGTTGGGGCGGCTGATTTTCCACGGCGACCAGGACCAGATCGCCCTTCCTGGCGTCCTCCTGCTCCCGCTGCCACTTTGACCGCGCCTGTAGGCCCAAGACGTACTCCCGGGACCATCGCTGCCAAAACGTTTGCATGATTGACGGGACAAGCCGCCATCCCCGCAAGCACGTTACACCCTGCTGGTCCGGAGTCCGCGGTGCTGGTGGGGCGATGAGCCCGCCTGTCAATAGGTGCCCGGGAGTCAACGCCTCGCCGTCGCTTGGGTCCTGACTGAGGGCGCCCAGGGGCCTCGAGTTCAGGACGGCCTCGACTCCAACGAGGAAGGTCTGCAGCTCCTCTGCGGTCAACTTCGCGCTGCCCACCTCTCGTAGGAGTAGGTGCTTTGCAGACTTCACACCTGCCTCCCATAGTCCGCCCATGTGCGGAGCCCGCGGCGGTATGAATGCAAATACGCATCCTTTTCTTGATGCGTATTGCCGCAGCTCGTACGCCTCGTCCTCGATTCGCTGCCGCAGTGCCGCGAAGTGGCGACTCGCTCCGACGAAGTTCGTCGCGTTGTCGCAGTGCACGATCTGCGGACATCCTCGGCGCCCAACGAACCTTTGGAAGGCCAATAAAATGGAATCAGTTGACAAATCGGAAACTACTTCTTAATGTACTGCCTTGGACGCAAAACAAACAAAAAGGGCAATGTAAGACTTGTAGGGTGGTCTACCACGAATTTTCAACGTCGTTTCAATAGGGCCACAGAAATCCACGCCACATATGGAGAATGGGCGGAGAGCACGAACTCGATCTAAGGGTAAATATCCCACGATTTGAGTCATCAGATGAGGCTTGCATTTAAAACAGCGTATGCATGACCGCACTATTTTACTGCAGACTTCCTGCGCGTTTACTATCCAAACGCGCTGTCGCAAGAGACTCACCAGTGCTCGTGGACCCACATGAAAATTCGACTCGTGCAAGTATCGGACGTAGCTCTGAAGAAATTGAGAGCGCTTCGTCAACAATACTGGAAACTTGGCATCGTACGAAATAGGAGCATTAGCTAGTCGCCCCCCAACCCGCAACAACGAAAAGGTAAGCCCAGCCTGAGAGGTTTCATGGACAAACGGACTAAGCTTCTGTAGGCTTAAGCTAACAAAAAGATTTTTTCGAATATTTTTAATTTCCTCTTGATACTTGTGCTCTTGGACTATCTGGACAATTTTATTAAAAGCTTCTTGATATTCGCCAGGTGAAGGTACATTATCAGAACTACTAATTTTTTACACTTCTTTATAAAGCGGACCATGTAAACGAACCCTGGCAGCAGTTTTAAGTAAGAGGAAAATCCTTCGATCACTTCGAACAAATATGAGGTAGAGACCATTGCAGTCAGTCCCACCGCATTCTTCTTTGCTTCCATCTGCAAAATCTCTGGTGACGGATCAAACCGGGGGCTCGTTGGCCACTTATCTTCCGGCTCCGTTTAAAACGATGGACCTGTGAATCAGATTGATTCTATCGTTTCCTTTACGTCTCCACCTCTTTACACAATAGCTGCCGGGTTCCGTTTAGTTGGTACATGCCGCCACCTGCTATCCTCTGACTCTTGAATCTCAGCAACTTTATTTGATACGAACGTTGACAACGACGATAGATGGGAACGAATCCAATGAAGACAAACTTCCGAATCTGACCAATATACACTTCGTTCGATCGGGGTTTTGATAAGAGGTTTTATTTTGCGACAGAGGTCCGCGAGAAGGTGAGCGGCACATAACACAAGACGGGTGAGCGTCTTTGTCTTGAGCGGCGCTACTTTCGACTTTGCAGTCAACAATGAGACTTTACTACCTTCTGCAGATTTGCAACGATAATAGACACAGGCTCCATAGGCTCTCATCGATGCGTCAGAGAAGGCATGAATTTCAATTGATAACATTGGCTCACTTATCACAAATCTCGGTATTGAGATATCTTCTAACTGTGACAAGGCAAACTGAATTTTGTTCCACGCGGTTTTCAAGTGCAGTGGAATCGACTCATCCCAATCTAGCTTATTAAGCCAAAGTTCCTGCAACAGGATCTTTCCTTTACTAAGGATCGGGCTTAATAAGCCAAGGGGGTCAAAAAGCTTTGATGTCACCGAAAGAATATTCCGCTTAGTCGCCCTTTGACCCATGACTGACATATCAATTTCAAATTTAAACACGTCATCTTTGGGAACCCAAGCGATTCCTAATGCCTTAGTCTGCTCTGAGTCCGAAAGTGTTATTGGCTTAACGATGCTCTCGGATGTAGTAACTTCAGGCGAGTTTGAAAGCCATTTACTCAATTCAAACCCAGCGTTTTGAAGAACTTGAGTTACTTCAGACTTAATTGTCTTTAGCTCCTCCACGCAACCAGCACCCGTTAACATGTCGTCGACGTAAAGGTCAGACCCAATAACTTTAGCAGCTCGAGAGAATGTATTTTTCGCGGATTCACTCAACCTCTTCAAACACCTTATGGCCAGGAATGGGGCTGGTGCAGTGCCATAAGTAACGGTGTTGAGCATGCACAATTTCAAGGACTCAGACGGGTCTTTTCTCCAAACTATCAACTGGTATCGTCGATCTGCTTCATTTACGATCACTTGACGATACATCTTTTTTATGTCGGCTACCAGAGCGAATTTGTTGTTGAGTTAAGTAAAGCTCTTCCTGAATTGTTGGACTCACCATCAACAACTCATTTAAACACTTCAGTGTGTATGTCTTGCAGGCCGTATCAAAAACGACTCGAAGTTTGGTCGTTGTACTTTGAGTCCGTAAGACACACTGGTGGGGAATAACGTAGTGTGGAGAAGCAAGAACGTCATTGCTTGCACGGAACATATGGCCTAGGGATTCGTATTCTTCCATAAATTCCAGATACATTTTCTTTAAGTTCGGATCTCGAGATAATCTTCTCTCGAGCGACAGAAATCGGCGTTTGGCTATCTCGAATGAGTTGCCCAAAACGCTTGGATCCGACTTAAATGGAGGTTTAACTTCAAATCGACCTGAAGGCAGTATTGTAGTCTTCCGATAATGTTCCTGGCATAGCTCTTGTTCTGGCGACAACATCTTTTTAGAAGATGGAACTTCTTCCAACGACCAGAATTTTTTCAAGTTTTTGTCTATTGACTCTAATATTTCTTCTTGGCATTTCAGACTACAGACCGGCTGTTGAAGAGTTCAGGAATTTGCCAGATATTTTCCCGATACTATCCACCCAAGGAGAGTTTTTTGAAGGATGGGATGGTTCGGACCTTGTTTTATTTGGCCAACGGACAACAGTTCGAAAAATGACTCAGCTCCAATTAGCATATCTATCCGCTGAGGTTTGTAAAAATATGGGTGCTAATGGCAAGTTGTTTGGTAGGGTCCAATCTTTCACGTTGACTGACTGGTCAGGGTGATAGCCTAAAATTGTTTTCAAAACCCAAAAATCGAACGGAAACTCGGAACGGAAAATAAATAAAAGAGACCTATGCGACCTCGATTTCAGGTTAGTTATAGCACGGAATCTCCAAGGAAAAATTAGTTTTTACAGCAATAAGAACACCACCATGGGACGATCTGAACTGGAGATAATTTTTAACTCGAATTTCTGACCGATGAATTCTGTTAGAGCTATCGCGTCAAAATTGAAAAGGGCATTAAATGTGTAAAGTTGGTTTAACTTTTCAAGAATACTGTGAACATTCTGATAGAAAATGGAGAACACATTATTAAATATTTAGAAACACTCCGTTAGGTCTCTCGTTGTGTTTCTTGTAAGATATTCGTGAAAAATCGTATGTTCAGGCCATGGTTTAGGATATGGAGAACTTATGAGGCAATAATAAGGTATAATTACTTTAAACTACTATATTCTACGCTAATGCTTATTCTACGCTTAAAGCTTAATTTGGTTACAAATATATCAATAGGAGCAATTTTAGTATGTTGAGCTAGGTGTGACCTAGCGTCCTCTGGATTGACATCGGACATAATACAGGATACAATACAGGATTTTGCTCTTTTTAAGGTGCAAAAGCTCTAAAACTCAGTCCAGCAGTACAGAACTCCAGTGCAACACCTAAAAGCGGCTTAGAAGACGAGGCAGCCAATGAGTCGGCAATATTCAGGTCAGCCGGTGGGACGATGAAGCAGGCAGCTGAAGTGTTGGCCGACGGGCTCACAGAAAAATCCAGAGGAGGTCCGGTAGGTAATGAAATTTCCTCTGATTATCAGGCAAACCCTTGTGAAGACATACAGGCATCCGGCTACTCAATTCAAGTTCACTTGTAGCATGCATTCATATCGAATATGTACTGTTAATATTATATATACGTAAATAGGTCATATAAATGTTCTTATATCAAATGTTTAGCAATTTGATCACACAAGAATTCCAGTGTGAATCACTATATACTTCGTCGGCATATCTAGCATGCCCGACAGCGATATGGATGCATGACACCTTCCAACTCATATACACATAAATACACTGCTGTTAGTTTGGTCAACAGCCAGATAAAGTGGTAGTCGGTTATTAAGAATGAATAAGAATATAAAGTGCAGTTTATTAAATTGTTAATAATATGATCGCGTCCCTTACATTGGACTTTCGTGCTTGACGTTTGAGTTAGAACTGAACTTGAAAAAAAGAACTTAAGAACTAATACATATTGGAACAGAGTTGCCAAGCTGCTGCTTTGATACAAATATATGCGTATATTACAACACTCCCCCTCAAAGTAGCAATTTATAACTTTAATTTTTCAACTTAATTAAATACGGTGACGCCCAATGATGATATGCAGTCACGATGTTTGCTGCTGCTTAATCCCTTCGTCAGGACGTCGGCTGGCATCTGCTCCGTCGGCATGTATTCAATTTCGATGTCGCCACTCTTATGCTTTTCCTGGATGAAGTGGTGGCGCACGTCGATATGCTTTGTGCGGGGATGAAAACCAAAGCCTTTAGCCAGGTTTTGCGCGCTTTGGTTGTCATTGTAGATGCGTATAGGTCTGCCTTTTCTGCCGATCCACTCCAGAAGACTCTTTAGGTATAAAGCCTCCTTTACTGCCTCGGACATGGCTAAGTACTCGGACTCAGTACTGGATAGAGCCACAGTCCGCTGTTTTCGCGCCTCCCAGCTTATGGTAGCGCCGGCAAGTATAAACGCTTGCCCCGAATATGAGCGCCGATCTGTCATGTTGGCGCCCCAGTCTGCATCGACCACACCGTATAGGCCTTCTTCATTTTTGCTGTAGAGAAGACCTAGCTCCTTTGTTCCGTTTAGGTAGCGCAGTACACGTTTTGCCGCTCTCCAGTGTTCTTCATTGTAGCTAGAGTTGAACTGGCTCAAAAAATTCACTGCATATGCAATATCTGGACGAGTTGTCACTGCAAGAAACATTAAAGTACCAATTAAATTCTGGTAAGGATACCTTTTCATCTCGTTCTCGTCGAATGCCTCTGGTCGCTTCAGGTTGCTTTTTGCTTCAATTGGTGTCAACGCAGGTTTGCATTCTGTCATACCAAATCTCTTCAATATGGTATCGATGTACTTCGCTTGTGAGATGAATATGCAATGTTTTTGTAGATCTTGTTGGAATTCCATTCCCAAAAACATCTTCACTCGGCCGATATCTTTCATCTGGAACTCTGCGCTGAGATGCGATTTGATTTGCCACAGCCATTTCGGATTATTTGAAGTTAATAGCAAATCATCCACGTAAATCGTCACCAGTAGAATTTTCTTCTCCTCCTTTTTTATAAACATGCATGGGTACTGTTTTGTTGCCAATTATTTGTCGGTTGCTTGGACGTTCAACAACTTGCCAAGTGTTGTTGAGAACCTGCGCCAAAAATTCGTCTTCAGCTGCCCTTATCCAGCCGATCCCATCTGTTGAGCTTTTCAGCTACGAGAAGTTGGGTCGGGTGAAATGATATTTTTTGGAAAAAAAGGGTGCAATCGATTGCCCATCAAATGACCACAAATGACCATCAATATTTTGAAATGACCACCTCCCGTTTGGAAAATATTCAAAAATGAAAATTTTCGAAAATTTTAAAATTTGACTTTTTGAATTTTTTTTTTTTTAAATCGAAATAAACCAAAATGACCACCAATGGTCATCTTTTAGAATTTTGAAAAAACTTGTAGTTTTTGAAATATTTAAGTGTTTAGTTTAGCTCATTTTTTTCACAGGTAAAACAAAATTTCAAAAAAAAAAACTACTGAAATCGTTTTCCAATAGTATGATAAACAATGACCATCAATATTTTCAAATGACCACCTACCGTTTTGAAATTATTTAAAATTGAACATAGTTAAAAATTTTTCAAAAATTTCAAAATCGACTTTTTGAATTTTTTTTTTAATATCGAAATAAACGCAATTGACCACAAATGATCATCTTTTAGAATTTTGAAAAAACTTTGGTCGTTTTTTGGCCAGGTTAAAAAAAAATGTCAAAAAAAAACTACTGAATTCGTTTTCCATTAGTGTGATCAACAATGAAATCCATCTTTTAAAATTTTAAAATAACATTTACTTTTCGAGATACTTGATTCTCAAAGTTTTAAAAATAAGAAAATTAAAAAACCAAAAGATGACCATCATGGCCCATAGCCTAAAACATATAAATTTAAAAAAAAAATTGATTTCCATCATTGCCCATCCCTTAAAACTTAAAAAATTAACAAAAAACTATATGCCCATCATGGCCCACATCTAAAAACTTACAAATTTGACAAAAAAACTATGCCCATCACTGCCCATATCTTAAAACTTAAAAATTTAACAAAAAAAATCATGACCATCCCTTGAAACTTAAAAATTTTACAAAAAAAATCATGCCCACCATTGCCTATCTCTTAGAACTTGAAAATTTTACAAAAAAAATCATGCCCACCATTGCCCATCTATTAGAACTTGAAAATTTTACAACAAAATTCATGCCCACCATTGCCCATCTCTTAGAACTTAAAAATTTAAAAAAAAAATCTATGCTCAGCATGGCCCACATCTTCATCATCATCGGACGTTAATATGCGGACTCTGGGGGACCGGCCGACCCCTCAGTTTTAGCCAGGCTTATCATGACAAGCGGGCTATGTCATGATGGACGAACCCCTTCCCGCCTACTCGTGGGTCCAAAAATGAACAATAACACTATAACAAAAAAAAACAAACAGTGGAGAACGGAACTCCCTAAGAAAGTCCGGAAATGGGATCTCGGATCCGTCAATCTCCAAGGCAGATAGAGGCCAAAGAGATGCTGGGATGGTGAAGCTCCCCACTGAGGGACAACATCCGGAGGCGAGCGGCGCCGGTGTAGGGGGAGATGCCAAGGCACCGACCCCCAAAACGGGGCCCACTATGGGACCACCGAACGGTGTGGGGGGTAAGATCCCTGAATCGAGCTCCTTTCGCACCGGCGGCAACCCTAAGGAAGGCCCCGGTCCGACGACTGCTGGCCCCCTGCAGCGGAAGGGCTCCTATAAAGATAGGAGGAGAGCGGCCTTCATCCTAATGAGGGCAGACCCATCGGCGGAGTCCAATCCCGATCAGGCTGAAATTATAAAGTGGGCGAGGGAAATCCTGCCTGACTTTCAGCCAGCAAGAGCGGGAGCCAGATTGGACCCAAAAAAGCCGACAGGAGTAGGCGACTCTGCCAAGGAGAGTGCACAGAGTGCGAAAAGGCAGAGGTCGACCGACGGTGGAGCGCCCCTAGCTAAGAAGAAGAAGGTGCAGACACAGAGTAGCAGATCCTTCGCCGAAGTTACCAAGGGCAGGACCATCATTGGGGTCATTGATAATGGCTCCAAAGATGGCCTGATCCCCAAGGAGCTTTGGCGTAAGGTAGTGAATGAGCTGCATGGGCGCTTCATGGAGGAGATGCTCAAGAGCGGAGGACCCCCACCGGACTGCGAAGATGCAGGGTGGTACCAGGGTAGCATCAAGGTGATAGCGTGCCAAGATGCGAGGTCTGTAAGCCTCTACAAGCGAATGATAGCGTCGCTTGAGGAGGTTTACCCAGGAGCCAGATTGGAGGCGGTGGACTGGGACAAGATTCCCAGCAAACCGAGGGCCCGCGTATGGCTGACAGAGAAGCCGGCGGACCCTGACACCATTCTGGCCATGCTTAAAATCTGCAATCCCACACTCCCTACGGCGGACTGGAGGGTCGCCAAGGTGGAGGAAGCAGTGGGACTAAGAAGGCAGGTTGTCCTCACTCTTAATGAGGAGACTGCGAAGATCCTGGAGGGTGCCGGTAGCCGTATCAAATACGGGTTCGAGCACGTTGCGGTGAGGATCTACAAGTCGGATGCGAAGAGTAAACCTGGAGGCATCGACTTGGAGATGGACGCACAGGAGCTAGACTCGGGGGAACCGACCGAAGAGGTCCGCCCAGAAGGAATGTCGGATGTGGAGGAGGACATTCTGGAAGGGTACACCTCAGAGGAGAGTGACCTGGCGAGGGCTCTTGGTGGCGTCGGCATGGAGGAGGACTCTTTGCTGGGCTCCGACACCGAGGCGGAGGTTACTGTGGTGGAGAATCTAAAGGATGTCCCTGACATTCCTGCAGATAAACCTCCATCACAGTAAGGTGGCTTCCGCCGCCCTCCTGCTCCATCTTGCAGAGGATGGAGCTGACGTGGCCCTCATCCAAGAACCCTGGATCCACGGAGACGGTCTGGGGGCGTCGGACTTCAGGCTGTACACAGCCGATGTAACAGGTAAAAAGCGAGCATGCATACTCGCAAAGAAAAGCCTTAATACCTTCTTGCTACCAAATTTCAGCAATGAAGATCACGTAGCCGCATCGATAGAGGGCCCAGACGGCCATCTAAGAATATGCTCGGCATATATGGGTCACGACCACCTAGGACCTCCACCCCATTCGCTACTCAGGCGGCTTGTGGAAGACAGCGAAAGGAAGGACATCGACCTAATAATAGGATGCGATGCCAACGCTCATCACAGTCAGTGGGGAAGCACTGACACAAACGAGAGGGGTGAGTCAATCTTCGATTTTATCCTCAGCTCTAAGCTTTTAGTGGGTAACAGAGGTTCAGAACCCACTTTCGTAGTTAAGAACAGAAGGGAGGTTCTTGATGTCACACTATTCTCGCACTCCTTGGCTGATGCAATCACCAGCTGGAGAGTCCTTGACAAACACTCATTTTCAGACCATCGCTATATTAAGATAGTAGTAAATTTTGAAAACTTTACCAAGCAAGCAGTACGAAATCCTAGAAAGGCAAACTGGGAGCTCTATAAAAATATACTAGATAGATCCTTAGGCGAACCGCCTTCGGAGACCATCGAGACCTATGAGGGGCTTAATGCCATGGTAGACAAGCTTACTGCGACTAGTGCAAAAGCTTACCACAAGGCCTGCCCCAAAAAAAGGATAGGTAGCAACAGATCGAAGAAGCCTCCGTGGTGGACCTCGTCTTTAGCCCCGTACAAAAAAAATGCACGTAGGGCCTTCAACCACGCGCACCGTACCAACACAGACGAGGCGTGGGAAACCTATAAAGCTGAACTTAGGCAATATAACAAAGAATTGCGCAAGGCAAAGAGGGTTGCCTGGGCCAATTTCTGCACCAACATTCAGGAGACATCAGAGGCCGCCCGCCTAAGAAAGATTCTCTCTACTACAGCCCCCATCGCAGGTTACATTAAGAACACGGAGGGGTGCTGGACAACCTCAAGCCTGGAAACCCTGGAGACCCTTATCAACGCACACTTCCCGGGTTGCTCTTCGGAAGGAACAACCCAGGGGATGCGTAGCCAGGGTCATCAGGGCTCGCTCAACTACCTACTTAGTGACAGAAACCTGAAATGGGCAATGGACAGTTTTAAACCCTTCAAATCTCCGGGACCGGACGGTATTCTACCAGCTCAGTTATCCAGAGCCGGTATTAACCTAAGGAAATGGATTAAGAAAATCTTCAGCACAGTCTTCACTACTGGTATGATACCAAAGGCATGGCTGTGCACGAAGGTTGTATTCATACCCAAGGCGGGGAAACCATCCCACTGCACCCCCAAGGACTTCAGACCTATAAGTCTGTCTTCCTTTCTCCTTAAGACGATGGAAAGACTCTTAAGTCTCCATCTACAACTTAACATTAACCCAAACGACATCTCATGCTCTCAGCATGCCTACAAAAGGGGCCGATCAACAGAAACAGCCCTGCACGATATCACTATGATCGCCGAACGAGCGATTAATTTTAAGGAATACGCACTTGTGGCTTTTCTTGACATAGAAGGGGCCTTCAATAACATCCTACCGTGCTCAATAATCGACGCACTGACGGGACTTGGAATAGACAATCGATCAACTCACCTAATACGGCAGATCCTGGTTAACAGGAGTATCGAGGCTACACTTGGAGGTTCGACTATTCGAAGATACGTCAAGAGGGGCACCCCACAAGGAGGTGTACTCTCACCACTACTCTGGAACGTGGCGGTTAACAGCCTACTACGTTCCTTAGAGGGTGGTGGATGTAAGATCATTGCGTACGCGGACGATGTTGCTATTGCCTTCGTGGGGAAATTCCCACAGACGCTATGCGACCTAATGACAGGGAAGCTCGAAGTTCTGTCGGCCTGGGCGCAAAAGAACGGGCTGGGAGTCAACCCATCCAAGACAGAGCTCGTGCTGTTCACCAGGAAGTACAAAATACCTAACTTAAGTCTTCCGAAGCTCCTAGGAGAAACACTAGCTCTTAGTGATAGTGCGAAGTACCTAGGTATCACACTAGACAGGAAACTGGACTGGAAGCTGAACACCGCTGAAAGGACTAAGAAAGCGGCAATAGCACTCTATACCTGCCGCAAGGCGGTAGGCCTGAAATGGGGAATGTCCCCGAAGATGGTCAGATGGTTATACACAGCGATCATCAGACCAATTCTATTCTATGGTGTTGTTGTCTGGTGGCCCGCCCTAGACAACTCCTCATGCAGGGAAAAGTTCAGGAAGATGCAGCGCATGGCGGAAGTCTGTATGACAGGCAGTCTACGCACTACGCCTAGTGATGCCCTAGACACTATACTTGACCTACTACCAGTTGAACTGATGGGGGTAAAGACAGCTACTCTGGCAGCAATAAGACTGCGGGAGGCAAACCTATGGAGCAAAAATAGTTTCGGTCATACCAGACTGGACCTACAACATTTCATGCCTGAGGGGGGTACGGATTACTGTGTGCCCGTCGACCAACCCACTACTAACTACAAAGTCTTAATCCCCTCGAGGGAGGAATGGGAAGCCCGGATACCGGGACCGGAGGGCTCCATTCATATCTATACAGATGGATCAAAACTTAACGGCCAGGTGGGAGGCGGTTATTTTTGCGAGCATCTGAGCCTAAAGGAGTCCTTCAGACTCCCTGACCACTGCAGTGTTTTCCAGGCTGAAGTAGTAGCCATTAAGGAAGCACTTGAATCCCCAGCTCTAAGGGGAAATCGGGGTACAATATGTATCTTCTCAGATAGTCAAGCAGCGCTCAAGGCACTTGACGGATTCTCATCCAACTCCAGGACAGTCAATGACTGTCGCAGATCTCTCAACGAGATGGCTGAACAGCTTGACATCTACCTCATCTGGGTTCCCGGTCACAGGGACCACGAGGGAAACTGTGCTGCAGATGAACTAGCTAGGGCAGGGACTACCAACCCTCTCCTACCGGAGAAAGAACTTGTAGGCATACCCTTGGCTACTTGCAGGCTAAAGTGCAGGGAGTTTTTCGACCTGGCAGCCAATAGGAAATGGAATAATCTCCAGACCTGTAAAACATCACGTTTGATCTGGCCGACACGCTCTCAGAAAAGATCGGCGAGACTCATTGCTCTGACTAGACCGGAATGCAGCCTAGCGATTGGCGCAATCACTGGGCACTGGCTGATAGGTGAGCACGCGGCCAGGCTTGCAGTCCCTCACAATGATTTCTGCAGGAGCTGCAGGGATGAAGAGGAGGTAGAATCGGTATCGCACCTCTTATGCCACTGCCCGGCACTCGGACGCAGCAGGCTCAAACACTTCGGGTCCGGAGAACTCTCGGACCTTAGCGATCTCTCAGAGATCTCTCCACGCGGACTGGTCGCCTTCATAAAAAAAGCAGGCTGGGACCATGGGCCGCCTTAGGAAGTCTAGGCATTTATACGCACCCTGGTAGACAGGAAGGGGGGGGGGTAGCATCTCGGTGAAACCCTTGCTCCAGCGGCAGCACAAGGAGCCCTTGCGGCTCAAGTGGAAGTGAGGGGGTATTCTATGACCCCCTTGCATCACCGCCCTAACCTAACCTAACCTAACCATGGCCCACATCTTAAAACCTAAAAATCTAACAAAAAAATCTATGCTCAGCATTGCCCACATCTTAAAACCTAAAAATTTTACAAAAAAATCTTTGCTCAGAATGGGCAACAGCTTTAAACTTAAAAATTGTACAAATAAATCCATGTATATCGCTTAAAACTTAAAAACTTAAATAATTTGTAGGTTCTTGCAATTTGAACATTGGAAGTATAATATTAAGAAGGTTTATGTAAAGAAAAATACATCATCTAATTTGTATTGCTTAAAAAGTCTAACACGTCTTTCTTGGAAAATTTTCAACTGGAACGGTTCAAAACCCAAAGATGTAACCAATCAAGATGTCCCAGATGAGGATATGTCCCAGATTTTCCTTGCTATGCCCTTATGAACTAATAAAAAAAAGCGTCATAAAATATATTTTAGCAGTTTTTAGTTTTATAAAATCTTTTTATAAATAATTGTTAATTGTTAAATAATTGTTTTAAAATTTTTTATTGGCTTTTATTCAAATTAATCATCTGACTCCGTGTAAAAAATAATGTGAATCTTCATACTCGTATTTGTTGCCGTACATTTTTTCGCTTGCTTTGTAAAATCATAGTTTATAAGCAAGGCAAGGAAAATCTGGGACATATCCTCATCTGGTACATCTTGATTGGTTACATTTTTGGGTTTTGAACCGTTTCCAGTTGAAAATTTTCCAAGAAAGACGTGTTAGACTTTTTAAGCAATACAAATTAGATGATGTATTTTTCTTAACATAAACCTTCTTAATATTATACTTCCAATGTTCAAATTGCAAGAACCTACAAATTATTTAAGTTTTTAAGTTTTAAGCGATATACATTGATTTATTTGTACAATTTTTAAGTTTAAAGCTGTTGCCCATTCTGAGCAAAGATTTTTTTGTAAAGTTTTTAGGTTTTAAGATGTGGGCAATGCTGAGCATAGATTTTTTTGTTAGATTTTTAGGTTTTAAGATGTGGGCCATGCTGAGCATAGATTTTTTTGTTAGATTTTTAGGTTTTAAGATGTGGGCCATGCTGAGCATAGATTTTTTTGTTAGATTTTTAGGTTTTAAGATGTGGGCCATGCTGAGCATAGATTTTTTTGTTAGATTTTTAGGTTTTAAGATGTGGGCCATGCTGAGCATAGATTTTTTTGTAAAATTTTTAAGTTCTAAGAGATGGGCAATGGTGGGCATGAATTTTGTTGTAAAATTTTCAAGTTCTAATAGATGGGCAATGGTGGGCATGATTTTTTTTGTAAAATTTTCAAGTTCTAAGAGATAGGCAATGGTGGGCATGATTTTTATACCCTTGCAGAGGGTATTATAATTTTGGTCAAAAGTGTGCAACGCAGTGAAGGAGACATCTCCGACCCTATAAAGTATATATATTCTTGATCAGGATCACCTCCTGAGTCGATATGAGCATGTCCGTCTGTCCGTCTGTCCGTCTGTCCGTTTCTACGCAAACTAGTCTCTCAGTTTTAAAGCTATCGAGTTGAAACTTTGCACACACCCTTCTTTCCTTTGCAGGCAGTATATAAGTCGGAACGGCCGGGATCGGTCGACTATATCCTATAGCTGCCATATAACTGATTGATCGGAAATGCCATAACTTTGGTGTTTTTTAAGTTAGAGGGTTGGGACTTTCCACACATGTTATATTTGACTAAAATATCTTGTGTGCAAAATTTCATAAGGATCGGCCGACTATATCCTATAGCTGTCATAGAACGATCGAAATTGGCATAACTTTGGTGTTTTTTAAGTTAGAAAGATGGGATTTGGTACAGATTATTCTTTTGGCAAAATAATTCGATATGCCAAATTTCATAAGGATCGGCCGACTATATACGATCCGCTATATATCTAATAATATAAGATGCGTGGCGCCACCTAGCGGACTGCGACTGAACTGCAAGGGTATATCAACTTCGGCTCCGCCCGAAGTTAGCTTTCCTTTCTTGTTTTTGTAAAATTTTTAAGTTTCAAGGGATGGTCATGATTTTTTTTGTTAAATTTTTAAGTTTTAAGATATGGGCAGTGATGGGCATAGTTTTTTTGTCAAATTTGTAAGTTTTTAGATGTGGGCCATGATGGGCATATAGTTTTTTGTTAATTTTTTAAGTTTTTAGGGATGGGCAATGATGGAAATCAATTTTTTTTTTTAAATTTATATGTTTTAGGCTATGGGCCATGATGGTCATCTTTTGGTTTTTTAATTTTCTTATTTTTAAAACTTTGAGAATCAAGTATCTCGAAAAGTAAATGTTATTTTAAAATTTTAAAAGATGGTCATTGTTGATCACACTAATGGAAAACGAATTCAGTAGTTTTTTTTTTGACATTTTTTTTTAACCTGGTCAACAAACGACCAAAACTAAAAACTTAAATATTTAAAAAACTAAAAGTTTTTTCAAAATTCTAAAAGATGATCATTTGTGGTCAATTGCGTTTATTTCGATATTAAAAAAAAAAAATTCAAAAAGTCGATTTTGAAATTTTTGAAAAATTTTTAACTATGTTCAATTTTAAATAATTTCAAAACGGTAGGTGGTCATTTGAAAATATTGATGGTCATTGTTTATCATACTATTGGAAAACGATTTCAGTAGTTTTTTTTTTTGAAATTTTGTTCTACCTGTGAAAAAAATGAGCTAAACTAAACACTTAAATATTTCAAAAACTACAAGTTTTTTCAAAATTCTAAAAGATGACCATTGGTGGTCATTTTGGTTTATTTCGATTTAAAAAAAAAAAAATTCAAAAAGTCAAATTTTAAAATTTTCGAAAATTTTCATTTTTGAATATTTTCCAAACGGGAGGTGGTCATTTCAAAATATTGATGGTCATTTGTGGTCATTTGATGGGCAATCGATTGCACCCTTTTTTTCCAAAAAATATCATTTCACCCGACCCAAGTTCTCGTAGCTGAGCTTTTCGCATCGTCGATTGTCGTTGGATCGTCTGCGTCCATCGCAAATGCCATCTCACACTCCTCGAACGTTTCTTGGGAGGATGAGCCCATGCTGTCTTCTTGACTGCTCTCGTTGCCCTCTTTTGCTGCTTGTTGGTATATTTTGCGTGGTCTTCCACGCTGGCCGGTCCTCACTGATCTGGGAAGCCCTTTACCAAAACGTTGGGGCTGGGGTTGACCTTCAGATTCTGCATCGCTGGATGACCCACTTTCTTGCTGCTGTTGTAGCTCAATGCCTGCTATTCCTGTGCCTATGTCCACTTGTGGCTCGTCTTTGTAAAACTCTTGGTAGTCCGTTTGGAATCCTGCTGTGCTCAAAAACTTGACGTCACTACTGGTGATTATTGAGCGTGCTCCTGGAACATACAATCGGTAGGCTTTCGATTCTTCAGCGTAGCCAACCAATATGCATTCTTGTGATCGAGACTCAAACTTGCCTTTGTTTTTGCCTTTCACCAATGCATATGCTTTTGTGCCGAATACTCTCAGATATAGCACCGTTGGGACTTTTCCAGTCCAGTATGTATGTGGTATGTCACCACATATTCCTTTCGTCGGACATCTGTTTCGGATGTAACAGGCGGTGTTGACTGCCTCTGCACAAAGCATAGGGGGTGCACCCGACTCTTTCATCATGCACCTGGCCATCTCGATGAGAGTGCGATTCTGCCTCTACGCTATGCCGTTCTGCTGCGGTGTGTGCGGCACTGATAGCCGCCGACCAATCCCGTGCTTCTCCAGAAAATCGTCGAAGGCTCTGTTGCGATATTCTAGTCCATTATCGCTTTGTATGTTTTTATTGTCTTGCCTGTGAAATTCTCAACAAATGATTTATAAGTCTGAAAAGCTTCAAATACTTCATTTTTCCTTTTGAGGAAATATACTTTACAGTAACGGGAGTAGTCATCAGTGAACGTGGCAATATACTTGTAGCCACTTATGGACTCCGTTCGCATGGGGCCGCATACATCACTGTGTACAATTTCTAATAGGTCTTTGGTTCTCTTTTCTTTTGCGCTCGGGTAACTTTTTGCGGTTAGTTTTTCACTTAAGCAAATTTCACATTCTAAGAGTTTTTCTTCGCTATTTAATTTCATACCGTGGACTGTCCTTTTTATGGCCATGCCTTTTAAGTCATTTTCGTTTAAGTGTCCCATACGAAAATGCCACAAATCGATTTCTTTAACGTTAGAATTCACCACATTGTTCGCCTGTTGTTTTTCGGTATTCAAATAATATAAGTTTCCATACCGTTTCGCGCTTAACCACACTTTATTATTTTTCATAATAATTGCCTCGTTTTTTCGGAAATGTACCTCGTACCCTTTGTCGGTCATTTTTGAAACTGACAATAAATTTTGGCGCAAATCAGACACATGAAGCACTTCTTTAAGAATTATTTCTTTCTTTTGTTGTTTGTTTCTGACTTCAATATTAATGTCGCCAATACCGTTTACATTAGTTTTATTATTATTTGCCAAATGCAGAGTCTTTTCGACCTTTGTTACACTTTCAAACATATTTCTGTTTGAACTCATATGTGCCGCACAACCGCTATCTAGGCACCACATTTGTATAAATTATATTAAGAGTGGTGGCCCGGTGTCGGTGCTGTTCCTGGACGGATGACGACGTGGTAATGGTAATGGCTGCTGTCCAAGACGACTGGTAGGGTGCTGATGTGTCAATGGAGATTTACGGTGAGAGGGTGACTACCCCACGCCTTAAGGTCTGTGGGTGAATGCAAATAAAATAACAGCAATGGCCGGAGTAAAGTTTATGAGCAAAGTGCTGTTTATTTAAATTAATGTAAAACAGAACTGAGGGACTTCACTGTAGGAAAACGCTAGTTTGGTCGGTAGACCGACCGCGTGTCAATGGAAAATGCTGATGGTAACAAAATTCCCATGGCCTGGCCCCAAAAGGCGGGTGTGCTGAGTCGGCATCTAGAAACATTAAGGTGATCCAGTAATCATCCAAGATTTCTACCGACTATTTGCTACCCCTTATTAATGTTAACTACTCCTCCCTTAGAAGTAAAACCGTCCTCGGTCGCCTTAAATGTAACGGCAACCTGTCGTCTTCCCCTTTACTCGAAATGTAGCAGGATGAAACTGCTGATTAGAAAGCTTACTCCCACGCCGACAGCGATCCAGGTCCGTTGATCCAGCCGACTTTACTTAATTTTTAAGGGTTTGGATTATTTCCAGGTTTTGGCTGTTCATCCTCTGAAGCATTGGCATACTTAGCGCGTGGCTATGCCCGGTAATGTTTAGCAGGGGGGAGGCCACGCCTGCAGCCTTCTTATGCTTTCACGCTGGTTCAAGAATTTGGTGCCATTTACAAAGGCTAGTCGCTCAAATTTTATTAGATGCGTCCCATTTGCTTCGATAATGGGCCGTCATGCGTGCTGACTATTGCCGGACACTCATTGATTATCATTATACCATCTTCTACCATTATGGGGCTTAGATGGCTGGCCTGCGATTCGCAGTGCGCCTGCGTGTAGACCTCGGGCGCACGTGTCCTCGGTTGCCAGTTTGCAGAATGCTCCGTACATTGTTGACATGCAATCGGTGGTCACCTGGTTGCATTCAGCTACCAGGTTGTCCCATATTTGGAGAATGGTGTGTTGGTGAGAAACGGGAAAGACGGTGACTATTTTACATGTACAATTTATCTTAGGGTACGCAAGGAGCACGGGAATAATATTATCGGACTGAAGGACTTTAATATAATGCCTATATTAGGCTAATAATGGGGACCTCTGTGGGGTGATCAACTAAAACGGACTTCAAATCTTCATGGTTAAAAATGGCCGGGTTTATGACCTTTAATTTTGCAAGTGTGACTGTGAGCATTATATTCTGTATCTCTGTAATTAGCATTCTCTTTCTGGGCAAAAGAACTTTATATAAATGTGGTACGTCAATCAAGACCTTCTTTTTTGCCTTAATGATTTCGTTAACTGCATCGGTTTATTAAGTAATTCCTATGTTCCCACACCAATGCAACTCCGTCGGTTATGGGGATGTACCGGGCGTGAGTATAGTCTGTCACTCTAGCGTTAAGTATTGCTCATATTGTTTAAATGATTCCCGTAATCGCGCGGTTCCCACTGCATACGTACAGCCCACCTCCCGTCCAACCGACCGAGGGACGCTGCCGCATAACGTACGGCTCGAATCGCGGGGATAGATCCGAGAACGTTTAGGAGAAGAGTAGGGGTAAGATATTACGAGGAAGAGTGTTGCATAGATAAGGCGTTTAGTATAAAGGATTTAAGATTGTTAGTGGAGCAAAGTGGCAAGGTGTGGTAGAGACCATTGTAGTCCGAACATAATACCCTGAACGGATCGTGTTGGGCATATGTCGAATTACAATGGCTAAGGAGTAGAGGACGGAAGTTTCTAGTCCTTCTACTAGGAACGTTAAAATTTAAGCGTGTTAGTAAATGCTGACTGTCTACATTACCATATATAAAATTATATAGAAACATAACACCCAGCATCGTTCTACGATTTGTTAATGATGGTAAGTTGATTAATAAAAGTCTACTATGATAAGTGGGAAGGTGAAGATTTGCATCCCAATTAAGTCCCCTAAGGGCGAAAATCAGGAAGTTTTTTTGTACAGATTCTATGTGATCTCGGTGTACTCCATATTGAGGACTCCAGACACACGATCCATACTCAAGAATCGGACGAACCAATGATGTATATAACGTTTTTGTTATGTACGGGTCATTAAATTCTTTTGACCATCTTTTAATAAAGCCAAGCACACCCATAGCTTTATTAACCATGGTAGATATATGGTCGGTAAATTTAAGTTTCAAATCTAAAAGGACTCCCAGATCGTTAACCTGAGTTAATCGTTCTAAAGCGTTCCCATAGAGAAAGTACATAGCCTGGTGAGGACTAGTTCGATAAAAGGACATGAGTTTACATTTCGATCCATTAAGCTTTAGGTTATTTGCAAAACACCAATTTTGAAATTTATCCAAATCGGATTGAAGTCTAGATTGGGCACTAGTGAATTTATACTGAAGACAAAGCTTAACGTCATCAGCGTACATAAGTACGAGTGAATCAGTTAAGGCAAGGGGCAAGTCATTAATAAAAAGTGTAAAAAGTAAGGGTCCAAGATGGCTTCCTTGAGGCACCCCAGATGTGACGCGGACTAGACGCGAGGTAACATCTTTAAAGAAGACACGTTGGGTTCTTCCAGATAAGTAGCTCGAAATCCAGATAAGGAGGTCAGTTGGGAATCCCAAAAGACTGAGTTTACTTATAAGAAGCGAATGGTCGACAGAGTCAAATGCTTTACTGAAGTCAGTGTAAATGACATCTGTTTGTAAGCCATTCCGGAACCCATCCGTGATAAAAGATGTTAGCTCCAGTAAGTTGGTAGTGGTGGAGCGGCGCTTCATGAAGCCATGCTGGCATGGAGATATTATTGAACTACATAGGTGTTGCAAATGTGGAGTGATAAGTTTTTCAAAAAGCTTCGGAATTGCTGACAATTTAGAAATGCCCCTATAATTGGCAGCGTCGGATTTTTTCCCTTTTTTATGAAGAGGAATAATGTAAGATTCCTTCCACATAAGGGGAAAGATCGAAGTCTCCAGCGAAAGATTAAAGAGTTTAAGGAGCGGTTTGCACAGAGCCTCGGCGCAGTTCTTCAGAACACAGCCTGGTACTCCATCGGGGCCTGGCGAATACACGGGCTTGACTTTAAGAAGACCCAATAACACACCACTTTGATCAAAAGAAGGGCAAAATATAAGGTTGGCTGATTGGATATTATAAGTGTAAGGCTGACCTGTACTGGTGCTAGGTGAGTATGTTGTTTGAAAAAACTGTGCAAAGAGATCGGCCATTGCCTGATCAGTGTTCGCATATGAGTTCTCAAACATAAGCATAGGAGGAGAAGATACATGTTTGCGCTTAGTGTTTACAAAGTTATAAAACTGCTTCGGATCCTGAGTAAACTGAATCCGGCAGCGGCGTATATAACTCCTATAACATTCAGCGTTATGCACGGTGAAATTGGACCGAGCTACTAAGTATCTTGAATAACTAACTGTACAGCCAGATATTTTATGTTTATTTAAAAGTCTATTCATAACGATCTTTAAATTTCCTAGGTGCCTTGTATACCAAGGCGGATTAATTGAAACGGACGGATATTTCCATGGCACGCAACCGTCGAAAAATTTATTCAAAGTATAATAAAATTTAATTAAGGCAATGTTTACATCTTCACATGCCAGTAGATTGGACCAATCAAATTCCAAAATTAACTTATTTAATTTCATAAAGTCAGCCTTACGAAAGAAACGAACTTTATGAGATTTAAGTGTAGGCTTAAGGCCAATTACGTTATTGTTTTCTATTAAAACCTCAAGAGTGGGATGATATGGATCCTCTGGGTTGGAAAGTGGTAAAGTTCTGGAAAGAGTAATTCCATCAGGATCAGAAACGAAACACAAGTCCAGCAGCCGACCTAAAGAATTTCTAACGTGGTTAATTTGCCCGAGTGACATGTCGAACATGCCCGCCGGGAAGTCATGGTGCGAATTCAGCAATAAAGACGGTGAATTTTTAACATTGGACCACCTGAGTTCTGGGATATTGAAGTCACCCAGAGCTACTAGCTGGTCACCATCAGACAGACGATCAAAAACAAACCTAATAGCGTCTAAATGTTGCCAGTATGTGGGCGGTTCGGACGAAGGGGGTACGTAGGAGCACGTAACGTATAATGATTTATCGGACAATATGATTTTAATGCAAAGAAATTCTATGTCACCAAACTCTTGTGATTTAATCTCTTCAGAAGCGAAATTGGAGTCTACAGAAATTAACACTCCTCCTCCCCTTCGCAGAGTTCTATCACGTCTAAAAGTGGTGTACTTACTTGGAAAAACTTCGGAGCTTAAGATCTCCGGCTTTAACCAAGTTTCTGTAAAGACTATAATGTGAGATGCAATGAAAGAACTATCAGAATACAGTTTGGGAAGCTTACTTCGTAACCCTCTAGTATTCTGATAGGTAAGTGTTAGTGAAGGCATTAGTTTTTTGAAGCTGACGTGGAAGGTTGGTCAGTGGCTCTAACATGTGGGAGTTTCACTCCCACAGGTTTGGTCATTTTTTTCTTCACCGTACTTGGCTGATGTTCTTGGACGAAAATGTTCTCTGGCCAGAAACTGGCGGAACAAATCGTCTTGAACATCTGCGCGGGCACACGTATTTTGAAAGATGACGTATGCCTGGTGTAGTTATATTTAAATTTAGTTATATCTGCCACCTTTATGTCGGCTTTTGATTTGGCTTTGATGTAAGCCGAGAGATCAATCTCAGAAGTATCAGGGGCAAGCCGGGAAACAAATATGTGTTTCGATGGTGGGATCACCTGCAAGGGTTTTGGTGCCGCCGTAACGAGTATGGCAGCATCAGTTCGTACCGGGGGTCCGGAAGCTTGATTGCCCTGTTCGGTGACTTTTAAGGGGGTTTCAATTATTGGGTCTGGTGGTATCACTTGAAGCGATGCCACAGAGGACATATCGGAAAATTGCTCGTTTATGCTGAGATATTCGGAAACCGAATTTTTCCCAGGTCCGGCCCTTGGGGTGGCCAGAGATATGAGCGGCTGCATAGTTGTCGGCTGAATAGGCTGAAGACTTTTCGCCACGGGCACATCACTAAAAGCGGATTTCTTACGCTTTGGAGACTCATTTAGTAGTTGAAGACTACTAAACTGTGTATCTAGCGCACAGAGTTGGTCGTTGATTTTACGAAAACCGCTAACCAGCTCTTTAAATCCACTTTTAGTCTGTCTCATGAACGATCTCATTTCGTCCTGAACAGCACGACAACCGTCACAGCAAAAGTGGAGACCAGACCTACGTGAGATGGCATCCGAAACTGAGGCCGTGAACCCGGCACACTTAGCGTGTAAAACGTTTTCACATAGCCAGCAGTAGATGGTAGGCTGGGATGAAGAGATTGTCTTATTACAAGACTTCAAACCACAGACAAGTTTAAATTCCATTATGAATATATTATTTTTATTATTGACGTACCGTGAACCACTGTGCCAAAGAGTCGAAAAAGGGAGAATAAAGAGGGCGATTAGTGAGAGTTAGTATAAGAGCAAAGGATATAGATAAGAATCTAGTGTGAGACAAAAGAAGCAACACCGTAAAGGATGAAGAAGCAGAGCAGTGCTATGTTTGGAAGAATATTAATAAATTTATTATTTTACCTCCAAATATATCACTGCACACGCGAAGCAAATCGGATGTTTGGGATGAAAAGAATCGGGTTTATGTAAATAAATAAAAATAAACACCGGATTGTTTATAATTATTATAATAAATAAAGATTTTTCAAAACGCAGTGCGCACAAAAAAAACACGTCCGTTCGCTTTAAGAAAAAGTGACAGAAAAAGGTGTAAGAAAATGACAAGTTAAATCTACTGGCCTTTTTTCAAAACAACAACAAGCTTTTTGTTGTTAAACAAAGTTTTTTTCAATTAAATAAAAATATTACAATTAATAAAAATATGAGATTAAAAACTCCAATTTAATTGACGAAAATCTTTTTTAACCATCTATAATAAACTCAATAAAATTATTTAGAGTTTTCCCTTAAATCCAAAATTGAAACATGGTATGTGTAGAATTAATGTAGAAGATTTTGTTGAAGTTTTGAATTGTATTGAAGTCTAGTATAAGTTAGCATAGGGCGGAGCGGGAGCGCAAGAAAAGCTAATTTGCGCTCTCCCGTGAATTCGCCCCGCTCCGCCGCAATAAATAAGCTAGGCTTAAGTTCTTTTGGTAAAAATTTAGCGAATTATAACGTTGAGTCGAACGCTTGTGAATTATTTTTCGTCGTCGTTTCAAATTATAGTAAACAGCCACCTTTAGTTTTTCGAAAGTGTGAGGTTTTTGGATCACATGCCTCTTTTCTAACAAAATTCTCTACGAAAATCAGGATATCGAAGGGGATTCAGAGAATCAGGGTTAGATAAAAGTAATTTTTGATGTTCGAATGCGTATAGATAATCACTCTTCCACTCCAATTTTACAATTTTCTTACATAACCTAGTTATGTGGCAGCTAGAACTTTTAATGCGCCGTTTATTGTAGTTTCATACGTTTGTATTGGAAAAAATCTTGAAGAAAAGTTTAGGAAGGTTCTAGGCCTAATTAAGAGCTTATTTTAAACCGAAAGGGAGTCATACTGGAAGAGGGGCGGTCTATTGTTATTTAAATAAGGTGGTTTATCATTTTACAACCTTAGATTTTTTTTACAAACATTATTTGTTGTGATAAGTTCAGTTTTGAAACCGAAGTTCTTAGGTTCATATAACAATAACTCTACAATCATATAACTGATTGATCGGAAATGCCATTACTTTCGTTTTTTTTAAGTTAGAAAGATGAGACTTGCTACATTTCATCATAAAATCAATTTTATAATAAAAATACAAGAAAGGAAATCTAACTTCGGGCGGAGCCGAAGTTGATATACCCTTGCAGTTAGGTAGCAGCTTTTATTATTATACAAGAAAACCCAGCAAACGCTTTTTTGCCATATATATTTTTTCTAGAAAAATTTTGTTAGTTCAATAAGAATAAGATTATTTTCTCAGCGCAATGGAGTGCACAATATTCTTGGTTAGTCCGTCTTTAGCCAGCACAAGTAAACTGGATGGTTTTCCCACGCGAGAACATGCCACATATAGTCCACATATACTGTGGACATGCCACATATACTGAAAAAGCATGGTGTTTCCAAATCTAAGCCACATACAGATAATGTTTGGCCTTGTGACTTACTGATCGTCATAGCGAATGCCAATCGAATTGTAAATTGAGTCCGTTTGAATTCAATTGGCACATCTGTAGGAATCATAGGGATTCATGGCAATAATGAATTTTCGCCTCGAAACTTCCCATTCAAAATGATGGCTTCAATGATATTTTTCATTAATTTCTTATTTACTAATCGTGAACCATTACACAGCCGGGGTGGGTTCAAGTTACGAAGTAGAATGATCGGAGCTACAACCTTCAATTGTAAATGGTGTGGCGGCATGCCTGGCAAATCTAATAAATTTAAGAACTGAATTGGATAATTCACAGTTTCGTTGCCATCCCAAACTGCATCAATAGATTTGTACCAAGTCCCCAGGCAACAACTTTTGTATTTGTAAATTTAATGCATTGACGTCCACATTTTTCGCTGACAAAATCGCTCTTTCTGCCAACCAATTATGATTTTCATATTGTGTGTGTACATTAGGAAATATGCGATCAATGAGAGTATTTTGCGAGTCGACGATTGTGCAGAAGTCCGTTTGTAATTTTATACATCCAGTATTTCCATGTACCGCAACTTTACCATCGCCAATATCTAACAGTTTTTTAAAGAAAGTTTCGGCGGATGGATCCCGAAGCATTGAACGCGCATGTTCTTCGTCAGTTGTACTTTTTTAACATTACGCCATAGTCGCGATGATTTTAAGCAATCATTGAATTCATCAGCGTACGTTGAACGTGGAATAACGGGAAGAGTTTGTCTGAAATCACCTGAAAGGAGTAACAGAGAGCCGCCAAATATTTTAAGTTCTTGTTTGTTTCGGCTCCTGTAATAAAAAAATATGTACTCAAATTAATTAAAGTTTTATTCTTTACCAATACATTAATTATGTTGTTATTAATGAATTAATTACCTGTTAACGGACCTCGTTGTTTAATATTAACCCAATATCCGTCTTGTCCCTTCAAAAAATTAATGGATATTGGAGGGCGTCATATGAACGGTAAATGTCACTGATGAACTGAAGATCATTAATTCTTCTTCGAATCACAATTTGTCGCGTAGCTGTACGGTCACCAACCATAATTCTAGCAACGTCGTTAACAACATGTGCGCTGAATCTACGTATATGCTCTCCAGCTGGTGTTCTATCAGGATTGATGGCAATAGCGTGATTGTCACTTTCTAGCTTGTGCATGTGTGATTTGAATAATTTCAATAAGCCATTGTGATCATTTAAAAGAGCGTCTAGCTCGCCGAGGATACGCCTGGCAAACGGTGAATTGCTGTATTCTCAGAAAACCTAATTTTATTTGTAAAATTTCAATAAATTTATAGACAGTTTTTTTTAAAATAATAGAAATTTAAGAATTCTCAAGTCGTGTATACTATTAGAAGATATAAATTATAATGAAAAAATTCTAAAGATAATTGAAAATGAACACTTAAAAAATAATCACAGAGGTGATTAAAAAATAATCACAAACATGCAAAAAGTTATACAAAGTTATATTAATAATTGTAAAATAAGTAAATTAGCTAAATACGATCGGCAACCTTTAAAATATAATTTAAATATAACAGAAACGCCAGAAAAAATTAACGGTATAATACATATAGACATTTGGTACCCTAAAAGAAATATAATGTATCTCACGTCAATTGACAAAATGTCTAAATATGCGACAGCTCAATATATTAAAGATAGATCCTGGATCTCTTTGCTTAACGCGATGAAATTAAGAATTCAATACTTGGGGAAGCCAAAGAAGATTGTAACTGATAACGAATTTAACATAGTTGCAATTAAGCAATTTCTCCTAGAAAATAATATAGATGTGCACTTTACAACTCCTTACAAGAAAAAATTATTGAAAAATAAGCAGAATATAAATACGAATCAAAATAATGTAAATGAGCCAAATCCAATTTATAAAGAAATAAATAACCATAATCAAGCTGGTAACTACATGGTATCTAATGAAAACCCAACAAGAAAAATTTATAAGGATCTGGTAAAAAGAAGATATAAATAGCAAAATGAAAATGATATAAATTAAGAACATTTTTTGTACACATCTATTCAATATTTAATCCACTGAAAATTTTAACAATATTGTCGAAATTTATGCTGGGGGAGTCATGTACACCCACACATACCCTAACTTTAAGTTCATTATGTATGTACAGTATGTAAACGGCAGCTAAGCTTCCACTAAAAAGCTTGAATCCTAGCTTATGCTAAGATTAGTAATTAAGCAGACTTGGAACAGTACGCATGTACAAAAAAATTAATTGTAAGACTAAACTGAAGTCTTTTTTTTTTGTGAAACTTTTTTTACTCGACAAAGAAGTCGAAAGAGGTTTTTTATTGAATACCGTCCTTATCAGCCTATAACCGACTAAGAAGTCGTGGCCGAAGGAATCGATCTACAAATTTCATTGCTGAGTCGAAGAGGTCTCAACTTTCCATCTAACTATATTGCCAGGAATCTTTCGGCCCGAAGCATCTATGTCATGGCTAGGCTGATAGTCCGTAATATGCGAAGCTACAACAGCCTCAATTTCCACTGAATACGTGTTAAGGCGGGACTTCAAGCACACATTAACAGATGCTCCATCCGTTTCAAACCCAGCGCCGCCGAAACCGGCCACCCTTGTATAGCATTTGGAGCGGCAAAGCTGAAGATCACTCACCAGCCGCGACGAGATGAGGTGCACTTGTGAACCGGAATCCAATAAAACTCGGCAAGGCAGGAAGGAGCTGAGTCATCTAGGGAACCTGGAAGTGCTGAGTGAAAGGCCCCGCGTGGGTAAGTCTGACATTCAAGCGGGATCACTCAGCTGCATCTCAAATCTAGAGTTTCGGACAACACTCTAAAGATTACCGCACACGTTCTAAGTAAGATCACATCTTCGCTGCAGAGACACAATGTAGATCCATCATCGCTCAATGTGTTCAATGGATTCCTGATGGCGGATACCAACTTCGCATCAGTGGCCCCGATAGACATTTTATTGGGGAGCGACTACGTTTGGGCCACCCTAACCGGCCAAAAGATGCACGACAACATGAGCAATCTTATTGCCATATCTTCAATATTTGGATGGGTCATCACATCGGTTGGAGTTAATCAGTCTCCAACAACTACAACTCTATTCTCCACATGCAACATTGACACTACACTACAACGATTTTGGGAGATAGAAGAAGTAAGCTACGCACACAAGGATCCCGACGAAGACAAGGTGGAAAAACATTTCCTCGAAACTCACAAAAGGGATGACGCTGGAAGGTATATAGTCGAGCTACCTTTCAAAATAGCAAACCCGAAATTTGCAGACACGTTACACGGAGCGCAATCCCGCTTCATGGCTGTAGAAAGACAACTACAGCGCAATCAGGATTTACGAGAAAGGTACATCAAGTTTATGCAGGAATACATCAGTCTTGGCCATATGCACGAAATCAGAACACCAAGCTTCGATTCAGGCAATTTCTTCTATTTGCCGCATCATCCTATAGTTGGGCGAAAACTTAGGGTCGTATTCGACGGGTCATTTAAGGACTCCAACGGAGTTGCACTAAATGACGTATTACACATTGGGCCTAGTATTCAACGCAATCTCTTTTCCGTATGCCTACGCTTCAGAATGTATAGATCATCAAAACTATCAACGTATTGTTTGGCGAGAGCATCCATCAGCGCCTCTTAAGCACTATCAATTAGACACTGTAACTTATGGAACCGCTTGTGCACCATACCTGGCTGTACGAGTGTTAGAACAACTGGCATATGATCACAAGGAGCAATGTCCTACTGCATCGAAAATCCTTTTGGAGGACTTCTACGTAGACGATGTACTTACTGGATCGAACAACGAGAATGAGCTAATAGCTATTAGGAATGAGTTATTAGAACTCATGTCTCACGCCAAATTGGAACTCGACAAGTGGGTGTCCAATTCATCAAGTATCTGCAGACGCAAATCCAGCACCGAACGAGAAGAAGAAGCAGTAACGGGTCTTGGAATTTACTGGAATTCAATCGACGATCAGCTGATGTGCAAGACAGGCTTGACATCAAATCCGAATTGTACAAAAAGGCAAATCCTATCAGATGTTGCGCGTATCTTTGACCCTCTTGGCTTATTATCGCCGATTGTGGTTCAATTTAAAATCATGTTTCAACAGTTATGGCTATTGGCCCTGGGCTGGGACACAAAGCTTCCACCAAACATTGCCGAACCATGGCTAAAAAAGCTGAGAGTACCACGATTTGTTCCCAACAGGGAGGACTCGATTGGACACGCCTTTTCCGACGCATCAACCAAGGCATATGCTGCTGCCGTTTACTGTAGGTTTCGACATGAAGACGGAAAATATTCGGTTTTATTGGTGGCTGCCAAAACTAGGGTAGCACCACTGAAACAACAATATATACAAATAAATAATAATATATACAAATTTTCTTATATACTTAATAATTTCCCTTTCTCACACATATGTAAATCCATGTATGTATACCTAAGGCATCAATGCGCTGCGTCGCATTTAGTTTATTCAGTTATTTCTTAACCGTCAATCAATAAACACCACAGAATTCATATACAGTCCACTGAGAAGCAGTTTCATTTCTGACCATAGTAAGTTTGGTCATTCGAGCCGGATTGACTGGAGGAATAATTCACCACTACACGGAATATTGCCTATACATATATATTGCAGGGTAATGGAGATGCACTTTTCCGGTTACTACAACAACAACAACAGATGCTAGAACGAATGGCTGTTTCTGAAGCAGCAAGTACACCTATTTCACAAGATGACGCTGATGATTAACTTTATTTATTGAATTATAAGTGCTGGCTCAATCGCTTGATTTCGCCATCTGTCTCACAAAGCAAAGCAAAAACTCACACGCCGAACTTGCAATCGACGCTTCTAGTTCCTTCTTCTTCTCTACATAAACTTCTTGTGTGCCCAGTTTCCAAATCGAATTGTTAATTAAAGCAGTTTTTTAGTTTTACAGTGACCGTTCATCAACATCCCGGCCTCCCCTGAAACACTGTTTCAGAATTTGGTAATAGGGCGAGCTTGACAATTGGACGGGTGGTTTCTCCAGTTGGAGTCCTAAGTCGTACAGCGCGGACCATTCCATCCTTTCCTGGATACGTTTCGATGACTCTTCCGAGAGGCCATGCTGCTGGCGGGGTGTGAGAATCCTTAAGGAGCACGATGTCATCTTTGGCCATGTTGACCGATTTGTTCATCCACTTTGGCCGATGCTGGAGTGATGTAAGATATTCCATGTGCCATTGTTTCCAGAAGCCTTGCAGCATAGCTTGAGTCTGTTGCCAATAATCCAAACGGTTGATTGGTACATTTGATAGATCGCCTTCTGGTACTGTCGTGTAGGGACGACCAATGAGGAAGTGTGCTGGCGACAGATAGTTGACCTCAGTGTCCGAAGTTGAGAATAGTGGACGTGAGTTGACCACAGCTTCTATTTGGGCGAGAAGTGTGTGCATTTTCTCAAAGGTGAGGACATTCTTGCCAATGACTCTATGAAGATGCAGTTTGACAGAGCGCACAGCTGATTCCCATTTGCCACCCCAGTGTGGTGCATGGGGGGGAATGAAATTCCAGTTGATTCCTTCGTCTGCCAGGGCCTTCAGTACGGTGTTGTTGTGTTCGTCTGACTTCAGAAGAGTTTGCATTTCGTTTAATACCCTTTTTGCCCCGACGAAGTTTCTCCCGTTGTCGCTATACATTTGCAAGCATTTCCCGCGGCGAGAGATGAATCGTCTGAGTGCCGCCAAGAATGTGTCGGTTGTAAGATCTGTAGCCAACTCCAAATGCAAGGCAGAAGTGGCTAGGCATACAAATAGGCAGATGTAACCCTTTTCCTTGCGTGGATTTCGTCCCTTGTGGACCTTGAGGGTGATTGGCCCGGCGTAGTCGCAGCCAGTGTTTGCAAACGGAAATGCCTGCCGAACCCGGACAGACGGCAGATCTGACATGAATTGGTGAGATGTGTGTTGCCGTTGTCTAAAGCATTTTAGACAGTCATGCGTGATCTTTCGAATGAGGTTGCGTGCGCCAAACACCCAGTAGCGTTGGCGTGCGATCACGAATAACGCCGATACTCCAGGATGTAAGTGAATCCGGTGCTCATGTTCCAGAATGAGTTTCGTTATGCGATGAGATTTGGGCATAATTATTGGATGCTGCACATCCGCTGGCAGTTCTGAGTTACCTAAGCGGCCACCCACTCGCAGGAGTCCATGTTTGTCGATTTGCGGTGAGAGGGTGCGCAATTTTGATTTGTTTCCCAAATCTTGCTGGTTGAGGAGTCGCTTGTAGTCAGCTTGGAATTCGTCTTGGGCATGGCGCAGGTACAGGATCCGTGCGTCATGGATCTCCTCAAGTGTCAGCGTAGCGGTGTTGGATTTTCTGCGAGTGCGTCGGATGAACTTGAGAACGTAGGCGAGAATACGAAGTAGCTTCGGCCACGAGGAGACACGGTCGATCAGTTCATCCAATAGTGAGGTTTCAGTGTTGTATGTTCTCATTGTCGTGAAAGCGGAACCTTTTACTTCAGCCTGGACTTGTTCATCTGAAATGAAACTAGAATGAGGAGTGCTAGGTGTTTTTACCCATTCAGCTTCGGTTGAGTATAGCCAGTGTGGGCCCTTCCACCATAGGTTGTGGTTTACTAAGTCAGCAGCTAGCATGCCCCTTGAAGCGCAGTCAGCAGGGTTGTCATCTGATTTGACATGTTGCCAGTGATCTCGTGGAATGATGCTGAGGATTTCGGCAGTGCGGTTTGCGACGAAAGTCTTTAGTTTGGCAGGTATGTGCGAGAGCCAAGCCAAAACAATGGTAGAGTCGCACCAGGCGTAAACAGTGACGTTGTAGTTTTTCAGTGCAGCTTTGACTGAGTTGATGAGTCGACTTAGTAGCAGTGCGCCGCACAATTCCAGGCGTGGAAGTGATTGTGTTTTGAGCGGTGCAACACGAGTCTTTGCAGCAATAAGAGTAACCTGTATGTTACCATCAGGGAGAGTGACTCTACTGTAAACGGCAGCGGCGTAGGCTTTTATAGATGCGTCCGAGAAGGCGTGCAATTCAATTGTGTCAGTAGAGTTGCCAATGTAGCGTGGAACCTCAAGTTCATTGAGCGTGTTGATATCGTTCTTGCATTTGAGATACCAATCTTCCAGGCTGAGCGGTAGCGGGCTGTCCCAGTCTAAGTTGAGAACCCAAAGTTCTTGGAACAGGATTTTGAATTGAATAACCACTGGAGCCAGCAATCCAAGTGGGTCGAAAATGCGAGACACGTCTGATAAAACTTGTCGTTTTGTAATCCTTCCCTCGCTGGGCAAAGATACCTTGTATGCCAATGTGTCCGTGTGCGGTTGCCAATGAATTCCCAAAACCTTGTTCGTAGTTTCGAGTGGACTGTATGATGTATTGTTTGTGATTGTTGTCTCAGGGTCGACAACGCGGTTGCTGTTGGAAATCCATTTTCCAAGCTCGAGTTGAGCACATGACATTAGTTGAATTAGTTCTTGTTTGTATTGTAGAAGCTTTTCCTCGGTGTCAGCTCCTGTTAAAACGTCGTCAACGTAGAAATCTTCAAGAAGAATGCGCGCAGCAGTTGGATACAAATGTTGGTAGTCTCTGGCCAGTTGCTCAAGAACCCGTACAGCCAGAAATGGTGCACACGCAGTGCCATAGGTTACAGTGCAGAGTTGGTAATGTAGAAGTGGAGCTGAAGGATGTTCTCTCCAAACGATACGTTGATAGTTGCGGTGATGCTTGTTGATCCAAATTTGCCTGAACATCTTGATGATGTCCGCAGAAAAAACGTATTTATGTAGGCGAAAGCGTACGCATACATCGAACAGGTTTCGTTGAATGCTCGGCCCAACGTTCAGGGTGTCGTTTAAAGATTGACCAGAAGAATCTTGGAATGAACCGTCAAAAACTACTCGTAGTTTCTTTCCAAGTACCGGGTGATGTGGCATGTAGAATACCCTTCCATCGTTGGTGAGAATTTCGTCAGGGTTCAATTGGCGCATGTGGCCTAGAGAAATATACTCTTGCATGAATTGTACATACCGTGAGTGCAGATCTGTGTCTCTATGTAGACGGCGCTCCACAGAAGCAAAGCGTTGGGTTGCTCCCTGCAGAGTGTCACTGAATTGTGGATCTGCATCCTTGAATGGAAGCTCTACGGTGTATCTTCCCTTGGAGTCGCGTGAGTGCGTGGTTTGAAAATGCTCTTCAACCTTAACATTTTCAGGATCATGGTGAGTGGTGATTTGGGAGTCCTCGATTTCCCAAAACCTTTGTAAAGTAGCATGGATATCGACTGTAGACAAAAATGACGTGGTGATTGATGGATTTTGATACGCAATCGATGTGATAACCCATCCAAAGATTGTTGAAATGGCTATTATGTTGCCTTGCGCATCCAGCTTCCTGTTGCCGGTTAAAATAGCCCATACAGAATCGGTGCCTAGTAGGACGTCTATAGGCGATGCCGAGTTGAATTCAGTGTCTGCAAGCGGAATCCCATTGAAAATCTCAAGCGCAGATGCATCAATGTTTTCCCTTGCCAGCGTAGATGTGATTTTTCCTAGAATGTGAGCTTTTACTTGTAGCGAGTGATCAGAAACTCGAGACTTGATCGTGAGTGTGCTGAATCCCCTCGTGGTATCGGCCTTGATTGAAGAAATGCCGGAAATGAGAATCCGGCCAGGAGCCCGATTAAGACCCAGTGCCTTAATACAGCGTTCCGATACATATGATAACTCCGAGCCCGTGTCGAGTAGCACTCGGCAGTTTGTGTATGTGCCTTGAGAGTTGCGGATGTGTACCAATGCAGTTGGCAAAGTACATGTTCGTCCTACTTGCCCATGTGACAATAGGGTTGGCGTGAGTAGTGCCTGTGACATGTGACTCGCAGTCACCGATGTCGTGTCTGGATCGTTGCGATCGCTTGAAGACGTGGATGTGATTTGACCCTCGTTGGTCTGCATAGCATGCGTGTGTATGAGTGTGTGGTGTCTGCTGCCACACTGCTGACAGTTGTACTTTGAGCTACAGTTTGATGACCTGTGACCTGGTTTGAGACAGTTAAAGCAGAGAGATTTGTGCTTTACAAAAGAACGGCGTTGGTCGATAGACAAACCAATGAATTGAGGACACTTAGACAGTTGATGCCCATCCGCATTACAATTCACGCATTTTGTCAGCGCAGCAGTTACCATGGCTCTGCTTGTCTTCTTATTGTTACCACCCTGTCTCGGTACAGGATCGCTTTGACACAGCTCAAATTCTTCACATCGTGCGTCCAGGAACTTGAAGAACTCTTCGACTTTTGGTGAATTTGAATGCGGCGTGACTCTGGATCGATTTTGTTCAGCAATAAATGGATAACCCAGCAGTCTCGGTCCATATGGCCAATTGAGTCCAATGCACGGATGACCTCATTTGCACCATCTGATATGCTACGCAATATGGATACCTCTCCATTGTTAGTCGATGGTAGCTCCATAAAGGTGTCCAACAGGTTGTGAATAATTTGCCGTGGTCGATCGTATCTCTCGTTGAGGCGTTCCCAAGCGTTGTCATATGCCGTCTCAGAAATCGGCAAATGGCGTACCAAACTTGCAGCCTCGTCCACGAGGAACGATTTTAGATAGTGGTACTTTTGTATCTTACCCAGATGTTGCTTGCTATGTACAGTGCTTATGTACAGTGCTTTGAAGGCTGGCCACTCCTTGTAAATGCCACCAAACGGTTTTATGTGTATTTTCGGTAATTCTGTCTCCCTTACTGGCGCCGCGGCGTCAGCCTGGGTTGGTGTTGAAGTTGCTCCTAGGCGTTCGAAAAACTCTTGTTGTTGCTGCACTAAGCGAGAAATAGCGTCGTTGTTAGCTATTGAATCTCCTTCTGCATGTCTTGTTGGTGTTGTCGGCTCCTGTGAGCGCTTGAGGGAAAACAAAAGCGCACGGGCTTTTATGTACTTCGCCTCATACTCGTCGTAGTCATCCGCAGGATCAACCCAGCCCTCGACGTCGTCAAGCACGCTCAGATCATCTCCGGCAAGTTCGAAATCATTCCAAACCTTGTCGAGCCTGACTAGCAGTACCTCCACGGCGTCAACGCCGATTGATGCGGAAGAGTTTTCTGCTGTGTGTAGCAGTTTGGTGAGGCTGGATTTGAGACGGCCCCTCACTCCCTTTAGCCGTTTGAGTTGTTCCATCGCAATGGTGCTTTACTTTACTAACAATAACGAATCTGGCTCTGAAGGACCAAACTTCCTATGATGATTAACTTTATTTATTGAATTATAAGTGCTGGCTCAATCGCTTGATTTCGCCATCTGTCTCACAAAGCAAAGCAAAAACTCACACGCCGAACTTGCAATCGACGCTTCTAGTTCCTTCTTCTTCTCTACATAAACTTCTTGTGTGCCCAGTTTCCAAATCGAATTGTTAATTAAAGCAGTTTTTTAGTTTTACAGTGACCGTTCATCAACAGACGCAATAAACGCGGTAGCAACGCATAATGAACTACCAAAAATTCAAATCAAACGTTTTTCGGAGACTACAAGGAATGGCCGGCATTTTGGGATATTTATAAAAGCACCATCCATAAGAAGCGACAACTATCAGATACACAGAAGTTTCACTATTTGAAATCACTATTGACCGATGAAGCAGCGAATCTAATTGCACATTTGCCAATTACTGACAGCGCATATGAAACAGCAGTGTCGCGTTTAAACGAGAGGTACGACAGACCACGCCATATTGTGTTTTCATTATTGGAACAGTTCACAAAGCTACCGGAAACAACAAAGATTAATGTATCAGTGCTAAGGAAAGTGACGGATGGAGCAAACGAAATAGTTCGTGCATTGGACGCAATTGGGGAAAACACATGTGATTGCTGGATCATTTTTCTAATTTTGCAAAAAATGGATGCAGAAACACGTCGCAAATGGATCGAGGACAGCCGCGATCTAAACTCACCAACAACCAGGGATTTGTTCAAGTTCCTGGATACACGCTGTGAGGAGTTTGAACTCAGTCAACGACAAAGCATCGGGGATAGCAAGATCAAGCAAGTTGAAAAGGCGAGAAAACCTATGCATATTATGATGGCTGTCGAGAGAAGCAATGGCGTCAAGGGCAACGTGAACGGACCCGATCTGATTGGATCTGCGGATTTTCTGGCGCTAAGTTGTGAACAACGAAGAGCAACGGCAAAAGAGAAATCCAGGCAGTGTGAATCCAAATTCAACTGTAGGATATGCCACGCTCGGCATCATACCTTATTGCATGTACAACCGGCTGCAAATGCGCAAGGCTTTGCAGCAACCACGATCAGTTCGCAGGATACGGCACAGACCGTGTCAACAGGAAGGGAGGACCAGCATAATCAGGATGCTCCTCACACTACATCGGTGACAGTGAGTCACATCGCCCGAGCATACGGCTCACAATCGGCTGCAGACGCGCAAGGCTCTGTAGCAATTCCAAACAATTATGGGCGTCGCCAAAGCACGCTGCCGACTGCATTGGTATATGTCCAAAACGCAAATGGGATATATACAAGCTGCCGGCTACTATTCGACAGTGGATCCGAATTGTCATACATTTCGGAACGTTGCATCAACGCACTTGGGCTAGCACGTTCATCATCACGAATCCTAGTGTCAGGAATTTCTGCCATCAAGGCTGAGGCAACCAGAGGGGTCACTCAGCTGCATCTCAAATCTAGAGTTTCGGACAACACTCTAAAGATTACCGCACACGTTCTAAGTAAGATCACATCTTCGCTGCAGAGACACAATGTAGATCCATCATCGCTCAATGTGTTCAATGGATTCCTGATGGCGGATACCAACTTCGCATCAGTGGCCCCGATAGACATTTTATTGGGGAGCGACTACGTTTGGGCCACCCTAACCGGCCAAAAGATGCACGACAACATGAGCAATCTTATTGCCATATCTTCAATATTTGGATGGGTCATCACATCGGTTGGAGTTAATCAGTCTCCAACAACTACAACTCTATTCTCCACATGCAATATTGACACTACACTACAACGATTTTGGGAGATAGAAGAAGTAAGCTACGCACACAAGGATCCCGACGAAGACAAGGTGGAAAAACATTTCCTCGAAACTCACAAAAGGGATGACGCTGGAAGGTATATAGTCGAGCTACCTTTCAAAATAGCAAACCCGAAATTTGCAGACACGTTACACGGAGCGCAATCCCGCTTCATGGCTGTAGAAAGACAACTACAGCGCAATCAGGATTTACGAGAAAGGTACATCAAGTTTATGCAGGAATACATCAGTCTTGGCCATATGCACGAAATCAGAACACCAAGCTTCGATTCAGGCAATTTCTTCTATTTGCCGCATCATCCTATAGTTGGGCGAAAACTTAGGGTCGTATTCGACGGGTCATTTAAGGACTCCAACGGAGTTGCACTAAATGACGTATTACACATTGGGCCTAGTATTCAACGCAATCTCTTTTCCGTATGCCTACGCTTCAGAATGTATAGATCATCAAAACTATCAACGTATTGTTTGGCGAGAGCATCCATCAGCGCCTCTTAAGCACTATCAATTAGACACTGTAACTTATGGAACCGCTTGTGCACCATACCTGGCTGTACGAGTGTTAGAACAACTGGCATATGATCACAAGGAGCAATGTCCTACTGCATCGAAAATCCTTTTGGAGGACTTCTACGTAGACGATGTACTTACTGGATCGAACAACGAGAATGAGCTAATAGCTATTAGGAATGAGTTATTAGAACTCATGTCTCACGCCAAATTGGAACTCGACAAGTGGGTGTCCAATTCATCAAGTATCTGCAGACGCAAATCCAGCACCGAACGAGAAGAAGAAGCAGTAACGGGTCTTGGAATTTACTGGAATTCAATCGACGATCAGCTGATGTGCAAGACAGGCTTGACATCAAATCCGAATTGTACAAAAAGGCAAATCCTATCAGATGTTGCGCGTATCTTTGACCCTCTTGGCTTATTATCGCCGATTGTGGTTCAATTTAAAATCATGTTTCAACAGTTATGGCTATTGGCCCTGGGCTGGGACACAAAGCTTCCACCAAACATTGCCGAACCATGGCTAAAAAAGCTGAGAGTACCACGATTTGTTCCCAACAGGGAGGACTCGATTGGACACGCCTTTTCCGACGCATCAACCAAGGCATATGCTGCTGCCGTTTACTGTAGGTTTCGACATGAAGACGGAAAATATTCGGTTTTATTGGTGGCTGCCAAAACTAGGGTAGCACCACTGAAACAACAATCACCACCACGGTGAGCTTTGTGGAGCATGTGGAGCATGGAGCTTTGTGGAGCATTGCTGCTAAGTCGCCTGGTACGATCACTCAAGGATGGTTTACGACACAAGGATATACAAGTTTACGCTTGGTGTGATTCACCAATTGTATTAGCCTGGTTATCACGTAAGCTCAAAGGAAAACCCCGCAGATTGTGCATCGAGGGGAATGACGGCTACTCAGCTTATGGAATTTCACCTCTGGTGGAACGGACCAACTTGGCTACACGATGAAGATGAGTATATAGTCAAAATTCAAAACTCAGAACTCTCTTTGAATATTTCAGAAAGCCATGCACAAGACGAATTGAAGACCACAGCCATGCTCACTTTGAAGGAGATGGACAATTCATTATCAGAATTTGACGAACTAGTCCACCGCGCCTCATCCTGGCGAAGGCTGGTACATACCGTGGGCTATGTTTTACGTTTTATTCAAAGACTGAAAGAACCACGAAAACGAGTCGAATCCACGATACTGTCATTTGAAGAAATCAAGGCAGCACAAGTAGTATGCCTGCGGAACGCACAGGCGTGCTTTGGAGATGACAGAAGGCTTCTACAAAAGGATCAACCACTGCGAAACAGGTCGCAGTTATTCAAGCTAACCCCGTACATTGGACAGGATGGTCTGCTACGAGTTGGAGGCCGTTTGAGGCAGTCCCAATTACCAGAAGAAGTCAAACACCCGATATTACTCCCTAAGGCACACCACATTACGAAGCTAATCCTGGAACACGAGCACTGGGTAAACTTACATCCAGGCACATCTGCACTGTTTGTAATAGTTCGCCAACGATATTGGATAATTGGAGCACGCAACCTTATAAGAAAGGTCACCCACAGCTGTATCAGATGCTTTCGTCAAAGACACCATACTACGCATCAACTCATGTCCGACTTGCCAAGTATCAGAATCACACAATCACTTCCCTTTGTCAATTCTGGATGTGATTTCGCTGGACCAATTACTCTCAAGGATCGAAAGGGTCGCAACGCTAAGAAGGCAAAGGGATACATATGCCTCTTCGTGTGCCTCGTCACCTCGGCACTGAATCTGGAACTAGCCACTAATCTCAGCACGAAGACATTTCTGGCAGCTCTGAGAAGATTCATGTCGCTCCGAGGAAAATATGCACAAATCTACAGTGATAATGGCAGGAACTTTGTCGGAGCAAGGCGAGCATTGGACGAGATGCAACAACCCCTGGCATCTTCACAGCATAAGGATCGAGTCTCGCAGACATTGGCAGATGAAGGCATTAAATGGGTCTTCATTCCACCGTACGCACCTCACTGGGGAGGAAAGTGGGAGTCTTCCGTAAGATCAGTCAAGCTTCACCTGCGCCGCGTCATTGGCAACACTATCCTAACGTTTGAACAGATGCACACCCTATTAGCACAAATAAGTGCAGTGGTAAACTCAAGACCACTGTACTATACACCCGACACCGACGTCACATATCTGTCTCCAGCACACCTGTTGATAGGCAGATCATTCACAACAATTCCCGAAGGCGACATGAGCCACATACAGGAAAATCGACTGGACTACTGGCAGGGAGTTCAAGCACTATACCAAGGATTCTGGAAGCGCTGGCACCAGGAATACCTAACTACGCTACAGCATCGCCCCAAGTGGGGAACCCCGCAACCCAATGTGGAATTGGGATCAGTTGTTCTCATCAAGGATTCAAATACTCCGCCAGCAGCCTGGCCACTTCCAAGGGTCATCTCAACTCACACAGGAACAGATGGTAGAGTTCGTGCTGTCAAATTGAAAACTGCTTCAGGAGAAGCATCTCGCCCTATAACCAAGATCGCAGTTTTACCAAGTTCAGAAACGATGTTTCAGGGCGGGCCGGGATGTTGAGGAACGGAATGCATTTGGGCCACTTTGTATCTATTCATGTTCCTGAGATTTAGGCAACATGAATCTTATTTCCCCTTAAGAATATTGTTAGAAATTCTATATACAAATAACCATGCGTCGCCATTTTCTTATATACTTAATAATTTCCCTTTCTCACACATATGTAAATCGATGTATGTATACCTAAGGCATCAATGCGCTGCGTCGCATTTAGTTTATTCAGTTATTTCTTAACCGTCAATCAATAAACACCACAGAATTCATATACAGTCCACTGAGAAGCAGTTTCATTTCTGACCAAATATTATCTAGTATTTGACATTTTAGGTGTCAACTCTTCCCCCCTTAAACGCGGGCGTCCTCGTTTGCAACGTAGAAGAGAACAGGGTTAGGTGGGGTTGGATCCGCCGGTGTTTATGTTTAATTCTTTGATTAATTGAAGGGAGAGGACTTCGTTAATTTTAGGGTTTACCGCTGACAGTTGGAAAAGCGGAGGTTCGGGGTCTACCACAGTGACCTCTTCCGTCCTATAGATGTACCGTGGAGTTCCTGTGGTGGATGATGAAGGATCCTTGAAGATTAAGGTTCTTTCCGTCCAAAGACACCATTCCGTTAAAGTCGTTCAGCATCAGTGTTCCTGGTAGTAATTCCTCAAAATTAGGCACATGTTGGCTGTTGATCCGGTGGTCTTAGGTTTAATAGAGCGCTCACGCAAGTGTCGTTGCTTAAATCTAACAGTTTATCCTTAACACAAATGGTTCTATCGTTATGCGATTCACATGGTTTTGATATCACGAATAGTTCCTTTTTACATTCTAACAAGTTTTCATATTTTATGTCATATATGGGCTTTTTTTACTGCTTTGAATAATAGGGTTCTACAGAATTCATTACTTATTATTGGGATACCTATGATATACAGAAGAGCTTTATTATTCGATGCAAGTTTGACTTTTGAAAATTCTAGTAATTCTTCCATATTAATAAACAGATTGTTTCCTTTATTAAAAATTTGTTCTAAAATATTGGTTCCTATTTTTGAGAATATAAAAGAGTTTATAATATTTGTTTTCGGCAAGTTATTGCATGTAGTATATTAGATATTTCTTCTTTTCCTATTGAAATTCTATATCTGAGGATATTTGCCTCTTCATTAATTATTTCGTTTGAATTTTTAGTTTGTTTTTTTTTAATGGCATTCGTTACGTTACTTATTTGATTAATTTTCTCACTTAATTTTTATACCCTTGCAGAGGGTATTATAATTTTGGTCAAAAGTGTGCAACGCAGTGAAGGAGACATCTCCGACCCTATAAAGTATATATATTCTTGATCAGGATCACCTCCTGAGTCGATATGAGCATGTCCGTCTGTCCGTCTTTCTGTCTGTCTGTCTGTTTCTACGCAAACTAGTCTCTCAGTTTTAAAGCTATCGAGTTGAAACTTTGCACACCCTTCTTTCCTTTGCAGGCAGTACATAAGTCGGAACGGCCGGGATCGGTCGACTATATCCTATAGCTGCCATATAACTGATTGATCGGAAATGCCATAACTTCGTTGTTTTTTAAGTTAGAAGGATGGCAATTTCTATGGATTCTAATTTGGGCCAATTCGATCTGCCAAATTTCATAAGGATCGGCCGTCTATATCCTATAGCTGCCATATAACTGATTGATCGGAAATGCCATAACTTCGTTGTTTTTCAAGTTAGAAGGATGGGATTTTCAATGGATGCCTCTTTTGGCAAAATAATTCCAAATGCCAAATTTCATATGGATCGGCCGACTATATACGATCCGTTATATATCTAATAATATAAGACTCAACTGGAAGGGTATAGAAACTTCGGCTCCGCCCGAAGTTAGCTTTCCTTTCTTGTTTTTAGTTTGAGAAGGTTTTGTTTTATCTGATTTAATTCGTAAGACAGGTAGGGTATAAGATAGGTAGGCTACCTGTTTTTGTTTTATTTTTTCCCTAAAGGAATCGAATCACCGCAGAGTTTAAGGCGCGTTCGTTGTCCATTACTGCCCACTTGGGCATGCCGAATGCTATCAGCATTTCTCTCAAAGGTGCTTTTATGTCCTCGGAGGCCCTTGAGTTTATTATCTTGATTTGGGCGCATTTTGAGAACTTGTCGATACCAGTTAGAATATTATTTTTTTCTGTAATATAAATGTCTATGTGGATGATTTCTCTTGGGTACTTAGGGAGTTGGTTGGATTGCCCCCTTCGGTGGGTGTCTATCGTATTTGGATTCTCTACATGTTTGACAGGATTGGACTATTGCCTGAATTTTCTTTTGAGCTTGTGGGTATTTTTTAAGAATTTGTATTTTGTTTTCGTTTGCGTGTCTGTGGGCGCAAAGGGTGTTCTAATGTAATGATCTGATTCTGGGTTGTTTCTGATGGTACATCTTTAACTTGATTACTAGTAAACCTAACTTTGTAAGACTTGAAGTGCGTAGGATAAATAGTTTGAATTTTTCCCATTATTTCTTCTGAAGTGTAGATACCATTGATAATTCTGGGATCTAATCGGGCTCGGAGTATATTAATGATTTCCTGTTCTGTGTAAGAAATCTTTTTTATTATATGGCGATGAAAAGTTGGAAATGGAATTTTGAAGTTATACGCATCTGTGTTTTCTTTTAATAAGAAAATTTGGTTTTTAAATGCGTTGATCGGGGCTTCTACTGAGAATATTAGATTATGTGAGGAACTTTCGTCGCTGTGGATTGTAGAGTCTGAATGGATTGAATTAACTTCTGGTCGGGCTCTGGATAGGGCGTCTGCTACTACGTTAGCTACACCGGCTACTTGGATTTAATTTCTGGGCTGTATTCACCTCAGGTTAACGTGGCGTGAACGAATAGACTGGTCTACGTCCATGAGTGTTGGCTTTGGTTGGGGTCTGGGAGGTGGGTTGGGGTTAAAGAAAGCTTGCGCTCCTGGTTGATTTGTCTGAGTTTGGTTGAGTGGGTTAGGTCGGTTTGGTGTTGTTTCAAATATCCTTGGTGGGATTGCGGGTTTTTTTACTTGGCTTGGGTAATAGTACAGATTTGAAAATTTGTTTTGGTCATTCGGGGTAGGGCTTGAGGTGGATACCCCCTAGTGGATACTAAGTTATCTCTTCTGGGGTGTTTGGCATTCCTAGTGTTCTGATTCTCTATTAGGTTGCAAAGATGTAATGCATGTCCTAAGTCGTGGGGCTCTTTAATAGCCAGAAGTTGGGAAAGATTGCCGTTCAGGCCTCTTACAAATGTATCCAGTGCTTTCTCTCTATACAGTGCTGTTAGTGCCTGTATAGTTTCCTGAGATGCTTCGAGATTCCCAATTTGGTTCAAAATCATAGAAAGTTGTTGGTATACGGCTTGATAGAATTCAACTATCGAGTTTCTGCCTTGGTTAAGTGCATACAACTGATATTCTAGTGTCTTTAGGTCTCTCCTATCAGCAAAGTGTGCAGTCAGACACTTCGATATTGCCTCCCAGTCCAAGGTTGTGTGATAGGACTCGAGGACAGCATCTGCTTGACCGACGATTTTGTTCCTAATTGCTAATATTATGCCGTAATATTTTGGGGACCCCTTTCTACTGTCATAAATTTTTAAAACCCTTTTTACACTTTTCTTCCAAGACGAATATTCGGTCTTGTTTCCGGAAAAATCTTTAAGTGTCCGCACTATGTCCGGTAATTTATCTAACTTGCCAATATTGTGGGCTAGTTCCCTTTTAATTATTTGGTCTGAAAAGTTTGAAAAGTCCTTGTTTGGATTAATGATTTCCTTTACCAACCCAGCTAGGTTCTCTTGAACTATGACCCTAATTTTCTCTTTAATGTCTTTTTCCGTCAGTAGTTTTGAACTCGTCCTTACAGAGGACGAAGGTCCTGCAAGATTTCCAGTAATATTGTTTTCCTATGTAACACCATTCCCTGCATACCAGCAACATTATATTCCCATATTTAGATCTCGCCCTTGGGTCTTTTGGGATGTGTGCCAACATTTTGGCGGCCCCGCGGCCTGTATCTGGTTAGGTTAGTATCGCATGTATGTTTTCCACTTCCATACGTAATTCCGGATGTCTCTGTGCATCCCTGCCTACAGGTATCTTGATGCTGCTTTAGCAATTGTTTCCTCCTGCTTAGGTGTCCAGCCGTCGATGCATCGTGTTTCTCTTTCAGGACCTGCTGTTACAAGTCCACCTGTATGCAGAATTCCACGTCGCCACTTCTTCACTTCTGGCTCTATGCGGGACGTGGCGGTAAATCAGTCCTGTTCTTCTGTGTAATTCGGTTACTTTTTTTGAGTTTTCCCTTAGTTTCTCTCTCAGCGTGCTTATTTTTCGATTGCTGTGGCGCTCCTTAGCTTTTCCATTAATGGCTGGCGGGAAAGTGCGTCTGCGACCACATTAAGCTTACCCTGATTATCTGGTTATGATTATGTCAGACTTATATTCCTTCAGGTAGGACCTTACCTGCCTAATCGTCCATACTAGATCCCATACTTAATTATCCCCCCTATTAAAGCCTACCAGCGTTAGGGATTACACGATCGCCCTCCTCTGTGTCCTGCATTAGGAACACACCTACGTCGTAGTCGCTGGCACCCATTTGTAGCAAGAATACCTTTGCAAAATCTGGGCATGCCCTTGGAGGCCGAGCTAGCAATACCAAACTAGGAAGGTACCGATTTGTGCTAGCCCTGAAAGGGATCCGGCGTCCGCGTAGCAACATTAGAAATCCAAGATCAAGCAGGAACAAAGGGGGTACGAAAAGGCACCCGCCAGCGGGAGTGTGTCGTGATACTGGAAAGATGAATAAATGACAGGAATCAAATCAAGAGGATTAACGGCGGAAACCAAATCATGGAGTATTGACGGGCGCTTCTGATGCTAGATAAGGAGAACCACTGGAGTGATTCGGTACTAAATCTTTTAAGGGAGCTGGTGGTGTAGAGTTGGAGGACCGCCTTTGGGAGTGAAACACAATCAAGCAGGAAAGCTTCCTTCCAGTTTCTGAAAGTGGTAGGCTGAAGGACACCCATGTGTAAGTTCGACAGTCTCATAGTCAAGTGCGAAAAAAAATCGAGTGCGAAAGGATCCGTGGTCCGTGGCGCAAGGATCCCCGTCTGTAATTTCGGCAGCCGTTGAGCTGTACACGAATATAAAAAAAGTGTGAAAGGGTACGTGGTCCGTTGTGCAGGTAAGGTGGTATCGAAGCATACAAACCGGGGACACCACGGTCCGACGCTTAGTCTCTAGTCTGCCACAAATTCTGCCGATGTGAGGCGACCAGTAGCGAACGTAACCGAATGTAGGTCCTGAGAGGTACGAAGGCCCTTCGTGAATCCGAACAGATATAGCCATTAGCCGAACCGGCTGCCAAGCACCATGACTGCATATCCTGCCAGTATGTCTATTGGCGATCAACCCGGAACGGTAACTGGTGGACGACGGGAGGGCACGTGTTGAGGGCGGAGCCGAGAGGAAGCCGTCGGAGGAGCAGACTTTGGTGAGATCAATTATTCAAATGTGTACAATTGTAAAGAAACAAGGTCTTTGAATAAAGGAGGCATTGGTGAAAAGAAAGCTATCTGTGTTATTTCTTGGCTCGGACAAATACGTCAAATAAATAAATTCGGCTTGAGGGGATTTATTAAAAACGTAATAATTAAAAAATTTGGCTTCCGTTATAATAACACAATTCGGATAGCAATTAAACAAGGCACCGACGAGAAAGGAAACTGAAAAATGTGACTACTATCCCCGACAGGTACCAATATCCAAATATCACAATGAGGAAACTTGCGTAAAGCCAAATTTTTCACAACGCTGGGCCTCGAGTCCAGCTGCCACCAAATAATTCTTGCTGAACGCAATCGTGAAGAAATTTCTTTTTCGCTAAAAAGAGGTAAATATCAGTTTAAAAGACCTTCATTTGGCCTCAAGAATTCGTCCAGCGTTGTTCCAAGGACTTTAGACGACATCCTTTAAGAGCAGATTTTCAAATTCAGCTTTGTCTACCTAGATGGCGTAATCATGTTCTGGGAGGCCAAAATCGTTCATATATATAAGTACGTAGTCTGGATGTCAGCACATACGATGCGAACATGATGGTGTCGCTTTTTAAATAATGTTTTGTTATAGTCACCATTAATAGTACCATAACGGGTCTAACAGGATGGGTCTGACGGGATGCTGTCGTGTTTATGTCTTTTGAGCTATGCCCAAAAATCGATGCCCTGTATCGATAGCAATACCCAAAAATCAAACGTTACCCTTCATACGTTAGCATTGAGACAAGATGACCAAAATTCAAGTGGCGGACATTTTTAGTGCCACGGATCCTTACCCCCGAGCACCATAGGGCACATACGTCACTCCAAGATAATGCGAAACTAGCCAACAAAATCGCAACAAATTGTAAAACCTGCGCGAAAGCAAAACACCTATACATCTTTACCAACACACTTGTCCAATTAAAATATATAAACATTTTTATTTTTTTTCTATCCACTTCGCGTAAGTTCTTGTTAGTTCTAAGCACAGCCAATGACTTAACTTTATTAAAAAAATAATTTTTTTTTGGTAATGGGCAATACACTCGAAAATAAAAAGATTTATTCCCTGGGCAGCTATAGGTCTACAATTCATAGTAAATAAGCTTTGAAAGTTGTATCAGGGATGCCAGATTCAGGGGACTTGCAAAGCTAATGATTTCCAACAAGAGTTTAATAGAGTCAAAGATCAAATCAATAAAATCGTGGCAACATTAATGATGTAAAGGTTAACTAATAATGTAATGGCAGAATGTAACAGCAATATTCACACGATGAAGAACTGATTCGTAGCAACAGGAGTTACCTTCTGCAAGCTCGCAGCGAATAGATCCTGACTCCACCAGCACCAAGATGGTCGCCCAGCCGAACAATCTTCAGCCATTCACCAACGTCGATAAGGAAATAATCATAATAAACCTTCGACTGATCTGATATGTATTCTGATACGTCTGACACACAGCTTATCACCTTCAATGACCGTGTAACTGTTAATTAAACCCAAATGATCAATCACGACATTGGCTCGCTAAAAATAACCACCAGCCAGGATTTTTTGAGTATTCCCTACCCTCACCGCTAACGCTAAAGTTGACTCCCCAGCCGCGAGGTATGCTTACGAACTGGAATCCAATAAGTATATTGGCAGTAGGCATGAGCACTAACTTAGCTTGGCGAACCACGGTCACGGCGGTGGTGAATGACCGAGATGGTGGGGTCGCAACGGAAACTGCATTAATAGGACCCGTACGTAGCATTGGACTTGTACGTAGCATTGGAAAAGCTAGAAATGGAAATGAGGAAAGTAATTGCACGTGGGGTAGCGCATCCGCGTGCGAAATGGACAACCTCTAGACAAACAAACAGTTCCTCAATTGTCGGTTGTTATACGATTGATATCGGCACGCCTGGTGCTGGTGGTTAGCTGGTGGATGCGTAGTTAAAGCAAAGGCCACGCTTTCAAACGTCTGCTCCAAGATCTTTGCTCCAAGAATCGAGCCTCTAGAGAGAATCCTCCTAATTGGCTTATGTGCAGGATACAGCAGGATTCTGGAGAATTACCTGGGTAACCAAGCATCCTTGTATGATGGTGATCGAGAACTCATGAGGGGCCGCATATAACCATTGGAACGGTCAGATAAATGTAGAAACTAATCCTGGCTCGACCACCATAGTTGGAGGATTTATATGAGGCTGGAAAATTGACGGTTACTAAAACGATCTTACTCACGGTTTCCGAAGCTGATTCCTGTCGATGGGAAATAAGCCACCTGAGCTTCTCTATTTTGGTTAGGTGGGCATGGCTGTCAATGGTGGTTTTGAACAGAGCGCAGAAATCCGGCCGAAAAATAAAGCTTCAATTTTACTAAAATTAAGCTCCTCTCACTCTTCCTCTAAGATTCCAGGGTCGCTTTCAAATTCACTAAAATTTAGCTCATCTTACGCTCATCCTCTAAGATTCCAGGGTCATAATGGTAGACTCCTCACAACGAATTACAGCATTGTCTATTTTGTCCTCAATCTCTATGCAGGTAATCTCACCTCTCCTCAGTCCTAAAAACGATCGCAATGAAAAGGCGCGAGATCACGTCGGGGTCACCAACGTTTAACGCTATAAGCTTTTTAATAGCGGCCGAATTAAAAATTTTCAAGTCCAATTTTAATCTTTATTAATGGATACATTTTAACTATAAAATAAGTGCAGCGGACGGGGAAACTCAATTATAATATATATACAATATAATCAAGAGAATTATTAAGAATTTGGACGCAGAAGCTCTATAAAAGCTCTCAAAAGCGCTTGCGCTATAAATAACAACAAAGCGCATGCGATACAAATAACAACAATGCGCATGTGAGCAAAACTTGTTTTGATTGTTTTTGATTATTTTGCTCATTTTTCCATTTTAAAATCTTCACTTGACGAGCCGTACAATGAGTATTCAAATCTTAAAATAAAATATTTTTTCAGTTTATCTGAACTTAATTTACATGCTTAATTTCATGCGAAAAGGTTTGTTGACATTTTATTGTAGTACCTTTCTATGGTTTGCGCTATTTCATTTCTGTCGAAGTATATTTAGATCTCTCTGAATGTTGTCATTCCGAACGTACCGAGTTGCACCGGAGTTGGTTCTGAGTATCTTTGCCAGAGTTATATGCCTGATTTCTACGCTGCTTTTACTGCAGCTCATCCACAACTGAGAGCCTTATGTCTATTTGTTGGTTTTAGAACTGAGTTTTAGACCTTGTAGTTGAGTTGTCTGTCAATGTGTACGCCAAGATACATTACTTCTTTCCCGTGTAATGTAAATCTAACGTGCTTACAGTTTTTCTCTTTGATTTGCATTTGCCCGAAGTGTACTTTTGCACAATTTGTACAATTTTCATTTTCCTTTAATTTGTATTGGATAATTTCTTTAAAATGGGGTTCCTATTGTAGGACGGTCATGCTGTTAATTTTTTGCTTAATTTTTTTAGGACCCAGTTTGTGACTCTTTTTTGTTTTCCGAAAAGATAACGGCACCGCCCACATGCATGGTTTCCTTATCTGGTCTCTTAAGAATCATCGATTTACTTTTGAAAAATGCTACCAGCATTATTGAATCCAAAAGGCAGACGGCACTCTTTCAAATCTGAGGTTGTTAGGATATTCAGTTTTTCCAAGGCTTGCCAAAATTAACTGCTGGCACTGCTGCCCTGGTAGAGATTAAAGAGCTCGTATGAGTTCGTGGCAGATTGCCTCCACGCTACATTTCTTCTACTTCATTATCACTCTCAACTTATTTTTAAATTTCCCTATACGGTCCCAGAAAGTTCACTAAAAATTTGAACTTTTGACACCCTAACTTACACGAAGTTTAATGCATATGGCCGAATATTCCGTTCGGCTGGCAGTACAAAAATAGGGGTTAAGTTCGCAAAATTCAAAATTGACAGCAACAAAAATTTTTTTTTTGTTCAAATTTGGTCAGTTTTTATTAAAGTTTCAAACATTTGTTCAAAATTACCTAAAAGTTATTATGCATATTTCTTTAATAAATGCATAACATTCATATTTTCAAAATTAAAAGTTTGTATTAAATTAAAAAGTTGCTTCATTTTTCTTTTTTAGTGGCTCTTTATCAGAAAAATCAGTCATTTTCGATTGTTTTGTGGCTTTTAAAGCTTTGGAATCGTGTAAGAACGTGGTTTTTAGCATGTTAAAAGGGGTATGGGAGCAAATTTGTAACCGTGTAAGACCGAGTTTGTGCTAAAAGAGTCCGTGTTAAGCGAGTGCCAAGTGTAATTAAACATTGTTATTATTACATTAACATTGTTATTATTAATAACATTCTTATTATTAATAACATTGTTATTATTAATAACATTGTTATTATTTTTTTTAAAACGTGTGAAAATCATATTCATTTTTGTCAATTGTAAAGCGCAATCAAATAAATGTAAAAAAGAACTGACGGAGTTAACTGTACACGCCACCTTGGCCAGAATTAAATTAGCTGATGCTGGGTTTGGCTGAAAGACATTTTCAAGATGGATAGCGAATGTTTTGGCTCTATAGGCGATGTGTATTTGGTTTGTGGCCGCTCGTATAGGCTAAGAAGCACAGGCGAGTGGACCTATGATAGTTCTGAAAATAAACTGGTGCTGATCAGATTACGTTGGCTGTTTTTCCTAAGTGTGGTCCGGTCCGCTTCTGGGATCTGTTGGTGATTATGTGGGTGAAGAATTGGAAACACAGTCCAGCCTTTTGCCAACTAATAGCCTTTTGCTAATCAAGGCCTTGTACAGTTGTCTCCCCTTGCAGAATCAAGACGATATCCCCAGTGCATGTGCTTAGCTTCATAGTCCCTGCTGCTATGTGTTCGCCTAGTGTGTTGAAGTAGTCCATAAACTGTGCTTCGGTTATTGGGAAACGCGGAAGATATAATACAGCCAGAGCTAATACAGCTAGAGTCAAATTTCGATCATACGTTTGTAGATTAATATTAAGTTAGCCCACATGTTAACCCAAAAAAACAGGCAAAGACTAGTGAGTCTGGAGAAGAATCGAAGACGGTGCAGATGGTGAGCCAGACCATCCGTCCGGCCAAGCAAACTATGCAGTGTCCGGGTGGACCCCGCCCCAATCTAGGGGTGGCCAGATGAAAAATGCCAAATCGGCCAAAACTTCCGCGGAGTGGCTGAAGAAGGTGAAATGGGCTAAAGGTGTCCTTCCAGAATATACCCCCAGCTCCGAAGCAGGAGCCAAAACTATACTCCACAAGATCCAAGATCACATAGAATCTGTACAAAAAAACTTCCTGACTTTTGCTCTTAAGGGACTTAATTGGGATGCAAATCTTTACCTCCATTCTTATCGTAGTAGAGTTTTACTAATCAACTTACCATCATTAGCAAACCGTAGAACGATGCTGGGTGTCATGTTTCTATATAATCTTATTTATGGAAATGTAGACAGCCAGCATTTACTAACACGCTTAAATTTTAACGTTCCTAGTAGAAGGACTAGAAACTTTCGTCCTCTACTCCTCATGTTCGGACTACAATGGTCTCTACCACATCTTGTCACCTTGCTCTACTAACAATCTTAAATCGCTTATATTAACCGCCTTATCTGTGCAACACTCTTCCTCGTGATATCTTTCTCCTACTTTTCCGTACGTCACGCGGCAGCGTCCCTCGGTCGGTTGGACGGGAGGTGGTCCCAATCCCAAGCAGTCCTTCAAAGAGATTGCGAAAAGCCTGCCGCTTTGCCATAGGTCCTCCGGGCACATCTCGGGATTATCGACAGGGACGGCAAAGTCCCATGGGTTAGTGGAGATGGGTGCTCGTATCGTTAAATGTAACTTTTCAATGGTTTCATATAACTCGATTAATTTTTTTTGTCTTTTACTTAGAGCTAATACAAATTTAAAAATAATGATTTCAACATTTTGTCATAGGAACTTGAAATATACTGAAGGAAAATATAAACTAATGTAATTTTCTGGTGGTGGCATAAGTATTTTGACAAGTACCTTTTAATATGAATACAAAAGTTTTAACATAAAAAAATAAAGATAAAAAATAATTTCCTATGGTTTCAATGGCTTTTTGCAGGCATCGCGTTACAGAATGGATTAAATTATGGATGATCTCTGGCGATATCTCAACCCAAAGGTAAGTGATCTTAGAAATTGTCTCCTCTTTGGTTTTATTCAACCCAACTGTTTGTTGGGACTTGTGAAAACATCGAATAGCGTAATTATTACTAATTAATTCTCTCAGTGTAACTAGCCGCAGCGGTCTACTAATTGCCCGTTATCAACTGTTCCATATTCTTTGATTCTCCCAGATTCGCATGCGCTCAATCCCAGATTGTTGTTCTTTTGTAACGCATGCACTCTATCTATAGAACCAGAACTTCATCAGAACTCTTTTTGCTTATGAAAATATGGAGATGCTTAAAAAAACAGTCCTTTAAGCTTGTTTGCTTTTGTAATATATGGTCACAGGCGCTTAGTACCTAATATTTTTAAATTACACATGTCAATATGTTTTTTAAACTTTTTAATTTGGTAGTGCCATTGGCATTGACTGTTTGTTTAGGCGTTAAACTCTGCTATCGTTGAAAATCTGGTAACCAAACTTAGCTCTGCCGTTTTAGCTTGTCGTTTTACCTGTTATTTAATAATTTTTAAAAACTTTCTGTTTTAATAACAATCTTGAATATTGATGAATATTAAAAACAGAACTTGCTTGATTCTCACGTGCTAAAAGAGTGAAAACATTTCTTTAAAGATGCTGTCGCCAAAAAATAATTCTGGCCTACTTGACCTTGTTCCCTTGTAAAGTATGGTTTTTCCCCCCCATTTTGAGAATCTGTTCGTGGTTGCAATCAGGTGTCCTACGTAATGGCCTCTGGGCCTGTCTAAGATGTTTCTCCTCTACGGAATCGGCATACTATTTTGGGCAAAATAATAACTGAACGATCGGAATTAGCATAACTTTGGTGTTTTTTAAGCTAGAATGATGGGACTTTTTACGGATTTGGACATTTTGAGTATTTTGGGCAATATAATCCGAACAGTCAAATTTTATAAGGATCGGCCGACTATATCCTATAGGCGCCATATATCTGAACGATCGGAAATGGAATAATCTTAACTGCTAGGGTATATCAACATGGGCTCCGCCCGAAGTTAGCTTTCCTTTCTTGTTTTTTTACAGTCTTCTGTGCGGTTCAGAACAGACCGTCCTAGGGTACAAGTTTTAAAATGATAATTTTATTTTTCCTCACGTCTTCGAGGCTTTGAGATCTTGTCGGGGTCTTCGGCTCGGTTAGGCGCCAAATAAGGTTATAGAATACTGCAGCGTATCTGCCCACAATATTCTCCACCTGCACAACTCCTGCAGGGGAGTTACGCCGTAGCACGCTCACGGATGTGTTGGTTCTGATGCACCGTTGCGGCAAGTTGCTGCCCACAGCGGCCGGTCACTCGATAGGTGCGTCTGCAGTCGTGTAGCGATGTCTCCTTCACTGCTTTGCACACTTTTGATCAAAATTACAATACCGCCTTTAAGGGTATAAAATATGATTTATATTTGAAGTTAACAGAGTTTTATATTTAATTTTATTATTTTATTTAAAAATGGTAAAAAAAAAATTAAAAAAAAAAAAGCGTTCGTTCATCCGCAAGTATTTATTGTTTAAAAGATTTGAGTTGTATTGTTTAAAAGTACTTTTTGAGTTACGTTTCGCACCGACTTGAAAAAGTTGTTTTGAGAAAAACGCGTCTAAAGTTTTAAAAGCAATTGAAAGTATATAAAGAGAAAGAAACTAGAAAATCGGTATCTCAGCGAGCTTTAGTCCGATCGAAATGAAACTTTCACAGGATGTTCCTGAGATAATGTTCTATTATATAACAATTATTTTGTATTTTATATATAAGTTAACACCTAAAATGCCAAATACTAGATAATATTAATAAAACGCTAAGTCCAAGCACATGAGTTCTTAATAACAACTGCAAAAGAGCTTACATAACCGCATTGAGGGCACCGTGCACCGGATGCAATATGATGCCGTGGCACCAGTAAGGGTCACACGGATCGAAAGACTCGTGCGCTGAGTAAGCATTGATTAAGCTTGCGATCGTGGGAAAGCCAAAAGAAAGAAAACACCCAAATATTTGGCAAAGCTCACCGAACTTAATGGCAAGTGCATCCACCAACAACACAATGCACTTGCATTGACCAATTAGCAATGAAGATATGGACTAAAGCTACAGCAACAACATCAGCTACCAATGACATCGAGGGACGCCAGCAGCTGCAGCAACTGCGACCGAGATCGCGGCAGCGATGGAGCAACGCATAGGTGTAATTATTAATTATAAGAATCATAATTATCAGTTCCAATCCGATACTCGAATAAACAAAACGTGAAAAGATTTATTTCTTTTTTTTAAGAATATTAAAAAAATCTTTTTAACTGGCGCCCGAGCAGGGACCTGGTGAAAAACCGCGAAACCGCGTTTCGAATCTCGTTCAGATCGGTAAAAAAACCCCGACATTCGGCTATATCTTCAATTAATTAAGAAAACGCCAAACACCGCGATTCGGAAGTGCAAAAGTGCCGTTAAAAAAGAAACGCTACAATGCACTCCTAAAGGAATTTTACCTAGCGGAAAAACCAGGCTCCAATTTTTATCGCCGTGATCCCTTCAGTACCCGTTCAGAGGGAACGTGATCCAGGTATAGGGGAGGCTCCGTAGTAAACCCACACACAGGAGGAATCGTTGCTGCGTGGGACAAAAAGGAATCAGGACGAAATGGAATCGTCACGATAGCACGCCGAAATGATTTTAACTTGAGCTAGTTAAGAAATATTTGAAACCAGAAAAATTCGTAAGAAGCCATAAGAAAAAGTATAATATTAAAAAGGATATAAAAAAATAATAAATTATTACAAATTAATAACATATGCTCCAACTGAAACCGTACGAAGATTTAAACTAGAATGTTTAGAAAAAAATTAAATATAATTCCTTTGACATCCGATCAACTAACACTCATAAGACCATTAACGACCATCCATTAAAAACCTCATTAAAATGACTGAACAGGACTTGGTAGATAGGATGGGAAATCTTGCAGGACCTTCGTCCTCTGTAAGGACGAGTTCGAAACTACTGACGGAAAAAGACATTGAATAGAAAATTAGGGACATACTTCAAGAGAACCTAGCTGGGTTGGTAAAGGAAATCATTTATTCAAACAAGGACTTTTCAAACTTTTCAGACCAAATAATTAAAAGGGAACTAGCCCACAATATTGGCGAGTTAGATAAATTACCGGACATAGTACGGACACTTAAAAATTTTTCCGGACACAAGACCGAATATTCCGAGCCGAATAAAAAAAAAATTCCGACCGAATAAAAATTTATGACAGTAAAATGGGGTCCCCAAAATATTACGGAATAATATTAGCAATTAGGAACAAAATCGTCGGTCAAGCAGATGCTGTCCTCGAGTCCTATCACACACCCTTGGACTGAGAGGCAATATCGAAGTGTCTGACTGCACACTTTGCTGATAGGAGAGACCTAAAGACACTAGAATATCAGTTGTTTGCACTTAACCAAGGCAGCAACTCGATAGTTGAATTCTATCAAGCCGTATACCAACAACTTTCTATGATTTTGAACCAAATTGGGAATCTCGAAGCATCTCAGGAAACTATACAGGCACTAACAGCACTGTATAGAGAGAAAGCACTGGATACATTTGTAAGAGGCCTGAACGGCAATCTTTCCCAACTTCTGGCTATTAAAGAACCCCACGACTTAGGACATGCATTACATCTTTGCAATCTAATAGAGAATCAGAACACTAGGAATGGCCAAACACCAAAAAACATTTACCCCAGAAGAGATAACTTAGTACCCACTAGAGGGTATCCGCCACAAGCCCTACCCCGAATGACCAAACCAAATTTTCAACCAAATCTGTACCAAGCCAAGTAAAAAAACCCGCAATCCCACCAAGGATATTTGAAACAACACCAAACCGACCTAACCCACTCAACCAAACTCAGACAAATCAACCAGGAGCGCAAGCTTTCTTTAACCCCAACCCACCTCCCAGACCCCAACCAAAGCCAACACCCATGGACGTAGACCAGTCTATTCGTTCACGCCACGTTAACTATATGAATAGACCTCAGGACAACAATTTTGTAGGGCAACGACCCCTGAGCAGCACAAATGTTCAAAATACTAATAAAATTCAACGCCAGTTCAATATACAACCAGAAGTAGATGAGGAACAAGAGTATTTTCAGTCATCGGAAGAGAATGGAATAAACGAGCTGGATGAAGAAGCTTCATGGCAAGCGGAATCCGAACAACAGGAATCCATTGATATGTCAGAATTATATTTTTCAGAATAAACCGTTCCTCCTTACCCTATTTAAAGGTAACTATCGGGAACGGCAAAACTCTGAAATTATTAATTGACACCGGCTCAAATCAAAATTACATTCAAGCGAAACTAGTACTAAGACCTAAACCCAATAGTAACAACTTTACAGTAAATTCAGTAGGAGGGAATAACGAAATAAAACAACATACAATAGTTAAACTTCCCAACATATCAGATACCCCACTAAAATTCTTTCTATTAGATACACTGAAAACCTTCCATGGAATTCTAGGTAACGACACTATGAAAAAGCTAGGGGCAATAATAGATGTTAAAAATGATATTCTGCTGTTAGAAAATAATAGGAAAATTAAAATCCACCAATTAGAGGCACAAGCCGTAAACAAGATTGGACCAACAGACGAACATATGACAGAAACTCAAAGAGAAATAATCAAAAAATTTATCGACACCCATAAAAACCTTTTCGCCGATCCTGAAACGAAACTAACTTACACTACCAGAGTTGTAGGAGAAATTAGAACTTCCTCCGATACCCCTGTCTACGGAAAGCACTACCCATATCCGGCATCGCTTAGGCAAGAAGTAGAACAACAAATTCAAGAAATGCTGCAGGATGGCATTATTAGACCCTCACGGTCACCCTATAATGCACCAGTTTGGGTAGTCCCGAAAAAAACCGACACTAATGAAAAACAAAAATACAGGCTAGTTATTGATTATAGAAAGCTCAATGAGGTAACAATATCCGATCGGTACCCCATTCCTGAAATAGGCGAAATAATCGCGCAATTAGGAAACAATAGATTCTTCTCAGTACTAGACTTAAAAAGTGGATTTCATTAAATAAAGAGTCAGACATGGAAAAAACTGCATTCGCAGTGAATGGAGGCAAACACGAATTTACCAGATTACCATTTGGATTAAAAAATTCACCAGCCATATTTCAAAGAGCTTTAGATGACATTTTGCGAGAACACATAGGGAAAATCTGTTATGTGTACGTGGACGACATCATCGTTTTCAGCAAAACAGAAAACGATCATGCGGAAAACTTGAACAAAGTGTTTCTAACATTACATAAAGCCAATATGAGGAAACATCGGAAAAATCAAGACAATTAAAAACTTCCCAATACCTAAAACACTAAAGGAACTTCGATCATTTTGAGGAATGACAAGCTATTATAGGAGATTTATTAAAGATTATGCGAAGATTGCGAAACCTTTAACTGCCCTCTTAAGGGGAGAAGAAGGACGCGTATCCAAACGCGTATACAAGTCAAGCAGAATAGCTATTAACCTAGACAAAGAAGCATCGGGTGCATTCGAAAAACTTAAAAACACACCTATATCTAGGGGTGTAACATTAGCGTACCCAGACTTCACGAAGGAATTCCAATTGACCACAGGCGCATCAAATTTTGCCATAGGAGCCATTTTAGAACAGAACTATAGACCAATAACATTCAGAAAAATTCATAAGAAGCCATAAGAAAAAGTATAATATTAAAAAGGATATAAAAAAAAAAATAAGATTAAGGAAATCCCAACCAAATAACACAAATTAATAACATATGCTCCAACTGAAACCCTACGAAGATTTAAACTAGAATTTTTAGAAAAAAATTAAATATAATTCGTTTAACATCCGATCAACTAACACTCATAAGACCATTAACGACCATCCATTAAAAACCTCATTAAAATGACTGAACAGGACTTGGTAGATAGGATGGGAAATCTTGCAGGACCTTCGTCCTCTGTAAGGACGAGTTCGAAACTACTGACGAAAAAAGACATTGAATAGAAAATTAGGGACATACTTCAAGAGAACCTAGCTGGGTTGGTAAAGGAAATCATTTATTCAAACAAGGACTTTTCAAACTTTTCAGACCAAATAATTAAAAGGGAACTAGCCCACAATATTGGCGAGTTAGATAAATTACCGGACATAGTACGGACACTTAAAGATTTTTCCGGAAACAAGACCGAATATTCGTCTTGAAAAAAAGTGTAGAAAGGGTTTTAAAAATGTATGACAGTAAAATGGGGTCCCCAAAATATTACGGAATAATATTAGCAATTAGGAACAAAATCGTCGGTCAAGCAGATGCTGTCCTCGAGTCCTATCACACACCCTTGGACTGGGAGGCAATATCGAAGTGTCTGACTGCACACTTTGCTGATAGGAGAGACCTAAAGACACTAGAATATCAGTTGTTTGCACTTAACCAAGGCAGCAACTCGATAGTTGAATTCTATCAAGCCGTATACCAACAACTTTCTATGATTTTGAACCAAATTGGGAATCTCGAAGCATCTCAGGAAACTATACAGGCACTAACAGCACTGTACAGAGAGAAAGCACTGGATACATTTGTAAGAGGCCTGAACGGCAATCTTTCCCAACTTCTGTCTATTAAAGAGCCCCACGACTTAGGACATGCATTACATCTTTGCAGCCTAATAGAGAATCACCAGGAATGGCCAAACACCAAAAAACATATACCCCAGAAGAGATAACTTAGTACCCACTAGAGGGTATCCGCCTCAAGCCCTACCCCGAACGACCAAAACAAATTTTCAACCAAATCTGTACTATTACCCAAGCCAAGTAAAAAAAACCCGCAATCCCACCAAGGATATTTGAAACAACACCAAACCGACCTAACCCACTCAACCAAACTCAGACAAATCAACCAGGAGCGCAAGCTTCCTTTAACCCCAACCCACCTCCCAGACCCCAACCAAAACCAACACTCATGGACGTAGACCAGTCTATTCGTTCACGCCACGTTAACCTGAGGTCTATATGAATAGACCTCAGGACAACAATTTTGTAGGGAAACGACCCCTGAGCAACACAAATGTTCAAAATACTAATAAAATGCAACGCCAGTTCAATATACAACCAGAGGTAGATGAGGAACAAGAATATTTTCAGTCATCGGAGGAGAATGGAATAAACGAGCTGGATGAAGAAGCTTCATGGCAAGCGGAATCCGAACAACAGGAATCCATCGATATGTCAGAATTATGTTTTTTAGAATAAACCGTTCCTCCTTACCCTATTTTAAGGTAACTATCGGGAACGGCAAAACTCAGAAATTCTTAATTGACACCGGCTCAAACCAAAATTACATTCAAGCGAAACTAGTACCAAGTCCTAAACCCAATAGTAACAAAAAATTTACCGACACCCATAAAAACCTTTTCGCCGATCCTGAAACTAAACTAACTTACACTACCAGAGTTGTAGGTGAAATTAGAACATCCTCCGATACCCCTGTCTACGGAAAGGACTACCCATATCCGGCATCGCTTAGATAAGAAGTAGAACAACAAATTCAAGAAATGCTGCAGGATGGCATTATTAGACCCTCACGGTCACCCTATAATGCACCAGTTTGGGTAGTCCCGAAAAAAACCGACACTAATGAAAAACAAAAATACAGGCTAGTTATTGATTATAGAAAGCTCAATGAGGTAACAATATCCGATCGGTACCCCATTCCTGAAATAGGCGAAATAATCGCGCAATTAGGAAACAATAGATTCTTCTCAGTACTAGACTTAAAAAGTGGATTTCATTAAATACCACTTAAAGAGTCAGACATGGAAAAAACTGCATTCGCAGTGAATGGAGGCAAACACGAATTTACCAGATTACCATTTGGATTAAAAAATTCACCAGCCATATTTCAAAGAGCTTTAGATGACATTTTGCGAGAACACATAGGGAAAATCTGTTATGTGTACGTGGACGACATCATCGTTTTCAGCAAAACAGAAAACGATCATGCTGAAAACTTGAACAAAGTGTTTCTAACATTACATAAAGCCAATATGAGGAAACATCGGAAAAATCAAGACAATTAAAAACTTCCCAATACCTAAAACACTAAAGGAACTTCGATCATTTTGAGGAATGACAAGCTATTATAGGAGATTTATTAAAGATTATGCGAAGATTGCGAAACCTTTAACTGCCCTCTTAAGGGGAGAAGAAGGACGCGTATCCAAACGCGTATACAAGTCAAGCAGAATAGCTATTAACCTAGACAAAGAAGCATCGGGTGCATTCGAAAAACTTAAAAACACACCTATATCTAGGGGTGTAACATTAGCGTACCCAGACTTCACGAAGGAATTCCAATTGACCACAGGCGCATCAAATTTTGCCATAGGAGCCATTTTAGAACAGAACTATAGACCAATAACATTCAGAAAAATTCATAAGAAGCCATAAGAAAAAGTATAATATTAAAAAGGATATAAAAAAAAAAATAAGATTAAGGAAATCCCAACCAAATAACACAAATTAATAACATATGCTCCAACTGAAACCGTACGAAGATTTAAACTAGAATTTTTAGAAAAAAATTAAATATAATTCGTTTAACATCCGATCAACTAACACTCATAAGACCATTAACGACCATCCATTAAAAACCTCATTAAAATGACTGAACAGGACTTGGTAGATAGGATGGGAAATCTTGCAGGACCTTCGTCCTCTGTAAGGACGAGTTCGAAACTACTGACGAAAAAAGACATTGAATAGAAAATTAGGGACATACTTCAAGAGAACCTAGCTGGGTTGGTAAAGGAAATCATTTATTCAAACAAGGACTTTTCAAACTTTTCAGACCAAATAATTAAAAGGGAACTAGCCCACAATATTGGCGAGTTAGATAAATTACCGGACATAGTACGGACACTTAAAGATTTTTCCGGAAACAAGACCGAATATTCGTCTTGAAAAAAAGTGTAGAAAGGGTTTTAAAAATGTATGACAGTAAAATGGGGTCCCCAAAATATTACGGAATAATATTAGCAATTAGGAACAAAATCGTCGGTCAAGCAGATGCTGTCCTCGAGTCCTATCACACACCCTTGGACTGGGAGGCAATATCGAAGTGTCTGACTGCACACTTTGCTGATAGGAGAGACCTAAAGACACTAGAATATCAGTTGTTTGCACTTAACCAAGGCAGCAACTCGATAGTTGAATTCTATCAAGCCGTATACCAACAACTTTCTATGATTTTGAACCAAATTGGGAATCTCGAAGCATCTCAGGAAACTATACAGGCACTAACAGCACTGTACAGAGAGAAAGCACTGGATACATTTGTAAGAGGCCTGAACGGCAATCTTTCCCAACTTCTGGCTATTAAAGAGCCCCACGACTTAGGACATGCATTACATCTTTGCAGCCTAATAGAGAATCACCAGGAATGGCCAAACACCAAAAAACATATACCCCAGAAGAGATAACTTAGTACCCACTAGAGGGTATCCGCCTCAAGCCCTACCCCGAACGACCAAAACAAATTTTCAACCAAATCTGTACTATTACCCAAGCCAAGTAAAAAAAACCCGCAATCCCACCAAGGATATTTGATACAACACCAAACCGACCTAACCCACTCAACCAAACTCAGACAAATCAACCAGGAGCGCAAGCTTCCTTTAACCCCAACCCACCTCCCAGACCCCAACCAAAACCAACACTCATGGACGTAGACCAGTCTATTCGTTCACGCCACGTTAACCTGAAGTCTATATGAATAGACCTCAGGACAACAATTTTGTAGGGAAACGACCCCTGAGCAACACAAATGTTCAAAATACTAATAAAATGCAACGCCAGTTCAATATACAACCAGAGGTAGATGAGGAACAAGAATATTTTCAGTCATCGGAGGAGAATGGAATAAACGAGCTGGATGAAGAAGCTTCATGGCAAGCGGAATCCGAACAACAGGAATCCATCGATATGTCAGAATTATGTTTTTTAGAATAAACCGTTCCTCCTTACCCTATTTTAAGGTAACTATCGGGAACGGCAAAACTCAGAAATTCTTAATTGACACCGGCTCAAACCAAAATTACATTCAAGCGAAACTAGTACCAAGTCCTAAACCCAATAGTAACAAAAAATTTACCGACACCCATAAAAACCTTTTCGCCGATCCTGAAACTAAACTAACTTACACTACCAGACTTGTAGGTGAAATTAGAACATCCTCCGATACCCCTGTCTACGGAAAGGACTACCCATATCCGGCATCGCTTAGATAAGAAGTAGAACAACAAATTCAAGAAATGCTGCAGGATGGCATTATTAGACCCTCACGGTCACCCTATAATGCACCAGTTTGGGTAGTCCCGAAAAAAACCGACACTAATGAAAAACAAAAATACAGGCTAGTTATTGATTATAGAAAGCTCAATGAGGTAACAATATCCGATCGGTACCCCATTCCTGAAATAGGCGAAATAATCGCGCAATTAGGAAACAATAGATTCTTCTCAGTACTAGACTTAAAAAGTGGATTTCATTAAATACCACTTAAAGAGTCAGACATGGAAAAAACTGCATTCGCAGTGAATGGAGGCAAACACGAATTTACCAGATTACCATTTGGATTAAAAAATTCACCAGCCATATTTCAAAGAGCTTTAGATGACATTTTGCGCGAACACATAGGGAAAATCTGTTATGTGTACGTGGACGACATCATCGTTTTCAGCAAAACAGAAAACGATCATGCTGAAAACTTGAACAAAGTGTTTCTAACATTACATAAAGCCAATATGAGGAAACATCGGAAAAATCAAGACAATTAAAAACTTCCCAATACCTAAAACACTAAAGGAACTTCGATCATTTTGAGGAATGACAAGCTATTATAGGAGATTTATTAAAGATTATGCGAAGATTGCGAAACCTTTAACTGCCCTCTTAAGGGGAGAAGAAGGACGCGTATCCAAACGCGTATACAAGTCAAGCAGAATAGCTATTAACCTAGACAAAGAAGCATCGGGTGCATTCGAAAAACTTAAAAACACACCTATATCTAGGGGTGTAACATTAGCGTACCCAGACTTCACGAAGGAATTCCAATTGACCCTAGACGCATCAAAGTTTGCCATAGGAGCCATTTTAGAACAGAACTATAGACCAATAACATTCATATCCCGTACCCTCTCGAAAACCGAGAAAAATTACGCAACGAACGAAAGGGAAATGTTAGCCATCGTATGGGCTCTCCAAAGCTTTAGACATTATCTGTACGGATATTCGAAAGTGACAATTTATACAGACCACCAACCCCTGACCTTTTCAAGTGCAAATAACCACAATGCCAAGCTAAAACGCTGGAGGGACATTATCGGCGAATACAGCCCAGAAATTAAATACAAGCCCGGTGTAGCTAACGTAGTAGCAGACGCCCTATCCAGAGCCCGACCAGAAGTTAATTCAGACTCTACAATTCCTCACATAATCTAATATTCTCAGTAGAATCCCCGATCAACGCATTTAAAAACCAAATTTTCTTATTAAAAGAAAACACTGATGCGTATAACTTCAAAATTCCATTTCCAACTTTTCATCGCCATATAATAAAAAAGATTTCTTACACAATGCAGGAAATCATTAATATACTCCCAGAATTATCAATGGTATCTAAACTTCAGAAGAAATAATGGGGAAAATTCAAACTATTTATCCTACGCACTTCAAGTCTTACAAAGTTAGGTTTACTAGTAATCAAGTTGAAGATGTACCATCAGAAACAACCCAGAATCAGATCATTACATTAGAACACCCTTTGCGCCCACAGAGACGCAAACGAAAACAAAATACAAATTCTTAAAAAATACCCACAAGCTCAAAAGAAAATTCAGGCAATAGTCCAATCCTGTCAAACATGTAGAGAATCCAAATACGATAGACACCCACCGAAGGGGGCAATCCAACCAACTCCCATCCCTAAGTACCCAAGAGAAATCATCCACATAGACATTTATATTACAGAAAAAAATAATATTCTAACTGGTATCGACAAGTTCTCAAAATGCGCCCAAATCAAGATAATAAACTCAAGGGCCTCCGAGGACATAAAAGCACCTTTGAGAGAAATGCTGATAGCATTCGGCATGCCCAAGTGGGTAGTAATGGACAACGAACGCGCCTTAAACTCTGCGGTGATTCGATTCCTTTTAGAAGATCATCTTAAAATATCATTCCATACAACAGCCCCATACGCTTCAACCAGTAATGGTCAGGTAGAACGATTTCATTCAACACTTTCGGAAATCATCAGATGCATTAAAAAATACAACGGGAGTATGACATTCGAAGACCTAATTTTCAAATCAGTCGAAGAATATAATAGGTCCATCCATTCAGTAATAAAGGAAATACCAGTTGAGGTGTTTTTCAGAAGGTCCACTCCGAACACCACAGAGGACATAGAGAAACAGCGAACCGAAATCAGGGAAAAAATAAAAAAAAAACAGGTAGCCGACTTAGAATACCATAAAGTACAGCCAAAACAATATGAGACAGGAGATACAATTCATGTAAAAATCGACAAAAGACTAGGTACCAAACTTACCCCACGCTATAAAAAAGAAATAGTCAAAGAAAATAATAACACTACATTAAAAACTCAATCCGGGAAAATAATACACAAGAATAACATCGGAAACTAACTTTCAGACTATTCATACCAACGTGCCTCAGCCTGTCTACAGTCCTCGATTATTCAAATTCACAAGTTATCTCACTTGAGACTGGACTTGCGGCCAAACAAGAGGCAACATTCAAAATCATCCATACATTCGACCTAAATGAATACGACAATACATTTGACGAACTTAGCAAAGAACTAAACAGCCTCACACCATCACACCATCTATACCCTTACCTGTCTTACGAATTAAATCAGATAAAACAAAACCTTCTCAAACTAAAAACAAGCAATAGACAAAAAAAGCAATAGAAATCCTAGGAACGGCATGAAAATGGTTGGCAGGAACACCGGACCGCCACGATCATGAAATACTAAAGAACAAAATAAACTGACAATTAGAAAATAATAAAGCAAGTTATAATAAATAAAAAATTAAGCGAGAAAATTAATAAAATAAGTAACGTAACGAATGCCATTCTAAAAATAACTAAAAATTCAAACGAAATAATTAATGAAGAGGCAAATATCCTCAGATATAGAATTCAAATAGTAAAAGAAGAAATATCTAATATACTAAATGCAATAACTTGGGCCAAAACAAATATTATAAACTCTTTTATATTCTCAACAATAAAAACCAATATTTTAGAACAAATTTTTAATAAAGGAAACAATCTGTTTATTAATATGGAAGAATTACTATAATTTTCAAAAGTCAAACTTGCATCGAATAATAAAGCTCTTCTGTATATCATAAGTATCCCAATAATAAGTAATGAAATCTGTAGAACCCTAGCCCATATAATATATGACATAAAATATGAAAACCTGTTAAAATGTAAAAAGGAACTATTCGCGATATCAAAACCATGTGAATCGCATAATGATAGAACCATTTGTGTTAAGGATAAACTGTTAGACTTAAGCAACGACACTTGCATGAGCGCTCTATTAAACCTAAGACCACCGGAATGCAAGGCAATCAACAGCCAACATGTGCCCAATTTTGAGGAATTACTACCAGTAACACTGATGCTGAACGACTTTAACGGTATGGTGTCTTTGGACGGAAAGAACCTTAATCTTCAAGGATCCTTCATTATCCAGCACAGGAACTCCACGGTACAGATCGGCGAAAACATCTATAGAACGGAAGAGGTCACTGTGGTAGACCCCGAACCTCCGCTTTTCCAACTGTCAGCGTAAACCCTAAAATTAACGAAGTCCTCTCCCTTCAATTAATAAAAGCATTACTAATAAAAGAATTAATAAAAGAAAACTACAAAAACACCGGCGGATCCAACCCCACCTAACCCTGTTCTCTTCTACGTTGCGAACGAGGACGACCGCGTTTAAGGGGGGAAGAGTTAACACCTAAAATGTCAAATACTAGATAATATTAATAAAACGCTAAGTCCAAGCACATAAGTTCTTAATAACAACTGCAAAAGAGCTTACATAACCGCATTGAGTGCACCGTGCACCGGATGCAATATGATGCCGTGGCACCAATAAGGGTCACACGGATCGAAAGACACTAAGCTTGATTAAGCTTGCGATCGTGGGAAAGCCAAAAGAAAGAAAACACCCAAATATTTGGCAAAGCTCACTGAACTTAATGGCAATTGCATCCACCAACAACACAATGCACTTGCGTTGACCAATTAGCAATGAAGATATGGACTTAAGCTACAGCAACAACATCAGCTACCAATGACATCGAGGGACGCCAGCAGCAGCAACAACCGCGTCCGAGATCGCGGCAGCGATGGAGCAACGCATAGGTGTAATTATTAATTATAAGAATCCTAATTGTCAGTTCCAATCCGATACTCGAATAAACAAAACGTAAAAAGATTAATTTATTTTTTTTAAGAATATTAAAAAAATCTTTTTAACTTATATATTTTAATATATATATATTTTATTTAAAAATATGTATTTTTTTTAAAGTATCAAACCATCCTGCCCCCTTAAACATAGAAAAGCCTTCTAGCTTTTAGCTCCATCTCAAGGCAATTATGCAGGCCATATTAGTAAGTGCCACATGTAAAAGCATGATTGAAGAATCAGGTCTTTTGGCCACGATGTTAGCACTGGATGTACTTCAAGAAAATATAGTCACAAAAGTGCATTTAAAAAAAGATAAAATATTTTATTTGGCACCAACGTAACGGTATGGAAAATGGAAACAGCAAAACTCAAGTCCCTGTTCGCTCAATTATATGAAATTTTATTTTCGGACTCTCCTGCGAATATAAGCGAAATGCAACGACTGCTTTAATAGCATTGACTTAAAAACACCAAAGTTATGCCAATTCCGATCGTTCTATGACAGCTATAAAATATAGTCAGCCGATCCTTTTGGTCATATATAACATGTGTGGAAAGTCCCAACGCTAACTTAAAAAACTCCAAAGTTATGGCATTTCCGATCAATCAGTTATGTGGCAGCTATAGGAGATAGTCGACCGATCCCGGCCGTTCCGACTTATATACTGCCTGCAAACAAAAGAAGGATGTGTGCAAAGTTTCAACTCGACAGCTTTAAAACTGAGAGACTAGTTTGCGTAGAAACGGACGGACAGACATGCTCATATCGACTCAGGAGGTGATCCTGATCAAGAATATATATACTTTAAAGGGTCGGATATGTCTCCTTCACTGCGTTGCACACTTTTGACCAAAATCAATATACCTCTGCAAGGGTATAGATATACATACGGGTCAGAGATGTCTCCTTCACTGCTTTGCACACTTTTGATCAAAATTACAATACCGCCTTTAAGGGTATAAAATATGGTTTATATTTGAAGAGTTTTATATTTAATTCTGCCCAATGTTTTATATAAAATTCTGTTAGCAGTTGAATGTTAAAAATTGCTTTCAAAAGGTCTTTTTACATTTATAAGAGACCATTAAAAATGAAAAAAATTACTAAATTTTCTAACCAAAAAAACACGTTTCTTTATAAAAACCTAATTTTATTATATGTCATATAAGCTTTAGGAAAATTATCTAATATTCTATACATCAAGTTGTACAAAAAATTTGTCACAATCTGCATGGGAATAGACAAATTGTGGGAGTTATATAAACAGCTTAACACCTTTTACCTTAATTTATTCCGCTTAAAAACTATACAAATAAATAAAATTTCATACATCAGAAATCAAAAAAAAAAATCGTAAGATTAGAAAGATAATAGGTAGTATTTCTGAAACAATTTTATTAACCCATAATAAAGTTTCCCGAAGACCTTCGGATTCCATGAAAGGCTATTTCTCCAAATTAAAAAACATTGGATTTGATAAGTTACCACTAAGAGCGGATAAAATAATTTTTAAAACCATTTGAACTTTAGTTTAAGGGGGCAGGATGGTTTCAGAGGCTGAAAAAAAACAGATTTTTGCGATTTTTTTTTTCATTTCTGAGTGAATATATTTATTCAATTTTTTTAAACGATAAATGGCTATATTTGGAGAGTATCTAGGATTTTTTATTTTTAAGAAATAATTATTATTTATCCCGTGACGGGCAGTCGGCCGGAGTCGCTTTAAAAAATTATTAACCTGCGGTGCGTAAAGTCTGGCCTAACATTGTTATCGGAAAGAAAAAAAGTGGAATTGATTTACTTAAAATATTAGTTTCTTGTAAGGATGAACGAAACCATTTTTGGCGCGGTTGTAAAGTCGGAAATACCATTTTTACACAAAAATTACCCCATTATTGCCCGTAAAAATGGTAAAAAAAATTTAAAAAAAAAGCTTTCGTTCATCCGCAAATATTTATTGTATAAAAGATGTGTGAAAAATTTTGTTTAGATCCGAGCATTACTTTTTGAGTTACGTTACGCACCGACTTGAAAAAGTTGTTTTGAGAAAAACGCGTCTAAAGTTTAAAAAAAAATCGGTATCTCAGCGAGCTTTAGTCCGATCGACATGAAACTTTCACAGAATATTCCTGAGATAATGTTCTATTATATAAAAATTTATTTTATATGTATATATTAAAATATATATATATTTTATTTGAAAATATATATTTTTTTAAGTATATTAAAATATATATATATTTTATTTGAAAATATATATTTTTTTAAGTCTCAAACCATTCTGCCCCCTTAATCATAGAAAATCCTTCTAGCTTTTAGCTCCATCTCAAGGCAATTATGCAGGCCATATTAGTAAGTGCCACATTTAAAAGCATGATTGAAGAATCAGGCCTTTCGGTCACGATGTTAGCACTGGATGTACTTCAAGAAAATATAGTCACAAAAGTGCATTTAAAAAAAGATAAAATATTTTATTTGGCACCAACGTAACGGTATGGAAAATGGAAACAGCAAAACTCAAGTCCCTGTTCGCTCAATTATATGAAATTTTATTTTCGGACTCTCCTGCGAATATAAGCGAAATGCAACGACTGCTTTAATAGCATTGACTTAAAAACACCAAAGTTATGCCAATTCCGATCGTTCTATGAAAGCTATAGAATATAGTCAGCCGATCCTTATGAAATTGTGTAACGCTGTAAAGGCGACAGCCCGACACCATAACGTATATATATTCTTAATCAGGATCACCTCCTGAGTCGATATAAGCATGTCCGTCTGTCGGTTCCTACGCAAACTAGTCTCTCAGTTTTAAAGCTATCGAGTTGAAACTTTGCATACATCCTTTTTTTGTTTGCACGCAGTATATAAGTCGGCCGGGATCGGTCGACTATATCGTATAGCTGACATAACAATATAATGGACGGCAGTCCACGAGGTGACGAACTGCATGCCTTGGCGTGCGCGACGAGACTCTATATATAGCCGACGAACTAAAAATGTTCTGTAGGCATCCGATCTGAATGAATAATCCAATCTAATGGTATTGTTTTAATTAGATAATTTTTCAAACATTTTCCAAAAGTAGTTTGGTTTTGGGAGAAATTAGGGTGAAATGAAAAAAATATAGAATCACTAAATTGGGGCTGGTGAAGACATTTTAGTCCCCATATAGAATATTTTTATATATTCGCATTCTACTCCTAAATACGTATCGATTTCTTTCAGAAGTTATTCAAAACAAGAAAGGAAATCTAACTTCGGGTGGAGCCGAAGTTTATATACCCTTGCAGTTGAGTCGCAATCCGATAGGTGGCGACACGCATCTTATATTATAAGATATATATCGGATCGTATATAGTCGGCCGATCCTTATGATATTTGGCATATCGAATTATTTTGCCCAAAGAGGAATCCCTCGAAACTCACATCCTTCTAACTTGAGGTTTTGGGCAATAGGAGGACCTGTGCTCGCGGGCACGCTAGAAGGGTCCGGCTCTAGCTCATCGGCTTGGGGGTGGAGGTCTTGCTGGGACAGGTCCTTCAGCAGTTGCAACGCCGGATCATAATAATTTAGAGATATAAGAAATTTTGCGTGCTGCGACAGAGAGAAGTGTAAAATCTCCGCTAGAGATCTGAGCCTGAAATAGAAAAAAAATTAAGACAGGATCGAAGTTAGATTCGAGAAAACTACGAAGAATCACTGCTGGTGTTGTGTCCTTTTACATTCCCCAACCCTACCATGGCCACAGGCAGAAGAGTGTGACTCTCGTGGCCCCTTTTCCCCCGTTACACCCGAGGATACATTTGCGAAGTTAGTTGGTTAATTTTACAGTAACATTTTTATTTATAATCTTTCATTGGTAGTTCTTAATTAACATAGCTGATCTAATCCTAGTATTTTAACAATGTAGTAGAGAAAATGAATAATCCTAATAAAACCCTAACCTATTTGTTTGTTTTGTTTGATTAATAATATATATTTACTTTACTAATAATTTTGTGCTGCATGGGTATTCATAGTTTAATTAATTTATTGAAAATTTTTATTCAAAATCAATTTATTCAAAATTTCTTTCACTTTATTGTTTTGTCTAAGGTTGTGTGTACAGTGGGAAAAAAAAAGGATAACCAATAGTATAAATATTAAATCAAAGTTTGTGCTTGGCTATGAAATTTTCAATTAGACGTCTTCTTCTTTCAATTTACAATGGAAAATCTCTGACTTACGTACTTCCTCGGCGAAAAGGTCGACCCCTTGGCGTTGGTGGCTGTTGGCGGGGATTAGGGTTTAAGATTGTTTTGTGTAAATTTTTTTTTTTTTTTTAGAAATTTTCCATTAGCATTTTTTTTTATCTTTTCCACTCTAAGTTTTTCTCACTTCTTTCTTCTTCGCTTTCAATCAAGATAATAATAAAAAAAACTAAAATTTAATCATATTTAATTTATTTCCTCTTTTTTTTTTTTCAATTTCAAAACTCTGACTAATACCACTGTGCTTCTCTTTGTTTTTTTTCTTTCACTCCAATCAATTGCAAATTAAACTTCACTTTTTTGCTTTCTCTATTCTTTTCTCTCTTCTTCTCCGGCACACACTTCCTTCTGGTCATATCTGCAATTCTTTACCTTTTCTTTTCTCTTTTTCTTCTTCTTAGGAACACTTCATCTCAATTATTCAAAAATTTTCAATAAAAAAATAAAACAAGAAAGGAAAGCTAACTTCGGGCAGAGCCGAAGTTGATATACCCTTGCAGTTCAGTCGCAGTCCGCTAGGTGGCGCCACGCATCTTATATTATTAGATATGTAGCGGATCGTATATAGTCGGCCGATTCTTATGAAACTTATGAAAACTAGTTTCTCAGTTTTGGAGCTATCGAGTTGAAACTTTGCACACACCCTTCTTTCCTTTGCAGGTAGTATATAAGTCGGAACGGTCGGGATCGGTCGACTATATCCTATAGCTGCCATATAACTGATTGATCGGAAATGCTATAACTTTTGTGTTTTTTAAGTTAGAGGGTTGGGACTTTCCACACATGTTATATTTGACCAAAATATCTTATTTACAAAATTTCATAAGGATCGGCCGACTATATCCTATAGCTGTCATACAATAATCGGAATTGGCATAACTTTGGTGTTTTTTAAGTTAGAAAGATGGGACTTGGTACAGATTACTCTTTGGGCAAAATAATTCAATATGCCAAATTTCATAAAGATCGGCCGACTATATACGATCCGCTATATATTTAATAATATGAGATGCGTGGCGCCACCTAGCGAACTGCGACTGAACTGCAAGGGTATATCAACTTCGGCTCCGCCCGAAGTTAGCTTTCCTTTCTTGTTATTAACTATTTTTGTTGGATTTTTCTTTCTTTCCTTTTCTACATTTTTTCCTTCTTTGCTTTAAACTTCACATTTTCAATTTTCATTTTTCTCAGTAAGATTCACTTATCATTAGCGTCAACTTAAACTTTATTCAAAATTCTTTCATTCTCTTCTTTTTCTTCTTTTTTTCTATGCACATTTATTTCAACAAAAATATAAAAAAATAATTCTTTCCATTTTCCAGTTTCTCTTCACAAATTTTTCGATTTTAGCTTTTCTGACAAGCCGAACTTGTGCGACCGCGTGCCACTTGTAATCAGCGCGAAACCAAAGAAAAAAAATGAGTTCACGAATTTGCTCTTCTAGGCACGTCCGTCTTGCGGTAGGTCCGAATTTTGAAAGAGGGTCTGCCTTCTCCCGCGACACTTCCTGGCCCTTTAGACTGACCAGTCTTGATCCACTTTTGGATCAGCTGGCCGATGATTTGCCTAGGTGGTAACCCTCGCAAAAATAATGGGATATTTTTTGTTGTTTATATTTTCGGGGGTTAACTTCAAGTTTTATTCTTTGTCTTTTTTTTTTTCTCTCTTTTTTTTTTTTCTCTTTATGCCTACGTCGCTTCAGACGCCGTTACAAATTCCCTCTCCCACAATAACACTAGGGTATTCCAATTAAGACCCTAGGCTGATCCCGACTGAAGGGACGCTAATGACGTATGTCCTTGGCATGGTAGACTCCAATCCTTTGGCCTTGTAAATCCTCTAGCTCGTAGTAGGACTTTCCGATCTTCTTCCTCACTCGTGCTTTGATAAACGCCGGATCTAACTTTGCATTGAATCCAGTTTTGAAACAGCTTTGTTTAAAGTTGCGACGAAAGACTTCCTGCCCTTCGCTGAAAGCTACTTCTCGGGAGCGCAAGTTTTACCGATTTTCGTTGCGCTCGTGCGCCTTCTGCATCTGTTTGGTGGCTTCTTCTCGGATAAGTTCGAACACACCACAGACCGGTCGTCCAGCATGTTTAGCTTCCTTAGCAGGGAATACATACTGCCGGAAGTCACCATCTGTTGGCCGAATGCCATATGCTAGAATGAATAGAAGAGCGTAGCGCACAGCAAATTTTGCTCAAGCCCTCGTCCCAGTTCTTTTGATCGGGACGCACGTAAGCCCTTATTCCTACAATGATGGATCGATTCACTCGCTCGGAGGCGTTGGATTGAGGCGAATGAACGGCTGTTAAGGTGTGAGAAATTCCGAATTGGCGAAGAAGTTTCTGGAACGCTACTGATCGAAATTGGGAACCGTTGTCTGACACAATAGTTTCGGGGACGCCGAAGGTCATAAAAAGTTCACCTTCTAGAATTTAATCACGATATCTGCGTTTATCTTTTTCACGGGTTTTAGAAAGACGAATTTAGAAAAATGATCCAGGACGATAAATATCCCGATGTTTCCATCTCTTGAGCGGGGATACGGGCCAAGGAAATCGATAAAAAGTCGCTGGAAGAATCTTGTCGTTTCAACAGCTTTTCCTAGTGGTGGCCTCATCACCTGGTTTGGGGCTTTGATAACTTTGCACGTCTCACAAGCATTGATATAAGCTTTTACGTGAGGCACTAAGCGAGGCCAGAAGTAATATCTTCTCAAACGTTCCAACGTCTTATGTATTCCGCAGTGGGAGGCTAAAGGACTGTCATGTGCTTGAGCAAGAACTTCTGATACCATCTCTCGTGGTATCCACAGTTTTCAAGCGTAGGTATCGTGAACCTGTTCTCCAGTCAGATGACACATCTTTCTGTACACGTATCCATCTTCTATTTTGAGATCGGGAAAGTTTGTTTTATTCGCCGACACCCTGGCTGCAATATCCTTGTATTCAGTTGACGAGAAGTGTTCCGATTTTAAATCGACTAACAAACCTTCTTGTAAGTCTATTGCTGCGACCTCATCCTCATTCACGCGTGACAGAGAGTCTGGAACAATGTGTAACGACCCTTTTCTGTGTTCGATGCTAAACTGAAACCGTTGTAAAGCTATAGCCCATCTCCCTAGCCGTGAACTTAAGTCCCTATTCGACATCAGCCATTTGAGGGAGGCGTGGTCGGTGACTATTTTGAAGGGGTGTCCCTCGACATAGGCTCTGTACTGTTTGAGAGCTACGATAGCGGCCAGGCACTCCTGCCCCGTCACTGTGTAGTTTCGTTGGGCTTTATCCAACTTTTTCGAAACGAATGCCACTGGTTTCTCATCCCCCTCGTCCGTTTCCTTAACTAGCACTGCTCCAACGCCAGTTTTGCTAGCAATGAATGGCGAACGGCTTGTTGAAATCCGGGTTGCACAATACAGGCGCCTCGCAAAGTCGTCGTTTTAGTACTTCGAAAGCTTTTAGTGCTTCCGGAGTCAGGCTGAATCTTCGCTTCGTTGTCATTAAATCGGTAAGGGGAGCAGTCAGCGCTGCAAAGTTTGACACAAACTTCCTGCACCAGCCACATAGGCGAATGAAACTTCGCAAGGCGCGCAAGGTTTTGGGAATAGGAAAGTCTGTGATGGCTTTGACTTTCTCGGGATCTGTTCGTATTCCCCCGTCCCCAATGATGTGCCCCAGGTATTTGACCCTTCTCTTACAAAAATGACTCTTAGCTACGTTGATGGTCAGTCCTGCTCGTTTTAAATGATGTGCTATCTCCTTTAATACTTCTAAGTGATTCTCAAAACTCGGTGAGACCACTAACAGATCATCCAAGTAAATAAATACTCTATCCTTCAGATTGTTGCGTTGCATAATCCGAAAGGCATAACCGTGAACTGATATAATGGTCGTCCTGGGACGGTGAAAGCAGTCTTGTCACGGGATTCAACATCGAGCGGGACCTGCCAATAAGCATCCTTCAAATCCAAACTCGTGATATACTCGGCATTCGGCAGTCTACTCAATATCCCACTGATTTGAGGAAGTGGGTAGGCATCCTTTATAGTGTGACTGTTGACCTTACGGCAGTCTAAACAAAGTCTCACTTTACCTGGCTTGGTAACCATAACTATTGGCGAAGACCAAGCGCTTTCAGACTCTTCGATCACTCCTAGCTGTAGCATGCGGTCAATTTCTACATACATATTTTTCTCCACGGCCGGAGAAACAGGGAAGTGCCTTTGCTTAATTGGCTTGGCATCCCCTACATCGATTGTGTGTTTTATCAGGTGAGTCTTTCCTAAGCCTTCTTGTGTAAATGAGGGGAAACAGTTAATGGCGATGTTGAGTTGTAAATTTTGGTCTTCAGTCAAGTCATGGTGATCCTCTTTCAGATTGACACTATCGCTGCTGCTAGACTCTTTTGTGTCCACCTCGCCTACCTGCAAACTCCTAGGCAAAAGATCGTATGCCTTCCAAAAATCGATCCCTAGGTATAGATCTTGCTTGAGCGACGGGACTATATACAACTCTATCGATTTGCGGATGTTATTGTATTCCACGATAGTTGCCAGTTTGCCTATTATCCGTTGTGATCTTTCATCTGCGGTTTTGGCATTGACGTTCACTGACTTGTAAGAGTTCTTCATCTCCATCACTTCCGCTGCTAGCTTATCCCCGATACAACTTATCGAAGCTCCTGAGTCAAGAAGTCCATAAACGGTGCGATCTAATAGTTGAATTGGCAAAAACGGACGAAGATCTCTTGTACTAGAAGGAACGGAGCATATGTGTCTCAATCCGCTCTTACACTTTTCGATGTCCTTCCAATATGTTTTAATCCTTCTCGAACTACAGTCCTTTATCAAATTAATGGGAGGCTCAGGTAACCTGTCTATCTTTGTCATCTTGGGTAAATTTTGTCTTCTTTGGTGGAGCAATAAACTTTCATTGCTTTGTGACGCGTCCGGTGTGGGTTTAGGAATAGCTCTTGGCTCTTTCCTATTTACTCTGTCATCGTCGACTGGTTGTTGGGCGGCATTCGCTGTCCTCGGTCTGTACGCCGACTTCGAACTGCCGAGCTTTGAGTTTTTTGAGCACCTCGTGCAGTTGGGTTTGTAGGTGTTGGCTGCTCCACAGCCGTAACAAAACACTCGTTTTTCTTCTAGACAGTCTTGATACCGGTGTCCTTCGTGGTGGCAATTCCAGCATACCAGGGCGAGTGCTTCGATATCTGCCTCAATTCCAACTTCAGAGCTGCTTTCCGCACCAGGTTCGTCGATTAATTCCGCGACTTCGCGCCGGAATGGATTCACTCTACTATAACCATGTGATCGTTTGACATCTTTCAGGAAAGCCTCTCGGCGTCGACAGATCTCTCTAAGCTCCTGGACCGTTACCGCCTCGACATTCAGGATTTCGTGACGTATTTCTGGTCGCAAATTATTCTTAAGAATACGAACTAACTTGCGCGTGGACCAAGGCGTTTGTAATTGATCAATCATTACGTTTACACTGTCGTAGAATGCGTCAAAAGATTCGTTTGGCTTCTGCTTCCTATTCCTTATCAACTCCTCTACATCGACGTCGTCCCGATTCTGACAGAATTGTAAACGGAGTGCTGTACATAACCGATTCCATCGGACTTCAGCTACGGACTTGCGGTATCGCCAATAGAATTCCGTGGCCTTTCCTTCAAATAACACACTGACATTGCGGCACAACACCGCGAAATTCCCATCCAGCGTCTGATGAGTCAGTGCCTCCACACGGTAGATAAAGTCGTCTATCGGTACGCCGGTTCCGGAGAACTTGAGCTTCCATCCATTTAGGATATGTCCAACTTTATCTGGTCGTATCCCTAGATCGGATATTGTGCTTCATTGGGGTGACATTGCGCATCCCGCTGGCTACGTCGGTATTGTGGTGGGAGCCGTTGTTTCCTCTACGTTCGGTTGCTGCATGTCCTCTAACCTCGGGGTTGATCTGACTTCCCTGCTCACGGCTGAGTTGGCAGGCGTTGCTATCAATCTTTCCACACTGTCTAACACAGACGTTTGCACCAGTTCGGCCATCTTTTCCGTCAATATGGTGAGCAGCCTCCTCTCCATGGCTAGAAGTGTTATGGCACTTGCCATGCTGTTCGGATCGTTGCTCCTCAGGTTAGCTGTCTCGGTGTTTCGGGAAGTGCTAGGGATGTCGTCAGAAGGTGTCCTTTCTTGGCTACCCTCCGTCTGACGGACTCTTGATTGAGATCGCGTTTGAAGACCTTCGACTGGTGGCCTACAGATACTCTTACATACAGGACAGTTGTCGTTTTTCTTAAAATGCACATTAATGCATTTCTTGTGGAATTCGTGTTGACAAGTTGTTTCGAAAATTTCAGCTGCGGATTTGATTTCCGTTTTGCAAAGTTGACAAATTAGTTTTTGTGCTTCTTGAGAGCCACGGTCGGGCGATCGATCTAAGCCCATCATAACTGAGTAATGTTTATAATTTGTGAAAAATGTTATTTTCTTCCCTATTACCTATTGATCTATCCTAAACCTCTGTTAAATCTACGAAAAACTGCAAAATGATAAGACAAACTAACTGAACTTCGCTTTTGATATCCTCGGATGTCGGGAGAATTAAATTTAATCGAATCTCTTAAAAGATTTTTTTTTTTTAGACATAGGTCCTGAAACTTAAGGTTTCTAGGCATTTGAGCTGTTTAGGGAGAGTAGTAACTCTTAAATTCATGTTTCATTGGACCCAATACGATGTAGAATCGAATATGTAGTTTTCCTGATGCATCACGAAAAAAAAAGTTTAACCTCTTAGAAAAGAAATAAAATTAGACTTTTCCAGTAGTCACACGTGGTTAGGTCATCCGTAAGAACGTTTCTATTTTCCATTAATGTGAGCCACTAGGCAAATTTCTAATTTTGATTAGGATGGCACCTCAGCAACAGGTCATAGACAAAACCGAAGTTTGTAGTACCCTGTGATCCTTGCACTGAGTTCCATAACAGATTACAGACGGGCAAATCTTTGCTCCTGAAATGAAGTTCGGACTCTCAGAACACCAGAGTCTTCTGACATAAGTTTCTCGAACAATTCAAAATCAAGATGTAACTAAAGAAAGTTTGTTGAAAATTAAAATAGAAAAGTAATACAGCTTTTGAACTTAATGACCCTTGAGTTTCTGTGGAAGTTATCCTTATTTTTTTCCTTAGGAAGGCCTCCACTTTGGGCGCCACTTATTTTCTAAATTATTATTATTTAATAATATAATATTATTATTGTAACGTGCAACGAGGTTTTGGGCAATAGGAGGACCTGTGCTCGCGGGCACGCTAGAAGGGTCCGGCTCTAGCTCGTCGGCTTGGGGGGTGGAGGTCTTGCTGGGACAGGTCCTTCAGCAGTTGCAACGCCGGATCATAATAATTTCCAGATATAAGAAATTTTGCGTGCTGCGACAGAGAGAAGTGTAAAATCTCCGCTAGAGATCTGAGCCGGTTTTCACGTTCATCAAATTCAAAGAAAAATAGAAAAAAAATTAAGACAAGATCGAAGTTAGATTCGAGAAAACTACGAAGTATCACTGCTGGTGTTGTGTCCTTTTACATTCCCCAACCCTACCATGGCCACAGGCAGAAGAGTGTGACTCTCGTGGCCCCTTTTCCCCCGTTACACCCGAAGATACATTTGCGAAGTTAGTTGGTTAATTTTACAGTAACATTTTTATTTATAATCTTTCATTGGTAGTTCTTAATTAACATAGCTGATCTAATCCTAGTATTTTAACAATGTAGTAGAGAAAATGAATAATCCTAATAAAACCCTAACCTATTTGTTTGTTTTGTTTGATTAATAATATATATTTACTTTACTAATAATTTTGTGCTGCATGGGTATTCATAGTTTAATTAATTTATTGAAAATTTTTATTCAAAATCAATTTATTCAAAATTTCTTTCACTTTATTGTTTTGTCTAAGGTTGTGTGTACAGTGGGAAAAAAAAAAGGATAACCAATAGTATAAATATTAAATCAAAGTTTGTGCTTGGCTATGAAATTTTCAATTAGACGTCTTCTTCTTTCAATTTACAATGGAAAATCTCTGACTTACGTACTTCCTCGGCGAAAAGGTCGACCCCTTGGCGTTGGTGGCTGTTGGCGTGGATTAGGGTTTAAGATTGTTTTGTGTAAATTTATTTTTTTTTTTAGAAATTTTCCATTAGCATTTTTTTTTATCTTTTCCACTCTAAGTTTTTCTCACTTCTTTCTTCTTCGCTTTCAATCAAGATAATAATAAAAAAAAAACTAAAATTTAATCATATTTCATTTATTTCCTCTTTTTTTGAAGTGAAACTTCTTTAGGCGCGTAATTGATTTTCGGGGACGGAGTAAAACCGAGTCAGGATCGACACGAAAATGCGAGTACCCCCACCACCGCTCACCGTTCACTGTCCCTCTCTCACCATATGCGCTTGTTGAGGTGGGGGAGCCGCTCACGAACGTTGTCTCTCTTCTCTTCTTTCCTCTCTCTCAGACACCAGCGAACTGCGCCACGCCTCAGAATGCTCTCTGGCTAATGGGAAAACAATTATTATGGTGTCGATTTATATCTCACCAGGTAAATCGATTACTGATATCAAAGATTTTATCCACCATGTGCTTCTGCCATATACAGAGGGTGGTTCGAGGCTATTGAATAAGAATTATCACGAAATTCCTATGATCATTTAGGGAGATTTTAATGTTAATTTCGCGAGGGAAGAATCTGTAAAGTTATTGAACTTTTTCAAAAACACACTCAATTTGGATATTGTTAATGATAGGAACACTAGCACGACTAGACACGGGACAACAATCGATGCAGTTTTTGCACGATTAATTAAGGATTTAAGTGCTCACGTATATATCTCGCACTTTAGTTACCATAACCCAATTATCACGACATTAGGAAATGATATTCATGAAATTGACAATGAAAATGGCACATGATTGGTAAATTGTCATTGTAATTTCTTTGTAATTTTTAATTGTAGTATTGTTATTTATGTAATATTGTATACTTGTGAATAAATTGAAAATTTTTGGAACTATACATTAATCGAGAAAATAGAGATGATGAAATGAAAATAGAGAGAGAGGAATACTAGAAGTTTCACTTCTGTCTTGCGTAGGCTTGACACACCCTTTTTTTTTCAAATTCAAAACTCTGACTAATACCACTGTGGTTCTCTTTGTTTTTTTTCTTTCACTCCAATCAATTGCTAATCAAACTTCACTTTTTTGCTTTCACTCTTCTTTTCTCTCTTCTTCTCCGGCACACACTTCCTTCTGATCATATCTGCACTTCTTTACCTTTTCTTTTCTCTTTTTCTTCTTCTTAGGAACACTTTATCTCAATTATTCAAAAATTAACAATAAAAAAATAGCAAATAATAAATTTTACTTATTGATATTACTGGCTTAATTTTTATTAACTATTTTTGTTGGATTTTTCTTTCTTTCCTTTTCTACATTTTTTCCTTCTTTGCTTTAAACTTCACATTTTCAATTTTCTTTTTTCTCAGTAAGATTCACTTATCACTAGCGTCAACTTAAACTTTATTCAAAATTCTTTCATTCTCTTCTTTTTCTTCTTTTTTTCTATGCACATTTATTTCAACAAAAATATAAAAAAATAATTCTTTCCATTTTCCAGTTTCTCTTCACAAATTTTTCGATTTCAGCTTTTCTGCCTCATCGACACGTGGTTTCTTTTCTTCGTTTTCTGTCTCTTCTTCTCTTTTCACTAAAACTCCATTTGCTTTCTACTTTCCACTTCTTCTCTGCTCGAACACGTGGTCTCTTTCGTTCCTTGGCCCGAGCTTCCAGATTATCTTCCCTCCGTTCTTCTATGACTGGGCTCGGCGGTCCCGCGTTGTTGCTCCTCTCTTTCGCTCTCCCGCTCTATAAGTGCGGGACTCCGGAAGGCTTTCCAAAGATGTTTTCAACTTCTATTCCCTCCGTTCTTCTATGCCTGGGCTCGGCGGTCCCACCTTGTTGCTCCTCTCGGGGGGCGTAGCCGAACTTGTGCGACCGCGTGCCACTTGTAATCAGCGCGAAACCAAAGAAAAAAAATGAGTTCACGAATTTGCTCTTCTAGGCATGTCCGTCTTGCGGTAGGTCCGAATTTTGAAAGACGGTCTGCCTTCTCCCGCGCCATTTCCTGGCCCTTTAGACTGACCAGTCTTGATCCACTTTTGGATCAGCTGGCCGATGATTTGCCTAGGTGGTAACCCTCGCAAAAATAATGGGATATTTTTTGTTGTTTATATTTTCGCGGGTTAACTTCAAGTTTTATTCTTTGTCTTTTTTTTTTTCTTCTCTTTATGCCTACGTCGCTTCAGACGCCGTTACAAAACGGACAGACGGACATGCTCATATCGACTCAGGAGGTCATCCTGATCAAGAATATACATATATACTTTATAGGGTCGGAGATGTCTCCTTCACTGCTTTGCACACTTTTGATCAAAATTACAATACCGCCTTTACGGGTATAAAATAGGATTTATATTTGAAGTTAACAGAGTTTTATATTTAACTCTGCCCAAAGGTATGCAATTGAAAAACGAAGATGCCATATTTGTAGTTGGCTTTATTGGGATGCTGTCCCAATTAAATTCTGTTAGCAGTTGAATGTTAAAATCTGCTTTCACAAGGTCTTTTTACATTTATAAGAGACCATTAAAAATGAAAAAAATTACTAAATTTTCTAACCAAAAAAACACGTTTCTTTTTAAAAACCTAATTTTATTATATGTCATATAAGCTTTAGGAAATTATCTAATATTCTAAACATCAAGTTGTACAAAAAATTTGTCACAATCTGCATGGGAATAGACAAATTGTGGGAGTTTTATAAACAGCTTAACACCTTTTACCTTAATTTATTCCGCTTAAAAACTATACAAATAAATAAAATTTCATACATCATAAATCAAAAAAAAAATCGTAAGATTAGAAAGATAATAGGACGAAGACCTTCGGATTCCATGAAAGGCTATTTCTCCAAATTAAAAAACATTGGATTTGATAAGTTACCACTAAGAGCGGATAAAATAATTTTTAAAACCATTTGAACTTTAGTTTAAGGGGGCAGGATGGTTTCAGAGGCTGAAAAAAAACAGATTTTTGCGATTTTTTTTTTTCATTTCTGAGTGAATATATTTATTCAATTTTTTTAAACGATAAATGGCTATATTTGGAGAGTATCTAGGATTTTTTATTTTTAAGAAATAATTATTATTTATCCCGTGACGGGCAGTCGGCCGGAGTCGCTTTAAAAAATTATTAACCTGCGGTGCGTAAAGTCTGGCCTAACATTGTTATCGGAAAGAAAAAAAGTGGAATTGATTTACTTAAAATATTAGTTTCTTGTAAGGATGAACGAAACCATTTTTGGCGCGGTTGTAAAGTCGGAAATACCATTTTTACACAAAAATTACCCCATTATTGCCCGTAAAAATGGTAAAAAAAAATTAAATACAAATATATTATATTATATATATATATACAAAATATTATACAAATATTTATTGTATAAAAGATGTGTGAAAAATTTTGTTTAGATCCGAGCATTACTTTTTGAGTTACGTTACGCACCGACTTGAAAAAGTTGTTTTGAGAAAAACGCGTCTAAAGTTTTAAAAGCAATTGAAAGTACATATATGGAGAGAAAGAAACTAGAAAATCGGTATCTCAGCGAGCTTTAGTCCGATCGACATGAAACTTTCACAGAATATTCCTGAGATAATGTTCTATTATATAAAAATTTATTTTATATGTATATATTACAATATATATATATTTTATTTGAAAATATATATTTTTTTAAGTCTCAAACCATTCTGCCCCCTTAATCATAGAAAATCCTTCTAGCTTTTAGCTCCATCTCAAGGCAATTATGCAGGCCATATTAGTAAGTGCCACATTTAAAAGCATGATTGAAGAATCAGGCCTTTCGGTCACGATGTTAGCACTGGATGTACTTCAAGAAAATATAGTCACAAAAGTGCATTTAAAAAAAGATAAAATATTTTATTTGGCACCAACGTAACGGTATGGAAAATGGAAACAGCAAACTCAAGTCCCTGTTCGCTCAATTATATGAAATTTTATTTTCGGACTCTCCTGCGAATATAAGCGAAATGCAACGACTGCTTTAATAGCATTGACATGAAAAACACCAAAGTTATGCCAATTCCCATCGTTCTATGACAGCTATAGAACATAGTCAGCCGATCCTTGTGAAATTTTGTACATAAGATATTTTGGTCATATATAACATGTGTGGAAAGTTTCAACGCTCCAACCTAAAAAAACACAAAGTTATGGCATTTCCGATTAATCAGTTATATGGCAGCTATAGGATATAGTCGACCGATCTTGGACGTTCCGACTTATATACTGCCTGCAAACAAAAGAAGGATGTGTGCAAAGTTTCAACTCGATAGCTTTAAAACTGAGAGACTAGTTTGCGTAGAAACGGACAGACGGACATGCTCATATCGACTCAGGAGGTGATCCTAATTAAGAATATATATACGTTATGGTGTCGGGCTGCCGCCTTCACAGCGTTACACACTTTTGACCAAATTTATAATACCCTCTGCAAGGGTATTCAAGCACATTGAAATCGAATGTTAACATTCAACTGCTAACGCAGTAGAATATAATATAATAGAACACACTAGAAATACGGCATCGTCGAAGTTTTTCAATTGCCTACCCTTGGGCAGAACTAAATATAAAACTCTGTTTACCTGTTAACTGCAAATATAATAATTGAGACAAAAATTAAGTCAGAAGTCTTTTTAAATCATTATTTTTGCATTATTGACAAAAGGATCTAATAAGTCCCCATCTACAACTTTTTATACGAAAATATGTTCCTGAAAATTTCTTAATTAATTTTTCTCTGCCTAAAACTTTTTTCCTGAAGCTCTCGAGAAAGGTCGAATGAGAGCAAATGAGAGATCACTTACCGTACTTTCATGTTATTATTTTAAAGTCTTAGTAGGATAAGTGTACCTATCATTTACAAGTGTACATTATCACTTTAAAAGGATTTTTGAAAATTGTAGTCGACTTAAAGATTTAAGTCTAAGTTTGGTTTGGGAGAAATTAGGGTGAAAGTAAAAAAACTTAGAATCACTAAATTGGGGCTGGTGGAGACATTTAAGTCCCCATATAGAATATTTTTATATATTCGCATTCTACTCCTCAATAAACATCAATTTCTTTCAGAAGTTATTCAGAACAAGAAAGGAAATCTAACTTCGGGCGGAGCCGAAGTTTATATACCCTTGCAGTTGAGTCGCAGTCCGCTAGGTGGCGCCACGCATCTTATATTATTAGATATATAGCGGATCGTATATAGTTGGCCTATAGTTGTTCTACAACTTTTGAAATACCTTAAGATTACGTTAAAAATTAAAAAAAAACTTTGTTAATGAAAAATTTATAACTTTATAATCAATAACGACATTAAACGCAACTTTTGAAATATCGCAAAATCTGCCAAAATTTGTTAAATCAAGATGTAGTCCTATAAGTGCAGCTACCAATTTTGTGCAGCCACCTGTGAATCTTGTTGTTACGTACACATACATACATATCATATGTACATACATGGATGTGTATATTTGATGGGGAATTTTTTTTTTTTGAGCTTGTGCATGTATTTTGTCCACATTTACTTTATTTGTCTATTTGTCGACTATATAATATAGCTCGTAGACTATATAATATAGCTATAGTCGTAGAACGATCGGAATTGGCATAAATTTTCAGCCGCCTATATCCTATAGCTCTTATATAACAATCGAAATTGGCTTAACTTTGTTGTTTTTGAAGCTAGAATGATGGGACTCTGTACGGATTCCGTTGTGGACAATCTAATCCGATCTTTCATAAGGATCGGCCGACAATATCCTATACCTGCCATATAACTGAACGAACGAAAACGACACAATCTTGCTAATTTAAAAGATGCTTGAGGCTGTTTCCAATATTTTTATTAGAAAATTTATTTGATAGTGAAATTCTCATAAGGATCGGACAACTATATACGGTCCGATATATGTAATAATAATATAAGCTGCCGCTCGAAGTTCGATTTCCTTTCTTGTTTTTTTTTGATAATTTATTATATAGTGAAACTCTCATAAGGATCGGCCTCTGTTTATTTATTTAAGCAATTTGGTTTCCCACACCTACGAAACAATTTTGGATACCGGTGACGAATCTGCATGCGAAACCCAAAACATCTGATATTAATTTTTGTGACGAAAATATGCTATATACATAGTAGGGTGGGTCGATTGAAAAATCGCTTAGGCACATATGATTTTTGGATTCTAGGGATCAAAATAAGAAACTTTGCTCAGGAGACCATACCTCTAAAATGAATGTATGAATGTATGAACGACCCCCACTAACTTTGGAGGGTCGACCCACCCATGCTTGTGGTACCCCCCTAGGATCCCACAGGAGGGATTCTCCCTTACAAAAATATCACAAAATCACAGCACCTAAAAGTATGCTATGAAAATGTAACTCAAAACCTGTTGCTCCGCCCACCGCCTCTCCTCCTTTTCGTCCCTTGGCGGCCCCAGGGGGGTACCAAAGGGGGGTATGGGTGGGTCGACCCTCCAAAGTTAGTGGGGGTCGTTCATACATTTGGACTCGATTGGGGCACTCTAAATGGGTCAAAACAAGATTTTTCCTTCACGTTAAAACGAGGGACATCAGAATTCATTTTAGAGGTATGGTCTCTTGATCAAAGTTTCTTATTTTGATCCCAAGAATCCAAAAATCATATGTGCCTAAGCGATTTTTTTCACCCCCTACAAATCGAACCGCCCTATTACATAGGTGTACAAAATAGCATATAAAAAATATTTTTGTTCGGCACGTGCAAGAAAAACAACCAAAAATCAGGCACATGCCTAATAAGAATATATTTTACTATATTTATATTTTTATAAAATATACTTAAATGGCATGTGCAAGAAGAACAAAAAATACGTCAGACACGTGCCGGTTAAGAATATTTTTGATGAGAAATTTTTTACACTTATATAGAATTTTTTTAATATAAGTGTTTGCAGTGTAATATAAGGCATGGCATCGTACCGGTTTGTCACCGGTATTTTACCTCATCAAAAGGATTTTATACCCTTGCAGAGGGTATTATAATTTTGATCAAAAGTGTGCAACGCAGTTAAGGAGTCATCTCCGACTGTCCGTCTGGCCGTCTGTCTGTTTCTACGCAAACTAGTCTCTCAGTTTTAAAGCTATTGAGTTAAAACTTTGCACACATCCTTCTTTTGTTTGCAGGCAGTATATTAGTCGGAACGGCCGGGATCGGTCGACTATGTCTCATAGCTGCCATATAACTGATTTATCGGAAATGCCTTAACTTTTGTGTTTTTTATGTTAGAGGTTTGGGAGTTTTCCCACATGGTTTATTTGGCCAAAATATCTTATGTACATAAGGATCGGCCGACTATCCTATAGCCGCCATATAACTGAACGATCGGAAATGGCACAACCTTGCAAAATTTGTTGTAGAAAACTGATTTGATGTTGAAACTTTCAAAAGGATAAACTATAAACGATCAGATATATTTATAATAATATAAGCTGCTACCTAACTGCAAGGGTATATCAACTTCGGCTCCGCCCGAAGTTAGGTTTCCTTTCTTGATTTATATGATAACTGATTGATCGAAAATGGTAAACCTGTTGTATTTTTTAAGATTATATTTTTAAGATTTTTTAAGTTTATGTCTTCATACCAGTTTTGTTTTCGCCAAAATAATTCAATCTTAAATTTCATAAAAATCGGACGATTATATCCTGTAGTTGCTGTATAACTGATTGATAGGCACAACTTTCGACTTTTTTTGAAAGTAGAAGGATGGGATTATAAATGGATTATGCTTTGGCAAACTGATCCGATCAATTTGTAGCAAAAAATGGGTAAAATGTCATATCAACTTTGGCACCGCGCGACGTTATTTTTTCTTTCGGTTGTTAGCTTAAAATTGTATTAATATTTATAGTGAAATACATGTATGTTATAAAATGATAACAATTTAAAAGAACTATCTGTTTACTAGCCGCCGAATTAAATTCGGTTCGAAATTAAAATACAAAAAATCATATATTATAAAAATGCATATATTATAGTACTATCAGATATATAACTTTGTTGAGGAAAAAAATGAGTATAAATATGTATGTATATAGTAGTCATTATACTATGTATAATGAAGTAGTATATAACATAACAGAAACATAACAATAAAGGCAGTTGGCAGTACCTAAAGTTAGCAGTCAGCAGTAACCAAAAGAAACGGCAGAAAAGCTGTCTCGGTTGGCCTGTAGACCGTGAAAAGCCACGAGCCACGATTGAAATACCAAATTTCATACCAAAAACATATGAATACCGGATTGTTCATATAGAGTGTAAGCACAATGGATAATTACAAATACACACAAAATATTATTGTACATGCTCTAGAAAAAATTTGTTGTGTATCTTCATGCATTTATAAATTTAAATTATATATAAACTTAGTTAAAAAATGGGTTTGAGTGTAACCCAATAAATACAAAACATCTGATTTTAAAAAAGAGTATGTATATATAAAAATGTATGCTTGATTAGGATCACCTTTTAATTTTGTTCAGCCATTTACAAGTCATTTACAATGACTTTCTCTAACTCGATCTAATCACTAAACTTTGAATCTACTAAGCTTAAAATTATAATACATCGTTTATTTGGTTGTAATTGTAATATGCTTTATAAAAAGTCAATCGTTCTACTGGCCTATATTTTAGGTCAATTTATCCGTTAATTAATATTAAATAAGGATCGGCTTATAGTTTTCATATTATTCTAATAAGGATCGGGCATATATTATTTCCGATCCGTTACATATCGTGTAATACATACATGCATATAACATATCACTCAACTGCCAAAGGACATCAACTATTATGCTATTCTTTTTTGTTATTTATGCGTTTTACTTATTGCGAAGTATCAAAAATTTGTTCTATGTAAATTTGTTTTATTATTATAAATAAAAATATTTTTTAAGATAAGCATTTGGGATCATTGAACCTATGTATGTATGTCGCAAGTGTGTATATACAGCTTAGTAGAAACGCGCGAAAGAATATGATGAAATGGATCGGAGGGTAGTTTTTTACCGCAGCCGCTACGGGCTCTTCTGCTTAACAGGTGTTCCCGATATCTGGCGCGGGCTTCGAGGGCGTTGAGGCATTTTCGTCGCTTGGAGTAAGAAATAAACAAAATACTTACAAACCGGTACATGTACGTACTATATGTATGTATATTATTTTAAAATTTGGAAGGAAACAAGTGTCAATAACTAGTTTATTATGATTATTTCAGTCAATATTAAAATATAATTCTTTCCAACTTTCCTTGGCGAAAAGTTAAAAGTTCAAATATTCTTACTAAACTCTTTATAAATTAATTTTATGATTTCTTGATGAAAAAGCTTATGAAACTTGACGAATAAACTTAAGTGTTTGTAGGTTGAGGGTGTAGGGTGTTCAGTTGATTAGTTGAGGACCTAGCTTCCATTAGTGTTTTTTTTAAGTAGAAGGTTAGGACTATCTATGTATGTATATTTTGGTCGTATGGAAAACTGATCCGTTTTAAAAGAATGCATACAAATCGGCATATGTACATCAATTGCTGCCGATATATATGTTATATTTAAATAAATAAATATAAAAAAAAAAACAAAAAAAAGAAAAGCCAACTTCGGGCGGAGCTGACGTTGATATGCTCTTGCAGTTAGGTAGCAGCTTCTATTATGATATATATTTATCGGATCGTACATATATATGTAAAAAAAAACAAGGTTGTGCCATTTCCGATCGTTCAGTTATATGGCAGCTAAAGGATATACTCGGCCGATCCTTATAAAATTTGCAAATCGGATTAAATTGCCCAAAATGGAATCTATTCCAAGTCCCATCACACTTTATCTAAAAAAACACCGAAGTTATGGCATTTCCGATCACTCAGTTAGATAGGATATAGTCGACCGATCCCGGCCGTTCCGACTTATATACTGCCTGCAAACAAAAGAAGGATGTGGCACGCTCCGTTTTTCTTGAAGTCTTTCAATTTGGATAATAAGCATCCAACTCATAAAGATACCGAGGTATTCCTTTGTACTTAAATAATTCTTTTTATACCCTTGCAGAGGGTATTATACGCAACGCAGTATAACCCTATATAACCCTCCGTCCCTATAAAGTAATATATTCGTGATCAGGATCACCTCCTGAGTCGATATGGGCATGTCCGTCTGTTTGTCTGTATATAAGTCGGAACTGAAGGGATCGGTCGACTATATCCTATAGCTGCCATATAACTGACTGATCGGAAGTACCATAACTTTGGTTAGCTTTCCTTTCTTGCTTTAAGCAGAATTATATACATATGCCTTGAATTTTATTAGGCGCCAAACAAATTTTATATATTTTGAATGGTTTCATTAAAACTAAATATATAAAAATAATAAAGTTTTTTAATTTAATAAATACTTGTATTTTTGTACAAATTTACATACATCTTTATCCTTCTATACATTCATAGGAAACTTTCAATGCTCGCGTCCACCTGTAGAACGTTGGACATATGACGAGACAAATCCAAATTCCATGAACATTTCAAAAAGGGGGTTGGTTGATCGAATGCATACATTACTTCCGCTTTACATTAAAAAAACAGCATACAATATACATACACATGTATGTATATACTGGTAGTAAATTGGTATGACAAAATACGAGAAATATTTGTAGGATAGGTAATATGTATATATATATATCCTATAAATATTTTTCGTATGTTTATATTTATAACATATATATATATTTTTTTTTATACCCTTGCAGAGGGTATTATAATTTTGGTCAAAAGTGTGCAACGCAGTGAAGGAGACATCTCCGACCCCTAAAGTATATTCTTGATCAGGATCACCTCCTGAGTCGATATAAGCATGTCCGTCTGTCCGTCTGTCTGTCTGTCTGTCCGTCTGTCTGTCGGTTTCTACGCAAACTAGTCTCTCAGCTTTGGAGCTATGGAGTTGAAACTTTGCACACATCCTTCTTTTCCTTGCAAGTAGTACATAAGTCGGAACGGCTGGGATCGGTCGACTATGTCCTATAGCTGCCATATAACCGATTGATCGGAAATGCCATAACTTTGTTGTTTTTTATGTCAGATGGTTGAGACTTTCCACGCATGTTATATTTGAAAAATATATCCAAAATATCTTGTGTACAAAAATTTCATAAGGATTGGCCCATTATATCCTATAGCTGTCATAGAACGATCGAAATTGGCATAACTTTGGTGTTTTTTAAGTTAGAAAGATGGGGTACAGATTCTATTTTGGACAAAATAATCTGATTTGCCAATTTTCATAAGGATCGGCGGACTATATGCTATCCGCTATATATCTAATAATATAAGATGCGTGGCGCCACCTAGCGGACTGCGACTCAATTGCAAGGGTATATAAACTTCGGCTCCGCCCGAAGTTAGCTTTCCTTCCTTGTTTTTTTTTTTTAATTTATGTATTTAAATCATAAATGATTCAAAGTTATAAAAAAAGGTTAATCCTTCAAATGGACCATCCAGAATTTTGAATTAAGCACAGCCTACGACCCATACAACACACTTTGTGTCCCGATTAGTCGGCAGCCAGTTTGAGTGAAAACAAAACCGACCAACCGTAAAGCCATCTTAGACCAACTTTTGAGCGCGGCTCAAAAAATACATAACCAACCAGCAACACATACACACAGAAAGTGGACGCTTGAGTCGAGCGGTGTAAATGCCGCTTCCGCCGTCCATTTCCATACAACAATTTAGTTTCGCTCGAGATCTCTTGACGTGCGGTCCACGATCCACCTGAACTCATCTATTCTGTTGACTTATATGCAACAGGTGGGACTCTCTCTGTTTGTTAAAACCGTTACAGCTCTCAAACAAATGTGTTGAAGAATTCGAGATATTGATATACATATTTATATAAACATATACATTAAAACTAAAACAGTGATCTTATATTTATATATTTGTTTTTCAAAAATATTTCTTTTTGTTTCGTACAATTTAAATGTTACGAACATAAAATAATATTTTATGTTATAAAAACAAACTTCATAAAAAAAAAGACAAAAAAAAAGAGGTAAGAAAATATTTTATTTATTATTACATAGTGATAAGTTTAAGTTTCTTACCCGTTAAACTTAGGCTTAACTGTTCAACTCGATCCCACGTCTCTGACCTTGAGTGCTTAATTTCTATAAGTAAACCGTCAAAGCTAAGACATCTGAGTTTTCGTAGAAATTTGTTGACCCTAGTATGGAAAATTTGTTTATTTTTTCCCACTTGTGTTTTATGAATCGATTGTTATGCGAATACAAGTGACCGGTGACCTTGAAAAGAACAATGTTAAAAAAAATAACGCCACTGTGGGAATGATCTCTAACCTCACTTGTTATTGTCCGAACGTAAATTTGTTTGTGGTGGCTCTTGATACTTCAATTTTTTGTTTAAATTTATATTATTTCAAATTAATTTTAGAGTATTGATTTGAAAATTAAAAGAGGCAAAATCTTTAAATCATCGATTACAATGGAGTCATACGTGACACTGGTAAACATTTTTAGCAATTCATATAAGAAGTAGTTAGACAGATGGCATAGACCAAACAGGCGAATGCCACACATGTCTTGGAATTAACTCACCCCAAAATAGTTACGTCTGGTTTGATCCTTCTGTGGCAACCCCAAAAGAATGATAAAAATTAAGAACAGGTGAATGAGCGCTGGCGAGCACGTTTGTTTTGTGCCGGTTTGCCGTCCACCTTGCTGTTAATCGGTACCAGAAGTACAAAATCTAAAAGGGCGGGAAACGTAAATACGTTTTCAAGGAAAATTGCTTATATATAATATATAGTTGTCCGATCCTTATAAGAATTTCACCATCAATTTAATTTTTTAATAAAAATGTTGGAAACAGCTCCAAGCATCTTTTAAAATAGCAAGGTTGTGCCATTTTCGATCGTTCAGTTATATGGCAGGTATGGGATATAGTCGGCCGATCCTAATAAAATTTGACAAATTGGATTACTTTGCCCAAAATGGACTCTTTACCAAGTCTAATCTTTCTCACTTAAAAAACCCCAAAGTTATGCCAATTCCGATCGTTCTATGACAGCTATAGGATATAGTGGCCGATCCTTATGAAATGTTGTACATAAGATATTTTGGCCGAATATATGAAGTGTGGAAACCCTCCAATCCAACCCTCTATCTAACCCCCTAAAAACCTCAAAGTAATGGCATTTCCGATTAATCAGTTATATGGCAGATATAGGATGTAGTCGACCGATCCCGACCGTTCCGATTTATATACTACCTGCAAACAAAAAAAAGGATGTATGCAGAGTTTCAACTTGATAGCTTTAAAACTGAGAGACTAGTTTGCGTAGAAACCAACAGACAGACAGAGATGTCTCATTCACTGCGTTGCACACATTTCACCACAATAAGAATACCCCTCTAGAATGCTAGGGTATACAAATATAAATGTATGTACGACTGTTTGTCTGTACGCGTGGATCTCAGAGCGTGTGCACTATAATACCCATACCGATAAAATTTGATTAAAATTTTTGCAACGGCGGCTTTTTCCTAAACAAGTTTTTTACTAACCAATTTATATCTAGTCAAATTCAACCAAATCTGAAATTTTACAGATTTCTTTTTAAGTCTTTTATTGTTTTTTTTTTAGTTGTTTGAAAATTACCATGGATATGGAGACATCATCACATCTTAGCCAAGAAGATCTCGGAACCATTTCACATCCACTTCAACATAATGTAATCCACCAACCACTGGGTCCTAACTGTACCCATACTCAAGAGCAATCACAGATTACGAATACGAGCCAGCATTTGCAACACCACAACCTTTCAAATCAACAATTAGCGGCTATTTCGCCGACATTGCACAATCTACAGAATTCTTCGACAGGTGATAATCTGCATATTAATCATACCCAGCGAACAAGCATCTACACCTCAACACCTATGGATGAAAAGACTAAAGGTACGATATTCTAATAAAAATTTTCAAATTTTTTTAATGCATAACAAAACTAATTAAAAATATGATTGTATGAGTACTTGGTAATTGTGGCTAAAAAAAACAACATTATTAGGATAAGGACGACCAGAATACTTTTTGGAATAGTTGATATAGAATTAAACAAAGGAATATTTATTGTTTGTATTAAGGTTTTAAGTTGAGGACTGTGGAGAAGCGACCGTAGATGCAAGCAGAAACTCAAGAACAATAGCCCAAGCTCTGCAAGCCTACAAGAGCAATGACCTTTATTCCCGATTTTAAAACTTCGTGTTCCCTTTTACTTTAATCAGATGCGATCAGTTACCATAGAAGTTAATTTCCCTTCGATACTGGTTCGGCTTGCAAGAAATATGAGTTGTACCTATATCATATTGCAGTCCACAATTTTATTTCAAGATTTATTACTGCCTGTTATTTTTCATAAATGTGTTGTTCAATTAAATTTATTTTAAAATATGTATTTTTTTTAAGTGAACAAGTTTGACGCATATTCAAACATAATATTAAACGGTATGTCAGAAGTCCCAACGACACCGTTAGTGGGCAATGTTATGTCACAAAGCCAGGAGTGGATAAATTCTATGAACGATACGCAAAATGCAGCTGGTACGTTACTTAAGTATTTTCTTAAAATATCAACCATAAAAATAAAAACATTTACATTTTAGAAGACTCTCATAGCTCCCAAGGAAGTATTTCGGGAGACGGTAAGTAAAAAAAAAATATTTTTTTTATAACTGGGTAGTTGCAGGGTGAAACAAGAAAGGAAAGCTAACTTCGGGCGGAGCCGAAGTTTATATACCCTTGCAGTTAAGTAGCAGCTTATATTATATATATAGATCAGATCGTAAAAAGTTGGCCGATCCTTATCAGAATTTCACCATCAAATCAATTATCTAATAAAAATGTTGGAAACAGCCCCAAGCATGTTTAAAAATAGCAAGGTTGTGCCATTTCCGAACGTTCAGTGGCAGCAACAAGATATAGTTGGCCGATCCTTATGGAATTCGGCAAATCACATTACTTGTGTGTAATGTATTTAATTAAGAATGGGAACGAGTATGGAGTGAGCTTTAATCGATCACTATTTTTGTTTTGTTTTAAACACCTTTAAATAAAATAAAATGTCTTTTAGTTGAATTTGTATCTTTTTGAACCGTGGTAAGGAACTATTTTCAGTAACATTCTCTTTTCTGGAACTCATCCTCTCTCGAATAGAAGGAGATACGAGTGCAGGGTATTAAGTAGTTGACTTTAGTTTACGTAATCCGTCTATTATTGGATGTATGTTAACTACGGTGTGATCGCTTAGTAATACTAATCACCAATGCAACCAGCAAAATAAACCATTACTTCAGTGAGATTCTCTCACAGTCCTTAGCCGGTCAGATCAATTTTCTGTGGCTTTGTAAAAAATGTATCAAGTAACTTGGAGCCTAATTGAAAAAAATTACTTCGACCACAATGCAGTTTATCCGGACTTTCCAGTTTTTTTTTAAATTTATTTTATTTGTTTTGGTCAATGGAGACAGTCACTGGAGAAACAAGTGGTCGTTCTTTACATTGTGTAACATGCCAAATGACATTTTGAATCAGATCCACATCACTGCGGTGTACATTTCAACAGAAGAATATATATAAGATACACATAAAAAAGCACCGTATCGTAAGACGGATTAGTAGGTTGAATTAAATAACCACACAATTAGGAATTGAACTTCGGGCGACCGAAGTTGATATACCCTTGCAGTTAGGTAACAGCCTTAATTATTAGTATGTATATATATCGGATCGTGTATAGTTGTCCGATTCTTATGAGAATTGCACCATCGAATCAGTTTTCTAATAAAAATGTTGGAAACAGCCCCAACATCTTTAAAAATAGCAAGATTGTGCCATTTCCGATCATTCAGGTATAGGATATAGTCTGCCTCCCGGTCGTTCCGACTTGTATACAGCGTTGCAAAATTTTGCCCTAAATTATAATATCTTCTACAAGGGTATAATTATAATATTAGGATCGGATATAGTGCGCCGATTTTTTTGAGAATTTCGCTATTAAAATCATTTACTAAAGAAAGTGAAGCTAACTTTGGGCCGATCTGAAATAAAGAAGAATTTATACAAATAATAAGGTTGTTTATTTATATATACTTCAGTTCTATGACGGCTATAGGATATTGACTGCTAATCCTTATGAAAATTGGTAGATCGGATCAGTTTGCTCATTCTCCTAACTTAAAAAAATCCAAAGTTATGGCAATACCTACCAATCAGTTATAGGGCAGGTATAGGATATAGTCAAAAGTTCCCGGTTATTACGACTTACCTATATACAGCGTGCAAAGGAAAAAAGGGTGCGTCCAAAATTTGAAGCTGGTAGCTTTTTAAAGTGAGAGACTAGTTCTCGTAGAAATAGTCGGACGGACAGATGGGCAGACTCAGGTCAGACTTATATCGACTCAGGAGATTATCCTGATCCAGAATATATATAGTTTATAGGGTTGGAAAAAAGTTCTTCACTGCGTTGCACAGTTTAATTAATTAAATTATTGATTTAAAGGATGAATATTAGTTCTTTTTATTAAATTTTTTTTTATATAGTAAGTAAAAATGCTTATAAATTTTAAAATCTTATAAAAATAAATGTTTGTTGAAAATTTTATTTAATATAATTTGTTATATAATGAAAACAGTGAAATTTATAAGTAAAAATGCTTATAAATTTTAAAATCTTATAAAAATAAATGTTTGTTGAAAATTTTATTTAATATAATTTGTTATATAATGAAAACAGTGCCTTCCCTTCTACTTCTCCTTCTAACCTAAAAATCGTATCCTAATAATTGATTATTTTTTTTAGCGAAAAAATTAAATTAATAAAAATCAAAATCAAAAATAATCATTATTTTTATTTTTTTCGCTTAGAAATAGTAAGCGGGCTATTTAGAAACTTATATATACATACATATATTTGAACCAATTAATTTTATAAACGAATATTTAAAACGGAAATTGACAGGTAATTTTTGTAAAATCTATATATATAATTTATATTTATCTAACAAATAAAATATATACAATATAATATATATATATATATATGTATATTTATTTTTACTAATATATATTAATTAACTAATATATATATTATATATAAAATATATTTAATTCGTTTATCAAATTATTTGGTTCACAAGATCCGACTGCGAGCCGTTCCGACTTATATACTGAGTGCAAATGCAAGAAGGACGTGTGCAAAGGTCAAGCTAAGAGACTAGTTCACGTAGAAACAGGCAGACAGACTGACCCACATGCTGCGTAAGACTTTGCATGGCAGTCTGTCTGTCTGTTTCTACGCAAGCCTGTCAGTTTTAAAGATATCGACTTGAAACTATGCACACATCCTTCTTTTATTTGCAGGCAGTATAAAGGTTGGAACGGCTGGGTTCGGTCGACTATATCCTATAGCTGCCTATAGCTGCCATACGTAGCTGATTAATCGAAAATGACAAACCTGTTGTGCTTTTAAAGTTAGAAGGATGGGACTTTCTACGGATTCCATACGGATGGGCAACCTTATCCGATCTGCCAAATTTCATAAGGATCGGCCGACTATATCCCATAGCTGCCAAGTAACTTAACAATGAGAAATGGCACAACCTTGCAATTTAAAAAGATGCTTGAGGCTGTTTCCAAAATGTTTATTAGAAAATTTATTTGATAGTAATTCTTATAACGATCGGCCAACTATGTACGATCGGATATATATATAATTATATGAGCTGCTACATAACTGCAAGGGTATATCAACATCGGCTCCGCCCGAAACTAGCGTTCCGTTCATGTTTAATACAGGGCTCTGCAAAAGCAAAGTCGAGTTATTATTTCTCAGCCGTGTACTTAAGTTCTGATGTCTTTAGAAAGCAGGTAAAATGACACTTCCTTAATTCGTAGTATTTTCATTTCTACAATAATGTTTGGTTACCTTTTATACCCGGTACTCAAAGAGCATAATAAAAAGGGTATAATTTATTAATGCTAATATATTACATACATATATTCTTGATCGGTATAAGCAGGAACAGCAGCCGAATCGATCTAGCCATGCCCGTATGCCTTTATGAATGCATGAAACATGGAGAGCACAAGCCAAAAGGCTATAATATTTTCAACGTAAATCAAGCTTGTTTCAAAATTTTCCACTCCCCATTCCGATCACAAAAATAGTGCCGTTTTGTAGCTTAATAACATTTTTGGACGATAAATTATTCGATTATTTGAGCTAATTTAGCCGGGGTCGATCACCTATATTTGGAAGCTGCTAAAAATACACACATATTTTTGTATGTACCTGTGGCAACTACAATCCTTTCGTAATAATATAAATATTCATAGTATATACATATATGTAAATACCCTAATTTTATATTATTTATTAACTTTTAAAAAATTATTTTTAATAAACATATTTTGTTATTTAACTTCCTTTTAAATTTTAATATAAAGTTCCGAAATGCTTGATGAATCAACATCAGGTTCCAGTGTGTGAAAGAGATGCCAAACACTCAGGCGAAGTCCATGAGCGGCAAGCAAAGAGGTTAGACGTGATTGGTGCCAATTCAGACTGCCTTGCCTCCTTTGTGGCTATTGGTGGATTGGAAAATGAGCCGCCCCTCCAATGTAAAAATTATTTATTGGTATGTTAAGAAGAAATAGGGGAAAAAATTACATACATAACAAAAAAGATATACAAAATGTAATTTTTTTTTAACTAAGAGAATCCCATTCGTAAATTTAGATAAGAAACTTAGATTAGAAACTGATTTTTTGACCCCCAAAGTTTAAGATGGATATTGTAAGACCCCACCCCCACTCAGCATGGGATTGGTCACCAGAATCGCACCCCCCGAGCATTTTCAGTTGCTGCGATGCAACGTCGCTGAACTGCAGGACTTTTCTTCATTGGCTGTTCTTCAAGTATAATGATAACCAGTGGTCCCAATCGATGTCAACTGTTATAGGCGGTATGGTGGTGGTGCAGTGTGCAAAAAGGACGAAGCACATCCAAGGACATTTAAACGCCCGCGTCCTTCCACACTGAGCAGAGATAGGAATAAATAGAATAGTAAAGGTAGATAAGAATAAGGAAACCGTGCGCAGAATCTCTACGGCTAACAGTAAAGAGTCCAAAAAAATGGTTAGCAATATTTTACGGCGAAAAAAAAAGAAAGAGAAAATAATTTTTTAAATAATAAAAGGAAAAATAGTGACATTTTTGAGCAAGAAACACAAGCAACTGAGCAAGAGTGGCGCGAGTTCACGGTCCATGCTTAATATATGCAAAGAAGCAGAGTCGCAAAATTTATACTTTAGTTCTCCGAAAGCAAGTTACTTTCTCTGGAAAGTCAATCAGAACATAGCTGCAGCTATAATACTCCTTGCTGTACTAGCATCGATTACAGATTCGGTTTACCGTTACGGTTGCGGTTGCGGTGCGATACTTATGTCACGTTTGCAGTGATGGCTTACCCCATGAACGGACATTCAAGATAACTCTTTGCCATGTTCCAATAACATGGTGCCATACGTTAATAATAAGCAGCGGTTGTGTTTCTTCTGATTGTTGTTCGAGTTAGTGAATATTTAGTGCTCTCTATCAATATTAAGTGAATTAAAATGGACCTATCTACAGCCTACCGCTACAATCAGAATATGATGGAATATTATACATGTAATATAATGATTTTTGTATAAAAATTTATTTTTTATGGACCAAACTTTAAAACAACAAAATTTACGAGTTTATAATAGATTAATTTATAGATTGAGTTATTTTCACAATTTTAGTGCTTACTAACTACTGCTTAACAAACTATGATATCTGTTGAAATATAAAAAACATGAACCTATCCTCTCGACTGTACGATACCCAGTCGCCATAGCCGTGCAGGAAAGATGCGTGCAAAGTTTGAGGATAGGAGTCTACCTCCAAAATAGGATAGCTATGTTTCTTATATGTTTTGGAATAAACAACTTAAACAATCGAGTAGGGAAGCAAAATAACAAATGTTGATGAATTTTCTGAGCTGGCGCTACAAGATTTTATTTTTAGACGCGAGGAGGCATGGCCAAATTTTTGAAACAAAATTTACACAAAAATGTTCAAATATTCTTTCAGATCGGCACATTAAAACAATAGTGCAAGAAAATATGAAAATCAGAATATAAATGTTTATAACTCCTCTAAAAATCGGTCGATTAAGCAGAAATTTGCATCTATACACTTGCAGAGGGTATTCTAATTTGGGTCAAAAGTGTGCAACACAGTAAAGGAAACATCTCCGACCCCATAAAGTATATATATTCTTCATCAGGATCTCCTTGTGAGTCGATATGAGTATGTCCCTCAGTTTGTCTGTCTGTTTCTACACCTGACTGTATGTTACTACGCAAACTAGTCTCTAAGTTTTAAAGCTAAAGAGTTGAAATTTTGCACACATCTTTCTTTTGTTTGCAGGCAGTATTTAAATCGGAACGGCCGTAATCGGTCGACTATATCCTATAGCTGCCATATAACTGATTGATCGGAAATGCCATAAGTTTGGTGTTTTTTAAGTATGAGGGTTGGCCACATGTTATATTTGGCCAAATTATCTTATCTAAAAAATTTCTTATGGATCGGCCGAATATATCCTATAGCTGTCATAGAACGACCAGAATTGGCCTAACTTTGGCTGTTTTTTAAGTTAGAAAGATTGGATTTGGCAAAATAATCTGATTTGATAAATTTCATAAGGATCGGTCGACCAACGATCGGAAATAACACGACCTTGCTATTTTTAAAGATGCTTGGGGCTTTTTCCAACATTTTTATTAGAAACTTGATTCGATGCTGAAATTCTGACAAGGATGCTTGGGGCTTTTTCCAACATTTTTATTAGAAACTTAATTCGATGGAGAAAATCCAACAAAAATCGGCCAACTATACCCGATCCGATATATACATATATAATAATTTAAGCTGCTACCTAACTGCAAGTGTTTATAAACTTCGGCTCCGCCCGAAGTTAGCTTTCATTTCTTGTTTAAGTTAAAAAGATGGGAGTACGGGTTCCATTTTGGGCCATCTAATCCGATATGCTAAATTTTATAAGGAACGGCAGACTATATCCTATACCTGCCATATATCTGAACGATCCAATATATATCTAATAATATAACTTGATACTTAACTGCAAGGGTATATAAACTTCGTTTCCGCCCGAAGTTAGCTGAATAAATAGTTTGGTTTCATAACTTTTACAACTGGCGCTATAGAAATGTGCAATTTTTGGAGCGGTAGGAAAAGATTATAAACTACTATGGTGGCCAAAAATATTTTGACATAGCATGAACCAATGTACTATCGCGTATTTCTACTATCGCGTTTATCATTTGCTAAAACATTTGTTCACAAACCTCAATCTTTTTGGGAACAAATTTTGTGGACTGATGAAAGTACATTTGAGTACCATGGGTCGAAAAATAAAATATTTTGTAGATTACCCAAAAACACACGTTCAAAACTAAGACCTGTATGCCAACGCATTCCACATGGTGGAGGGTCTGTTATGTTTTGGGGATGTGTGTGTTTTAACGGGATCGGCGATTTGATACCCATTGAAGGCACAATGAATAAAGGACAGTATTTACATGTCCTAAATGATCACTTTATCCTGCAACAGGATAATGCTCCTTGTCACAAAGCCGCAATGATTATGAATTTCTTAAGGGATTTGGACGTCAATTTATTAGATTGGCCACCCCAGAGTCCCGATTTGAACATAATCGAAAATGTGTGGGCTTATATAAAGTGTAAAAGATGTTCCAATCTAACAAGAACGCGCGAAGAGACAATTGCTGAGGTTGAAGAACTTTGGAAGGATATTTCTCTAGAAACACTTCAAAATTTAGTAAAATCGCTTCCTGGACGTTTACAAAAGGTAATAGACGTCAAAGGGGGCTATATTTTTCATTAACAATACTTTAAATTTTGATAACTTTTTTAAATTTATTAGATTTACTAAGATACATAATATTGTCAAAATACTTTTGTCCACTCACAATTTTGAATTTTTATTTTTATTTTGTAAACCTTAATATGAAATGAATTTTTTTCCCCTATATTATGATCTACTCTACTGTTGTATATAAATATATTTTTTTCATTGACTTTTGATAAATAAAAAACATTTAATCACAGAAAAATGTGTAACTTTTTTAATGTCAAAATATTTTTGTCCACCATTGTAATGTCGTAAAGTTTGAGAGCAATTAAAGTGGCAGTGATAAAATGTTAAATATTTCAACTTGCGCTAAAGAGAAAATTGGAGTAAGCAGACAAAATATCTTAATTTATCAGATTCTACTCTTGAATACGCGTCGATTTCTACCTCAAATTTATAACAAAATCGTGCCGTGTAAAATATGGTTTAATGTGCAATTGATGTGTCCAAAAATGATATCAGATATTTTGGGTGGGGCATGCGTGTGTGAAATACGAAGTTGAGTTCCAAAGTGTGTTTTTAAACCGTTGCAGAGGGATTTATAATTTTGGTCTAAAGAGTGCAACGCAGTTAAGGCAACATCTCCGACCCTATAAAGTATATATATTCTTGATCAGGATCACTCCCTGAATCGATATAAGCATATCCGTCTGTCCGTCTGTCTGTCTTTTTCTATGCAAACTAGCCTCTCAGTATTACAGCTTTCGGCTTGAAACTTTGCACACAGCCTTTTTTTTCAATGAGCAGAAAAGAAAGTTTGATCAGTTATGTCATCAATTTAATTTATTTTAATAAAGTAAAATGATTGTTTTAAAAAAGGACAATTTTAAATGATCTAAAAAACAGATTTATTCTCTGGCAGCATGTTCATCATTATAATTGTTTTAATTGCTCCGATGTGTTGCTTAAATAAATATGCTGTTTCGTCCAAATGTGTGGTACTTGTATGGTATATAAATACTACTATGTAGTATGTATATTAGGCGGGTCCATTTGTATTCTGCAAAAAATCACGTTGTAAGCCTCAATCAATCGGAATCAAAAGTTTTAATATCGAATATATAATATCATATAATATCATAATATAATATCAAATTCTTGATTATAAAGTTATGAATTTTTTAATTAACAAAGTTTTTTTAATTTTTTAACGAAAGCTTAATTCGTTAACTTTGAAATAGATACTCTTGATCAGGATTACCTCCTGAGTCGACATAAGGATGTCCGTGTGTTTGTCCAACCTTTATACATATTGTTCTGTTCATATTTATATTTTGGAACGGCCGGGATCGGTCGACTATATTCCATCGCTGTCATTTAACTGAATGATCGGAAATGGCATAAGTTTATTGTTGTTCAACCTAGGTAGAAGATTTGGACTTTATACAGATTTAGTTTTTACAAAATAATCTGAAAAGCTAATGTCTTGAAAGCTAATGTTATAAGGATCGGCTGGCTGACTATATCCTATAGATACCTTGGTATTTTTAAAGACGCTTGGGGCTTTTTCCAAATATTTTTTAAAATAATTTAATAGTGAATTTCTTATAAGGATTGGTCTACTATGTAGCTGCTTCTTAACAAGTGTATATCAACTTCGGCTCTGCCCGAAGATAGCTTCACTTTCTTTTTTTATCTACTCTTCATCCTCATCGGGAGGTTCAGAAATGATTCCTTCAATACATTACAAACATCTGGACACATTTAATATACCGTCCATGGGTATAAAAAAACCATTACAAGAAAGGAAAGCTTACTTCGAGCGGATTAATACTGTTGCACCAAATAATACACCAATATATTATATCTTGTAAACTGATAACTGGACACAAACAATGATTGACTAAATAATAATCGAGTATAATGGAATGAATAATGTGTGCAAAACTTGAAGTCGATAGCTTGGAAACTGAGACGCTGGTTCGCGTAGAAATAGACAGAAAGATGGGCAGACATGCTTACATTGACTTGGGCGATGATCCTGATCAAGAATGTATATACTTTGTAGGGTCGAAAATGTCTCCTTCACTGCGTTGCACACTTTTGACCAAAATTATAATACTCTCTGCAAGGATATAAATCAATCCTATAGGGAAACAGCATAAAAAGTTTAACTCTTCTAAAAGTGGTCCGTTTTGTGTTTTTGTGAAGAAAATTCAGCCAAATCGGAGTACCGCGTATCCTATACTCAGGAAACTTGACCATAGCCTGGATTAAATGTCAGTATTAGGTATTATAGTAATTAATTATTGTTATATATTTTAACTCAAATTAGCCGTTCTATGTTCTTTATTGATGGAATAAAAATTATAATTTTTTTACAGGTCACGGCGGAGTTAATCAGCTGGGGGGAGTTTTTGTCAACGGGCGCCCTTTACCTGATGTCGTTCGACAGCGCATTGTGGAACTAGCTCATAATGGCGTCCGACCGTGTGATATATCACGGCAATTGCGTGTGAGTCACGGCTGTGTATCTAAAATCTTATCAAGGTAATTATAAAACAATGCAAAAATACAATAATGCTTCCTAATAAAATTACCTATAAGCCTTATATTAGTCATATGTTTGAAATTATGCAGAGGGTATTATAATTTTGGTCAAAAGTTTGCAACGCAGTAAAGTATACTTTATTTAGTATATATATTCTTAATCAGGCTCACCTCCTGAGTAGAAATAAGCCTGACCCGACCGAACGGCCGGGGTTGGTCGACTATATTCTATAGCTACCATATAACTGATTGATCGGAAATGCCATAACTTTGGTGTTTTTTATGTTAGAGGGTTGGGACACATGTTATATTTGTTACAAAAATCTTATCAACAAAATTGCATAAGGATCGGCCGTCTATCTGTCATAGAAAGATCGAAATGGGCATAACTTTGGTGTTTTTAAGTTAGAATGGGACTTGGTACAGATTTTGGGTCCATTTTGGGGACAATTATTCGATTTGCCAAATTTCATAAGGTTAGTCTATATCCTATAGCTACCATGAAACTGAGCGATCGGAATAACACAACCTTGCTATTTTTAAAGATGCTTGGGGCTGTTTCCAACATTATTATTAGAAAATTGATTCCATGATGAAATTCTTATAAGGATCGGTCAGCTATACACGATCTGATATATATATAATTACACGGTGCGACAGTGAAAAAACACTTGTGAATCGAGATAGTGTAGGTTGTTAATCTGGTCGAAGAGAACTCAAAAATATTTTTTTTATATTTTTGGAACCCTCCCATTTTTGTAAGTTGTACCGAAAAACTGGCATCAAAATCCGAAAAACACGAATAAAAGTCAAAAACTTCAGTTTCAGGTTTAAAAATTTTGTCCTTTTTGTTCAACAAAATCGAAGATATATTTTTTTTTTCAAAAGCTACAACATTTAACTATTGAAAAACACCCAAAAATTTTGAAATCGGTTGAATAAAACGCGTTCAGGAATTTTTAAGCGCAAAAAAGTCCCGAAAAACGGGTTTTTTTAAATAAATAAAAATTGGAGGGTTCCAAAAATATAAAAAAAATATTTTTGAATTCTCTTCGACCAGATTAACAACCTACACTATCTCGTTTCCCAAGTGTATTTCTTTTTTTTTTTTTTGTCGCACAGTGTTATATAAGCTGCTACCTAACTGCAAGGGTATATAAACTTCAGCTCCGCCCGAAGTTAGCTTTCCTTTCTTGTTTTATTTTTAATGTGTAAAAAACTTGTGATGTGAATCTTAAAGGAAGTGAAAAAGATATTTACAAAACCTAATAGCCTCAAGCATCTTTAAAAATAGCAAGGTTGTGCCATCAAGGTTGTGCCATCAAGGTTGTGCCATCAAGGTTGTGCCATCAAGGTTGTGCATTCAGTTATATGGTAGCTATAAGATCCTTCAATCGGATTAGTTTTTCCGAAATAAAGAGTCCCTTTTCAACTTAAAACACTCAAGTTATCCCGATCCCGTTTACCTTATATACTGCGTGCAGAAGTAAGAAGGATATGTGCAAAATTTATATCCCGATCGATCAAAATTGTAATACCCTCTACCCTCTGTAATACCCCCTACCCGAAAGAGTAACGTGGTTAATTTGGCCCTGCTCCCAGTTAAATCTGGGTGTGTATAGATAGGATAAAGATGGTGAGATTTTAATACTTGACCAAGTGAATTCTGATTGAAGTCATTTAAAGTCACTACCAGGTCGCTATCAGACATACGTTTCAAAGCCGACTGAATAAAAGACAAGTGCCAGTATGTAGGCGGTTCGAATGAACACGAGGTATGAAATTTTTCCGGGGTTTACTATGCTTCTGTAAGCATAATAAAATCCAATCAAGCTTAATGCATGGTAAGTTATCTTTGATTGTGTCAAAACGAACCTTGAAATGTACTGTATGTATTAATTAATTTATTTCATTTTAATAAACATTTTCTTCTTTAATAAACATATTTTTCTCAAAATATATTATGTTTAAATTAATTTTAGGTATTATGAGACTGGTAGTTTTAAGGCTGGGGTTATTGGCGGCTCCAAACCAAAAGTGGCCACTCCCCCAGTGGTTGATGCTATTGCCAACTATAAACGGGAAAACCCTACTATGTTTGCATGGGAAATACGTGATCGGCTTTTGGCGGAAACTATATGCACCCAGGATAATGTACCCAGTGTTTCTTCGATAAACCGGTAAGATAAGAGCTATTGAAAGTAGTTAACGAATGCTTGTATATCCTCAACCTCAATTTCTGAACTTGCTGTTGCTGTTTGTTTGCTGTCATGCACGCTTCCGAGTTAACTTCTCCGTATACCTCAATCGGATATTGTCTTGACTGCGAATTAAATCCTAACCTTTCAGCTAATAAAAATATCTAAGTAGTTTTTAGCGTTTATAATTGTGGCGCTGTGCTTGACACGCGACCACAACAAAAGCCACTTTTCTCTCAGGCATCCGGTGCGGCTTTATGACCGACAACATCATCACAGTCTCTTGCCCATGCCACGTGGCTGTTATGTTGTCAACACATGGCTGTTATTTGCGCACTTCCTTTTTAACCGTAATTTATTTTAGAAGCCCGAATTTTTACACCCTTGCAAGAGGATTTACAGCTGAGACCAAAGCTGAGCAGTCAACATGTATTATTTATATACTTTGAACGTATTTACTCTTCTCTATGATTACCATTATAGTCCACTTTGCCATGCCAGTCTGTCCATTTCTTTTTTCGGGGATCAATTAAAATCGTCAAAGCTATTTTATTTCATTCGTCGCTACAAATGATATAATTTATTTTTGACGATGTATGTTGCTTTGATTTGTCAACAGAATTTGTCTTTTTCATTAAATCTGTTGAACGCTGTAAAGGAGTATATATAAAGTATAATATATTCATGAATGTATTCATGAGTATATATATTCATGATCAGGATCACCTCTTGAGTAGATGTAAGCATGTCCGTCTGTCTATCCGTCCGTCTGTCTGTCTGTTTCTACGCAAAGTAGTCTCTCAGTTTTAAAGCTGTCGGCTGGAAACTTGGCACACATCCTCCTTTTATTTGCAGGCAGCATATAAGTCGGAAAGAGATCGGTCGTCTATATCTTATAGCTGTCATATAACTGATTGATCGGAAATGCCATAACTTTCGTGTTTTTTAAGTTAGAAAAATGGGTCTTGGTGGACAAAGTTATCATATCTGCCAAATCATAACGATCGGCCGGCTATATCCTATAGCTGCTATGTAACTGAACGATTGGAATTGACACAGCCTTGAGATTTTTAAAGATCAAAAACACCAAGGTTGTGTCATTTTCGATCGTTCAGTTATATGTGAGTTCAAGGGTATATTCAACCGATACCGGCCGTTCCGTCTCATATTCTTCCGTCTCCTTGCAAAGGAACGAAGGATGTGTGATAAGTTTTTATCCAATTGCTTTAAAACTGCCAGACTAATTCGCGTAGAAACATATACAGATAGACCGACTGACGGACATGTAAGTTACATTGCACGTGTCTATGATATATTTTTTCTCTTAAACGTGACGAATTAGAATATTTTAAGTGTGTAATTTTGTAACTGATTGATCTTGAACGCGACGAATTAGAATATTTTATGTGTGTAATTTTGTATATCTATATTACGTATTTTCACCACAAAAATGTGTATAACATATTTTTTCCGTTTGTTGACCTTTCCATATATAGCTATAAGATTAAGCATATAGGCTCCCTTAATGCAGTTCATGTTGTTTTAAAATTTGTGCCACGACACATACCGCCCCACAAATAACATATTTCTGTAGCGCTAGTACAGGAAGGAACTGTAGCTAATTTGTATCTATAAAACTAAACTCAGTCGAATCGGTCAGATCGATTTTTCAGGCGACTCCGGGAGTTAAAGTAATGTTTTTTGTTTTGAATATTTTTCAAGAACAAACATTTCAAGAATAGTGTATCGATCCGAGTGGTTTATTAATTTTATTTAAAAAATGACTTAAATAAAAATATATAAATAAGCTAAAGTCCTATGATTCCAGCGATTCGTACATAAGTTATCTTAAAAACTATAAATTTTTTTAAGTTTATATTTTCGTTAATAATTCAACGTTTCTAATAGATCACTAAAAATTTGACCTTGCAGTTAAGTTTCAGTTTATATTATAAGATATATCAGCATTTATAGGATTAAGTCGGTAGATCGCATAAGCTTGTAATACATAGAAAATACCATCCTTCTAACTTAAACAAGAAAGGACGTCTATTGAATGGGCGTCTCACATTTCAGTAAAAAACCTCCACAATTTTTTTCAAAATTGTAGTTCAATAAATCAAACAGACACGCAGATGGACGAACAAGACCATTTTGTGGATTCGGAAATGCAGTAAAAATGGTATTTCAGGAAATCCTTCAGAACGAATGTCGGATCAGGATAGTTTACATACAAATCGACGTGTTTTCAAGAGTGAAATATACGAGGTGGGTTCGAAAAGTAAGGTGACTTTGTATATTCAAGAAAAACTATTAATTTATTTATCAATATTTATGTTGTCCCCTTCAAAGTAATCCCCCTCAGATACAATACACTTATGTCAACGGTTTTTCCAATCCTCAAAGCACTTCCCATAAGCACTTTTCGGTCTTTATCTCTTCAATCGTTGCAAATCTCCGTCCTTTCATAGGTCGCTTCAGTTTTGGGAACAAGAAAAAGTCACATGGGGCCAAATCCGGTGAATATGGTGGCTGAGGCATTATTGTGGTGTTGTTTTTGGGCAGAAAATCTCTCACAAGCAAAGATGAGTGAGCAGGGGCATTATCGTGATGCAAAAGCCATGAATTGTTTTTCCACAATTCTGGACGTTTCTTTCGTATTGCTTCTCGCAAACGGCGCATAACTTCCAGATAATAGTGATTATTGACCGTACGACCATATGGTAAGAACTCCTGCTGCACCACGCCATGGTAATCGAAGAAAACAGTGATCAAAGCTTTGAAATTTGATCGAACTTGGCGTGCTTTTTTCGGTCTTGGCTCACCTGGGCTCTTCCATTGGGACGATTGGGCTTTGGTTTCGATATCATAACCATATACCCATGATTTGTCACCAGTTATGACCCTTTTGAGTAAATCTGGGTCGTCGTTGACGTTATTCTACAGCTCTTGAGCTCATGTGACGGTTCTTTTGGTCAAAAATAGCGACCTGTAACCTTTACGCCTCTAACAACCAAACAAAAGAGGGGATTCCATTGAAACTTGGTACAGATGTTAGGGAAGAGTGTACCAACATAACAAAACAAAACAAGAAAGGAAAGCTTACTTCGGGCGGAGCCGAAGTTTATATACCCTTGCAGTTGAGTCGCAGTCCGCTAGGTGGCGCCACGCATCTTATATTATTAGATATATAGCGGATCGTATATAGGCGGCCGATCCTTATGAAATTTGGCAAATCAGATACTAAATAGAATCTGTACCAAGTCCCATCTTTCTAACTTAAAAAACACCAAAGTTATGCCAATTCCGATCGTTGTATGACAGCTATAGGATATAGTCGGCCGATCCTTATGAAATTGTACATAAGATATGTTGATCAAATATAACATGTGTGGAAAGTCCCAATCCTCTATCTTAAAAAACAACGAAGTTATGGCATTTCCGATCAATCAGTTATATGGCAGCTATAGGATATAGTCGGCCGAAACCGGCCGTTCCGACTTATGTACTGCCTGCAACAGAAAGAAGGGTGTGTGCAAAGTTTCAACCGAAGCTTCAAAACTGAGAGACTAGTTTGCGTAGAAACAGACAGACAGACAGACAGACGGACAGACGGTGTTTTGAACACACCTCGTATATAAAGAAAATTATTAAATTATTAAGCGACTAATAATTATTAATAGTTTGGAGGAATGATCGAGAATTAATCATGAATTAAGTGATATTTTTGCACAAAACAATAAAAATCGCAAATATTGATCATTTTGATTTTTATTTTTTTCGCTTAGAAAATCCCTATTTTTATGCCCTTGCAGAGGGTATTATAATTTTGGTAAAAAGTGTGCAACACAGTGAAGGAGACCTTCGACCATATAAAGTAAATATATTCTTGATCAGGATCACTTCCTGAGTCCATATGAGCATGTCCGCCTGTCCGTCTTTTTGACTGACTGTCTGTCTGTCTGTCTGTTTCTACGCAAACTAGTCTCTCAGTTTTAGAGCTATCGAGTTGAAACTTTGCACACATTCTTCTTTTGTTTGCAGGCAGTATATAAGTCGGAATGGCCGGGATCGGTCGACTATATCCTATAGCTGTCATATAACAGCTATAGAGGGGTGGGACGTTACACACATGTTTTATTTGGCCTTATCTTATCTACAAAATTTTGTAAGGATCGGCCGATATCCTTTAGCTGCCGTGTAACTGAACGATCGGAAATGGCACAACCTTGCTATTTTTAAAGATGCTTGGGGTTGTTTTAAAAATTTTTATTAGACTATACGATCCGATATATATATAATTATTTAAGCTGCTACATAACTGGTATATCAGGGTATATCAACTACGGCTCCGCCCGCAGTTACCTTTCCATTCTTGTTTATTTAAAAATTAATATTAATTTCCGATTTTGCTAAGTTTTGTTTTGTAGTTATAAATTAGGTGAAAGGGAGCGTGAAAAAATTTTGACACAATCTGGATATGCTTGGGTATCATGGGAGCCAATCAATCGGATAGCTCTCTCTAAAATCCGAGCTTTAAAAAATACTGGAAATCAATATGGGAATCAGAATAAAAATTTGTATATATCCTCTAAAAATTCCTCCACCAAACTTTCCATTTTCTTTATTTAAATAAGTACAAGTTTAAAAAATTTACTTCATATTTTGAATTTGAATATTGCACACATATGTACATGCACAAGCTCAAAAAAAATATTCCCCATCAAATATACCCTGCAGTACCAGTGTTGAGGAGTTCCTTGTGGAACTCTCTATTACCTGCTCACCATACATACATGAGGAATTCCCCAGTGCTAGTATATGAAATTCGTTAACGAATTTTTGTGTGGGATGTCCTATGCATCGGTGACATGGGGAATTTTCTCCCTAACTGGTTAGGGAATTTCCCCAGGAATTCCTGCAAAGAAATGCTGGGGAAGGTATTTTTTGCAAAGAACTCCTCAAAGAACTCTTTGATCATTGTTGCAAAAAATCCCTGGGAAGAAATTTTGAAAAAAAAATCTCCACAAACCCACCACACCAATGATTTAATGTGTTTATTTTTTTTTTAATTGTAAAAAAAGTTTAAATGTTAAGAAACATTTTACAAATATTATAAACAAACTAACTACATTGTACTATTATATAATTTTACTTACTTTCGTCTGGACTGGGACTCGAACCTCCGTGCTTTTGTTTAATGGACCAGCATGCAAGCCTTTAAGCTATCAAGGAATCGCGCGTAGTTTGCGACTGACAATCATATGACTCTAATGTTGTATGTATCAATCAATCTCTATTATTATCAAATCTCCATTTAAAAGAAAGAATAAATATAAAATTTTACATTGAGATTGCGATATTAAAAAAAACAAGAAAGGAAAGCTAACTTCGGGCGGAGCCGAACTTGATATACCCTTGCAGTTAAGATTGTTCCATTTCCGATCGTTCAGATATGTGTGGATCGGATTATATTGCCCAAAATGGAATCCGTAGAAAGTCCCATCATTCTAGCTTAAAAAACACTAAAGTAATGCCAATTCCGATCGTAATATGACAGCTTTAGGGTATAGTCGGCCGATTCTTATGCAATTTTGTACATAAGATATTTAGATCAAAATTAACATGTGTTGAAAGCCTCTTACATTTAAAACACCAAAGTTTTGGCATTTCCGATCAATCAGTTACATGGCAGCTATATGATATAGTCGACCGATCCTGGCCGTTCCAACTTATATACTACCTGCAAGAAAAAGAAGAATGTGTGCAAAGTTTCAACTCGATAGCTTTAAAACTGAGAGACTAGTTTGCGTAGAAACCGACAGAAAGACGGACATGCTCATATCGACGCAGGAGGTGATCGTGATCAAGAATATATAAACTTTATAGGGTCAGAGATATCTCCATCACTGCGTTGCACACTTTTAACCAAAATTATAATACCCTCTGCAAGGGTATAAAAATAAAAGTAAACATAAAGAAAAATCATAATATTTTTTTTTCTGGTGGGAATCGAACCCACGGTCTAATCTAATCATTGAACCATTGGGTTAAAGTTACACGCAAAAAAAAATTTAGAATCACAAGAATATGTGAATTCTCTCCTTCTCCGCCCACTTATTTTGCTGAGAGAATTTTTTTCTCTCATCGACTGCTTTTGCATTTTCTTATGTTTTTAAAGACGTTGCCTCTCACTTTTTTCTCAGTGTGTCTGAGGAATATTTTCCTTAGTAATTTTCTGGTACTGCAGGGTATGCATCCATGTATGTACATATGTATGTATGTGTACGTAACACCAATTGGTGTGAAGCTTAAGCTTCACAGGTTGCTGCAAAAAATTGGTAGCTCCACTTATAGGACTATATCTTGAGTTAATAAATTTTGCCAGATATAAGCGATATATCAAAAGTTGCGTCATCTCATAAGCAAAATTTTTGTACTTTCACCCTAATTTCTCCCAAACCAAACTACTTTTGGAAAATGTTTTGACAAAAATTATCTAATTAAAACAATACCTTTCGATAGGTGTATAATTCATTCAGATCGGATGCCTACAGAAAATTTTTAAATCTTCGGCTATATAAAGAGTCTTCTCGTCACTTCGTGGACGGCCGTCCACAGTAATAGTAGCATCCTCGCGCACACTATGTAGATTCGTGTCCACACTGATTTACTTAGGAATAAATAAAATAACACCACGTGGTGGCATAATGCACCGTCGAACTAGATGTATCCTACTAATGCGTATAAGTAGAAGTGACGGTTTTCATTGTTAGGGGTTGAAAAGGCAGGAGTCAGTGCTTCTAAAATCATAGCACAAGCAGAGGACCCAGATTTTTTAGCCAGAATGGGCAATTTGATATTTGGGCAGTGCACACAATTGAGACATATGTTATCATTCCTAAGCCACTACATGGTGTGTATAAAAGTTTATATTGAAGTATCTATAAGGGCTGGAAAAATAAATTGGTTGAGTGCTATGAAAGTCACTTTATTAAGTGTCTATCCCATGGGAATGTGTCTCTTAGATGGGAATTCTTTCCACCGTTGTACGCACAATTTTTATTCGATTGAATCACCACCCTAATCATCGCTCAAGTGCCATCGCATCATACAATGTCGCGTTATGAAATGTTGGTGATTATGCTATGAATTACCCCTGCTTGGTCAGACTCTACGCTATCATCGGTTAGTCACATGCCAGCCTATGACGGTGGTTCAGAACAAAAGTTAAAATTGTGTGCCAATTCGAATCGAATTGATTCTGTATGGCTACACGTGTTGGGTGCGGTTAAAATAAAAATTTCTATTAATTTTTTTTGAATTTATTTAAAAAAAAAATCAAACATTCTTTCCAATTACAACAAAATGTATTATAGCCGGTATCCGGTTAGTACCGTTTGGCCCTCTTTCCTTCTGGCAGTCCGCCTATCGGTATGTATGTTATGCTATAATCTAGAAGACTATAATATATATAGGAACAATACATTGCCTTTAGATTTAAGAATATCAATAACACAGTGTAACAGTGATTTTCAACTTTGGAAGTGACATAGTATCAATTGTTTATTGGATCGAGTATATCACAAAACCATGTTTGAAATATTTGTAACACCCTCAAAATCTTGATTTATGGTTAAATACCCGTTTTTCGGGACTTCTTTGCGCTTAAAAATTCCTGGACGCGTTTTTTTCAACCGATTTCAAAATTTTTGGTGTTTTTCAATAGTTAAATGTTGTAGCTGTTGAAAAAAAAATATACCTTTGATTTTGTTAAACAAAAAGGACAAAATTTTTACACCTGAAACTGAAGTTTTCGACTTTTACTCGTGTTTTTCGGATTTTGACACCAGTTTTTCGGTACAATTTACAAAAATTCTTGTCACATATCAATGTTGTCTCATTGATTCTGAATAAACGAGACAAATTTCATCAAAAAATAATGAAAATTGGTGAAGTTATAACGCTTTTCCCAAAAAAAGTCAATTCAACCTAGCGAGCGCTCCGGAGTAACAATGTGTATAAGAATAAGAGTATATTGCTTTCTTCTGACAAAAATTCTGTCATTTATGCCACATATTAATATTGTCTCAGTTATACTGAATAAAACGAGACAAATTTCATTAAAAAATAATAAAAATTGTTGAAGTTATAACGCTTTTCCCAAAAAAAGTCAATAAAACTATGGGAGAACTATAAGAAGAAGAGCATATTCCTTTCTTATACACACAGGTACTCCGGAGCGCACGCAAGGTTGAATTGACTGTTTTTGGGAAAAGCGTTATAACTTCACCAATTTTCATTATTTTTTGATGAAATTTGTCTCGTTTATTCAGAATTAATGAGACAACATTGATATGTGGCAAAAATGACACAATTTTTGTAAATTGTACTGAAAAACTGGCTTAAAAATCCGAAAGACACGAATAAAAGTCGAAAACTTCAGTTTCAGGTGTAAAAATTTTGTCCTTTTTGTTTAACAAAATCAAAGATATATTTTTTTTTCAAAAGCTACAACATTTAACTATGGAAAAACACCAAAAATTTTGAAATCGGTTGAAAAAAACGCGTCCATAAATCAAGATTTTGAGGGTGTTACAAATATTTCAAACATGGTTTTGTGATATACTCGACCCAATGAACAATTCCTACTATGTCACTTCAAAAGTTCATTCACTTTTGTTTTTTTTGTAACACTGTGTAATAGACATCACTAATAAATGATCTAATTTCACCGTGCATAACGCAGAATGTTATAGGAAGTATATTCGTCGCTGCCGGACTCAGGTTAATCAGCATCCGGTGCAATTTTATAACTTCCTCTCCTCTCCTTACGTTTGAAAACTCATATGCGAACACTGATCAGGCCTGATTTTTTACACAATTTTTTTAAAAAACGTATTCATTTGCAAAAAATTTGACTTATGAGCTCATTCTGATCAAAAATTTATATTCTTTAATGGGTCCGAGACGTTTCCTTCACTGCGTTGCACTCTTTTGGAAAAAAATTTATAATACCCTCTGCAAGGCTATAAAAGTATTCTTACCTCGCAAGTGTTTGATTTTTATACCCATGCAGAGGGACTTTCTACGGATACCATCTTGCGCAAAATAATCCGATCTTCCAAATTTCATAAGGATCGGTCGACTATATCCTATAACTGTCATGCAACTGAAAGATAAGGCACAACCTTGCTCTTTTAAAGTTGCTTCGGGCTGCTTCTATTATTTTTATTAGAAACTTTTATTAGATGAAATTCTCATAAGGATTGACCAATTATTATATATACGATCCAATATACGATCACTTTGCTCTACTAACAAATCGCTTATATTAAACGCCTTATCTGTGCAACACTCTTCCTCGTGATATCTTTCTCCTACTCCTCGCTTAAACTATCTCGGATCTATTCCTGCGATTCGAGCCGTACGTTACGTGGCAGCGTCCCTCGGTCGGTTGGACGGGAGGTGGGCTGTACGTATGCAGTGGGAACCGCGCACAAAAAAAAACAATATATAATAATATAAGCTGCTTCTTAACTTCAAGGGTTGATATCAACTTTGGCTTCGCCAAAGATAGCTTTCCTTTCTTGTTCATGTGTAATTTTGTACATCTATATAGAATTGTTTCGTCATCAAAATTGTTATCACATATTTTTGGCGTATCATGTGGATACGTCACCAGTATTTTTTATCGTCAAGATGTGTTTTATATGACTGACTATAACCGTCCTTTACTTTAAATAGCTTATTAACTACTTTTAATGCCAAGCTTAATCACTAGATTTTTAAAAGCAGAATGAAATAACGTTATTACAATAAATCAAACATTTTTAATGGTCTGTTTAACGAAATAGGTAATATTTGAGTGACTTTATATTAAGAAACGGAGGGAACATGAGATGAGTACTGGGTGATATAGTGAGTAAGCCCGCACCGGCATAAAATTCTGCTGTGTTTATGTAGGACTTGATTTTCAAATCAAGAAATCAATCCCTTATAAACTTTATAATAATTTTTTTTATCAAAAAGTCTGCATAAAACACTAACTTAAAAAATTACATGTGTGTATGTTAAATTGATGTTTTGTTTTAGTATTGTACGAAATAAGGCTGCTGAGAAAGCAAAGCACGTCCATCATCATCAAACGCATCATGTGTCGCAAAGCCTTAGTGGAGGACCTGTAACCACGGAAAGTCTCGACGGCAGCACAGGTACAAATGGAGACCCTCAGGCTCCATGTGGTACTAGTACTAGTAATGGAAGTACTAATTCGGCAAATACAAACTCAGCGACAACTACAATTCCTCTCGGCCCGGTACCGACAAATTCTACTACTGATTTGACACAAGCTCCAACAAGACAACTCAACAATAATGGCAATGCCATTCTTAATCATTCAGCGCCTGAACAACGCACGGCCGGATATAGCATAAATGGTATTTTAGGATTACAACAGGATCATCTTTCCCATAACACCAACAATATGAACAGTGCCAACAACAATGGAACAGATCCTAATTGTAAGCGCAAAAGAATAGAAGTCCATGGTAAGTTTCTTATACACTTTCAAATATTCTTTTTGTTATATTATCGATTTTTTAAAATAGAAATTTATTTTACTATTTTAGAAACATTATTTTTACCCAATAAGGGATAGTTATAAAATAAACAAAATATTGTTAAAATAATTTTTTTACATCGCATTTATAAAATACAAAATTAGATTATATCAAACAAGAAAGAAAAGCTCACTTTGGTCGGAGCCGAAGTTGATATACCCTTGCAGTTAGGTAACAGCTTATATTATTATATTATATATACATCGGATCGAATATATTTGTCCTAGCCTTATAAGAATTTCCCCATCGAATCAAATTTCCAAAAAAAAATTTTGAAAAAACCCGAAGCATCTTTAAAAATTGCAAGGTTGTGCCGTTTCCGTTCGTTCAGTTATATGGCAGGTATAGGATATGGTCGGTCGATCCCGGCTGTTCCGACTTAATACTGCCTGCAAACAAATGAAGGATGTGTGCAAAGTTTCAAGTCGATAGCTTTAAAATTAACAGACTAGTTTGCGTAGAAACAGGACGGACGGACATAAGCATGTTCGTGCTTATGTCCGTCCGTCCGTCTGTCTGTATGTTTCAAATTAATTTCCTTTCTTGTTTTTGTGAATTTTCTCTTTATTTAAGGAAAGGAATTCTAACCTAGAGTTTTTTTTACTGGATACAATTTTAAATTGGTCGAGTTTCAGGAAATTATTGTGCCGGTCGGATTGTGCGCAAATAAATTGAATTAAATATTTATTTATATTCACCGTGATGATATTACAGAGCCCATAAAAACCAGATTTTACTGATTACGCCCTATAATTTGAATGAAGTTGGTTGGTTGCCATATAATAAGTATTATATTTTGTACCGCATTCTTGGCTACATGATAAAATCTTTTGGTGGTTGCTAGATGCGCCGCTGAGCAACCTTTTATAAAATATAGAAAGTACAAGGGTATATTATATTCATAAAATCATCCCCGACCCCAAATTTTTTATATTCTGGTCCAGCATCAACAGTCAAGTCGATATAGCCATATCCGATTGGTCGTCCGTTATTGAAAAAACATTGTAGCCAAAGTGTATCAATGGATAAATTCTATCTTGAAAAAAAATTTAAGCCAAATAGAAAAAATTTTTAGAGACGTTGTAGTTCCTTGTGAATTTACCAAGGACTTTTTGTATCAGTGCTCTATAACGCAACTATATATAATATCATATAGTTGTTCGATCTAAAAAATTCTGCCTGCAAGAAATTAAGGGCTCCATGCAAAATCTCAACTATGTAGCTTTTATAGTCTCAGAGTAAAATGCACAGAAACAGACATACAGACATGCTTTCTTGCTTTATCAACGTCCTGATCAAGAACATATGTACTTTATAGAGATTAATATAATAAGGATCGGCCAACTATACACTAGTCGATATTTATATAATAATATAAGCGGCTACTAATTGCAAGGCTATATCAACTTCGGCTCCGTCCGAAGTTTGCTTTCTTTCCTTATTATATGACAGCTATAGGATATAGATGACCAACCCTTATGAACGTTTTTAGATTGAATCAGTTGACCAAAAATAAGAGACATGGAAAGCACTATCTTTCAAACCACAAAAAGTATGACATTTCCCATCAATCAGTATAGCTCCGAATTTTATACTGCGTGCAAGCGAAAGAAGGTTGAGTGCAAAGTTAAGAGTCCACAGCTTTAAAATTTAGAGAAAACAAGAAAGGAAAGCTAACTTCTTGCAGTTAAGCTTGCAGTTAAATAGCAGCTTATATTATTATTTATAATTTATATGGGATCGTATATATTTGGCCGATCTTTATGAGGGTTTCACCATAAAATCAATATTCGTATAAAAATTTTGTAAACAGCCCCAAGCATCTTTAAAAATATCAAGTTTGTGCCCTTTCCGATCGATCCTTATGAAATTTAACAGATCGGGTTACTTTGCCTAAAATGGAATCTGTACCAAGTTCTGTCATTCTAACTTAGTCTAGGTTAGGTAAGACGGCTGGTGGTTTCCTCCTATTTGTTTCTGACATCGTCGTTGATGTTACTGCGAAACCTATCACCTAGGTGTTGAAATCTGATTGACTGCAGGGCTGGGCAGTGGCATAGAAGATGCTATACAGTTTCTTCCTCTTCTTCTTCCCTACAGGGGACGTGGGTGTGGGGTGAGTTCATTCGCCTAGCATGTGTTCCCACAAGCCAGTTCCCGTGATGACTCTTAAATCCGTGCTAATGAGGGTACTGTCCATCCTAAGTAATTGGGATGTTCATTTCTTAGCCATAGTTGCCGGGTCAACCGGCAGTTGGGGACTGTGTCACAGCAGAGCTGGTTTTCTCTTTTATTGGCCTCCCTGAGATGAAGTTTGTTTGATACCCGTTTACTCTGGAGCTGTATGGTGGTGCCTAAGCGAGCCAATTCGTCTGCTATGCAGTTGCCTGTGATGTCCCCGTGATCTGGGACCCAGATGAGGCTTATGTCATACTGGTCGGCCATTTCGTGGAGGGATGATCTGCAGTATGAGACTATTTTTGAGTTGCTGGTGACCGAGCTCATCGATTTTATAGCTGCTGGTGTATGTTTAGGTATTTTAGCGTTTCCCTTATGGCTATGACCTCGGTTTAAAATACTTCACAGTGATTGGGTAGTCTGGAAGAGGATTTGATGCTCAGTTGTTCTAAATGTATAACTCCTCCTACTGTATTATTTACTTTGAAGCCATCATTGTAGAAGCTTAATGCGCTTTCTGTGCCTAAGATTTGGTTCCCTCATTTCTCTCTATTAGGAATGAGGGTCTGGAAAGTTGTTGTCTTTTAACGTAAAAAATACATAAATTATGGCATTTCCGATCAATCAGTTGGTAGCTATTCCTATAATATATTAATATACAGCTGCTTAGGATATATTCGCCTTAGTCGACATGTTTATATCGACTCAGGCGGTGATCCTGATCAAGAATATATATACTTTATTGGGTCGGAGATGTTGCACACTTTTGACCAAAATTATAATACCCTCTCCAAGGGTATAATGAGTATGCACAGAAACAGACTGGCGAACAGACAGATAATCATGTTTATATCATCAGAATATGATGATTATCAAGAATATATATACTTTATAGGGTCTTTCTCCTTCGCTGCGTCGCACACTTATAAAAACGTTTTAAATAAATAAACGTAAAAAAAGAATTCTTTTGAGTGAATGTGAAATGAAATTAAAGTGCGTTGAAATTGATAGATGGATTAATTTGAGATGGATAGCCGGACGGACTAACATATCTTGGCTTTTGATGTTGATCAAAGTATATATTTATACATTATGTGGTCGGAGATGACTCATTTTACACACTTCTTTTCAAATAAATACACACGAATAAAAAATACTCTTTTACTCTGCGATAAACAAGAATATAAAGTCGATTTAACTAAGGGTTGTTTGACTTATTTTATGCAAGTTGGAATTTATTCAACACAGTTTGGTATAAAATCCATTATTTCTAAATGCACTCAAGAGACACGTGACCAACCCACTGCTTCAACCGAAATTCAATGAAAAATATGACATATTTTAATAAAGTTTAATGATTTACCCTTTATTATTTTTTAGATGAGAATCGGAACACCAATGTTTACTCAGATGATGAACTAAAACGACAACGAACAGAATACAACAGCGACCAAGTTTATACTAATGTAAGTACAACCGCCCTAAAATATAACACTTAAAACAAAAAGGATTCTTTGGTAGATTTTATAGAAGTCATTTCAGTCGATTCAGACTCATATACGTCGATACTCATAGGAAACGTCCGTATGTTTTACTATATATGTAGTGTATGCCATAAATTATTTTCCTAAAAAAAATATTGGAAGAAGTCCCAATCATCTTCAAAAATACCAACGTTGTATCATTTCCAGCTACAGAATTTAGTCGACCGATCCTTATGAAATGTAGTACAACAGATAAGTTTGTCCAACATGGAATCTGTATAAAGTTTTCTAGCTTAAACAAGAAAGGAAAGCTAACATCGGGTGGAGTGGAAATTGTATACCCTTGCCGTTAGGTAGCAGCTTATATGATTATATTTTTACCAGATCGTATATTTCCGATCATATGGGAGCTATAGAATTTAGTCGGCTGATCCTTATGAAATTTGGAAAATCGGATAAGGTTGAAAAATAAATCCGCAGAAACATCCGCAGAAACCCATTCATCTAACTTAAAAAACACAAAAGTTATGGCATTTCCGATCAATCAGTTATATGGTAGCTATAGGATCCCGGCCGTTCCGACTTATGTACTGCCTGCAAACAAAAGAAGGATGTGTGTAAAGTTTTACCTCGATAGCTTTAAAACTGAGAGACTAGTTTGCGTAGAAACCGACAGACGGACATATAATATAATATAACATTATAAGATATAATTCGGCTCCGCCCGAAGTTAGCTTTCCTTTCTTGTTTTTAATAAATTAAGTTAAATTGCCTTGAAACAAGTACCGTTGAAATCGACTCTCCTTAAATTTCCTTTGTAAATCTTTTCTCATCAAACATAGGATGTAGCCTGTAACAAAAAAAATCCCTTTGCTATTTCAATGCTTTAGTCCTTAATATAATATTTTATAATAAGAAAGCAATTAAAATGTTTCTAAAAGAGCATATAATATTTTCAAATAGTAACTAACATCTCTAGATATTAGCTTAAAAAAGTGTAATGAATAACAAAGTCCAAGAGTGATTCTGAACTTTTAAAGTGACATAGTAGGAATTGATTATCTGGTCGAGTATAACACAAAATAGTGTATGAAATATTTTTAATACCCTAAAAATCTTGATTTATTTTTAAAATACCGGTTTTCGGAACTTTAATGTGCTTAAAAATTGCGCTGAAAAAAAGTGCTGTTACTCAGGAGCGCTCGCTAGGTTGAATTGACTTTTTGAATTGACGGTAACAATAAATCAAGATTTTTAGTGTGTCATAAAAATATTTCATACACGGTTTGGTGTTATACTCGACCAGATAAACAATTCCTACTATGTCACTTTAAAAGTTCATTCACTTTTGTTTTTTTTTTTTTGTTGCACTGTGTAACGTATATATTTTATGAACTTTTTTTCAAGATATGGTCAGGTAAATGGTGTATTAAGGACGAACACAAGTTTCTTGCGGAATTGGGAAATTTAGCAGGAACTACAAATAGCGCAGTGTCATACTACGAAACATCGAACGGATACTCAGCCAGCACATTGGCAGGATCTACCACTGCGCTATCTGGTAATGATACATCAATTTTGTACGATAATGTTTCGCAAGCGCAAGGTTCACTCTATACTCAAGCCATCGGTCAATCACTAGGTAAGTCAGTACTTGTTCTTTACATTTATTATTCTTTTTTTTTATATATTATATTTTTTTATGTTTTTTATTTTTGTTTTTTATTTATTTTTTTTATTTTCACCGATGTAGGAAACAATTCACTGACACCTTTAGTGCCTATAAGTTTGCATGATATGAAACATAGCGCAAACACAGTTCAAGAACAAGCAATCACACCTTTTTACACAGGTAAGGGAAAGATTTATTTAGATATATTAATTTATCATTGTGGGCTTAGCGTGCGCGAGCAGACGCAGTACGTACAATGCCAAAGAATTATTCGTTTAAATTAGATCGTTTTTATCTAAAAATTTTTCCAAAGTCAAATTTTTGTAAGAAATTTGGGCGAATTTAAAAAATTTACTAAATTGATTGAGTGATTTACTAAATTCAAAATAGTGGGGTCGCTCTATTCATCAGATGCGTAAGATCGTTCAAAAGTTTTGAAAGAAAATCGATTTTTACGAAATTTCCTTGGTTAAAAAAATGTATCTAGTTTGTCGATCTGGGTGTATTTTATCTGTTTGTCTACTTCTCTGTTTGTGACTTTGTGTCATTGCTTTATATTGTATCATATAAAAAAACCTCTTGACGAGGTAAAGTACCTGTGACGAACCTGTATGCGAAACCCAAAATATCTGATATCAATTTTAGTGACGATAATATGCTATATAGGTGTACAAAATTGCATATAAAAAATATTCTTGTTCGGCACGTGACTGATTTTTTTTTTGTTTTTCTTGCACGTGCCGAACAAGAATATTTTTTATATTGTTTTGCCTGTTTTTTTTTAGCTTTTAATTCATGACTTGGCCCAAAAACGTTGGTGGCTGTAATTTAAGTAAAGCAGTGTTTTATTTATATGCATTATATGTTCAGTGGGGGCATATGCATATAAACCTTTTTACTCGTAAAATTGTGCATTTGTGAGTCTTCTCATTAAGACATGAGACACTGAAATACAAAGCAGAATTACATCAAAATTGTTCACTAAGCGGCAAAGTTCGAGGTTAGCCGAGTGGGGAGCGTCGTGGTTCCTAACACGGAGGGCCTGGGTTCGAGTCCAAGTTGAGTCAATGTTTACGTTTTACTTTTTAGGCCCTTTTTTATTTGGATTTTTTTTTAAAATAAATAAACTTAAATCTGAAAAGATATACTCCATATTTTTTAGGGTATTGACCAAATATATGCAGACCCCAAAAATCAAAGTTGCCAATCAAATACACACACATGTATAAGTAAATGCAAGCTTCACAGGAGGCTGTACAAAATGGGTAGCTGCACTTAAAGGACTATATCTTGAGTTAACGGATTTTGCCAGATATAAGCGATATATCAAAAGTTGCGTCATCTCAAAAGCTATCTTCACGTGCAATATAAAAAGGATCAGTCGACCAAATTTTGAAAAATAATCCTTTTTCTTAAAAAAAAAGTTTATTTTCAGTGTATTTTGTGTACTATATAGACGTTTGGTCTCAAAGAAAGTGAAATTGATATTTAAAAAACCATTTCATCGGTGTAAAGCTCTTTTTAATATCTTTCTTAATTATAAAGTTATGAATTATTTCATTAACAAAGTTTTTTTAATTTTTTTACGTAAGCTTAAGGTATTTCAAAAAGTTGTAGAACAATAGTTGCTCATATGATAGTAAGAAACATTTACCAATTTTTTTCAGGATTTTTAAGAAAAAAATAGTTCAAACAGACAAACCGACAAACCGACAACTGGCTTCATTTTGAAGAAGAAGAAAAAATCGAATTTTTCGAATAACTTCTGAATGAAATGTCGGATTGATGTACCAATCGACGCGTATTTAGCTCTAGAATGCAAATATATAAAAATATTCTGTATGGGGACTAAAATGTGTCCACCAGCCCCACTTTAGTGATTAAAAATTTTTTTACTTTTACCCTAATTTCTCCCAAACCAAATAACTTTTTGAATATGTATCGACAAAAACTATCTAATTGAAACAATACCTTTCGATTGGTATATCATTTATTTAGATCGGTTGCCTACAGAAAATTTTTAATTCTTCGGCTATATATAGAGTTTCCTCGCGCACGCCTAGGCGTGCAGGTCGTCACCTCGTGGACTTCCGTCCACAGTGATTTCAAAATTTTGAAATAAAACAATACATGAAATTTCAGGTGGAGCCGAAGTTGATATACCCTTGTAGTTAGGTAGCAGCTTATATTATTATATATATATCGGATCTTATATATTTGGCCGATCCTTATAAGAATTTCATCATTTCCGATCGTTCAGTTATATGGCTCTTATAGTTGCCAGTCAGAAAAGATCAGATAAGTTTTCCCAAAATGGAATCTGTATCAAGTCCCATTTATCTAACTTCTCCTAAAACACCAAAGTTATGCCAATTTCAATAGTTCTATGACAGCTATAAAATATAGTCGGCCGATCCTTATTGTACATAAGATACATTTTGGCTAAATATAACATGTAAGGATAGTCCCAACTCCCTAACTTAAAAACCAACAAAGTTATGGCATTTTTGATCAATCAATTACATGGAAGCTATAGGATATAGTCGTTCCGACTTATATACCGCCGACTTATATATATATCCGACTTATATAAACAAAGGAAGCATGTGTGCAAAGTTGAAACCCTCTGCAAGGGTTTAAAATGGGACTTTCTCAGTGGAAAATCTAGACAGACTTTTTTCCTTTGGGAAATTCTTTAAAAATCGTTTTGTGGATCGGGATAGGAAATACCAATCGAAGCGTAGTTGAAAGAAGAATGTGTGTTAAGAATAATATTTTGTCTGTTCCCACTATCTTAAATTTGGTTAATCAAAAGTGTTTAATATTTACACAAATTTCTCCCAAGCCAAACTACTTTTGACTAATGTTTGGATAAAATTGATCTAATGAAAACAATACCTTTTATTTGGTATTACATCACTCATTCAGATCGATGGAAACAGAAAATTTTTAATTCTTCGGGTATATATAGTGTCTTTGCGCGGCTGCTACAATCAGGGCATGCGTGTCGCCACCTAGCGGACTAAGGGCAGCATCGGATGCACTTTTTCCTTTTTTTAATGAGGAATAATGTTAGATTCCTTCCACATAAGGAAAGAGATCGAAGTTTCCAGAGGTAGATTAAAGGGTTTAAAGGGAGCTTTGTACAGTGCCTCTGCGAAGATCTTCAGATCACAACCTGGTACTCAACGGGACCTGGCGAATACACGGGCATAACCTTAAGAAAATCCGGTAATAAACCACTTTTATCAAAAATGCCAAAATATAAGGTCGGCTGATTGGATATTATAAGATTATGGCTAAGCCGTAATAGTAAGGAATACGTTTGACAAAACTGTCGACCAAATTGGTCATTGCCTATAACATTCTGCGTTATGAGTAATGAAATTTATCTAAGGTAATATTTATATCTGCACCATTAGGAATTTTATCTGCCAGTAGATCGGACCAAAAAATTCAAAATCTATTGTGTATTTTTTGTGTAGTTTCATAAAGTCTTGTGTATTGTGTAGTTTCATAAAGTCTAGCTTACAGAAGAAATGAACTTTATGAGTTTTAAGTTAAGTCCAATTAGATTCAGGTCTTCAGTTTTGTTATTTCATTCTGATAAGAAACACAACCTCAGCAGTCGCTCAAACGAATTGCTAACGTGGTTAATTTGACCAAATGACATGTCTAACAAGCGCGCGGAAAAGTCATGGTGCGTGTTAAGTAGACGGTAGAGAAAGACGGTATATTATTAATATTAGACATAAAAAGGATTCTGGGTGATTTTAGCGAATTCAGAAGCGAATTTGGAGTCTACAGAAATTAGAACTTCTCCTCCCCATTGCATAGGTTGATCCCGTCTAAAATTGGTTTACTTACTTGAAAAAGTTCTATAAAGTGGGATAAAAGGAAAAAGTATTAAAATACAGTTTTGGAAGTTTGATACGAAGACCTCAGTATTCTAATAAAAGAGTTAGTGAAGAAATTAGTTGTTTGCGGCTGGGGAAGATGCAGTGAAAGGATGGTCAGTGACTCTAACATGTGGGAGTTTTATTACCCTGTTGGGTGACTTTTAAGGTGCTTTTTATTAATGGGTCCGGTGGTATCTCTTAAAGTGATTTGGAATTTAACGGAGGACATATCGGAAATTTTCCCATTTATACAGAGATATTCGGAAAATACTGAGATACTAAGATACTCCAGCTGAATAATTATCGGCTGTGCAGGCTGAAGATTATTCGCTACAAGCACAGCATTTACTAAGCTTTGGAAACTTATTTAGCAGCTGAATACTACTGAACTGTGAATAAAATTAACAGAGTTGGTCATTGATTTTGCAAAAAACCACTAATCAACTCTTTAAATTCCCTCTTAGTGTGTGTCATGAACAATCTCATTTTGAAAAATCTATACGAGTCTATATAAAAAACTATCAGCACTATCTCATATAGTCCCTGAGATCCGGCGGAACATAGTTTCAAAGGGGGCGCTGAGTGACGCATAATTTCACATCCCAAGCCCAAGGGGGACGTGATATTAAGCCAAAGTGACCGGTGCTCACGTAAACCATTCCGACTTTTAGTCCCTGAGATCTATGTGTTTATACAGACAGACGGACATGGGTACATCGGCTCGGCTGTTAATGATGATCATGAATATATACATATACTCCAAAAATATCATAAGGATCGGCCGACTATATCCTATAGCTGTAATATAACTGAATGATCGGAACTTTGCTGTTTTGTTAGCTATGTGGATGGACCTACGAATTCCATTTTGGGCAACCTAAAATCCGATCTGCCAAATTTAATAAAGATCGGCAGACTATATCATATAGCTGCCATGATACTGAACGATCGGAAATGACACAACCTTGCTATTTTTAAGATGCTTGGGGGTTCAATTTCTTTGAAGAATCGTGATACGAGAAGTTGGGTTGGGTGAAATGATATCTTTAGAAAAAAAAGGGTGCTGACCATCACCATCAATATTTTGAAATGACCATCTCCCATTTGAAAAATATTCAAAAATGAAAATTTTCGAAAATTTTAAAATTAGACTTTTCGAATTCTTTTTTTTTCAAATCGAAATAAACCAAAATGACCACCAATGGTCATCTTTTAGAATTTTGAAAAAACTTTTAGTTTTTGAAATATTTAAGTGTTCAGTTTAGCTCATTTTTTTCACAGGTAAACAAAATTTCAAAAAAAAAAAACTACTGAAATCGTTTTTTAATAGTGTGATAAAGAATGACCATCAATATTTTCAAATGACCACCTACCGTTTTGAAATTATTTAAAGTTGAACATAGTTAAAAATTTTTCAAAAATTTCAAAATCGACTTTTTGAATTTTTTTTTCAATATCGAAATAAACGAAACTGACCACAAATGGTCATCTTTAAGAATTTTGAAAAAAAATTTTTGTTCTTAAAATATTTAAGTTTTTAGTTTTGGTAATTTTTTGGGCAGGTAAAGAACATTTTCAAAAAAAAAACTACTGAATTCGTTGTCCATTAGTGTGATAAACAATGACAATCTTTTTAAATTTTAAAATAACATTTACTTTTCGAGATACTTGATTCTCCAAGTCTTAAAAATAAAAAAATGTAAAATCCAAAAGATGACCATCATGGCCCATAGCCTTCAACATATAAATTTAAAAAAAAAATTGATTTTCATCATTGCCCATCCCGTAAAACTTAAAAATTTAACAAAAAAATCTATGCCCATCATGGCCCACATCTTAAAACTTACAAATTTTACAAAAAAATCTATACCCATCATTACCCACCACTTAAAACTTTAAAATTTAACGAAAAAATCTACGATCCCTTTTTTCCAAACCACGTAATTATGCAGTTGAAACTTTATGGTGTTCTGGATCAATGTACAATAGGTATTACATACATATTTCGCATGATTATACCCTTGCAGAGGGCATTATAATTTTGGTCAAATGTGGTCTATATGGTCTAATGGTCTATATATATTCTTGATCAGGATCACCTCCTGAGTCGATACAAGCATGTCCGTCTGTCCGTCTGACCGTCTGTCCGTCTGTCCGTTTCTACGCAAACTAGTCCCTCAGTTATCGAGTAAAGCTATCGAGTTGAAATTTTGCACACACGCTTCTTTCCTTTGCAGGCAGTATATAAGTCGGAACGGCCGGGATCGGTCGACTATATCCTATAGCTGCCATATAACTGATTGATCGGAAAGGCTATAACTTCCTTGTTTTTCAAGTTAAAAGGATGAGACTTGCTATGGATTCTAACTTGGGAAAACGTATACGATTTGTAAATTATTTCGCTATTAAATCACTTATACAAAAAATTCCCAACCTTTTTCATAAAGCATACCATGTGCCATAGCCGATCCTTCAGTTATATGGCACCTATAAAATCGGACAACTGTAGTCCGATTTTTTAGATCTGATAAGTTTGTCCAAAAGCGCATCTGAATATAGTTCTAACATTCTTTCTTATATCCGATTAACCCGATTGCCGGATTTGGTTGAATTGAATGTCGAATATTAAAACATGCATATACGTATTACGTGGGTAATATAGATTTTTATTTATTTTTTTTTCTACATTTACATATTTTTATTTGTATTAATTATTCTGTTATTATAAAACAACTTAAATTAATCAGATATTGATTTTCCTACAACTATATACACATTACTTATATATAAGGCTTGCTAAAATTAGTTTCTATTACATATGTCGGCTTGGGAGATCTTTAGGGTGTACTCGTTTTAGCCTTCTCCGTACCCTGACACCTGCAATTCTGCGCTCTCTTAGGAGATGCCTGACTAGAACGTTTGAGTGATTTTGAAGCTTTTCTTTTTACGTTTTAGCCTGCTCGTTTAGTACGTCGCCTACTTTGGTACCATCAGGTCCTTCTCTAAGTTCGAGGTGCGCATGTACCAAGGGGCTCTGGTCATACGCAGTGCATATTTCGAATTTTATCCATGTTTGATTTTGCTACAATATTAATATCTTATTTCTAAGGGATAGTTTGTTTCGACTTTAAACATTGGAATAAATCCCAACAAATGCGTCAATGTGACCTATGCCCTGCGTCCACAATCCTGTCCTGGAGTGTTCCTCCGCTTGTCTAGATAAACCCCAAGGTACTTGTAACCTGCTACGTGGGGCTCTTGTTGCCCCACGAGGAACACTCCAGGACAGGATTGTGGACGCAGGGCATAGGTCACATTGGCGCATTTGTTGGGATTTATTCCAATGTTCCACTTTTTGGCCCACTGTTCAAATATTTCAAGGTACTCTTGTAGAGCATTCGTGGCCGAGAAAATGCATCTGTTCCTCGCTAGGATGGCAGTGTCGTCAGCAAAGGTTGCTGTTATTAAATTCTGGCAGTTCCGACTTGCAGGCATGTCATATGTGAACAGTGTATAGAGAAGTGGGGACAAAGCGCTACCCTGTGGAACTTTTTTGGTGTTGGACTCAGCGCCATCCAAAACTACAGTGAACGATCTTTGTTCCAAAAAGCTTCGTACTAAAAGCCACAGTTGGGGTGGAAGAAGCGTCTTTAATTTGTAAAGCAACCCAGAGTGCCACACTCTGTCAAAGGCTTGCTTTATATCAAGGTATGCAGCCACTACATATTCCTTGGCTTCGAATCCTTCCAGAATAAAGTTTACCACTCCTTTCAGTTGTTCAGGCGTTCCGTGAGATTTGCGAAATCCAAACTAAAAGGGAGGTATGCTGTTCTGGATTTTCCTGATGTTCCGTATCCGAGAAGCAAGACCCCGTCCGAATAATTTTGCTACTGAAGGTAATAGGCTGATAGGTCTATATGAGTCTGAGTTATTTGGACTTTTACCAGTTTTAAGGATCATACAGATTCTTGCTTTTTTCCATTGTTTCGGAAAGTATTCAAGCCTCAACACGGCATTAAAAATAAGTGCCAAAAATAAGACAGCTTTGAAGGGTAGCGCCTTCAATGTATAGTTATCTATTCCGTCATCCCCTGGCGCTTCCTTTGGTTTTAGCGACTTAATGTGGGTCGACACTTCCTCTACAGTGATGGCTCGTATTGGACGGCACATTTGTCCGGACTGATCTATTCCTTCCTGTATGTCATTTCTAGTGGCGGCTGGAGAAAACTCAAACTCCTGGAATTGATTTTGAAGGTTGTCTGCAAACGCTTCCGCGCGCTCACTTGGCGATCTATCCCAAGAACCATCATCTCTCCTGATAGGAAATTTTGGGGACACCTGTTTTTTAAATTTACTCGCTATCTTCCATAGAGAGTGGTTTGATGAAGCATCCGTTGACATGTCTTCCAGTAAGAGATCGGTCTGTTTTTGCTTGTTCAGATTAAGTAGTTTTGCCAACCGATTGGAAATCCTCTGATATGTTCTGTTGACGACGGGCTCCCTAGTTCGACAAAATTGTCTTCGTAGCCTTCTCTTGAGTATTAGCAAAGTCACAATCGTAGGTGGGAGATTGGATTCCGGTAGTCGGTTTTGAGTAGAGTTTCTTGGAGTGGCAACAAGGGCAGCAGAGTGGATATTATTTAGGAAGATGGCGTGTGCGATTGAATTTCTAGGTTGAGATCCAATGTTTCCTCCACTTCCTCTAACTTCTAAATTAGTTCCAGGTGGGAGTAACCGTCTTGTGGGGGTTCTCGTCTTCGCCGTAGAGTTATATTTGACTATTAGAGGAAGATGGTCCGAGGAGAATTCATATTCTATTTTGATACTCAGCTCATTGGAACGGATACCATTAAAAGGAAATAAATCAATGGCACTTGGAGTGAAGCTTTGCGCATATGGAAAGCATAGGAAAGATTTCCTGCATAGGAAAGATTTCCACGTACAACAGACGCGGGAACAAATTGATTCTCTCTATAATCATTCGAGCGTCGAAAATTAGCTGGAATATTGATTTTCGGCTTCCCTTTTTCCGAAATCGCTTTATAAACTTGGCACTCTCTAGATCAAGCTGCATAATTTTTTCCACAATTAATGCAGGCGAGTTGATCGTCTGCTGACTTTTCAACGCCTCTTTGTTGTAATCCCTGCGGGCTAGATCAATGAAAAAGAAGTGGTTGGGGATAGCTTCTTCGACTGTTCCCTCATTCTTTTGGGAACGCACTTTTCGAGGACGTGGGTTATACAAGATTAGGACTTCGTGTCCGCACTGTTTGAAGCTCTCTTTGATTGTCTGGATGGGTGTAGAGTTAGCCAAGTGTCGTACTATCACGCAATATGCTTTGTCTTCTTTAAGCTGATAAGAAAAATGTGCGTTGCATTTTTCTCCTTTAGCAAACGCACAAGGCTACGATAAGCGTCCGGGTTGCCAGGATTGACCTTTATCTTGTTGTTTCTGCCAATTTTAATCGTAAAGCTGTCTGGACCAATGACACTTTCTATTTCCTTTTCCATGAGAAGTACGTCTGACACGTTTTCGATGAAAATTGGAGGAGGTTTATGCATTTTGGATGCATCTGTCATCTCTTGATCTGTTTCATCAGCTAGTTTAGCTAAGGCCAGTTCAGTATCTGTTAGATGTTCTTCATCATTTGCTAACAATGAAAAACGGTTGGATGCTTTTGGAACTTCTTGAATTGGGTAGTGTGATCTTTTAACAGGTATGGCCATTTTTTGAAACTGAGTTGGCATCTTCCGTTTTAAAAGGGTTGCCTGCCATTTTGGCGTGGTTTGTTCCTTCACACTCATTGTTCTGCACATGCATTCCGTTCGACAGCTTACCTCGGAAAGATGGGTATTATAGAAAATCTTAGAATTCCATCATTTTTAGTCTTCGAGATATACGCGTTCATAAATAATGTTATTAAGAATATTGATGCTGATGAATAGTGTATATTCTTTATGGCATAAGAGTCACCTTTGATCTACATATTTCATCTTTTACTGTTATATATTTTTGGAGGAATTCTACTCTATCTTCCTTATAACAACAAAAGTTGTTTGTTGTTGTCTGACGTGGGTGGAAGCGGAGAATATATTCTTTGAAACGAAATATTTTTCCCCAGCTTTATATTATTTTACTCAAATAAATAATCCCAATTTGTAAATAATGAGGCTATTATTTTTATTAAAAAGTGACAAAAAAATAGTATAATTTTTTTAATATATACACCAGCTATAGCCTTCGACGCAAACTACACTCAACTGTCTTTACTAGAAAAAGAATCAACAGCAACAGTTGCACAAGGAAGCATTGTTTTAACGGAATCTTCCAACTCAGACAAGCTGGGCCGCATAAATTCTTCTAGAATTATGTATACCCACTCTGAAAGAAATGGTAATCGCGAAGGTCTTACAAAAGAATCAAATGAAGAAGTATCAAGTGGAGAATATAATGTCCAAAATAAGACGACAAAATCTGAAAAGCTCAGTATAAACACTGATATGCAGGAGAGTAACCTCATAAGCCCACATATTCAACAAACAACAGCAGGACTTTTAAGGGGAAGCAGTCAAATTGAAAATTCGACAACGCATGCCCCTTCTCTAATCCTTCTTCAACCAAATGGAGGAACGTCATCTTTATGTATCAACGCACCTGATAACCCCTTAGAAATTGAAACGGGCCTAAACAGTAATGTAGGAAATTATTCATCAGCAACAACAATGTTACCCAGTTTTAATCATTATACCCCAGGCAAGTTGGCTACTTTCGTTTAAGTCTCACGTATCCACGGAAAATATTATAAATTGTTTCTTTGCACTCATACATCACCGGTGATGGAAAATTTTTTTTAATTTTTATTCTTTTTAATACAGCAATTCTCCTATTTATATTTTATCTCTATCCATTTTCTATCGGCTTTGAAGCTTATTCCGTTGAGTTTATTATAACTTTTTTTTAAGTTTATTATTTTTAGAAATGCTTCCAGAATTTTAATTAGACAATTGATACGATGGTGAAATTCTCATTAAATCGGCCAAATATACAGGTACCTAACTACAAGGGTATATAAACTTCCGCTCCGCCCGATGTTAGCTTTCCTTTCTTGTTTTTTTTTCAGTTGTCGAGCTCTATTTTTTATACCCTTGCAGAGGGTATTATAATTTTGGTCAAAAGTGTGCAACGCAGTGAAGGAGACATCTCCGACCCTATAAAGTATATATATTCTTGATCAGGATCACCTCCTGAGTCGATATGAGCATGTCCGTCTGTCCGTCTGTCCGCCTGTCTGTTTCTACGCAAACTAGTCTCTCAGTTTTAAAGCTATCGAATTGAAACTTTTCACACATCCTTCTTTCCTTTGCAGGCAGTATATAAGTCGGAACGGCCGGGATCGGCCGACTATATCCTATAGCTGCCATATAACTGATTGTTCGGAAATGCCATAACTTTGGTGTTTTTTAAGTTAGAGGGTTGGGACTTTCCACACATGTTATATCTCCAAAATATCTTATGTACAAAATTTTATAAGGATCGGCCGACTATATCCTATAGCTGTCATAGAACGATCGAAATTGGCATAACTTTGGTGTTTTTTAAGTTAGAAAGATGGGATTTGGTACCGATTCTATTTTGGGAAAAAAAATCTGATCTGCCAATTTTCATAAGGATCGGCCGACTATATACGATCCGCTATATATCTAATAATATAAGATCATATAAAAAACCTCTTGACGAGGTAAAGTACCGGTGACGAACCTGCATGCGAAACCCCAAATATCTGATATCAATTTTAGTGACGAAAATATGCTATATAGGTGTACAAAATTGCATATAAAAATATTCTAGATCGGCACGTGAATGATTTTTTTTTTGTTTTTCTTGCACGTGCCGAACAAGAATATTTTTTATATGCAATTTTGTACACCTATATAGCATATTTTCGTCACTAAAATTGATATCAGGTATTTTGGGTTTCGCATGCAGGTTCGTCACCGGTACTTTACCTCGTCAAGAGGTTTTTTAAATGATATCATTTGTTTTTTTTGTATATATTGATCTTCAATTAATTAAAACAGAACGCATAATATATAGAATAAATACATATATATGGAAGTAACCTCTGGACAGGCGATTCACACATATAGCAATACTTTAATTGTAAGGATAAACATCAAAACTTTTTTTTTTTTAACTCTATAGATTTTTACATTCAAGAAGGTGGAATAATTAAAAACCTTTCCAAAGACGTAAAGAATTTTTCGATAGCTTCAGTGGCTCTGAAGTTATACGTATTTTTAATTTACAAAGGTTTTGGAATTTGGTTAGTGAAAAAATTTTAATTAAAAATTTGCCCAAAAATGTATTTAAAATCCAAAATTGTTTCGTAGTTGTGGGAAACTAAATTGTTTTAACAAATTAACAGATGAGAGGCCTATCCTTATTCCACTATATAATAAATTATTAAAAAAAAAACAAGAAAGGAAAGCTAACTTCAAGCGGAGCCGAAGTTGATATACCCTTGCAGTTAAGCAGAAGCTTATATTATTATTATATATATCGGATCCTATATAGTTGTCCGATTTTTATGAGAATTTCACCATCAAAAAAATTTCTAATAAAAATATTGGAAACAGCCCCAGGCATCTTTAAAAATAGAAAGGTTGTGCCATTTCCGATCGTTCAGTTATATGGCAAGTATAGGATATAGTTGGCCGATTCTTATGAAACATAGGATTAGATTGCCCAAAACGGAAACCATAGATAGTCCCATCATTATAGCTTCAACAACAACAAAGTTAAGCCAATTATCCTAATAAAATTTTGCAAATTGGATAAGATTGCCCAAAATGCAATCTGTACTAATTCTATCCTTCTAACTTATAAAAAAAAAAAAAATTTATGGCATATCCGATCAATCATATAATAAACATGTATTATATCTAAAATAAATGCGCAAAGATAAAAAATTAAAAAACTGGAAATTACGTTTTTCCAATTTTTCTATTTAAACCAATTGTTGAATGTAACAATTTATTTTGGGTGTGCGATATAAAATAATAAATATTAGAAAAGTATTGGCGGAGTTGGTATGCCTGGTTTTTTTTTTTAGCTTTTAATCCATGATTTGGCCCAAAATGGTGGTGGCTGTAATTTAATTAAAGCAGAGTTTTATTTATATGCATTATATGCTCAGTGGGGGCATATGCATAAAAAGCTTTCTACTCATAAAATTTTGCATTCTTCTCATTAAGACATGAGACACTGAAACACAAAGCAGAATTACATCAAAAGTTGCCATCAAGCAACAAAGTTCGATGTTAGCCGAGTGGAGAGCGTCGTGGTTCCTAACACGGAGGGCCTGGGTTCGAGTCCAAGTTGAGTCAATGTTTACGTTTTACTTTTTAAGCCCTTTTTTATTTGGATTTTATTTTTGAACCTTATATTTTGCCCATCTTTCGATCAAAGTGGTGTGTTATCGGATCTTCTTAAGGTTAAGACCGTGTATTCGCCAGGCCCTGATGGAGTACCAGGCTGTGTTCTGAAGTACTGCGCCGAGGCACTGTGCAAACCGCTTGTTAAACTCTTTAATCTATCGCTGGAAACTTCGATCTTTCGCCTTATGTGGAAGGAATCCTTCATTATTCCGCTGCATAAAAAAGGGAAAAAATCCGACGCTGCTAATTATAGAGGCATCTCTAAATTGTCAGCAATTCCAAAGCTTTTTGAAAAACTTATCACTCCACATTTGCAACACCTATGTAGTTCAATAATAACTCCGTTCCAGCATGGCTTCATGAAGCGCCGCTCCACCACTACCAACTTATTGGAGCTAACATCTTTTATCACGGATGGCTTCCGGAATGGCTTACAAACATACGTCATATACACTGACTTCAGTAAAGCATTTGACTCTGTTAACCATTCGCTTCTTATAAGTAAACTCAGTTTTTTGGGATTCCCAACTGATCTTCTTATGTGGATTTCGAGCTACTTATCAGGGAGAACCCAACGTGTTTTCTTTAAAGATGTTACCTCGCGTGTAGTCCGCGCCACATCGGGGGTGCCCCAAGGAAGCCATCTTGGACCCCTACTTTTTACTCTGTTTATTAACGACTTGCCCCTTGCCTTAACTAATTCACTTGTACTTATGTACGCTGATGACGTTAAGCTATGCCTTCAGTATAAATTCACTAGCGCCCAGTCTAGACTTCAATCCGATTTGGATAAACTTCAAAATTGGTGTTTAGCAAATAACCTAAAGCTTAATGGATCGAAATGTAAACTTATGTCTTTTTACCGATCTAGTCCTCACCAGGCTATGTACTTTCTCTATGGGAACGCCTTAGAACGATTAACTCAGGTTAACGATCTAGGTGTCCTATTAGATTTGAAACTCAAATTTACCGACCATGTATCTACCATGGTTAATAAAGCTATGGGTGTGCTTGGTTTTATTAAAAGATGGTCAAAAGAATTTAATGACCCGTACATAACTAAAACGTTATATACATCACTGGTCCGTCCGATTCTTGAGTATGGATCGTGTGTCTGGAGTCCTCAATATGGAGTACACCAAGATCACATTGAATCTGTACAAAAAAACTTCCTTTCTTTTGCTCTTAGGGGACTTAATTGGGATGCAAATCTTTACCTCCCCTCTTATCATAGTAGACTTTTACTAATCGACTTACCAACATTAACAAATCGTAGAACGATGCTGGGTGTCATGTTTCTATATAATCTTATTTATGGAAATATAGACAGCCAGCATTTACTAACACGTTTAAACTTTAACATTCCTAGTAGAAGGACCAGAAACTTTCGTCCTCTACTCCTCAGCCATTGTAGTTCGACATATGCCCAACACGATCCGTTCAGGGTATTATGTTCGGACTACAATGGTCTCTACCACATCTTATCACTTTGCTCTACTAACAATCTTAAATCGCTTATATTAACCGCCTTATCTATGCAACACTCTTCCTCGTAATATCTTTCTCCTAATCCTCGCTTATCTATCTCGGATCTATTCCCGCGATTCGAGCCGTACGTTACGCGGCAGCGTCCCTCGGTATATATTGATCTTCAATTATTTAAAACAGAACGCATAATATATAGAATAAATACATATATATGGAAGTAACCTCTGGACAGGCGATTCACACATATAGCAATACTTTAATTGTAAGGATAAACATCAAAACTTTTTTTTTTTTAACTCTATAGATTTTTACATTCAAGAAGGTGGAATAATTAAAAACCTTTCCAAAGACGTAAAGAATTTTTCGATAGCTTCAGTGGCTCTGAAGTTATACGTATTTTTAATTTACAAAGGTTTTGGAATTTGGTTAGTGAAAAAATTTTAATTAAAAATTTGCCCAAAAATGTATTTAAAATCCAAAATTGTTTCGTAGTTGTGGGAAACTAAATTGTTTTAACAAATTAACAGATGAGAGGCCTATCCTTATTCCACTATATAATAAATTATTAAAAAAAAAACAAGAAAGGAAAGCTAACTTCAAGCGGAGCCGAAGTTGATATACCCTTGCAGTTAAGCAGAAGCTTATATTATTATTATATATATCGGATCCTATATAGTTGTCCGATTTTTATGAGAATTTCACCATCAAAAAAATTTCTAATAAAAATATTGGAAACAGCCCCAGGCATCTTTAAAAATAGAAAGGTTGTGCCATTTCCGATCGTTCAGTTATATGGCAAGTATAGGATATAGTTGGCCGATTCTTATGAAACATAGGATTAGATTGCCCAAAACGGAAACCATAGATAGTCCCATCATTATAGCTTCAACAACAACAAAGTTAAGCCAATTATCCTAATAAAATTTTGCAAATTGGATAAGATTGCCCAAAATGCAATCTGTACTAATTCTATCCTTCTAACTTATAAAAAAAAAAAAAATTTATGGCATATCCGATCAATCATATAATAAACATGTATTATATCTAAAATAAATGCGCAAAGATAAAAAATTAAAAAAACTGGAAATTACGTTTTTCCAATTTTTCTATTTAAACCAATTGTTGAATGTAACAATTTATTTTGGGTGTGCGATATAAAATAATAAATATTAGAAAAGTATTGGCGGAGTTGGTATGCCTGGTTTTTTTTTTTAGCTTTTAATCCATGATTTGGCCCAAAATGGTGGTGGCTGTAATTTAATTAAAGCAGAGTTTTATTTATATGCATTATATGCTCAGTGGGGGCATATGCATAAAAAGCTTTCTACTCATAAAATTTTGCATTCTTCTCATTAAGACATGAGACACTGAAACACAAAGCAGAATTACATCAAAAGTTGCCATCAAGCAACAAAGTTCGATGTTAGCCGAGTGGAGAGCGTCGTGGTTCCTAACACGGAGGGCCTGGGTTCGAGTCCAAGTTGAGTCAATGTTTACGTTTTACTTTTTAAGCCCTTTTTTATTTGGATTTTATTTTTAAACCTTATATTTTGCCCATCTTTCGATCAAAGTGGTGTGTTATCGGATCTTCTTAAGGTTAAGACCGTGTATTCGCCAGGCCCTGATGGAGTACCAGGCTGTGTTCTGAAGTACTGCGCCGAGGCACTGTGCAAACCGCTTGTTAAACTCTTTAATCTATCGCTGGAAACTTCGATCTTTCGCCTTATGTGGAAGGAATCCTTCATTATTCCGCTGCATAAAAAAGGGAAAAAATCCGACGCTGCTAATTATAGAGGCATCTCTAAATTGTCAGCAATTCCAAAGCTTTTTGAAAAACTTATCACTCCACATTTGCAACACCTATGTAGTTCAATAATAACTCCGTTCCAGCATGGCTTCATGAAGCGCCGCTCCACCACTACCAACTTATTGGAGCTAACATCTTTTATCACGGATGGCTTCCGGAATGGCTTACAAACATACGTCATATACACTGACTTCAGTAAAGCATTTGACTCTGTTAACCATTCGCTTCTTATAAGTAAACTCAGTTTTTTGGGATTCCCAACTGATCTTCTTATGTGGATTTCGAGCTACTTATCAGGGAGAACCCAACGTGTTTTCTTTAAAGATGTTACCTCGCGTGTAGTCCGCGCCACATCGGGGGTGCCCCAAGGAAGCCATCTTGGACCCCTACTTTTTACTCTGTTTATTAACGACTTGCCCCTTGCCTTAACTAATTCACTTGTACTTATGTACGCTGATGACGTTAAGCTATGCCTTCAGTATAAATTCACTAGCGCCCAGTCTAGACTTCAATCCGATTTGGATAAACTTCAAAATTGGTGTTTAGCAAATAACCTAAAGCTTAATGGATCGAAATGTAAACTTATGTCTTTTTACCGATCTAGTCCTCACCAGGCTATGTACTTTCTCTATGGGAACGCCTTAGAACGATTAACTCAGGTTAACGATCTAGGTGTCCTATTAGATTTGAAACTCAAATTTACCGACCATGTATCTACCATGGTTAATAAAGCTATGGGTGTGCTTGGTTTTATTAAAAGATGGTCAAAAGAATTTAATGACCCGTACATAACTAAAACGTTATATACATCACTGGTCCGTCCGATTCTTGAGTATGGATCGTGTGTCTGGAGTCCTCAATATGGAGTACACCAAGATCACATTGAATCTGTACAAAAAAACTTCCTTTCTTTTGCTCTTAGGGGACTTAATTGGGATGCAAATCTTTACCTCCCCTCTTATCATAGTAGACTTTTACTAATCGACTTACCAACATTAACAAATCGTAGAACGATGCTGGGTGTCATGTTTCTATATAATCTTATTTATGGAAATATAGACAGCCAGCATTTACTAACACGTTTAAACTTTAACATTCCTAGTAGAAGGACCAGAAACTTTCGTCCTCTACTCCTCAGCCATTGTAGTTCGACATATGCCCAACACGATCCGTTCAGGGTATTATGTTCGGACTACAATGGTCTCTACCACATCTTATCACTTTGCTCTACTAACAATCTTAAATCGCTTATATTAACCGCCTTATCTATGCAACACTCTTCCTCGTAATATCTTTCTCCTAATCCTCGCTTATCTATCTCGGATCTATTCCCGCGATTCGAGCCGTACGTTACGCGGCAGCGTCCCTCGGTCGGTTGGACGGGAGGTGGGCTGTACGTATGCAGTGGGAGCCGCGCAAAAAATAAATAATCTAAAATCTGAAAAGATATGCTCCATATTTCTTAGGGTTTTGACCAAATATATGCAGACTCCAAAAATCAAAGTTGCCAATCAAATACACACACATGTATAAGTAAATGCAAGCTTCACAGGAGGCTGCACAAAATGGGTAGCTGCAATTACAGGACTATATCTTGAGTTAACGGATTTTGCCAGATATAAGCGATATATCAAAAGTTGCGTCATCTCAAAAGCTATCTTCACGTGCAATATAAAAAGGATCAGTCGACCAAATTTTGAAAAATAATTTTTTTTCTTAAAAAAAAAGTTTATTTTCAGTGTATTTTTTTTTGTGTACTATATAAACGTTTGGTCTCAAAGAAAGTGAAATTGATATTTAAAAAACCATTTCAACGGTGTAAAGCTCTTTTTAATATCTTTCTCAATTATAAAGTTATGAATTTTTTCATTAACAAAGTTTTTTTAATTTTTTGACGTAAGCTTAAGGTATTTCAAAAAGTTGTAGAACAATAGTTGCTCATATGATAGTAACAAACATTTTCCAATTTTTTTCAGGATTTTTAAGAAAAAAATAGTGCAAACAGACAAACCGACAACTGGCTTCATTTTGAAGAAGAAGAAAAAATCGAATTTTTCGAATAACTTCTGAATGAAGTGTCGGATTGAGGTACCAATCGACGCGTATTTAGCTCTGGAATGCAAATATATAAAAATATTCTATCTGGGGACTAAAATGTGTCCACCAGCCCCACTTTAGTGATTAAACATTTTTTTACTTTCACCCTAATTTCTCCCAAACCAATTAACTTTTTGAATATGTTTCGACAAAAACTATCTAATTGAAACAATACCTTTCGATTGGTATATCATTCATTTAGATCGGTTGCCTACAGAAAATTTTTAATTCTTCGGCTATATATAGAGTTTCCTCGTGGACTTCCGTCCACAGTGATGCGTGGCGCCACGTAGCGGACTGCGACTGAACTGCAAGGGTATATCAACTTCGGCTCCGCCCGAAGTTAGCTTTCCTTTCTTGTTATACCCTTGCAGAGGGTATTATAATTTTGGTCAAAAGTGTGCAACGCAGTGAAGGAGACATCTCCGACCCTATAAAGTATATATATTCTTGATCAGGATCACCTCCTGAGTCGATATAAGCATGTCCGTCTGTCCGTCTGTCTGTCTGTCCGTCTGTCTGTCTGTCTGTCGGTTTCTACGCAAACTAGTCTCTCAGTTTTAAAGCTATCGAGTTGAAACTTTGCACACACCCTTCTTTCCTTTGCAGGTAATATATAAGTCGGAACGGCCGGGATCGGTCGACTATATCCTATAGCTGCCATATAACTGATTGATCGGAAATGGCATAACTTTGGTGTTTTTTAAGTTAGTGTGTTGGGACTTTCCAGACATGTTATGTTTGACCAAAATATCGCATGTACAAAATTTCATAAGGATCGGCCGACTATATCCTATAGCTGTCATAGAACGATCGAAATTGGCATAACTTTGGTGTTTTTTATGTTAGAAAGATGGGATTTGGTACAGATTCTATTTTGGGAAAAACAATCTGATCTGCCAAATTTCATAAGGATCGGCCGACTATATACGATCTACTATATATCTAATAATATAAGATGCGTGGCGCCACCTAGCGGACTGCGACTGAACTGCAAGGGTATATCAACTTCGGCTCCGCCCGAAGTTAGCTTTCCTTTCTTGTTTTTTTTTAATTCCTACTGGATCTTAAATCTCTCTCTAGATCTCCTTTAACTCCCTTGTCGATCCGAGTAAAACCATCGGATATGAATTCAAAAGAAGGAGCGCTATAATTTTCCTATTTTCCAAAAGCAAACCGGTTGGACATGATTTCTAAATGAGACATCTCAGCCGATCTTAATGAAACTTTTTCCAGGTCTTGGGACATAATGGGTTAGTAATTAAGGGGGGATTTTCATTTCTAACAGAGCTATTTTTTTAGTCATGGATTATGGTCTTAACTTAATATATACTTTGTATACCCTTGCTGAGGGTATTATAATTAACCCTTTTAAGTATATCAAAGTGATCATCAACACCTCCTGAGTCGATATAAGCTTATCCAAACTATAAAATCTCATAGGATCGCCCGATTATATTCTATAGCCTTTACAACCATATTTGCCAAAACCGAACGATTGAAAATGACAAAACTTAGCTACTATTAAATAAAAAAGGTTGGGACTATTTACAGCTATAAGACATACTCAACATTTTCCGGACGTTTCTATAGCTATTTTTTTATTAAATTAAAAGTTTTGATTTTTTTTTATTAGCTGGACTTTAAGACTGTAGGCCAGACGGCGAAGAGAGTCGGACAATGTTGCCAAATAATGTAAAAGCAAAGCGTAAAATACTATAAGAAATCTTTTAAGTGCCAATAAATTAATGCGCGGCCCAATTGTTGCAAATGTCCTGGAAGTCAGTATAGAAAATTGATATAAAAATTAGTTTACAAATCGAAAATTGACAACAAATCGAAAATGAAACTAGTTAACTAATACCATGAGATATCAAGTGATTAGATTACGCGGATGTGAGTTTACAAAATTGCGTACAAAGAGGAGCGAATGAAAAACACATCCAGCAGCGCCGACGAAAGCGAACATTCATTTTTCTTCTCTAATTCAACTTTGCGTCTCTGAGCTCGCTGAAATGTCATTCTTATTTACGCATTACGTTTAGAGTAGTAGAGCCATGTCGATCATCTGAAATATATCCGCACGGTTTTCCCTGTGGTGGACTCGGCGCCATCTAAAACAAAACTGGAAAGATCTCTTTTCCAATAAGCATACACAAGCGTCACAGTAAAAGCGCAAATCTAGTGAATGCCTTCACATATGTTATTCCTTGGCCTTAAAACCATAAATTAGGGTAATTTGCGAAAATACAACTAAATGGGTGGTATGCTTTCTCTTAATTTTGGGAGTGTCCAGAATTTAGGAAGCACTGTTTCAACCACTGAAGGTAGTAGTCTGATAAGCCTATATTAGTCCAGACTATTTGGGATCTTACCAACTTTATGAATCATTCAGATTCTTGTCATTTTTTCTTTCTGATGCGTCTTTAATTAATAGTTGTCTATTTCCATATCTCCTAGAACTCTCTTGAACATAAGCAACTGAATATGATTCAAGACTTCGTCTAGAGCAGGAATGCCCAGTCCCATTGCTCTCGTTCCTCCATTGTTGTTGGATTGCTCTGTCATATGGATAGACCAAAATCATATACGTGTGCTACTCCGAGCATAGGCAAGGCAAATTAAAATATCAATTCAGCTATGACAACATAGCTTAACAACACTTAACTCAGTTTCAACACTTTTCGTCCCACTTTTCGGCTGCTCTCAAGCTACGTTCTATGGCTGCTCTCAATTTTCTTGGTTTGTTTTCATGGATGGTTCTATGTCTATGGCAGTATTTGGTATTGAGTGGTTTACAATTTTTAAGCCTTGGCGAAGAATATCAGTTTAAGTTTGGTTTGTACGAACAACGGTGGCAGGGACGAAATGATTTTCTATGGGTTTGTTCGAGCGTCGCAAATGGGTTGATATATTGATTTTACATTTATCTTACCCGGCTTGTTTTATAAGTCCGGCACTCCTAAGACCAGACGGCGTGATCCCTGATTACGTATACGCATTTGAGGAGACACGCTAAACACATGTATACATCCGTAGACAGACCAAAATCTTAGCATCTTTGGCATAGGTTGGTGTCTTGCAGTTCTTTAAGCACAGTTCTTCAAGCTCTTATGTAATTTACTTGTTCTCGAGTGTTGATATTGACCGGCCGCTGCGTTACCAATGATGGTATGTTCTGTTAGTGTGTGCGTGAAGCCTCGCCTAACAACGCATTCTACAAATATAGAGGCTGTCAATGTTTCAAAGTTGAAGATTACTCGTAATATAGTTCTGGTTGACCCTGACTTCCACAGACCGCAGCGTGCGGATTTACTGATTGGAGGCAGCCTGTTCTTCGACCTGTTGTCATTTGGCCAAATCCACAAAGGTCATTTCCTCCCCATTTGTGATTATCTGGCTGGTTTCTGGACGCGGTGACTACCAGCTTAGCAACTACCCTATAAATCGGCTGCTTTCTGTGTTCGTGAGGAGGCTGGACTGCCCTAAGCAGCAGGATAAGAAGCAGAAAAGATCCCAATTTTCGATTCGATCCCCATTCAATTAGTCTGTTGGGGGCAGCTATGCTTGGTCAAGTTCATAGAAGAATTTGTTATGCCTAAGTCGCTTTCACGATTGGATGGGACGGATGCTCTCTAGTGGGAGGCACCCACGGAATAAACCATTCCAAGAATGTGTCTGCTGTCCCTTTTAGTATTGTATTGAATGGGTTCCCTTCAACATGGGGAGAATATTGAGCTAAGCTGCCACAAATAAAGCTACCAATAAAGCCTTTCATAGCTTTATCTTAAAGTTCTTAGCTGTTGATAGTGACCGGCTGCTTCTTTATTTTGTTGAACTAAATATATATTGACTTGAATTGAACTGAACTAATTGGAGTTCCCAAAAAGGTGATAGCGGTACAGGTACTTTAGCTGAAAGCCAAGTTGAGTCCTCTTCTATCAACTTTAGGCTACTTTGGCGAGGTAGGAATTGCATGGTGAAAGTACATCAAGTTGGGCCCAGCTTGTTAAAATTATTGTATTTTTTATAGATCTTTCCATTGCAACAAAGATTCAGAAAAATCAAAAAGCAATCCGCTAGTGCTTTTTTTCCTTCCAGCATCTTAACGCCTAATTCTCAATATGTTTGCCACCTACGGTACGGCCAATAGAAATCGACGCTGGTTTAAATCTGAAGATGCTTCATTTAATCACTCCTCTATTCTCTTTTGTTAATATCTCTTTGGCTGCGCATTATTCTAAAACAACAGTTGACTCTAAGATGGGCTGCTTATTAACTAGATTTATCAATAACAGGTCGTTTGATATCAATATGTTTAAAAGGCTTCCCAGCTCAGACACCTTTTGATTGAATGAAAAAAAATAAACAAAAAATGCAAAAAGTTAAAATCTTATTAAAAAAATGAATGAGCAAACAATGTGAATAATACATAAATAAAAGTAAAAAAAATGACTTACTAAAAAATTAAATGCCACACAAATGTATTAGAAGCAAACCGCTGCTTATGCCAATAGTGGACAGTGTTAAGAAAGAATAAGAAAAGAGCGCATAATAGGCAGGAGGTCTTTTATGTCAACGAAGGACGACAATATCAATGAACAGCAAAAAAAAACAAAATATATCAATCTACAAATTTTAAGAGACAGGCCACCGCTGGATGACCAACACCCATGAGAAACCATTGACGCTTTTTTTAACATATTCGAAACCATATCGGATATCGAAACCATCCTCAGCTTTTTGCCGGTTTTTAAACATAAAAAAATTATTCTTAGATAACATTTTAACGATAATTTAAAAAAACCCAGATAAGGGCATTTTTGACTTTTTTCCAAAGACTTCGCCTCAAACCTTGAACAGAAAAAGACTGGAGCTTCAGCGCGCATTCTTTTGTTAATCGCTCATTGTGCTGTTTTTGTTGGAGGTGATCCTGATGAAGAAAATATATACCTTATATAATATATATACCTTATAGGGTCGTAGATGTCTTCTTAACGAAATTTCATAAGGATCGGCCGCCTTTATCCTATAGTTATCATACAACTGAATGATCGGAATTGGCATAACTTTGTTGTTTGCTAAGCTATAACATTGAGACTTTATAGAGATTTTAATTTGGGCAAATTAATCCGATCTGCAAAATTTCATTTTTAATCAACCAACTATATACCAAGGATTAAGCAACTATGTACGATCCGACATTGTTTGTATGCTTGTACTATTGTAATCATTTTTGAGAGTTTATAAGGTTTTATACTTTGTACTTTTAAAGTACAATGATATAAGTAAGTAAGTAACGAAGAAAAGGAATGTGTGGATGCCACTATTCCTCACTTTTGAGCAATTGTCTTTGATGAACAACTCCAAAGACAAATTTCAAGTTCAGACAAGTCAGGCGATTTGTAGAGGAGGGATAAACTTTTTTTTTAACTTCCCTATTGGATTGTTTCAGTCGTTAGATCTGTTTGAAGAATCTTTAGTTTGTGGATGAATGATAAGTGTTGTTTCTGGATGATCAGCATCTTTCTTACCACTGTCATGGTCGTATGTCATGGTCACTTTGATCGTAAAATGGTGGCGTCCTTAAAGTTGGCTTCCAACCTGAGTTTATCCTCGAGAATCCAACCAAACTGACGAGTGTAATGAAAGCTTAGTCCGGACCAAAGTCCCTAACTACGTCCTTATGGCTAGTTCCTTTTATAGAAACCTTTTAATTACAAATTCGTAATTTAATTGTAAACAGACCAATATTTTAAAATTAGCGGAAGCACAGACATTAAATTATCAAGATCCAAAACACTTAAATAAGTATCTTTTAATTACTATTGTATTTTATTGTTTACGATACAACTCATACGCATTTTATTCAAATGTTAAAATTTTTAGGTTGTAGCTCTGTTGTATCCAGTTCAGATTACACTTATAATCCTGCTTATACGCAATATGGGGGCGCATATGGATCATATGGATATGGGACCAGTGGAGGATTAATAAGTAAGTATTAACTAATAAAAGAACACTTATAGTCGAGTTTCTAGACTTTACTATAATTTAAAAAAGTTATCGCAATCTAAGTTATCATGTAATTAGATCTCAAGTATGTAATCATGTTCTCAACATTGATATTTTTTTTTAATTTTAAAAACGAATTATGGCTAAACAGTGAAGCTCCCTTGTGGGCTCATAAAAAATATAGATAAATTATTTAAGATTTGTGGCAATAATTTTTGTCCTCTATTCAGTCCGTCTTTTTGTTTTTGTTTTTGTTTTGACAAACCTCAATATAACAAACCTCTTACAGTAAATCAAAATGTGAAAATTTTATTATAAAATGAGATAAAAATTAATAAAAAGTCCCAATCTTCTATTGTCAAAAAAGCAGTTCAGTTTCAGTTGTATCAGGCAGCTTTAGTCGGTCGGATCAGTTTGACCACTTCATTATCTATAGATTATCCGATCCTTCTACTTTTAAAAACTCTAAAGTTGTGCCATTTACTATCAATCAGTTAATGATCATTGTGGAATTTAAGATCGGATTATTTTGCCCAAAATGAAAGAATGGGAAAATTTTGGGACCTAGTGCCAAGACCTAATAGCCCAGCTCTAATAGACGGCGCCAGAAACAGAAATCAGTAATATCACCTGTTAGAATGACCGACTGATCGGAGCAAGCAAAACCAGCGAGCTCAGCAGAAATTAAATACAAAGCGATCTGAGTCAGCAGACCCAGAACTAGTACCACTAACCATACAACATATAGACTTCTCATTTCATAAAACGAAAATGGACGTAAAAATTTCTTGCGACATGCCCCCGGAGACCCCAGACAGAATCTTACTCTCATCTAACGCTCATTTTTACGCTCATAATCTCATTGAACATTTTTGGTTGTTCAGTCGCAGACAAGCGCATCGTCAAGGAGGTTCTTCCGCGGTTAAACTGATCTTTATATGCATGCGTGCTCACACATTCATATACACGGTTTCATGTGTTTGTTCGACTTCGTTTTGAAGCCGGCTAAAATTTTTTTAACTTTCTAGGCATGCTACTCTAAGAAAATGGGAGTATTCATTGTTATTGAACTATGAAAAAATTTTATTACATATTATATTATATTTTTTAATATTTAATACTTTTTATACATATTTTGGAATACTATTAGGTGGCAGCGGTAAAATGCTTTAATATATATTTACGAACGTACGTATTTATATATTTACGAAAAAATAAAAATCGTTGTACTAAGATAGGAACAGGGTATCTTTTAGTCGGTTTCACTTAAAACCCAAATATCACTGTTGTTAGTTTCAAACGGATGGTTCTTACATACCCTACTGATGCCCACAAAAACAAAAAATTCTATTGGTGTCAGCTGTTTTTGTTTATTCTCACTCCACTAAAAATCATCAGAAGGGTATGGAACATCATCCGCTTGCAGAACTACAACAACTTAAAAGCAATCGACTGAATAATACCTTGATATATCGATTTTAATTCGGAAAAACTTCAGAATAATTATGAAAAACATTTTACAGGTACCACTTAATCGTATTTCATAACAAATATAAAATATAAGCTGAAATATTAAAATATAAAAAATATTTTTTTCAACATAAGTCGTATAATGCATACCCATTTTTCTTAGGGTAGCATGCCTGAAAATTTACAAAAATCCAAAATTTAAGCTGGCTTCAAAACGAAGTCGAACACAAACATGAAACCGTGTATGTGAATGTGTGAGAACGCATACATCTAAAGATCAGTTTAACCGCGGAAGAACCTTCTTAATGATGCGCTTCTCTGCGACTGAACAACCAAAAAAGTTCAATGAGATTATGAGCGTAAGATGAGAGTAAGATTCTCTCTGGGGTCTCCGGAGGCATGTCGCAAGAAATTTTTGCGTCCATTTTCGTTGTATGAAATGAGAAGTCTGTATGTTGTATGGTTAGTGCTAGTACCTTCTAGTGCTAGTTCTGAAACACCCCCTTCTTTCCCCTTGATGCTGCCTTGGGAATCATAAATTATTTCTATAATGATGCGTGCGCGACCTCACGAACCGCGTAGGTCAAACTCGGGCTCCTTAGAACGGTGTATATCAGGATCCTTCGGGATGCCTAGGAAGGTACATGGCATAGGCTCGCGGCAGGCCGGTGACAAATCAAACGAGGCGAACTGTGTTTTCTCACTCCATTATAAACTTCATATTTATTCCTTAAAGAAAGACCTTAAATCTCTAAATAACATCCTTATTCTAGTTTCCTGAATATCCTAGTACTTCAATATATATTCCTTCTTACTACGCTTAACAATATCTCATCGCTAAAGATTTGCGAACTTAAATGTATATTCAATTCGATAGGATTTGTGGACGCGCGCTCAATTTCATTGTATAAGATTTTAAATGCTAAAAGAGCTCCACTACCAACGGTGGTTAACTGTCTAACTGGTTAAGCCTCTTGGGCCGGAACTCGGAAAACGCGGAAAAATATTGATCGGAGAATTCCGCATCACTTCAGCTGGCTTGGCATAGATTGAAGATTACTCACTTTTTTTTTTATATCCGCGACGAGTCGTTGAAGCGCTTCTACTACTCGAGACTCGAATATAGGGAGGACTGTTGCCTTACCCGTTAACAATGCCAAAAACAAAACACTCAGCCAGCAGCAGTGCTCTAGCTTGAAATCTCCGGACACTACTTCCTCTTCTCCGCTTTCGGCACCGTTAGGTCATCAGTCGGCTACTCCTCCAGTCGGCATCGGTCCACGGCTACTCCTCCGAATAACGGAGCGCTTCTTGGAAGAAGTTTTTCTATTTTACAGCGACTCCTTCAAACGACGGGGTCCTCCTTGAAAGCGCCGCCAGCACTCCGTCCTTGGCTTCACTACTCCAGGAAGATGCCTACTGCACGGCGGCTCCTGTGAGGTTAGGGCCGAACCCTATCCGATCTTCCAGCGGAGCGCCCCTTAAAGCATCGCGAACGCTCCAGCTGCTTCAGCTCCGGTCGAGCTCACTGTATTCCTAGCTCCAAACTTGGTTTCGATGTCCCTCCTCAGCCCCGCCTCGCGGACGGCCGGGTGGCGAGATTCGCGCCGCAACTGTGACTCACTCTGCTTCTTCTAGTCGAACGTTGCTCGCACCACGCCTCGCTGCCACTAGGGATCTAGCTTGTACGCTTGCACCCTTGACCTAATGAAACGAAAACACCTACGTCAGGCTCGCACGACCATGACCTAACCTCAAGACTCACCTCGCTTCTGCGACCCGCAACCTGCCTTAACTCAGCTCCACGTACACCGGCAAATGGCCGCTTGTGGCCTTTTTTTCTATAACTGCCGGTCCTGCGCCAGCTCTTCCAGCGCGATGATGCCTCAGATGCCACCCGGGTAAAACTTCGCTGCAGCCCTTTTTGAATTTCTAGATGCTTCTCCTTGCTCGGCCGAACTTTCTTATTCCGTGGTTAAATCACCAAAAGAACGCTGCTACCACGCGGTTTTCTTACCTACGCTTTAAGCTTGTTGCCAGATCGACAAAGCCCTCCACGAAATGCTAAATAGGGTCCTACTATGCAATAGGGCTGCCGCGTAGGCTGGTTCACCGCACCCCCCCGGGTTGCCACCACGGTCGACCTATCGCCGACGTTACATTAACCAGTTATTTCTACTTAATATATGTAATTCTCTGATATTATAAAATATCACCTGGTTCATAAAAGAGATAGTTTCGAATACAGAGTGAACCGGTTTGTTACTCAGTATCCTCTCGTGGTACTTAAAAATTACCTTAACCAAATCACCATATAACTGAGGCAAACAAACCAGGACCTTAATTTTACATTAGCCATACCACCACCACCTTATACCTTTCACATCACCCTCAGCCTGACCACAGCAAGCGAATTTTTATCACGAGCAGATCCGTGAATATGCCAGGATAACATTAGTCAGTCCTTCTATAGATTTTGACTACGACTCCGGGACCTACCGTTACGCCTGAGAGTTCAAGTTCGATGATAATGGCCGCATACTGCTCTACGGACGAACAATAATTATTCAATTACACCGACAATTTCCAACTTTTTATTTCTTGGGTGTACCATGGAAACTGTGGGGGATAGAACCTATGTTTGTTCTGGACTTTGGATCAGGGGAGCTTAAAGGTTATGGAGCAGGTGAAATTATGCGTGGAGATTTTTTGCTGTTGGCATTATTAAAGTATAATTATTAAATGAAATGCACAGGTGTTAGTTAAAAAAACAGCACTCTGAAGTATTTAATTTAATTTAAGGTAGATGTTTGATACATATAATTTACATGGATTTTCAAGAATATAGTGAATTCTTTAGTTGACTAATTAATCGGACGCAATATATTGTTAAATTTTTTGAAAATTATGAGACATTTCCAAACTTAATATGACAAGAAATTGGTGTAGATCTGAAAATTCCATAAGGATCAAACAGTTATATCCAATAATTACAATATGTATCTTACAATAAAAACCGGTAACGATGGATACCATTACCATATGCTTCGGACGCTCCCGAAGTTAGATTTTCTTCATTATCTTTACTAAAATACAATTTAATTTCAAACAGATTCATCATACTACTACGAAAGTGGACAAACACAATCGGCATTAGCTCAAGAACTCCGCTCACCATTGGCCGCAACGCGAGCCAACTCATTAGTATCGGCTGCATCGCCTGGAAGTGGTAGTGCCTGCACCAAATCGGAAGCCCCAGACATATTCCTTGTTTAATGGATAAAGGATAAAGCTATGGCTAAAAATAATATTATTTTTTAGCTAAAATTTCGTTATTATGTTTTTGAACCTAACTGAAGAAGACTCAGAACCATTTTCTTGCAGCATTATAAATTAATCATAGGCTTATTTTGAAGGCAAAGATTAAATCAAAAATATTCCAAGATCATTTGCAATTTTTAAAAAGATATGAATTAAGAAAATAACACTACTAAAAAAAAAACGTTTTCTTGCAATTGCTTAACCTATTTAAACAGGTAATCATACTCAAATAAAGTTGCATTTATTTATTTAAGTTAAACTTTTAAATTTTTGCAATATTTAAAAAAAATGAAAGGACTGCCAAAAAATAAAAAAACTTCACTTTTCGTACTAGGTACATATTTTTATATGTATGATAAAAAAATACCAAACCATCACCTACGGAGAAACCAACCAAAAATCACAGGAGTTTTTTAAAAACTTATTATTTTTATTGTAATGTTAATACATAACTGGATTTCTGTAAATAAGTATATTAGTATATTATTTCAAGATGCACTAAATATGACTTAAATTAAAATAAAAAAAATTTTTCATCACAAGAAAACTATTGATACATAAATCAATAGTGAAAAATTATTCGGACGAAAAGTGTTGCGATTTGTATTATTAAAATAGGTTTGCCGTTTAATAATATAATTTTTATTATTTCATTATCAATATTAAACTTTCTGTCACCAAAGTTATAGTTAAGATATCTGTATGAAACTAGACATTAAAATTGTGTCGTTGTGGTTTCTGTCGTTTCCTAATAGGAAGCACTTACATCAACCGAACCGCTCAAAAGAGTTTGTGAGTCTTATTATTTTTCTTATTATTATTTAGTCAATGAAAATTATACGATGCATTCGATTGATCGATCGAGATGCATATTTCGATCATACAAAAAGTTTTATTAATTTTCCGAAATAAAATCTGTATCTTTATAGCCAAACCTTCTAGCTTAAAGCCAAAGTTATGCCATTTCCAATCAATAAGTTTTATGGCAGCAATAAGATATGGTCGAACGATATCGACCGTTCCGACTTATAAACTGCATGAAATAGAAGGAGGTATGTTTAGTTTGAAGTCGTTGGGACTTTCCACACATGTTACATTTATTAAAAATATATCATAAATATATTTTTAAAATATATTTAAAAAATATATTGTTAAAAATATACCCTGGATATATAAATCGTGGGTAAGTCCGGCGGCAGGAAAATTCTGCAAAGCGTATGCATGCCAGTGTTTGGCGACGAGTGACGAACGCAACCAGAGGTGTGTCCTGAGGGGTAGGAAGGCTCTTCGCCCCCTCATCGGGCTGCCAGACTCAGCATATCCTGCTCGGCGTATGCCTGGCAGGCGACCAACACGGATCAAGGCCAAGAATCAGTGACGACGGCATCAAAGGAGCAAGGAACGCCGAACCGGCGCCAGGCACCAAGACCACGTATCCTACCAGGCGAGAGCTTGGAGGGGTGTGTATATTGGCACCAACCCGGAACGGTGACTGGTGAACGACGGGAGGACGAGCGTTCGACGGCAGAGCCGAGCAGAAGCCTCTTTTTACGCTATTAATAGTTTTTAATAACAGCCGAATAAGTAGACGAGTTTCAATTAAGATTTTAAATATTACATTTTGGGGTTCAACTTAAAACCGCAGCCGCTCAAATCAATGCCAAAAATACAAGTAAGTGAAAACTTAGTAATTGAAACTCAAAACAATGCATTTGTTTATCATTTCGTTGACAAGAGACGAGGAGGGGAACGCACTCAAATACAAGATGAGTTAGTGTACAGCACCTCTACAAAAAAGCTCCCAAAAGCGCATGCGTACAAATACCACTAAAGCGCATGCGAACGGGAGAGAAACAAAAAAAATAGAAACTGTTTCAGAATTTGTAAGTTATTTCAATTAGCTTCACCTTTGGCTGCTTGGCCCAACATCCTCCCCCTTGAAGGGCAGCCGACACAATCTTGACACCGCACGCTTAGTTATTCCAACCGCTATCTTCAGTATGGCTTCACGGTTCACTCTGTCACGCCCAGGAACCAGCTCCAGTATCCTGGCCAGAGACCACTTCTTGGGGGGTAGATTCTCATCCTTCACCAGGACTATGTCACCAACAGAAACTACAGGTCCAGGGGTGCGTCATTTGGAACGCTGCTGCGACAGCGTGAGAAACTCCTCCTTCCAACGCGCCCAGAAAAGTTGCTGTAAGAAGGAGACTTTCTGCCACTCATCTAGACGGTTGAAGCTAAGGGCAGAGAGGTCTGGTTTGTTGAACGTTGAGGGCGAGCTGCCATTTAGCAAATGAACCGGAATTAGCACATCTGGCTCCGCAGGATTTTCTGAAATCGATACAAGGGGTCTAGGATTAATGATTGAGTCTATGGAGCATGTTGTAATAAAGCCTCCCAGGTATTCCACAATTAAATAATAAAAAAATTGTTTTCTTGTAAAAATTTTACAAGTCAAGCAATAGAAATTAGAACACCTTTTGTGTTACCAGCTTGTGTTTTGTCAAGAATCTTTTGCTTATATAAAGTTAGTGTTTTGAATACACCTCCTCAAAAGAACCATTTAAAAATTAAGTTAGTGTTTTATTGTGCATAAAAAGTTTTCAATTCCTTGAAGCCAAAAATTACGGGACCAGCTGAACGATATAGATGGTGTTCGCGTCTTTACTGCTGCTTCCCACAGACCGTGAAAACGGGGAGAGCGTGGAGAAATAAACCTCCACTGGATAGATTCCGACAGGCAAAAATCATGCAGAGAAGTCTGGTGATCCTGGCTGAGGAATCATCGCTTCAACTCGATCAGCTCGCTCCTGGCACCCACAAAATCGGTAGCATTACCCGACCATATTTGTCTGGTCTTACGTCGCGTACAAATATACCGTTGGAAAGGTCCTTGACTAACTTCAAATGGATGGCCTTTGTACTGGCCGAGACTCTATGTTGTAAAAAACAGGGTACCCAAAAATCCACACCTGTTACATCAAAGCTTTGGAACCCTTTAACTCTATCGGTCGGAAGTTCAGCCATGACATGCTCCAGTAGAAATCCAGCACAGGGTACCGCAATCGCCCGTCAACATAAAACAAACCAGAATCATCCACAAAAGGAGCAAGCGAGGCAAGCGGGCTTAAGGGTGGAATCAATCTGCGCGATTTTAGTAAGCTTCTCTCTTCCTTAAACTCGTTATACTGGACGACGCACAACAGCAGATGGGTTCATTCATGGAGATCCTCGACAGAAATGCCTTCGTGACGGATGCGGTGGCAACATTTGTAAATGTAGGGCGGGAAACGAGTTGGGAAACTTTGACAATGAGGCGATATCCCTAGGTGGAGCCGTATCCAATAAGGTCCTGGCGCGAAGCTCGATGGTTGCCTTTTCGGCCACAATAGCGATGGGTCAATCATCTTTGGAACCACGAAGAAATGGCGTTGGGACCATTTGGGACAAGCTGGAAACCTCTTGACAGTACATCGGCTGGGTTAAAGGCAATAGGAAAATACCGCCATTTCATTGCCTTGGTGAGCTCCTGTGTCGAAGAGACGCGATTAGAAACAAACACTTTAAATCGAGCTGGTTCGTATTGAATCCAGGATAGGGAAACCAAGAAGTCACACCGAAAATAATAATCTCTTCATATGTTTCAAGATCAGCAACTTCAGCCGTCAGTCTTGCTAGTAACTCAGCCCCAGATAGTTCCAGCTTCGGTATTTTCTGAGTCTTTTGGGTGCTACCCGACTCTTTGAGCATAACTACCGAAAATCCGACCCTGACAATACATATACGCAAGCTCCATACGCATCCAAGCGTCAAAGAATCCGTGGACCTCCAACCTTTCTTGGTAGGGAATGACTAAGCGAGAAAATTTATTTTGCTGAGTTTGATCAAAACTGGAACAGAATTGCAACCACTCGGAGAGAAGGGATTGAGGAAAACTTGTATCCCATGACAAATTTTCTCTGCACAGCGTCTGCAATAAGATCTTTGCCCTGGTGGCGACAGGATCTACCAAGCCCATCGGGTCATAAAACCAAGCGACAGAAGATAATATGGATCTCCTGGTTGGTTTGGCGATGGGCTGACGGGCTTCAAAGAAAAACAGCACAAGGTAAGCAGAAGGATTCCATGCTAACCCAAGAGTCTTTGTGAACGGTCAAATTTTAAGTATGACTCCCTATCACTTTTGGGTACTCCTTCCATCATCGGTTACTAAATCGGTTGCGCAAAAGATCAAGGGAAACATCATAGTTAGCGTTAATCTCCAGCGCTCTCACAGTCTCCAGGGTTAAGTCCCGCAGGCATAAAATGAGAACGTATAAAAGTTCTGACTAAATGTACCTAGATTCTGCAAGGGTCTGATCGGGTTGACCAGGCGCTTGCTGTAATCAGGCTGGAATTGATTTGAGATACTTGAAGTCCTAGGTTGGTTCTCCCCAAGTACAGATGATACAGGGTTTCGGCTGATTCCGTATCGGCCGATCCTACTTGTGGTCCGTTTTACGAAAGCAACACTCGAAGTAGGTTGGATAACGCGGTTCCTACTTGTGGTCCGTTTCACGAAAGCAACAATCGAAGTAGGTTGGGTAAGGCGGGTTCTACTTGTGGTCCGTTTCACGGGAGCTACACTCGAAGTAGATTTGATACCGAAGGTCTACTTGTGGTCCATTTTACACAGGATCACTCGAAGTAGGTTTGTTTTAAGAGAGTCCTACTTATGGTCCGTTTTACACAGGATCACTCGTAATTGGTTTGTTTTAAAAGAATCCTACTTATGGTCCGTTTTACACGGGATCACTCGAAGTGCGTTGGTTTTAAGTGCGAACCAGTGTCACCCACCTCTGAGTCTTCTAACTCAGATTGCTTGTTTATGCATTGCTTGTTCATGCAATTTGGCTTTGCTTGCTTCGGTCAGTCGGTCATTCTTCCCGATAATACTGCCAATTTCCGCTTCTGGTGCCGTCTACTAGGGCTGATTATATTATGTTGGATATTGTTTTATGCTTATTGCTAATTATTACTAGGTGAGCCAATAGGTTAGTTTGTCTGATTATTGTGTATTGCGACATTACATCAGATTACCAAGTGTGAATATAGGGTAGTAGGTCTTGGTACTAGGTGTCAACATTCTCCCCCCCATTGACGGACTCAATCCTATGCGGCTGTGCGTTGTTGTTGGACCGTCTCAGTGAACCGTTGTATACCTTTGCACTAGAAAATATTGTGGATCTTAAAACTAATTATTAAAAATCTAATGTCAATACCAAAAAAAATATTGAATCATGTGGGTGAGATCTCCAACATTAATAAGATACCAACGATATTTCTATCCGGCCTGTGTCTCCTTCGCCTTGTTGCGCGCCTTGTTGGTATCAGGTTCCGGTTGTACTGGCCCCATCACAATCCATCCAAGCCCGGTATTTTTGAGTAGTGGCTGTCCTTTTCCCAAATATGCCTGTTGTGGCCACATAAGCTGACTGTTTCGGCGCCCAATAACATGTCACTATTCTGGGGCTGCGTAAATCCAGGATCGGCTAAGCGCCACTGAGGTGATACATTTCTTGAATAGGGTGGGATGGTTGACTGGGCATTATTTCCGATAGTACAACGACGTTGACTTATTTGTCGAAATCAGTGGTTAATGATGATAGGATCACCGCAGCCCTTTTTCGTGATCTTTTAGTTGTTCCTCCCACTACAGCGATGTACAGGGTTGATGGCTCCAATTGTAGTCATCCTTCTGGTTATCATGTTAAGCTGTGATCCAGAAACTAGAAGTGTGCGGCATTGCTGAGGGAGTCCGGCTGGTCCATGTATTGCCACATAAGCGGTTTTCTGGCTTATCTGTAAGCAGGGATGGGGCTGAACACACCACTCGCGATGAACTGGATCGAAGTGGAGTGGTTGACGTATTTTTCCGCATTGTTACTTGACTGGTTGCCTGATGTTCAAGGTTTTCTAACATCTGCTTCAGGCTAGTTCTAGAGATGACAGCGTGTGTGGGTCCAATCTTTCCCCAATGATGAGTATCAAGATTGGGTCCCAGTTGTCTGTTGACACTTTGAGTGCGTTAAGAGTGGCGACCGTTCGGAGAACGGTATCATGTAAGCTGCGCAGCTGGTCCGCTGATCCATTTTTTCTGGGGAGTTTGAAAAGGTCTTGCGGACTCGCGGACTTCATCAACAGCCGTTCATTTTGGTATCGATTCTTTAGTCGTTGCCAGGCATCCTGGTAACTGGTCTATCCGACAATTGATGTAGAGATTTTGCTTCACCTGTTACATGATTCTCCAAATGACGGAATTTTACTATATTGAATATAATTTGACTACAGCGACCTGTAGTCTTGATTGAGGATGCATTCCGTAAAAATTTCGTAGAATCGTAGCCAATGTCGGTAGTCTCCGTCAAACTTTGGAATTTCTACTGGTGATATTACAAATAGAGGTGCGATCGCGGGTTTTTGTGTTGATGCTGAAGTCAATTGCGATTCTTCGCTCAGAAACGAAAAGTATTCTGCTCGTACAACCTGAAATCTCTCATCGGTTTGTCCATCATTTTTTATGGCTGGTTCCAGGTCGATGAGATCGTGGTATCCCGTGACGATTTCCTTTCATAGCTCTTTTCCGGTGCTTTTGTGACGGCCTGACACTGATTTTTTTATTCCCATACAGAGGGTATTATTGGGTGCAGTAGGTAAAGGAGACATCTCTGACTGTATAAAATATATATATTCTTGAACAGAATCACCCGAGTCGATATAAACATGTCCGTCTGTCTGCTTCTACGAAAACTATTCTCTCGGTTTTAAAGCTATCGACTTCAAACTTTGCACACATCCTTGCACGCAGTATAAAAGTCGGAACGTTCGCGATCGGTCAACTGTATCTTATGGCAGCCATATGATAGATCGGAAATGACAAAAGTGTTTTTTATGATAGAAAGTTACCGTTTGAATACAAAAAGAATTTAACTCGTGTTTAAGAATTTGAATAACAAGAAATAACTGAAACCTTTGTATACCCTTGCAGAGGGTATTATAGTTTTGGTGGAGCACCATGAATACAGTTCACCAAAGTCAGTTTGTATATGGTGTATATGAGGAAAATGATCTGAGATGGAAAAACATGTGAGTATGGAAAACCGTTATTATAAGTAAAAGGTTAAAATCAGAAGCTCATCCCTAACAGTTCGAGGGATGCATTATCGATAGATACAGGCATCCTCACGATAAATAGTGTTGGAAGCAGCCCAAAGGATGAGCGCGAAAAACTGAAGCTTACGAACACCCGGACAGTTTGGTCTCTTTTTTGGGCGACAGAAGAGGACTCCCAAGACACAGCGACGCAGGAGAGAAAACCTACGACGAAGAAAACCCTAAGTGTTCGAGAGGAAAACTCCCACAGTCCACATCATCCCTCAAATTTTATAAATTTAGCTGTGATGGACCCTGGCTAGACTGAGACATCACTACAGCTACAAAAATTCCTTACAAACATAATCATCATCCGCGTTCGTAAGTGTCAAAGCGTAAACGATGACGTTGGGTTGATAATTAAAAAAAATAACTAAAAGCAACGGACCTAGGTGACTACCATGATGAGGAATGACAATAGACTCATTCCACCTCCCGGATAAGGCCGATTGAGAAAGTCAGTGGTATTCTAAGGAGATATTAGAAATACCCACTTATGAAGAGGAAGAAATATTATTGAGAGTAAGGGAAGGAAAAAAATTTTGTTGACTTACGCTTAGTTAAACATATATTAAAAATAATAAGGTTAGGAATCTGATTACAACAAATTTTTGTGTAACCAAGATTTTTAATTTTTAGCCTTGAAATAAGGAACTTTCAACCTTAACCTTAGTACTTTAGGTGACGTTGTGGAAGCATTTTCAGGCACAAAATTGTTTATGGCAATAATAACAACTTCATAAAAAGCTTTATTATCTGTTAGCACCTAGTGCCAAGACCTACTAGCCTATGTGCACACTTAGTAATTTGATCCAATCAATATGCATCAGCATATTGTATCTTCGAGTGGCTTTTGTGTAAACGGACCACAAGTAGAACCCCCGACATACCAGTCTACTTCGAGTGTTGCACCCGTGAAACGGACCACGAGTAGACCCCGCGTCATCCAACCTACTGCGAATGGCTCTTGTATAAACGGACCACAAGTAGAACCCGCGGCATACCAGTCTACTTCGAGTGTTGCTTCCGTGAAACGGACCACAAGTAGGACCGGCCGATAAGGAATCAGCCGAACCACCATACCATCTGTACTTGAGGAGAACCAGCCCAGGATTTCAAATATCCCACATCAACTTCAGCCTGATCACAGCAAGCAACTGGCCAACCGAGCAGTCCCTTGCAGAATCGAGGTAAATTAGTCAGATTTTATACATTCTTTGACTACGACTCCGGGACCTACCGTTATTCCCGCGAGTTCAAGTTTGACGTAGTGGCCGCATAACGCTCTACGGATGAACATTATCACTTTCTATTTCACTATTACTGAAGCAAATTTCAGTTTATATACGTGAAAATTGTATGAATTGTAATTGAAATCATTTTTTTTTAATTGTGTCAGAAAATTATTTTATTGAAGCACTTTCTTTTTGCTGGACCATTTTATGTAGGGTGGTGTGGAACCTCAGAATGCGATCTTAGAAAAATTATTTTTTCAATGGAAGTGTCATTTGAAAAGGTCCTGCCTCTAGAGTTTACAACAGGGTTGATTTGACAAAGGACCAGGTCTATGAAGCGATCATTGAAATAATTTTGCGAGCTCAGAAACAAAGAGTTATCATCATCACATGGGAGCCAAGAGATGGGACCCAAGGGGCATGTTAAAGTCTCCCAGGACTAATATATGATTATTGACTATTGATAATACTGAATTAATGACAGAAAGATGAGAGAGATAAAGAATATCCTCATATGAAGGGGGAATATAAGAGCAGGTCGGAAATAAATAAAAGAGACCTATGCGACCTCGATTTCAGGTGAGTTATAGCACGGAATCTCCAAGGAAAAATTAGTTTTTACAGCAATAAGAACACCACCATGGGACGATCTGAACTGGAGATAATTTTTAACTCGAATTTCTGACCGATGAATTCTGTTAGAGCTATCGCGTCAAAATTGAAAAAGGCATTAAATGTGTAAAGTTGGTTTAACTTTTCAAGAATTCTGTGAACATTCTGGTAGCAAATGGGGAACACATTATTAAATATTTAGAAACACTTCGTTAGGTCTCTCGTTGTGTTTCTTGTAAGGTTTAGGATATAAAGAACTTATGAGGCAATAATTAGGTATAATTACTTTAAACGACGATATTCTACGCTTATGCTTATTCTACGCTTAAAGCTTAATTTGGTTACAAATATATCAATAGGAGCAATTTTAGTATGTTGAGCTAGATGTGACCTAGCGTCCTCTGGATTGACATCGGACATAATACAGGATTTTGCTCTTTTCAAGGTGCAAAAGCTCTAAAACTCAGTCCAGCAGTACAGAACTCCAGTGCAACACCTAAAAGCGGCTTAGAAGACGAGGCAGGCAATGAGTCGGCAGTATTCGATCAGCCGGTGGGACGATGAAGCAGGCAGATGAAGTGTTGGCCGACGGGCTCAAAGAAAAATCCAGAGGAGGTCCGGTAGGTAATGAAATTTCCTCTGATTATCGGGCAAACCCTTGTGAAGACATACAGGCATTCGGCTACTCAATTCAAGTTCATTTGTAGCATGCATTCATATCGAATATGTACTGTTAATGTATACGTACATATATTATATATACGTAAATAGGTCATATAAATGTTCTTATATCAAATGTTTAGCAATTTGATCACACAAGAATTCCAGTGTGAATCACTATATACTTGGTCGGCATATCTAGCATGCCCGACAGAGATATGGATGCATGACACCTTCCTACTCACATACACATAAATACACTTGCATAAATTATATTAAGATTGGTGGCCCGATGTCGGTGCTGTTCCTGGACGGATGACGACGTGGTAATGGTAATGGCTGCTGTCCAAGACGACTGGTAGGGTGCTTATGTGTCAATGGAGATTTACGGTGAGAGGGTGACCCCCTTTACCCCACGCCTTAAGCTCGGTGGGTGAATGCAAATAAAATAACAGCAATGGCCGGAGTAAAGTTTATGAGCTTATGTTTATTCAAATTAATGTAAAACAGAACTGAGGGACTTCACTGTAGGAAAACGCTAGCTTGGTCGGTAGACCAAACTAGAGAATGCTGATGGTAACAAAATGCCCATGGCCTGGCCCCAAAAGGCGGGTGTGCTGAGTCGGCATCTAGAAACACTAAGGTGATCCAGTAATCATCCAAGATTTCTACCGACTATTTGTTACCCCTTATTAATGTTAACTACTCCTCCCTTAGAAGTAAAACCGTCCTCGGTCGCCTTGAATGTAACATCAACCTGTCGTATTTCCCGTGCGTCTCGTCTTCCCCTCTACTCGGTATGGAGCAGGACGAAACTGCTGATTAGAAAGCTTACTCCCACGCCGACAGCGATCCAGGTCCGTTGATCCAGCCGACTTTACTTAATTTTTAAGGGTTTGGATTATTTCCAGGTTTTGGCTGTTCATCCTCTGAAGCATTGGCATACTTAGCGCGAGACCACGCCTCCAGCATTCTTATGATTTCACGCTGGTTCAAGAATTTGGTGCCATTTACAAAGGCTAGTCGCTCAAATTTTATTAGATGCGTCCCATTTGCTTCGATATTGGGCCGTCATGCGTGCTGACTATTGCCGGACACTCATTGATTATCATTATACCATCTTCTACCGTTATGGGGCTTAGATGGCTGGCCTGCGTTTCGCAGTGCGCCTGCGTGTAGACCTCGGGCGCACGTGTCCTCGGTTGCCAGTTTGCAGAATGCTCCGTACATTGTTGACATGCAATCGGTGGTCACTAAGAATGGTTGCATTCAGCTACCAGGTTGCCCCGTAGTTGGAGAATGGTGTGTTGGTGAGAAACGGGAAAGACGGAGACCTTTTTACATGTAAAATTTATCTGCAAGGAGGGTACGCAAGGAGCACGGGAATAATATTATCGGACTGAAGGACTTTAATATTAGATGCCTCTATTAGGCTAATAATGGGGACCTCTGTGGGGTGATCAACTAAAACGGACTTCAAATCTTCATGGTTAAAAATGGCCGGGTTTATGACATTTAATTTTGCAAGTGTGACTGTGAGCATTATATTCTGTATCTCTGTAATTAGCATTTTCTTTATGGTCAAAAGAACCTTATATAAATGTGGGACGTCAATCAAGTCCTTCTTTTTTGCCTTAATGATTTCGTTAACTGCATCGGTTTATTTGTTGATCTACCTTTGCATTTTGGGGTTAATGACTATTTGTCTATTGTTTGATCCAATTAACAGGGACTCGGACATTTTTAACATTTCGAGGACAGCTGCATCAGGAGTGCCCGCTACCACTTTTAACGCGGTAACGAAGTCTAACAATTTTCATATGTGTGATTGTGGAAATATCGCGAACAATCTAGTTGTTTCTTCTATCATGATTGAGAGCTCTGTCAAATGGCTCGAATGTCTAAAGTAATTCCTATGTTCCCACACCAATACAACTCCGTCGGTTATGGGGATGTACCGGGCGTGAGTATAGTCTGTCACCCTAGCGTTAAGTATTGCTCATATTGTTAAAATGATTCCCGCAATCTTGTAAGAAAATGACAAGTTAAGTCTACTGGCCTTTTTTCAAAACAATAACAAGCTTTTTGTTGTTAAACAAAATTTTTCTCAATTAAATAAAAATATTACAATTAATAAAAATATGAGATTAAAAACTCAAATTTAATTGACGAAAATCTTGTTTAACCATCTATAATAAACTCAATAAAATTATTTAGAGTTTTCCCTTAAATCCAAAATTAAAACATGGTATGTGTAGAATTAATGTAGAAGATTTTGTTGAAGTTTTGAATTGTATTGAAGTCTAGTATAAGTTAGCATAGGGCGAAGCGGGAGCGCAAGAAAAGCTCACTTGCGCTCTCCCGTGAATTCGCCCCGCTCCGCCGTAATAAATAAGCTAGGCTTAAGTTCCTTTGACAAAAATATAGCGAATTATAACGTTAAGTCGAAAGCTTGTGAATTATTTTTCGTCGTCGTTTAAAATTATAGTAAACAGCCACCTTTAGTTTTTTCGAAAGTGTGAGGAAAACTAATTTCAATAAACATTTTGGCGCCCCCGGGTGGACTTGGTTTACTATAATTATTAAATAAAAAGCAACCAAAAACAGTGACAGTGACACAAAAAATAAATTGAAAACAAAAATAAAAAGTTGCTCGCGACGGTAGTGTTGTGAACATTTAAAAAACAATAAACAAAAATGAAATAAAACGATTTAAAGTTCGCGTCGCGAAACAAATTTTTATCAACTGGAGTCATCGTCATCCCTATGTCCTGCACCTCCATCGACTGTCCTAGGGAAGTAGCCGCAGATTTAAAAGATCAAAAATCAGAACTGCAGGTATTTGTGCAAAAAATTGAAAGTCGAGAAAAGACAAAATAATATTCGTCTTGTGCTGGAATATTGCACCCTCCTTTCCATTCTTGGCGCATACGTACTTTAAAAATAGTAGAGCTAAAGTGAATAATAAAGGTATATATACATTTTATTAAATATTGCCAATACATATGAACAATTGCTTGTGGACAAAAATAAAGACGCATAAATTATTCCAATATCACTGTTAGTAGATCATACCATGTTTTAATTTTGGATTTAAGGAAAAACTCGAAATAATTTTATTGAATTTAATATAGGTGGTTCAACAATATTTTCTTCAATTAAATTGGAGTTTTTAATCTCATATTTTCAAAAAGTCATGGCTATCTACAACTTCTGTAAAGCTTTACTAAACAAGCTGAACCTGCAATAGATACGTTTTGAATATAGAAACAGTTTTAGATAGCCATGACTTTTTGAAAATATGAGATTAAAAACTCCAATTTAATTGAAGAAAATATTGTTGAACCACCTATATTAAATTCAATAAAATTATTTCGAGTTTTTCCTTAAATCCAAAATTAAAACATGGTATGATCTACTGATTTCAATAAGAAAATAAAAATCTTCCATAGAAAAATGTTTGGGGAAAAATCATAGAAGACCAAAAATTAACGTAGAAAATCTGAGATTTCAACTTTGGATGAGTATTCCAAAGATATGGTAACTGCTAGATACCATTTTTTAATTTTAGTTGGTACACATACATTTCAAAAATGATATGTACTGGAAACAATGATGGTCGTAGCCATTTCACGGCCTACATAATTCAATATATGGTAAAATTTGATCAATTTCTTCTCTTAGGTGTACCGCGGAAACGGTGGGTGATAGAACCTATGTTTGTTCTGGACTTTGGTTCAGGGGAGCCTAAAGGTTATGGAGCAGGTAAAATTATGCGTGGAGGAAAAAAAAAGTTGGAAATTGTCGGCCTGTGTTATCCATTTAGTTTTGAGTTGAGTGGATCCAGTGACCAAGCAAAAATGGCAAGAGTCACTGGATTATGAGGAATAGCCGCTCTTGTCCGATTTCGAAAAAATACTAAATCGTAGATACCAGCATCTGTCCGCTGAAGAGACTGGCAACTCAATGCAAGAAAAAACTGGGTTCAGCAAGCAAATGAATAAAATTTCGTTGGCTTGTTCTTCTTCCAACGCCAAACCAGCTTGCAGTTATTGTAACGCTAACAACAATTTTTTGGCCCAGTGCAGTCCGTTCGCTCGCCTTGCTGTAATGCAAAGGTTTGAGTTTGTTAAGTCAGCCTCCCTATGTTTGAATTATCTGCGAAAAGGTCACACGGTAGCGAAGTGCAAATCGACCAGGTGTCAAATCTGTGCAAGATCGCACCATAAACTTCTGCACCGATTTACAGTGACTGAAAATAACTTAGCGTTACCACCACCCACACAAAATCCTCCTCCAGCGTTAACGAATGATGGCCCTTCTACTTCACATGCTTTGCATGCGTCGTCTGTAGAAAGGGTTTTGTTAGCAACGTCAATCGTAAGCGTTCGAACAAAAAATGGTGAGCACATATTGGCCCGAGCATTACTTGACTCAGAGTCACAAATGAATTTTATTACAGAAGATCTTGCTCAACGCTTACAGATCCGAAGGGAGGAATCGTGCATCAACTTGCTTGGAATTGGTCAAACTAATTCACAAGTAAAGAAAAAGATACACACCGTGGTGAAGTCGAGAGTCAATGGTAGCGAGTTCGACTTTTGGTTTTTGAAAACAATTTCAGGCTATCACCCTGACCAGTCAGTGAACGTGAAAGATTGGACCCTACCAAAGAACTTGCAAAGAGAAATATTAACAGACCCATATTTTTACAAACCTCAGCGGATAGATATGCTAATTCATATCAGTCATTTTTCGAACTGTTGTCCGTTGGCCAAATAAAGCAAGGTCCGAACCATCCCATCCTTCAAAAAACGCTCCTTGGGTGGATAGTATCGGGAAAATATCTGTCAAATTCCTCAACTCCTCCACAGCCGGTCTCTAGTCTGAATTGCCAAGAGGAAATATTAGAGTCAATAGACAAAAACTTGAAAAAATTCTGGTCGTTGGAAGAAGTTCCATCTTCTAAAAAGATGTTGTCGCCAGAACAAGAGCTATGCCAGGAACATTATCGGAAGACTACAAGAATACTGCCTTCAGGTCGATTTGAAGTTAAACCTCCATTTAAGTCGGATCCAAGCGTTTTGGGCAATTCATTCGAGATAGCCAAACGCCGATTTCTGTCGCTCGAGAGAAGATTATCTCGAGATCCGAACTTAAAGAAAATGTATTTGGAATTTATGGAAGAATACGAATCCCTAGGCCATATGTCCCCTGCAAGCAATGACGTTCTTGCTTCTCCACACTACGTTATACCCCACCAGTGGGTCTTACGGCCTCAAAATACAACGACCAAACTACGAGTCGTTTTTTATGCGTCCTGCAAGACATCCACACAGAAGTGTTTAAATGAGTTGTTGATGGTGGGTCCAACAATTCAGGAAAAGCTTTACTCAACTCTTCTTAGATTTCGGCTAAACAAATTCGCTCTGGAAGCCGCCATAAAAAAGATGTATCCGTCTGAGCCCTTGAAATTGTGCAAGCTCAACACCGTTACTTATGGCACTGCACCAGCCCCATTCCTGGCTATAAGGAGTTTGAAGAGGTTGAGTGAATCCGCGATAATACATTCCCTCGAGCTGCTAAAGTTATTGGGTCTGACTTTTACGTCGACGTCATGTTAACGGGTGCTGGTTGCGTGGAGGAGCTAAAGACAATTAAGTCTGAAGTATCTCAGGTTCTTCAAAACGCTGGGTTTGAATTGAGTAAGTGGTTTTCAAACTCGCCTGAAGTTACTGCATCCGAGAGCACGGTTAAGCCAATTACACTTTCGGACTCAGAGCTGACAAAAACACTAGGAATCGTTTGGATTCCTAAAGATGACGTCTTTAAATTCGAAATTGATATGTTAGTCATGGGTCAAAGGGCTATTAAGCGGAATATTCTTTCGGAGATTTCAACTTTGGATGTGTATTCCAAAGATATGGTAACTGCTAGATACCATTTTTTCATTTAAGTTGGTACACATACATTTTAGGTATGATATTTACTATAAGCAATGATGGTCATCGCCATTATACGGCCTATATAATTAAATATATGGAGAAATTTTATCAATGTCTTCCCTGAAAGTTACACAACTTGGAAAGAATTTGAATAACAAGAAATAACTGAAACCTTTGTATATCCTTGCAGAGGGTATTATAATTATGGTCAAAAGTGAAAGTGACATCTCCGTCCCCAAATATATATTCTTGATCAGGATCATCTTCTGAGTCGAGATAAGCATGTCCGTCTGTCCGTGTATCTGCCGACTAACGACTTGCGGATTGGTAGCCGCTGGGTTCGAAACGACCTGGTTATCCTGTTTGGTACTGTAATGTGCAATTCATCCAAGAATGATGTCGAATAAACTAACTATTTAGACCGTCGTTCAATGAAGGCTTAAATTCCTCTGACTTTATTCACGGTCACAGAAATGTTTTCGTTAAATGGCAACTAATGATAAAATTGGACTCCAAGATTATTTAACGATGACAAAAGATCTACAGCCCAAAGGATGAGCGCGAAAAACTGAACCGTTTGGTCTCTTTTTTGGGCGACAGAAGAGGATTCCCAAGACACAGCGACGCAGGAGAGGAAACCTAAGGAAGCTCGGTTCCGACAGTTTGGCACCCGAGCAGGGACACTAATAAAGATAATTTCTGCCATCAAAAGAGCGTCGTTTTCTATGAAACATAGCATAGCTTAAAGACCCATGAATCGACAAAAGGGGGATTTCGAAGAAAAGAAGCAGAGAGAGAGAGAGAGCTAAGCAGTAGAGGAAACGGACACCGCTGACAAGTCGACGCCAATTCACGTCCACTAAGCCCAAAAGCTGGCCCCGCCTGAATAAGGTCATCAACGACGTAGAATAAGGTCCCACTCCCGAAGCCACGATGCCCACGCAAAGCCAACGGCGCTGGTATCAAGAAAACAGAGTCACAAAGAAAAAGACGAGAGAGCAGACGGGCAAAACAAGGCGAACAGGGCAGCCAGGCGAAACCACGGCGCCATTTCATAGGAACCAAAAATTAAGAAATTAGAAGAAGAACCTTTTTTTGGCCACAGCAACATTTCCAGCTGCGCCTAAGCCCACGACGCAGGGGCCATGTGGAGAGCGCAGCCGGAGTTGTGTACAGTTGGGTTCAAAACGAAACACATGATGCAGCCAATAACGGAGCCAACGACGCAGCAAGACGAAGTGTCAGGCCTAAGGAGCCAACGACGAGGCCAGACTACGCAGTAGGCCAACGGAGCCCACCACGCAGCGGACCTAAAATATCCACGTTTCCCGGAGAAACCCACTGGTAGCGGGCAAAGAAATGTCCACAATCTCAACTAGTGCAGCGCCGGAGGGCGGACAGAAGTACGACCCTCTCAGCTCTCAGGTAACTCGTTGCATAAGTTACCGGCGCAAGAATAAACTCCAAGGCCTCCTCAAATAATCCGGACTGGATACCATTGCACCGGTCGAGGAACAAGGCTCACGCCTAACCACATTCATAGGAGGGAACACCCACGGTCCGGCTATGCGTGAACGTCGCCCAAGCTAGGAACGGGAAACACACGGCTGGCCGTCCCCAGCCAAAAACCGGTGCAAAGTAGACCAGCGGCCCGGGGAGAAAATGTTGACCTGCCGACCCACGAAACGATTTAGCCTAGTTTCAGCAGGCTTTGTCGGACCTCTGCCGCGGACGTGGCAAACGTGACTGTGACAGCGATGCGTCGTTCAACCAGAACATACCGCCCCATTCACCCCCAAATAGAACGCAACGGAGCGGGCGAATCGCTTGATCAAGAGGATGATAGCACAATTCGTGAAAGAAAACCATCGATCCTGGGATGAACTACTCCGGGGGCTTTCCTCGACACGTCGCTCCCGACATGCAGAACGAGCCAAACGCCTTCAGGATGCGTTTCACACGACCATAATATTACAGCAGAGAACTTCCAAGACCCTGCGACGTAGGAGAGAAAACCTACGACGAAGAAAACCCTAAGTGTTCCCTCAAATTTTATAAATTTAGCTGTGATGGACCCTGGCTAGACTGAGAAATCACTACAGCTACAAAAATTCCTTACAAACATAATCATCATCCGCGTTCATAAGTGTCAAAGCGTAAACGATGACGTTGGGTTGATAATTAAAAAAAATAACTAAAAGCAACGGACCTAGGTGACTACCATGATGAGGAATGACAATAGACTCATTCCACCTCCCGGATAAGGCCGATTGAGAAAGTCAGTGGTATTCTAAGGAGATATTAGAAATACCCACTTATGAAGAGGAAGAAATATTATTGAGAGTAAGGGAAGGAAAAAAATTTTGTTGACTTACGCTTAGTTAAACATATATTAAAAATAATAAGGTTAGGAATCTGATTACAACAAATTTTTGTGTAACCAAGATTTTTAATTTTTAGCCTTGAAATAAGGAACTTTCAACCTTAACCTTAGTACTTTAGGTGACGTTGTGGAAGCATTTTCAGGCACAAAATTGTTAATGGCAATAATAACAACTTCATAAAAAGCTTTATTATCTGTTAGCACCTAGTGCCAAGACCTACTAGCCTATGTGCACACTTAGTAATTTGATCCAATCAATATGCATCAGCATATTGTATCTTCGAGTGGCTCCTGTGTAAACGGACCACAAGTAGAACCCCCGACATACCAGTCTACTTCGAGTGTTGCACCCGTGAAACGGACCACGAGTAGACCCCGCGTCATCCAACCTACTGCGAGTGGCTCTTGTATAAACGGACCACAAGTAGAACCCGCGGCATACCAGTCTACTTCGAGTGTTGCTCCCGTGAAACGGACCACGAGTAGACCCCGCGTCATCCAACCTACTGCGAGTGGCTCTTGTATAAACGGACCACAAGTAGAACCCGCGGCATACCAGTCTACTTCGAGTGTTGCTCCCGTGAAACGGACCACAAGTAGGACCGGCCGATAAGGAATCAGCCGAACCACCATACCATCTGTACTTGAGGAGAACCAGCCCAGGATTTCAAATATCCCACATCAACTCCAGCCTGATCACAGCAAGCAACTGGCCAACCGAGCAGTCCCTTGCAGAATCGAGGTAAATTAGTCAGATTTTATACATTCTTTGACTACGACTCCGGGACCTACCGTTATTCCCGCGAGTTCAAGTTTGACGTAGTGGCCGCATAACGCTCTACGGATGAACATTATCACTTTCTATTTCACTATTACTGAAGCAAATTTCAGTTTATATACGTGAAAATTGTCTGAATTGTAAATGAAATCATTTTTTTTTAATTGTGTCAGAAAATTATTTTATTGAAGCACTTTCTTTTTGCTGGACCATTTTATGTAGGGTGGTGTGGAACCTCAGAATGCGATCTTAGAAAAATTATTTTTTCAATGGAAGTGTCATTTGAAAAGGTCCTGCCTCTAGAGTTTACAACAGGGTTGATTTGACAAAGGACCAGGTCTATGAAGCGATCATTGAAATAATTTTGCGAGCTCAGAAACAAAGAGTTATCATCATCACATGGGAGCCAAGAGATGGGACCCAAGGGGCATGTTAAAGTCTCCCAGGACTAATATATGATTATTGACTATTGATAATACTGACTATTGATAATACTGATGAGAGAGATAAAGAATATCCTCATATGAAGGGGGAATATAAGAGCAGGTCGGAAATAAATAAAAGAGACCTATGCGACCTCGATTTCAGGTGAGTTATAGCACGGAATCTCCAAGGAAAAATTAGTTTTTACAGCAATAAGAACACCACCATGGGACGATCTGAACTGGAGATAATTTTTAACTCGAATTTCTGACCGATGAATTCTGTTAGAGCTATCGCGTCAAAATTGAAAAAGGCATTAAATGTGTAAAGTTGGTTTAACTTTTCAAGAATTCTGTGAACATTCTGGTAGCAAATGGGGAACACATTATTAAATATTTAGAAACACTTCGTTAGGTCTCTCGTTGTGTTTCTTGTAAGGTTTAGGATATAAAGAACTTATGAGGCAATAATTAGGTATAATTACTTTAAACGACGATATTCTACGCTTATGCTTATTCTACGCTTAAAGCTTAATTTGGTTACAAATATATCAATAGGAGCAATTTTAGTATGTTGAGCTAGATGTGACCTAGCGTCCTCTGGATTGACATCGGACATAATACAGGATTTTGCTCTTTTCAAGGTGCAAAAGCTCTAAAACTCAGTCCAGCAGTACAGAACTCCAGTGCAACACCTAAAAGCGGCTTAGAAGACGAGGCAGGCAATGAGTCGGCAGTATTCGATCAGCCGGTGGGACGATGAAGCAGGCAGATGAAGTGTTGGCCGACGGGCTCAAAGAAAAATCCAGAGGAGGTCCGGTAGGTAATGAAATTTCCTCTGATTATCGGGCAAACCCTTGTGAAGACATACAGGCATTCGGCTACTCAATTCAAGTTCATTTGTAGCATGCATTCATATCGAATATGTACTGTTAATGTATACGTACATATATTATATATACGTAAATAGGTCATATAAATGTTCTTATATCAAATGTTTAGCAATTTGATCACACAAGAATTCCAGTGTGAATCACTATATACTTGGTCGGCATATCTAGCATGCCCGACAGAGATATGGATGCATGACACCTTCCTACTCACATACACATAAATACACTTGCATAAATTATATTAAGATTGGTGGCCCGATGTCGGTGCTGTTCCTGGACGGATGACGACGTGGTAATGGTAATGGCTGCTGTCCAAGACGACTGGTAGGGTGCTGATGTGTCAATGGAGATTTACGGTGAGAGGGTGACCCCCTTTACCCCACGCCTTAAGCTCGGTGGGTGAATGCAAATAAAATAACAGCAATGGCCGGAGTAAAGTTTATGAGCAAAGTGCTGTTTATTCAAATTAATGTAAAACAGAACTGAGGGACTTCACTGTAGGAAAACGCTAGTTTGGTCGGTAGACCAAACTAGAGAATGCTGATGGTAACAAAATGCCCATGGCCTGGCCCCAAAAGGCGGGTGTGCTGAGTCGGCATCTAGAAACACTAAGGTGATCCAGTAATCATCCAAGATTTCTACCGACTATTTGTTACCCCTTATTAATGTTAACTACTCCTCCCTTAGAAGTAAAACCGTCCTCGGTCGCCTTAAATGTAACGGCAACCTGTCGTATTTCCCGTGCGTCTCGTCTTCCCCTCTACTCGGTATGGAGCAGGACGAAACTGCTGATTAGAAAGCTTACTCCCACGCCGACAGCGATCCAGGTCCGTTGATCCAGCCGACTTTACTTAATTTTTAAGGGTTTGGATTATTTCCAGGTTTTGGCTGTTCATCCTCTGAAGCATTGGCATACTTAGCGCGAGACCACGCCTCCAGCATTCTTATGATTTCACGCTGGTTCAAGAATTTGGTGCCATTTACAAAGGCTAGTCGCTCAAATTTTATTAGATGCGTCCCATTTGCTTCGATATTGGGCCGTCATGCGTGCTGACTATTGCCGGACACTCATTGATTATCATTATACCATCTTCTACCGTTATGGGGCTTAGATGGCTGACCTGCGTTTCGCAGTGCGCCTGCGTGTAGACCTCGGGCGCACGTGTCCTCGGTTGCCAGTTTGCAGAATGCTCCGTCCATTGTTGACATGCGGTGGTCACTAAGATTTCCTGGTTGCATTCAGCTACCAGGTTGTCCCGTAGTTGGAGAATGGTGTGTTGGGGAGAAACGGGAAAGACGGAGACCTTTTTACATGTACAATTTATTTTAGGGTACACAAGGAGCACGGGAATAATATTATCGGACTGAAGGACTTTAATATTAGATGCCTCTATTAGGCTAATAATGGGGACCTCTGTGGGGTGATCAACTAAAACGGACTTCAAATCTTCATGATTAAAAATGGCCGGGTTTATGACATTTAATTTTGCAAGTGTGACTGTGAGCATTATATTCTGTATCTCTGTAATTAGCATTTTCTTTCTGGTCAAAAGAACCTTATATAAATGTGGGATGTCAATCAAGTCCTTTCTTTTTTGCCTTAATGATTTTGTTAACTGCATCGGTTTATTTGTTGATCTACCTTTGCATTTTGGTGTTAATGACTATTTGTCTATTGTTTGATTCAATTAACAGGGACTCGGACATTTTTAACATTTCGAGGACAGCTGCATCAGGAGTGCCCGCATCAGGAGTGTATGTTGGCATATGTATGAGTATGTGCGTCTATGTTTGTATATAAAATAATAAAATAAAATATAAATAAAATAATAAATTTTATAAAACTCTATACTAAAAAAAAATTTATCAAAAATATCAAGTGATATTTTTAAATATTACCATAAAAAATTTTATTATAAGAAAAATCATCGATACGATATTTTTTAAATTTTCGACATCCCTACTTTGAAGGCGTTCGATTTGTCCGTTTGAACTACTGTGTAGCGAGGGTGTATTTATAAGATCTATTGATTTTAGTTTTTTATCGGTGGAAAGAATGTCAATATGCACCATTTCACCGACATATGACGGAATTGAGGTTACTCCAAGTTCTTGTTTCTTGGGGTGTCTGTCATACTTTGCTGTGATGCATATTTGGCAATTCGTCACATTTTGGGAAAATAGTAGTCGCAAAGAATTTGTTTGTTTCTTGGATTTGTTATTTCTTGAGCAGCTCTGTATTCATGATTGTGCTCTGTTGTAATTATTTCAATCCCTTCGTTTTTATCAGAAATTTCTGAAACAAAGTTTTTGCAATGCCAAAATTTCGTCGCTGGAAAATTTGACACTAATGCATGTTGAATGCTGGCCAATGTTGGCAAGTTACAATGAATGGCGTTGACAACTTTTGGGTTGATGATTGGTTTTAATGCATCTAAAAGAGTGGATTTTTCCGTGAAGTGACACGATTTATTTTCGAAAAATATAAAGAATCGCTTCACGGAATATTTTGTCTCCTCTAGAATTATCGGATTTTTTAAACAAATGTAAAGGTTTTTCTTTTGTTTCTATCGTGTAAGTGCTAGATTCTTCACTGTAATCGTTGCACAATCAGATTCGGGTGCGTTTTGGAGGGCATTGATGTTTTGTCGCGAAAGGGCGTCAGCGACATAATTTTTTTTGCCTGGAGTGTACTTGACATTTGCGCCGTAGTAATCTATAAATGCCTTCCAACGCTTTAGTTTTTCATTTGGGCTCTTGTCCAAAACAGCGAACGTTAGCGGCTTATGGTCAGTGTAGACTTTTATGCCACGAGTGCCATACAAATACTGCATTAATTTTCCTAAAGCCTAGACTATAGCGAGCAACTCTCTTTTGTTAGTAGCGTAACGGGTCTCGCCCTCTTTAAGGGTTCTGGATATCATCGTTATGGGTTTTTTGTCTTTGCGACAGAACAGTCCCGATGCCATAAGCTAGTTCGGTTTGGTTGTCAGATCAAATGGTTTTTTAAAGTCTGGATATCTAAGAGTGACATCTTCTGACGCCAAAATGTTCCGAAGTCTATTGAATTTTTTTCTTTGTTGATCGTTAAAATTTATTTCTCATTAATACTGAATAAAACGCAACAAATAACATAACATTATGAAAAAATTATAAAAATTGTTGAAGTTATAACGCTTTTCCAAAAAAAAGTCAATTCAACCTAGCGAGCGCTAGGAAGTAACAATGTGTATAAGAATAAGAGCATATTCCTTTCTTCTGACAAAAATTGTGTCATTCATGCCATATATCAATGTTGTCTCATTAATACTGAATAAAACAAGACAAATTTCATTAAAAAATTATACAAATTGTTGATGTTATAACACTTTTCCCAAAAAAAGTCAATTCAACCTTGCGAGCGCTCCGGAGTAACTGTGTGTATAAGACAAAAATATGCTCTTATTCTTATAGTGCAAGGTATAGTGCAAGGTGCGAATAGTTGCTAAAAAATTTGTGTTGTACGGTCAGGTTTGAGATGCGACGGAGAAGACTTTAGATCTCTTTTACATCATTTCAATGAACTCCTTTTTCACTGACTCTGAAACAACTATGTCCTTTATGTTGGTAAAGTTTACGTTGTCGCAGTCAAGGACCTGCAGGTCCTCAGACACGAAACCATGCACAATTTTTTTAGTGTGCATATTAAGGATGGCTCCCACCTGCGTTAGCAAGTCGACTCTTCCTCACTTTTTCTTAAAGCGAACGGACGTGTTTTTTTTGTGCGCACTGCGTTTTGAAAAATCTTTATTTATTATAATAATTATAAACAATCCGGTGTTTATTTTTATTTATTTACATAAACCCGATTCTTTTCATCCCAAACATCCGATTCGCTTCGCGTGTGCAGTGATATATTTGGAGGTAAAATAATAAATTTATTAATATTCTTCCAAACATAGCACTGCTCTGCTTCTTCATCCTTTACGGTGTTGCTTCTTTTGTCTCACACTAGATTCTTATCTATATTCTTTGCTCTTATACTAACTCTCACTAATCGCCCTCTTTATTCTCCCTTTTTCGACTCTTTGGCACAGTGGTTCACGGTACGTCAATAATAAAAATAATATATTCATAATGGAATTTAAACTTGTCTGTGGTTTGAAGTCTTGTAATAAGACAATCTCTTCATCCCAGCCTACCATCCACTGCTGGCTATGTGAAAACGTTTTACACGCTAAGTGTGCCGGGTTCACGGCCTCAGTTTCGGATGCCATCTCACGTAGGTCTGGTCTCCACTTTTGCTGTGACGGTTGTCGTGCTGTTCAGGACGAAATGAGATCGTTCATTCGTTTAGCGGTTTTCGTAAAATCAACGACCAACTCTGTGCGCTAGATACACAGTTTAGTAGTCTTCAACTACTAAATGAGTCTCCAAAGCGTAAGAAATCCGCTTTTAGTGATGTGCCCGTGGCGAAAAGTCTTCAGCCTATTCAGCCGACAACTATGCAGCCGCTCATATCTCTGGCCACCCCAAGGGCCGGACCTGGGAAAAATTCGGTTTCCGAATATCTCAGCATAAACGAGCAATTTTCCGATATGTCCTCTGTGGCATCGCTTCAAGTGATACCACCAGACCCAATAATTGAAACCCCCTTAAAAGTCACCGAACAGGGCAATCAAGCTTCCGGACCCCCGGTACGAACTGATGCTGCCATACTCGTTACGGCGGCACCAAAACCCTTGCAGGTGATCCCACCATCGAAACACATATTTGTTTCCCGGCTTGCCCCTGATACTTCTGAGATTGATCTCTCGGCTTACATCAAAGCCAAATCAAAAGCCGACATAAAAGTGGCAGATATAACTAAATTTAAATATAACTACACCAGGCATACGTCATCTTTCAAAATACGTGTGCCCGCGCAGATGTTCAAGACGATTTGTTTCGCCAGTTTCTGGCCAGAGAACATTTTCGTCCAAGAACATCAGCCAAGTACGGTGAAGAAAAAAATGACCAAACCTGTGGGAGTGAAACTCCCACATGTTAGAGCCACTGACCAACCTTCCACGTCAGCTTCAAAAAACTAATGCCTTCACTAACACTTACCTATCAGAATACTAGAGGGTTACGAAGTAAGCTTCCCAAACTGTATTCTGATAGTTCTTTCTTTGCATCTCACATTATAGTCTTTACAGAAACTTGGTTAAAGCCGGAGATCTTAAGCTCCGAAGTTTTTCCAAGTAAGTACACCACTTTTAGACGTGATAGAACTCTGCGAAGGGGAGGAGGAGTGTTAATTTCTGTAGACTCCAATTTCGCTTCTGAAGAGATTAAATCACAAGAGTTTGGTGACATAGAATTTCTTTGCATTAAAATCATATTGTCCGATAAATCATTATACGTTACGTGCTCCTACGTACCCCCTTCGTCCGAACCGCCCACATACTGGCAACATTTAGACGCTATTAGGTTTGTTTTTGATCGTCTGTCTGATGGTGACCAGCTAGTAGCTCTGGGTGACTTCAATATCCCAGAACTCAGGTGGTCCAATGTTAAAAATTCACCGTCTTTATTGCTGAATTCGCACCATGACTTCCCGGCGGGCATGTTCGACATGTCACTCGGGCAAATTAACCACGTTAGAAATTCTTTAGGTCGGCTGCTGGACTTGTGTTTCGTTTCTGATCCTGATGGAATTACTCTTTCCAGAACTTTACCACTTTCCAACCCAGAGGATCCATATCATCCCACTCTTGAGGTTTTAATAGAAAACAATAACGTAATTGGCCTTAAGCCTACACTTAAATCTCATAAAGTTCGTTTCTTTCGTAAGGCTGACTTTATGAAATTAAATAAGTTAATTTTGGAATTTGATTGGTCCAATCTACTGGCATGTGAAGATGTAAACATTGCCTTAATTAAATTTTATTATACTTTGAATAAATTTTTCGACGTTTGCGTGCCATGGAAATATCCGTCCGTTTCAATTAATCCGCCTTGGTATACAAGGCACCTAGGAAATTTAAAGATCGTTATGAATAGACTTTTAAATAAACATAAAATATCTGGCTGTACAGTTAGTTATTCAAGATACTTAGTAGCTCGGTCCAATTTCACCGTGCATAACGCTGAATGTTATAGGAGTTATATACGCCGCTGCCGGATTCAGTTTACTCAGGATCCGAAGCAGTTTTATAACTTTGTAAACACTAAGCGCAAACATGTATCTTCTCCTCCTATGCTTATGTTTGAGAACTCATATGCGAACACTGATCAGGCAATGGCCGATCTCTTTGCACAGTTTTTTCAAACAACATACTCACCTAGCACCAGTACAGGTCAGCCTTACACTTATAATATCCAATCAGCCAACCTTATATTTTGCCCTTCTTTTGATCAAAGTGGTGTGTTATTGGGTCTTCTTAAAGTCAAGCCCGTGTATTCGCCAGGCCCCGATGGAGTACCAGGCTGTGTTCTGAAGAACTGCGCCGAGGCTCTGTGCAAACCGCTCCTTAAACTCTTTAATCTTTCGCTGGAGACTTCGATCTTTCCCCTTATGTGGAAGGAATCTTACATTATTCCTCTTCATAAAAAAGGGAAAAAATCCGACGCTGCCAATTATAGGGGCATTTCTAAATTGTCAGCAATTCCGAAGCTTTTTGAAAAACTTATCACTCCACATTTGCAACACCTATGTAGTTCAATAATATCTCCATGCCAGCATGGCTTCATGAAGCGCCGCTCCACCACTACCAACTTACTGGAGCTAACATCTTTTATCACGGATGGGTTCCGGAATGGCTTACAAACAGATGTCATTTACACTGACTTCAGTAAAGCATTTGACTCTGTCGACCATTCGCTTCTTATAAGTAAACTCAGTCTTTTGGGATTCCCAACTGACCTCCTTATCTGGATTTCGAGCTACTTATCTGGAAGAACCCAACGTGTCTTCTTTAAAGATGTTACCTCGCGTCTAGTCCGCGTCACATCTGGGGTGCCTCAAGGAAGCCATCTTGGACCCTTACTTTTTACACTTTTTATTAATGACTTGCCCCTTGCCTTAACTGATTCACTCGTACTTATGTACGCTGATGACGTTAAGCTTTGTCTTCAGTATAAATTCACTAGTGCCCAATCTAGACTTCAATCCGATTTGGATAAATTTCAAAATTGGTGTTTTGCAAATAACCTAAAGCTTAATGGATCGAAATGTAAACTCATGTCCTTTTATCGAACTAGTCCTCACCAGGCTATGTACTTTCTCTATGGGAACGCTTTAGAACGATTAACTCAGGTTAACGATCTGGGAGTCCTTTTAGATTTGAAACTTAAATTTACCGACCATATATCTACCATGGTTAATAAAGCTATGGGTGTGCTTGGCTTTATTAAAAGATGGTCAAAAGAATTTAATGACCCGTACATAACAAAAACGTTATATACATCATTGGTTCGTCCGATTCTTGAGTATGGATCGTGTGTCTGGAGTCCTCAATATGGAGTACACCGAGATCACATAGAATCTGTACAAAAAAACTTCCTGATTTTCGCCCTTAGGGGACTTAATTGGGATGCAAATCTTCACCTTCCCACTTATCATAGTAGACTTTTATTAATCAACTTACCATCATTAACAAATGCTGGGTGTTATGTTTCTATATAATCTTATATATGGTAATGTAGACAGTCAGCATTTACTAACACGCTTAAATTTTAACGTTCCTAGTAGAAGGACTAGAAACTTCCGTCCTCTACTCCTTAGCCATTGTAATTCGACATATGCCCAACACGATCCGTTCAGGGTATTATGTTCGGACTACAATGGTCTCTACCACACCTTGCCACTTTGCTCCACTAACAATCTTAAATCGTTTATACTAAACGCCTTATCTATGCAACACTCTTCCTCGTAATATCTTACCCCTACTCTTCTCCTAAACGTTCTCGGATCTATCCCCGCGATTCGAGCCGTACGTTATGCGGCAGCGTCCCTCGGTCGGTTGGACGGGAGGTGGGCTGTACGTATGCAGTGGGAACCGCGCGAAAAAAAAAATAAAAAAAAAAAAAAAAAAAAAAAATAAGCCTATGATCCCACTAAATGTGGTTAGAGAATCTAAAATAAAAAAAGGGAAGTTGTTCCCCAGACGTTTACTAGGCACTTTTTTTATATGCCGTTGGATCCGTGAATTAAATTCATGCGAATTTTCTACTGGCGTTATATATTTATGATTCGTTACGGGCTTTATATAATTGCGAATACCGCAGTGTTATCATATTCTTGGTCTGTGGCACTGGCGGTCTGCTCGATGTCAGATATCCCATTTGAGGAGTTTGGTCTATTTGAAATGTTTGACTACGAACTTTGATGCTGTCCTACATTTTGAATTTGTTTAAATTGTTGGTATTGCCTGGACCTGGACGACAATGGATTCCAGTCTATGGGTTCTGCAGACTGACCAGTTCTCTGGCTTAAGCACCTGATCCGGAGTTATAAGAATCTTTAAAGTTCTCTCAGCCAACCGTTGTTCGATGAACGGTAGCCGGGATCGTTTTCTATAAAATTGAGAAGGTCATGGGAATCGACTGAGTCGCTGTCGTCTTCAATTGCCCTCTGCGCGGCTACCCAGCTGTAATAGACGGCGCCAAAAACAGATATCAGCAATATCAGCGGTAAGAATGACTGACTAACCAGAGCAAGCAAAAAATACCAAGCGATCTGAGTCATCAGACCCAGAACTAGTACCTAGTTCCTAGTGTACCTAGTGTACCACGTACATTCTTTAGGATTAACCTTATAGTACGTACTTTCTTTAACATTGACCAGCTAACCATAGATAAGCCACAAAATATGTAATTCTCTGATTTTATAAAAGATCACCTGGTCCATAATAAAGATAGTTGCGCATAGAGAGTAAATCGGTTCCTTACTCAGTATCATTTCATGGTACTTAAAACTAACCTAGTAGGACTTATACGAAATCTCTCGTAATCTCATTACCATCTCGTGGTACATAAGTAAGTATAACTTACCTTACCCTAAGCTGGTAAGTATAAACTTACCCTACATCGTGCGTTGCTCCCGTGAAACGGATCGCCAGTTAGTCGCGGTTAGTCCAGTTCTCTGGCTTACGCACCGGATACTTTTGTTGGTCTTTTTTTGCCTATTTTTTTTTTGTCTATCGGGAGCTCGCTATTGAGCCTTAGGGGAGACAGAATTCTGTGCCTTCTGCTCTATTGCCCTAGCGTACGTTGCCGCGAACTGGGTTCTTTCGCCAATGCCGATGGAAGGTCTTTTCGGAAATACAACTGCCCTAAGGTTTTTTAGGCCTGATATAAACACGTGTAAAGCGTCTGCCCTCACTTCTGTGTTGAGCAATGCGGCTCTTTCAATGTCGTGGGTCATGAAAATTTTATTTGTAACGAGGGTTAGCTTACTCTCAACTTCGTGATAAGGCTTTGGTGACTTTGACGTACCGCCTTAAGCTATTGTCGTAAAAGTTGCAACGAAGTTTTGTTTGCGTAGGAGTAGTCTAATCTGGTCAGAATGGCATCGGAATTATGTGCTGTGCGATACCAACAACGCTCGCACTGAGGCCCCAATTTTAATCCTGATTATATTAACGGCTTGATAAAGGGCACTGCTGCCCTGGTAAGGCTTAAAGAGTTCGTATGCGTTCGTATGTAGCGTGGAGGTAATCGAGGCAGATTGTTTTATAGTGACTGACGTTTCATGTCAAGTCACACGGGAACGCTGTCGAACGGGATAAAAAGTATCCTATGTCCGTCTCCTGGCTCTAAGCTACCTCCCTACCAATTTTCAGCCAAATCTGTTTTGCCGTTCTTGAGTTATACGTGGTGTAACTAACACGACTTTCTTTTATATATGTACTAGTTGACCCGGCAGACTTCGCACTGCCAGCTGTTGTTTTTTTCTTCTTTTCTTAACAAAACTTCTTTTGTGACTTTTTCTTGAAACTTCTTTTGTGATAAAATTTAAAATTTTTCAAACTTAAAAATATTATCTGATACAGTAAGAACTGAAGATAGCTAAAGTAAAGTTTCGTGGAGCTGACCAAATAAATTAAAATACAGTACTAATTACAATTTGTGACTCTGAAATTTTTTCGTGATCGCGATTCACTTTTGTTTAATTTCGAAACGCGACATTAGATCCCCCAAAGCGCACGCGACGAATAATTTGATTGGATTTGAACTTTGTGGAGCGGGAAAAAATTTAAAATTGACCCTTTTTCGTTAGAAACACACCTAAATTGCTTTAAATTATAATCACATTGACTGATTATAATTTAATATGAACTGTATTGAATAGCAATAGATAAATAATAATCATTTTTAATCCCAGAAACTAAAGAGCGTAAAGGAGCTGGTGGTGGGACCATTTGTGGCAATTTTATTTTGCCTTTAGCACAACATAATCCAGTAAATTCACCAGTGTACTTTAACGCCTTACAATATTTACAAAGTGTTTTCATTTCCGCAATTGTTACTGTTTTGTCGGCACAATAATCAATTGCCGGATCATAGTGGAATGCAGCTCGTTCAAGAATCACAGAAGCACTGCGTCTGCGGATTCGCTCATTTTCATTATGTCTAGCTTGCTGTTGTTGTGTTTGATGTACACGAACTCGTTGCATTCTAAGCTTATCTCCTACATTGTCACTCACTAAAGAACGCAATTCTGACATAGCAATACGACTATTTTCTTCTGTCTGTCTCTGGTCATCAGTGCGGCTAGCACGTGAGGTAGCTCTTCGCACATTTAATTGACTACGACGACCTAAGTCTTCTCCTCGGCATCGTAAATTGTAATTAATCAAATTGAGAAAATATCCCGCGAAATTTGAGAAGTAATAAAATTTCAAATAAAAATTTTTTTCAATTTTTTTCACAATTCTTCAGTGAACACAATATCGGTTTGTCACATAAAATTAACTGAGCAGAGAACAATGAGTAGCTGTCAAACAATGTATCACATACCGGCGCCTACTATTATTGTAGTCTCCATTTTGTTTAAAAAACGTTTGTATGGGAAATAGAAAAATGCTGTTTAAAGATTTTCCCGGCAATCATTCCCGGTTGATCGTAGAAGGGTGAAAATTGAGGATTTTATGTATTTTTGTATGTTGTATCATAAAAAAAGAGAAATTAAAAATTTTGTCTAAAAAATAAAAGTAAACATTTAGGGGTGGACTACCCCTAACATTTAGGGGGATGAAAAATAGATGTTGGCCGATTCTCATAGGTACCGGATAAGCACAAAAAATTTCATCAAAATCGGTCAAGCCGTTTCGGTGGAGTATGGTAACGAAAACTGTGACACGAGAATTTTATATATTAGATATGGATTATATGTTTATAATTATATTATAATTTGATAAACTTTTAAGTTTAAGTAAGTTTTTGAGTAATAACTTTATTTTTTTTATATATATTGATAATTTATATTTATTAATTATGTTTAATTCAATTCTATTTTCACAAATCAAAAATTTTTTATGAGCTGCACGTCACAATTGCAGCTATTATTATTTTTTTTACATTTTAATTATTTTTGCTCACTTCTATAGTTATAATTATAAGGCTCACTTTTAACTTATGCAGTTTTGTGTTTGCCTAAAACCGAGGGTCGGTAGTTCAATTTCATTTTTGGACGCCTGTTGTATTAAGATTGAGGGCTCGGTGTCGGCGCTGTTCCTAGACGGGCCGATGACGACGTGGTGCTAGCTGGATATTGTGGCCGCCGGGTGGCTGCTGTCCAAGTGGTTGGTTGGCAATAGGCGGTTGCTTGGCAATTGGAGGTTGGTAACAGTGCTGCTCCTAGCTGGCCACCGATGATGTGGCACTGGTAGGGTACTGATGTGTCAATGGAGGTTTACGGTGAGAGGGTGACTGCTCATATTTACCTCTGGCCTTAAGCTCAGTGGGCGAATGCAAATAAAATAACGGCAATGGCCGGAGTAAAGTTTATGTGCTCTTTATTCAAATAAATGTAAAAACAGAACTGAGGGACTTAGTTGTACGAAAACGGTAGCTTGGTCAATAGACCGACCGCGAGACTTTGGCACGGCCCCTAAAGGCGGGTGTGCTGAGTCGGCATCTAGAAACACTAGGGTGATCCAATAATCATGCAATGATTGTCCTGACTGTTTGTTACCCTTCAGTAATGTTAACTCAACGTCACTGCCGGCGCAACCGTGCATTATTTGGCTATATGAGTAAATGCCTCAAGATATAAAAATGAATTAATTACACAGGCCGACAATTTCCAACTTTTTTTTCCTCCACGCATAATTTTACCTGCTCCATAACCTTTAGGCTCCCCTGAACCAAAGTCCAGAAAAAACATATGTTCTATCACCCACCGTTTTCGCGGTACACCTAAGAGCAGAAATTGATCAAATTTGGGACTTTGGGCACTTTGGGAGCTTTGGTGGAGCTTCTGCTCAAGCTCTTAGGTTTTAGGCACTTGTATATTCGGTTTTGTTGGGATCGGCCGCTGCAATTGTTTTGGGGTTAAATTGACCCAATAAAAATATTGAAATCGAATTGTGGAGTCTTTATTATTTCGGTCGCTATCAAAAGCTGATAGCTCAACACAACCTATAATAAATTCAATAAAATTATTTCGAGTCTTTCCTTAAATCCAAAATTAAAACATGGTATGATCTATTGATTTCAATAAGTCTTTCATAATCAGTCTTTCGTCTGACTTTGCCGTTTCCCGACGTGTTTTTGCGATTGCTCTCATCTTATTACCTACATATATCTACATATATCTTTGATACGAGACTCCTCTTTTCGCGTATCATTGTCGGAGATAATTGACTTACATAGTTCATTATCCACACACTTCTTAAAAATAATATTATTCTTCAATATTACTTCTGCCGTGCTCTGCGAATATTCATATATATATATTCCTGAGTCTATTCTCCGATCGAGTAATCCCGTTATATCATTGTTACTCTGAAGCGGTTATTCGTCACATTCGTATCTCTTTTGTTACGTATTCCCTTCGACGTGCCTGATCCGAACGTGCCTCTCTACCACTGAACTCTTTGAACTCTACCATTGAACTCTTCTCGCTCTCACTACAGTGGACAAATCTCAGTCAATAATGAGTCTAATTTGCACTTCTAAGAAATGCGAGTTTGGAGGATCCATCACTAGAGACTCGTATCTGTCCTGCTGGCTTTGCAACAACTGCTCACATATTAAATGTGCTGGTGGTGGGCACAATGGACGGATAAGCGATCTCATCACTAAGAATATTGGTCTGACATGGTCTTGTATTGCCTGCAGAGAGATTTTTGATTGCCTGAGTCTGAGATGCGGACCTTCATGAAGCAGACGAGAAACGGTTTTCTTGATGTCCGTAAGAAGTTTTCTGCACTTAATGAGCAATTCCTTACACTTGAGACCCAATTTCTTGGTCTCAAGTTACTAAGTGAATCTCCAAGGAGAAAAATTCCGAACAATAACCCGATGGCGGTCAATCTATTGGGCACTCCTGCTTCTCATGCGATTCATTCGGATAAATTCTTAACTCCTAATACTTCATCGCCTCCTGTTGTTCCTGTGGAAGTGATCCATTCACCAAGTCTGCCAATGGAATCGTCAATGAGTCTTGTTCCACCTATTGTCCTGGATCCTCCATCGTTGGAAAACCTGCAGGTTCCTGTGGCTCCGTCACCTAGGCCTCTCACTGGTGTGGCGCCTGAGTTAAAATCCTCTGGGCTTTCGCTGAGAGCTGTTGCACCTCGTAAAGCCATATTTGTATCCCGCCTCATGCCGGATGCCACTGTGGATGATGTCAGGAGTCACCTCTTAAAACATCTTAAGGTAGCTCCTAATGATTTAGCGGTCTTTAAGTTTAATTTTAAACATAAGCGTAGCATATCCTCTTTCAAAATTGTAATTCCTGAATCCTACTTTGAAAAAGCACTTGATCCGTCAGCCTGGCCCGAGCACAGTATTATTCACGAATTTTTAGCTAAAGACCCTCTGAATCACAACTTTGCCGATTCAGCTCCAAAAAACTGAGTAATAATGTTTTTTCTTGCTGCTACCAAAACGTTCGAAATATTCTGGGTAAACTGAGCCAATTTTTTACTAAGAGTGCTTCTTTTGAATTTGATGCTATTGCACTTACTGAAACCTGGCTTAATTCCTCTGTCTCTGATTATGAAATTTTTGTTCCAAACTACACTGTGTTTCGATTGGATAGGCCATCTTTTGGTGGTGGTGTCCTCATTGCTGTTAGTATTAAATACTCAGCTGAACTAATCACTTTCCCGAATCAGTTTGGAATCGAGTGTATCGCAGTAAAAATAACTGCTGGTCAGTCTCAATATTTCATGACCTGTTCTTATATCCATCGGTTGATGATACGGTATACTTTCATCACCTTAATGCTATCAAGTTCGTTTTATCATTAGTCAATGACTCTGATTTTGTCCTAATCATGGGTGATTTCAACCTTCCCCAAATCTCCTGGATCCCGTGTGAAGATGACAATTCCTTGCAATTTAGTTGCCATAATGACTTCATTGATGAATTAATTGAAATTGCTCTTTCCCAAATTAACCCCATCCTTAACACACTTAGCAGGTCCCTAGACCTTATTTTCTGTAATAGGATATCCTCTGTCACTGTAAATCGGTCTTCACCACTATCGCTTCCTGAAGACGTACACCATCCCACACTATTGGTTTCGGTGTTAATTGATGTCCCTAATATTCATAGTTATGAGGCTCAGTATCGTTCTAAATGGGTCCGAAAAACGGATTACAACGCTCTTCGCAATCATTTAGCTGGAATTGACTGGGAATATCTTTCATCTTTTATCTCTATTGATGCTGCTACTGATTCTTTTTATGATGTAATCCACAACGCGTTGGACAAATTTGTTCCAGTACTTTCATCGTCTTCATCAACGAAACCGCCATGGTTTAACAAACACCTTTCTCGTCTTAAGAACAGGAAATCTAGAGCTTACAAAATGTTTCTTAAGTCTGGATCTTTGTTTCATCAGACAAACTTTCTTTACATTCGCAACCAGTTTATTATTCTTAATAATCAACTTTATAAGCGTTACATCGTAAATTGTAAGGCTAACTTCCGAAATGATCCGAGCTCCTTTTATTCGTTTGTCAATATGAAACGTAAATCCAGTCTTTTTCCTCCTTCCCTATCTTATAAAAATATTTCTGATTCTTCAGAACAAGGTATTGCTAATCTCTTTGCTTCATTTTTTCAATCAACTTATTCGTCCGATTCTTATAATTTAAATTCTACATACAATTATAAAATTCCGTATATAAACAATATTTACTTGTCTAAATTTAATCATCTCGATGTTTTTAATGCTCTTTCAACCTTGGATATCTCATTTTCTGCTGGTCCTGATAATGTCCCGAGCTGTATTCTCAGGCACTGCTCCTATCCTATACATATCCTATGCTATCCTCTTACTACCCTATTCAATTTATCTTTGGACCTTTCATGCCTTCCCAAGAGATGGAATGAATCTTTTATTATTCCACATCATAAGAAAGGTTCTAAAATACTTATTGATAACTACCGTGGTATTGCTAAACTTTCTGTGATTCCCAAGCTGCTGGAGAAAATGGTTACATTGCAACTGCAACATCATTGCAAAAGCATAATTTCTTCCACCCAGCATGGTTTTGTCAAAAATCATTCTACAACAACCAATCTGCTAGAATTCACTTCGATCGTCTATAAGGGTTTTCTCAAACGAATGCAAACCGATTTTAGCAAAGCTTTCGATTCTGTTAATCACCGTCTCCTTCTCCAGAAACTTTATATTATAGGTTTCCCTCCTAATATCATAAAGTGGATGACTTCATATCTATCTAATCGTACGCAGCGGGTTTTGTTCAAAAACATCACATCTCAAGTTATAAAAGTAACATCTGGTGTTCTGCAAGGAAGTCACTTAGGACCTCTTCTGTTTATCCACTTTGTTAACGACTTGCCTAGTGTCGTAAGCTATGCTACTACACTTATGTATGCTGATGATGTGAAGCTCTGTTTTTCTTACTCTTACCACTTCCTTCATAGACATCTACAGTTTGACCTTGACGAAGTATTCTTGTGGTGCTCTAATAATCTCCTCTCACTAAACTGCTCAAAATGCAAGGTTATGACGTTTAACCGTATCACGCCTCATGTCATCTCGTACTCACTTGGGAATCACTTTTTAGATCGTGTTTCCTTGATGAATGATCTTGGAGTTCTTTTCGATCACAAGCCGTCGTTTAATGAACATATTTCTCTAACAGTTAATAAAGCCAGAGGAGTACTTGCATTTATCAAGCGCTGGTCAAAAAAGTTTGATGATCCCTTTACCACTAAAACGTTGTATATCTCTTTGGTTCGTCCGATCCTTGAATACTGTTCATGCGTTTGGAGTCCGCAGTAGAAGCAGTAGATCAAAGAAGGATTGAATCAGTGCAAAAGCAGTTTCTTTTATTTGCCTTAAAATATTTAAACTGGGACTCAGATGGTCTTCTTCCACCATATCGTTGTCGGCTAAAGTTATTAGACCTGCCACCATTTCAGGTACGTCGTACTTGTGCTGGGGCCATGCTCCTTCATAAAATCATTCTTGGTCAAGTTGACTCTAATCTTTTACTTGAAAAAATAAAATTTTCTGTTCCAAATAGGTCAACCAGGCCCTTCCGACCCCTTCGGTAACCAATTTGTAGATCAAATTTTGCGGACCATGATCCTTTTCGTGTTATCTGTAAAAATTATAATCTATTGTCCCATTTATTTTCCCCTGAATTATCCCTTGATGTAACAAAATCTAAATTGTTTGTTTTTCTTTTAGAATAATTTCCCTAATTCTTATTTATAATTAATTAATTTTAAAATTGTATTTATAAATAACAGATAATTGTTACTTCAATAAAATATAAATATAAGAAAATAAAAATCTTGCATAGAAAAATGTTTGGGGAAAAATCATAGAAGACTAAAAATTAATGTAGAAAATCTGAGATTTGAACTTTGGATGAGTATTCCAAAGATATGGTAACTGCTAGATACCAGTTATTAATTTTAGTTGGTACACATACATTTCAAAAATGATATGTACTGGAAACAATGATGGTCATCGCCATTACACGGCCTACATAATTCAATATATGGTAAAATTGGATCAATTTCTTCTCTTAGGTGTACCGCGGAAACTGTGGGTGATAGAACATATGTTTGTTCTGAACTTTGGTTCAGGGGAGCTTAAAGGTTATGGAGCAGGTAAAAAAATGCGTGGAGATTTTTTGAGAAAAGCGTTATAACTTCAACAATTTTTATTATTTTTTAATGAAATTTGTCTCGTTTTATTCAGTATTAATGAGACAATATTGATATGTGGCATAAATGGCAGAATTTTTATCAGAATAAAGGAATATACTCTTATTCTTATACACATTGTTACTCCGGAGCGCTCGCTAGGTTGAATTAACTTTTTTTGGGAAAAGCGTTATAACTTCACCAATTTTCATAATTTTTTGGTGAAATTTCTCTCGTTTTATTCAGAATCAGTGAGGCCATATGTGGTATGAAAGATAGAATTTTTCTAATTTTTTTTGTACCGAAAAACCAAAGTCCATAAAAGTCGAAAATTTCAGTTTCTTGTGTAAAAATTTAGTCCTTCTTGTTTAAAAAAATCGAAGATCTATTTGCTTTCAAAAGCTACAACATTAAACTATTGAAAAACACCGGAAATTTTAAAATCGGTTTAAAAAAAAATTGTGTGCGTGGAGTCCCTACGCGCGAAAGAAGTGAAACTTCTTAGCGATATTCCAAAAAATGCATATTATTTCGTATAAAAGAAAAATAGCGGGAGGGAAAGGATAAAAATAAGGTGGAGTGACCAACACTTTCTTCAATTCACATTTTATAAATTTATTATAAAGCAAAGTCCAAATCAATGATCATCTCTGGGTTCTGACGGATTCATATCTATAATATTTACAATTGGATTATGATAACTAAAATACGATATGAAATGTCTTACATCTATTTTATCTATATTTCTCGCAAATACCGCATCAATAGTCGTACCTCCTTTTGTCGTCGGATCATTTCCTCCATTGATCATTTCTAATGAAAATCATTGATGGATCAACATTGATCGGAGGTCCAGTCATCGTTGATCTATCCACACGCGTTGAAGGCCCAGCAGTTATTGGTGAATTGACGATCGTTGATGTATCAGTAGTTATAAATGCTCCCGCAGAGATTGATGGAACAGCAGACGTTGAATCACTGAATGTACCTTCACGTTTTGTTTTTTTACGCTCTCGGTACTCTCTCTGATATTCCGCAGCTGTTTTCCTCTTCCTCGATTGACCGCCAGCTATCATCTCCAATTCCTCCTTTTCCCGTTCTGCTTTCTTTCGTGCTCGGTATTCACGATAATATTGGGCTCTGTTCCCTCCTCTTAAAACACCGGCTGCACTGTCTTTTTCCGCTGTAAAATCAATTCAAAATCAAACCATTAAAATTTTTGCCAATCCAATTGATATTAATTTCAAGATGATATGATCCACAAGGTGCATCTGTTATGGACAATTGAAATATTCAAGAGAAACGTACCACCACATAACCTGGAATCCGCTGTGTTATGCGTATTTTCACTGTCACTCATTTTATTGTTTGTTTGAATCACTATTCACTGTACTAATACTACAAGTAGTGCGTCAATATTATATAGAACACGAATTAATTATGGGAAACACTTTAATAACAAAATACGAGATAAGAATAAGAAAAAGAATTTTCGACACATAGGAAGCTTGATGCACTCACGCATAGGCACTAATATTAGTCTAGGCAGCTGTTACGCGCTACGTGTATCGCCATAGCAGCGCATGCGCCTGGCGATACCTTACTCTCATTCACTCTCTCTCTCTCTCGCACTCTATCTTTCTCTTTTCCTCATCTCCTTCCGAGTTGCGTTAAGCGTTCAACGCTATTCCCCCTCCACTGGAGCGTTAAACGTTTAACGTAACATTTTCCGGCGTCGTATAAGAAGTTTCACTTCAAAAAGTGCGTTCAGGAATTTTTAGGCGCGTGTATGAAATATTTTTAAAATATTTCATACACGGTGTCGGGTCAAGCAGCCGCCGGAAAGAAGTTTGGCCGGCAATAATTTATTGAGTTCGTGACATCACTTTCTTCTATACTTATGTTCGCATCGCCCGCTCTCGTGCATTGAATCGGCCACATGCATCTGCCGTCATGCACTAGCTTTTGTCTCGCTCTCTCCCGGGCTCTCTCGATCGCTCCGCAGCATCAAGCGTTGAGCCGCGCTCCCGCGTTTGTATTCTAATTCGGTCTTCACCCCCTCGCTGTCACATCTATGCATATATCATTTGTATAAACCCAAAAATTTCAAATAAATTGTATGAAATTGAACTGTGCTTGTTACTACTAAAACCAAGATTTAGAACATTAAATGTAGCTCCCGAAAACACTCGGTAACTGAACATTTTGTGAACCCCGACGTGATTGTGCATAGGAAAATAAGTTGTTAAATTATTTTCCGTTGAAAATTTGAGCTGCGCGGCTTAAAACGTATAAACATAAACAAATTAAAAAACATTATTCGGTTTGTGATTTGTGCGCGAAATATTAGCATCTGTTGACATACATACATACGCTGTTTGCAGAGTGCTACAATCGCTCATACATATATTACCCCGTTATATAGAAGTGGCACAGTGGGTCGTGAGCTGACAATAAATAAACAAAATAAAATAAATTTTTTGGTGCCAAAATGAATCCGTTTTTCGATTGTGCCTCTCCGGGAAGGAAAGTATTCCTGAGCCAAAGTGCAGCTGTCCTTTTTGAGGATCTTTAAGGATTGTTGTCCTCCTTGAAATCAGTGGAGACATTTCCGGAGGCGATGTTAAATGTGCTGCTCAGCGAATTGGAGGGAATCGTTGCGGATTTCAAGAGCACACATAAGAAGCTGTCCGAGATGGATGTTGCAGAACTCAGGAGTGAGCTGCGCGTCACCTTCAACGATGCGGCGAGGGAGGCACGCTTCATCCTGGATCAGGAGATTATGAGGCGCTCCAGATTGTTGCCGGCGAGTTCGACGCTGATCTTCTGCCACCAATTTCGATGCATCGTTTGGCAGAACTTTTCAGGCTTTGCCGCCACTGCCACTTCCCACTTTTAGTGGAGGTTATGCGGAGTGGCTTCGGTCACTATTCTCGAATATGGTGGACACAAACCCATTCATCAGTCGGGTCGAGAAGCTTCAACGGTTGCGGTCCTGCCTTCGTGAATTTGCCTTGGAGACTGTTCTATCGTTGGAGCCCATGGACAAAAATTATGACTTCGCATTGGAGCTGCTAAACAAAAGGTTTAGTAATCGCAGACTCATTTTTCAAGCTCATGTTAATGAGATAATGAATCTGAGGGCCGAAGAGTCCACATCGGCGACGAGGCTTCACGAGCTTTCGGACAAATTTAATTCGCATATGCGAGCCCTGGCAAGCATGGGCACGACGAAGCAGATTGCTAGCTGCATCATTATCCAAGTGCTGTTACAGAAGGTTGATGATGCCACGCAGTCTAAGTGAAAGAAAATGCAAGCTGACTCGGATTCCTTGGATTCCATTCCAACGTTGGAGTCCATCGCCAGTTTTCTTGAGCAAAGATGCCGGACTTTGGAGAGCACGGATTTGCCGACGACATCACATGCACCAAACTTTGCGGTAGGACGACGTAGACCCTTTCATCCAGGTAACTCTGCATTTGTGATCACAAACTCTTCCGCATGCATTATCTGTGATGGCCATTCTCACGTGATAAACTCCTGTCCAAGGTTTTTAAGCTTGTCGCCTGAGGATCGTTTAGGCGAAGTTAGGCGATTGGATTTATACCGTAAGTGCCTTGGATCTGGGCACCTATCTCGGCATTGCAATGCGTCAAGCTGCCGTGCGTGTGGACGCAGGCATCATAATCTGCTGCATTTTGGAGGCAATTCGCCAGCTCAAGACCAAAACCCCTCTCCTGCGGTTCCCACATCTACCGACGCTGTTTCTGGTTCAGCGTCCGCCGCTGTCAATTCTCTCGTCGCTAAGGATCGGTTTGGTGATGTGGTGTTGCTAGCCACTGCCAATATTCTGGTTAGGAACCGCTCCGGAGATCTACTGCCCTGCCGAGCGCTGCTCGATTCTGGCCTGAGTATGTCGGGTCAAGCAGCCGCCGGAAAGAAGTTTGGCCGGCAATAATTTATTGAGTTCGTGACGTCACTTTCTTCTATACTTATGTTCGCATCGCCCGCTCTCGTGCATTCGATCGGCCACCTGCATCTGCCGTCATGCACTAGCGTTTGTCTCGCTCTCTCCCGGGCTCTCTCGATCGCTCCGCAGCATCAAGTGTTGAGCCGCGCTCCAGCGTTTGTATTCTAATTCGGTCTTCACCCCCTCGCAGTCACATCTATGCATATATCATTTGTATAAACCCAAACTTGTGCTTGTTTCTACTAAAACCAAGATTTAGAACATTAAATATAGCTGCCGAAAACGCTCGGCAACTGAACACACGGTTTTGAGTTATACTCGACCAGATAAACAATTCCTACTATGTCACTCTAAAAGTTCAGAATCACTGTTGCACTGTGTAACTTTAGTCCAAACAATTTCCATAAGTCGTTTGGTTTGGGAGAAATAACGGTAAAAGTAAAAAAATTTTTCAATCACTAAACTGGGGCTGGTGGACACATTTTAGTCCCCAGATAAAATATTTTTATACCCTTGCAGAGGGTATTACAATTTTGGTCAAAAGTGTGCAACGCAGTGAAAGAGACATCTCCGACCCTATAAAGTATATATATTCTTGATCAGGATCACCTCCTGAGTCGATATGAGCATGTCCGTCTGTCCGTCTGTCTGTTTCTACGCAAACTAGTCTCTCAGTTTTAAAGCTATCGAGTTGAAACTTTGCACACACCCTTCTTTTCTTTGCAGGCAGTATATAAGTCGGAGCGGCCGGGATCGGTCGACTATATCCTATAGCTGCCATATAACTGATTGATCGGAAATGCCATAACTTTGGTGTTTTTTAAGTTGAAAGGTTGAGACTTTCCACACATGTTATATTTGACCAAAATATCTTGTGTACAAAATTTCATAAGGATCGGCCGACTATATCCTATAGCTGTTAGAAAGATGGGATTTGGTACAGATTCTATTTTGGAAAAAACAATCAATTTGTCGAATTTCATAAGGATCGGCCAACTATATCCTATCGCTTTCATATAACGCGCAAAAAAAAAAAAAAAAAAAAAAAAAAAAAAACTGATTGATCGGAAATGCTATAACTTCGTTGTTTTTCAAGTTAGAAGTATGGGAGTTTCAATGGATTCCTCTTTTGGCAAAATAATTCGATATGCCAAATTTCATAAGGATCGGCCGACTATGTACGATCCGCTATATATCTAATAATATAAGATGCGTGGCGCCACCTAGCGGACTGCGACTCAACTGCAAGGGTATATCAACTTCGGCTCCGCCCGAAGTTAGCTTTGTTAGCACCAAAGTTATGCCATTTCCGATCAATCAGTTATATGGCAGCTATAGGATATAGTCGACCGATCCTGGCCGTTCCGACTTATATACTCCCTGCAAAGGAAAGAAGGGTGTGTGCAAAGTTTCAACTCGATAGCTTTAAAACTGAGAGACTAGTTTGCGTAGAAACAGACAGACGGACAGACGGACATGCTCATATCGACTCAGGAGGTGATCCTGATCAAGAATATATATACTTTATAGGGTCGGAGATGTCTCCTTCACTGCGTTGCACACTTTTGACCAAAATTATAATACCCTCTGCAAGGGTATAAAAATTCATAACTTCATAATCAAGAAAGAAATTAAAACGTGCTTTACACCGTTGAAAAGGTTTTTAAAATATCTATTTCTGTTTCTTAAAGACCAAACGTCTTTGTAGTAAACAAAAAAAAAACTGGAAATAATTTTTTTTTTAAGAAAAAAAAAATTTTCGAAATTGGCTCATTTGATTTGTATTGCACGTGGAAATAGCCCTTGAGATGATGCAACTTTTGAACCATGAGATGACGCAACATATCGCTTATATCTGGTAAAATTCGTTAACTTAGGACACATAGCCCTATAAGTACAGCTACCAATTTTGTGCAGCCACCTGTGAAGCTTGGTGTTACTTACACATACATACATATGTACTGTTTTGGCCGATGAAAATAATCGGGTAAAGACATGCCACTTAGTGGAGCTAAAGGGGCCCAGGCTGCCACCTAGTCCCAAGCAGGGAAATTTTGGATATGAGGGGGTTGATGACTCGGGACGTATCAGATATGAAATAGAGGTGGAGAACTATCGATGGCGCTATCGACACTATCGATGGTTGGCCGCTATCGAGCCGCAATCGATAGTGTCAGACACGTTCGATAGTGACCCAACCACTATCGATAGTGCCTTCGATAGCTAGCGCCTCACATCACGAAAATAATTTCAACATTCACTTGTGAAAATATTGAAAAATTTCGTATAAAATTGACGGCAAGTCAAAAGTAACTGATAAAAATGGATCGCTTTTTAAAAAAAGGTATGTGTAATGTATGTATGTATAAGTATTTTGATGGTAAAGTGGCGAAATTTAGGTACACGTCGGAGGTCCGTTACGCCTATTGCGACAAGTGCAGAAAATCAAGAGTGCGATTACAACAGCTCAGGCTCAGAAAAGGATGTTTTACCCAATAAACCGAGTAACAAGGTAAAAAGAAGTAAGATTTCCCATGTTTGGAAATATTTCAAAAAGTCCGACCACCAAAAACTTGCCAAATGCCTTGACTGTGGCAAGGAATATAAAACAAGCGGCAATACGTCGAACTTGCGCGACCATTTAAAAAGGTGTCATCCTAGCTTGGAAATAAATAAATCGGACTGTAGCACACCAGCTGAAGTTACAGATAGGAACGAGACTGCGTCTACAAGCAGCAGTTGCAGATCAAGTATGAACTCTGTGGCTTCCTACTTCAAAAGAGCTGTCTTGTACGAGTCGAATTCCAAGCGAAAGACCGACATCGACAAAGCATTAACAGAAATGGTTGCTAAGGATGTACAGCCGTACAACATTGTCGAAAACGAAGGTTTTATTAAATACACTCATGTATTGGATCCTCGCTATAAATTGCCAAGCAAGACCCACTTGCGTGATGTGCTTATGTCCAATCTGTACAAGGAAACCTCTGCCAAATTGTCATTGATATTTGAAGAAGTTTCGGATGTATCAATAACATGTGATTTGTGGACATCGAGTGCCAATGCCAGTTTTTTGACAGTGACGGGTCATTTTGTTCATAACTTTGAACTAAAAACAGCGTCTTTGGCTACAAAAAAAACTGTTAAACGTTACAAATCACTGTTCGCAAAACATTGCAGATACTTTGCGAAATATTTTAATCGATTGGAACATTTTAACTAAGACGGTGTGCATTGTAACTGATAATGCCAGCTCCATGCTTAAAGCATGTGAAATGTTGCAAATTCAAAATTTGCCATGCTTTGCGCACACAATCAACTTAGTTGTGGAAGATGCATTAAAAGTTGATGACACAGTCATAAGGGATTTGTTTACTAAGTGCAAATCAATAGTGAGATTTTTCAAACAAAGCACGATTGCTAACGAAAAATTTAAATTAGCACAAGAAGGCACGACTTATACTTTGCTGCAAGAAATACCAACAAGATGGAACAGTTTCTTTTTCATGATTGAAAGAATTTTAAAAACAAACGATGCCATTGCCAAAGTCCTATTAGGAACAACAAATGCACCTCAGCCATTTACTGCTGAGGAAATACTTGTGCTAAAGGATATAGAAAAATTGTTGTCTTTTTTCCAGCAAGCAAGCGAAAAAATTTCTGGTGGGAAGTATGTAACTATATCACTAATCATACCCATGGCATATGGACTTTTCCGCAAAATCGAAAGTTTTTCACCTATGCTAAACACTTTGCAAGGAAAAATTATCCAAAATATATTAATGGAATCAATAAAGAAACGTCTTTCCATTTATGAGCAAAGGACATTATGTAGGATGGCAACATTGTTGGACCCACGTTTTAAAAAAAATGGATTTCTACACGCTTCAAACGCTGAACAACCAGCAGTCTTTTTTGAAAACGAACTGGCAAATTCTTCAATCAAATAGACCTCAAATAATCTGACCATTTCACCGGACACAAGTGCCCAGGAGACATTATTTGATTTTTTGTGTGAGCGATCAAATAGCAAAGTCAGAAACGCACAACTGGATGCTATTCTTATTAAAAGGCAATATCTGGAGAGGGCAATTGCCAGTCAAGATGTGGATCCACTATTATGGATTAAGGTATAATTCGAAAACAAATTATAAGTTAACAATATTTACATACATTACTTTTATTTTAGGCGAATCAAACTGATTTTCCCTGCATAAAACGACTGTTTTGCAAATACCTTTGCATTCCTGCTACATCCGTAGAATCGGAAAGAGCATTCAGCAAGGCAGGGCAAATTGTTTCCGAGAGACGCACCCGGCTCAAAGAAGAAAATATTAACATACTTTTATTTTTAAATCAAAACTTCTGGTTAAAATAAAACAATTTTCTTAAAAACTTAAAAAAAAACTTGTTTGTCGGACGATAGTATCGGTGACTATCGATGGCACTATCGACACTATCGAGGGTTTGAGAAAAACAATCGCCGGCTATCGATGGCGCCGACTATCGATAGTTCTCCACCTCTAATATGAAACAACGGTCTGATCCGAATGACCATGCCGTGAGGAGATCAAAGGGAAGGTTGTTTCAAAGACAGTGGTCAAGCAGTGCGGGTGGAAAAGAGAAAAAAAATTCACACCGAAATAATTAAAAAGGGAGCTGGAAAAGACGGAGGCGGGACGGAGACGGCAGAAATCAAGGTAAGAGGGAGAAGAAGCCAGGCCTAAGAACTCAAGCTGGGCCTGGCGTGTTTTTTTTTTGGGTAGATCAAAATCTCCTATCTTGGATAACTCGACTTTTTTTTTTGGGCGCTCCATTAATTTTGGTGAAAAAGAGGACTGGCCATTCTTCTGTAATCCGGGAAACTTGCCCCTCCTTCTCGGAGGAGTGTTATGGTGTGGTGGTACATGTGTCGTTGTTATTTTGTTATTTAGTTATTCTGTTTTTTTTTATCCAGTTTTTTTTTTTACTTTTTTTTGGTTTCTTGTACCTTTTTTCTTTCTTATATTTAAATATTAGTTACGAATAGTAGTATCATTCAGCACTTTTTTCTTTATTTTTTTTTTTGTATTATCGCATATACATTGTGAGTTCCGATAGCGGCCGTAGCAGCTGACGGATGGCTATTTCCAGAAAAAAAGATAAATTTCCCTTTATTTGGCGGTAGTCCCTACATCCTAAGGAGAGCTCTCGGAAGGGGTAGGGGTATAAGTCCGGGCGGAAAGCGGTATTTTAATTATTGAGCCTAAATGCGAAACCAAAGCTTCGGAACGGAAGAAAAAAGGAAAGTTTGAGGAAACTAATCAACAATAATTGTTAGATTTATTCAATAAAACTGAATTAGAAGATGACGACCGAGTAGAGGTTAATGGGGTGTTAAGGAAAGGTTAATGGGAAGGTAAGAGTAGGGGATTGAGGGGAATAGAGGTAAGGGGCGGACGCGAAAAATGGCCAGCATTCCGCTAAGGACAGGGAGGGCAGGCCCAGTTAATCCGTTTCATCTGGAGTAGGAGAAAGATCCCGTGATGAACAGGTGAGGATGGGTGTTATGAATTTGTTTTTTTGGGGTATGTTAGAATTTAGATTCAAATGTTGTGAAAGTTTGGTGTTGTGAAACGTCTAACATGTGCGGTTCGGTATATGTTGAATTTTATGTATATTTTTTATTGTTAGCGGCCTAGTGGGAAGGGTCAGGGGAACCACGGCCCTGGATGAGCTAGCGGGAGCCAGACCCATGCCGATTGGCGGACCGTAGGACCCGATGCTGGTCATAACAGTAAATACCGTATGTTTATATTTGATGGGGAATTTTTTGAGCTGTGCATGTATGTGTGCAATAAATTTTAATATATGGAGTTAATTTTTTTTAACTTTTACTTTATTTGAATAAAAAAGTCGAAAGTTTGGCGGAGGAATTTTTAGAGGATTTATATATAAGGTTGTCAAATATCTCCCTTCCGTCTTTTTTTCTTTTGAATTTCGCGGCTATGTACATTATACCCTTGAAGAGGGTATTATAATTTTGGTCAAAAGCATTTATAAGCATGTCCGTCAGTCCGTCTGTCTGTTTCTACGACTTGAAACTTTGCACACATACTTCTTTTGTTTGCAGTCAGTATATAAGTCGGAACGGGTTCGGTCGACTATATCCTATCCTAAAGCCTAGGTACAGATGGATAAAGTAATCCAATTTGTTAAATTTCATAAGGATCGGCCGACTATATCCTGTAACTGTCTTATAACTGAACGATCGGAATTGGCACAACCTTGCTTGCTTGGCAAGCACCTAAAGGTGCTTAGGGCTGTTTCCAACATTTTTGTTAGAAAATTGATTCGATGGTGAAATTCTTATAAGGATTAGCCAACTATATGCGATCCGATATTTATACATATAATAAAAGAAGCTGCTAATTAACTGCAAGGGTATATAAACTTCGGCTCCGCCCGAACTTAGCTGTCCTTTTTTCTTTTATTCTGATTCCCATATTGACTTCCAGTATTTTTGAACGCTCAGTTTTTTTGAGATAGAGCTATTCGATTCGACATTTGATATGATAACCAAGCATATCCAGTTTGTGTCAAAATTTTACCACGCCCCCCTTCACCCCCAAAATTAAAATCTTACCAATGCCTATTTTATAACTACAAAACGAAACAAGAAAGGAAAGCTAACTTCGGGCGGAGCCGAAGTTGATATACCCTTGCAGTTAGGGTTTGTGCCATTTCCGATTGTTCAGTTATATGGCAGCTATAGGATATAGTCGGGTAAATATAACATATGTGAAAATTCCCAACTCTAACTTAAAAAATACCACAGTTATGGCATTTCTGATCAATCAGTTATATGGCAGCTGTAGGATATAGTTGACCGATCGCGGACCGATCCGTTCCGATTTATATACTACCTGCAAGGAAAAGAAGGATGAGTGCAAAGTTTAAACTCGATAGCTCTAAAACTGAGTGACTAGTTTGCGTAGAAACCGACAGACAGACGGACATACTCATATCGACTCAGGAGGTGATCCTGATCAAAAAACCTTATAGGATCGGAGTTGTCTCCTTCACTGCGTTTCACTTTTATGACCAAAATTATAAAACCCTCAGCAAGAGTATCTCTTGACGAGGTAAAATACCGGTGACAAACCTGCATGCGAGCCCAAAATATCTATATATATGTATATAATATATATTTATATAGGTTTACAAAATTGCATATAAAAAATATTCTTATTGGCACGTGCCTGATTTTTATTGTTTTTCTTGCACGTGCCGAACTAGAATATTTTTTATATGCAATTTTGTATGCCGATGCCAACAAGCAAAAACAAAAAAACATACAAAAACACCAATTACTGCTCTAATAAATACCACTGGAGTATGAAGTTACTATTATATACGATCTTTTTTTTTATTTTTAAGCTTGATTTTATTTATTGTATCTTCTCTTTATGAGTCTAACAATAAGGTTGCAAATCTTAAAAAAATACATTATGTAACAGTTTAATTTAACTGAATAGAGACTACATGGTCCTAATAATTAGCGCTGGATTGGTCGTTTCGGTGTAGGCGGGAACTGCTAGAAATTCGCGTGAGGGCTCTCGCGAGATGATTTGGATGTACTGATAGCCTGTTGTAGTACTTTGATGTGATTTGTGCTCTTCTCTGAAAAGTGGTATGTCAAGGTCGCTGTGAATGTTTGCATTCCGAACGTACCACGGTGCACCGGTGATGGTTCTGAGAATTTTTGACTGTGTTCTTTGCATTATATCCACACTGCTGTTACTGGCATTCCCCCACAACTGAGAGCCGTACATCCAGATTGGTTTCAGAACTGTGTTGTATAGGAGTACCTTATAGTCCAGGCTAAGGGGCGAGCGGCTATTGATAAGCCAGTGGAGGTTGCTGGCTTTAAATGAGTTCTTTTGGCTTCAATGTGGCTGCGCCAAGTAAGACGTCTATCGAGGTGTAAGCCAAGATATGTCACTTCATTTGCTACCGGAACCACTGTGATGTTTAGAAAAAGTGGGGGTCAGTCTTGCCTGTTAAGTGTGAACGTTACGTGTTTGCATTTTTGTTCGTTAACTTTGATTCGCCAGGCGGATAGCCATTTCTCCACTGCCACCAGGTGTTTAGCAAGTTGCGCCGTTGCTTGCTTGATGTAATCATCGGACATGGCAGCATTACATCTTACTGAGAATTTCCTGTTGTAAAGGTATGACTTCAGAAGTTTATGAGTGTTGGTTGGGAGCATTTCTGTTATTTTGTGCATTAAATCTTGTAGCCATACTCTGTCGAAAGCTTGTGATACGTCCAGAAATATCGCAGTGCAGTACTCCCTTTGTTCGAATGCCTTTCTGTTTTTCTCCATGTTTTTCTTGAAAACCGAATTGATGAGTCGGGATTTTGTTGTGTGTTCTGAGATGTGGGGTAATATGTGCCAAGAGGCATTTTCGAAGAGTTTTGATAGACACGTTAGTAAACTAATTGGTCTATATTATGAAGCAATTGTGCGGTCTTTGCCAGGTTTTGGTATCATTATGATGATCGACTTTTTCCATCTCTCTGGGAAGTGTCCATGTCTCGTTATTGCATTGTAGAGTTGGCAAATAGCTCGAACTGCGCAGAAAGGAAGTTCGATAATCATTTTTGGTGATATTAGGTCGCATCCTGGGGATTTTTTTTGGGTTGAGTTGTTCATTTATAATTTTGAGTAACTCGTGTGGTCTGAATACAATTGGATCGTACGTAGATGTGTCGATATCTGATGTTGCTGGCAGTGAGATCCCATTTGATGCTGTGTTGGGCTGAAATACATTTTGAAGATGTTCTGCAAATTCTCGGCTCTTTCTCCGTCGCTGCGCGCCCAGTTGCCGGTGGATGTCCTAATTGGTATTGCAGGTTCTAAAAAAAATTTCGTATAAAATTGACGGCAAGTCAAAAGAAACTGATAAAAATGGATCGCTTTTTAAAAAAAGGTATGTGTAATGTATGTATGTATAAGTATTTTGATGGTAAAGTGGCGAAATTTAGGTACACGTCGGAGGTCCGTTACGCCTATTGCGACAAGTGCAGAAAATCAAGAGCGCGATTACAACAGCTCAGGCTCAGAAAAGGATGTTTTACCCAATAAACCGAGTAACAAGGTAAAAAGAAGTAAGATTTCCCATGTTTGGAAATATTTCAAAAAGTCCGACCACCAAAATCTTGCCAAATGCCTTGACTGTGGCAAGGAATATAAAACAAGCGGCAATACGTCGAACTTGCGCGACCATTTAAAAAGGTGTCATCCTAGCTTGGAAATAAATAAATCGGACTGTAGCACACCAGCTGAAGTTACAGATAGGAACGAGACTGCGTCTACAAGCAGCAGTTGCAGATCAAGTATGAACTCTGTGGCTTCCTACTTCAAAAGAGCTGTCTTGTACGAGTCGAATTCCAAGCGAAAGACCGACATCGACAAAGCATTAACAGAAATGGTTGCTAAGGATGTACAGCCGTACAACATTGTCGAAAACGAAGGTTTTATTAAATACACTCATGTATTGGATCCTCGCTATAAATTGCCAAGCAAGACCCACTTGCGTGATGTGCTTATGTCCAATCTGTACAAGGAAACCTCTGCCAAATTGTCATTGATATTTGAAGAAGTTTCGGATGTATCAATAACATGTGATTTGTGGACATCGAGTGCCAATGCCAGTTTTTTGACAGTGACGGGTCATTTTGTTCATAACTTTGAACTAAAAACAGCGTCTTTGGCTACAAAAAAAACTGTTAAACGTTACAAATCACTGTTCGCAAAACATTGCAGATACTTTGCGAAATATTTTAATCGATTGGAACATTTTAACTAAGACGGTGTGCATTGTAACTGATAATGCCAGCTCCATGCTTAAAGCATGTGAAATGTTGCAAATTCAAAATTTGCCATGCTTTGCGCACACAATCAACTTAGTTGTGGAAGATGCATTAAAAGTTGATGACACAGTCATAAGGGATTTGTTTACTAAGTGCAAATCAATAGTGAGATTTTTCAAACAAAGCACGATTGCTAACGAAAAATTTAAATTAGCACAAGAAGGCAAGACTTATACTTTGCTGCAAGAAATACCAACAAGATGGAACAGTTTCTTTTTCATGATTGAAAGAATTTTAAAAACAAACGATGCCATTGCCAAAGTCCTATTAGGAACAACAAATGCACCTCAGCCATTTACTGCTGAGGAAATACTTGTGCTAAAGGATATAGAAAAATTGTTGTCTTTTTTCCAGCAAGCAAGCGAAAAAATTTCTGGTGGGAAGTATGTAACTATATCACTAATCATACCCATGGCATATGGACTTTTCCGCAAAATCGAAAGTTTTTCACCTATGCTAAACACTTTGCAAGGAAAAATTATCCAAAATATATTAATGGAATCAATAAAGAAACGTCTTTCCATTTATGAGCAAAGGACATTATGTAGGATGGCAACATTGTTGGACCCACGTTTTAAAAAAAATGGATTTCTACACGCTTCAAACGCTGAACAACCAGCAGTCTTTTTTGAAAACGAACTGGCAAATTCTTCAATCAAATAGACCTCAAATAATCTGTCCATTTCACCGGACACAAGTGCCCAGGAGACATTATTTGATTTTTTGTGTGAGCGATCAAATAGCAAAGTCAGAAACGCACAAGTGGATGCTATTCTTATTAAAAGGCAATATATGGAGAGGGCAATTGCCAGTCAAGATGTGGATCCACTATTATGGATTAAGGTATAATTCGAAAACAAATTATAAGTTAACAATATTTACATACATTACTTTTATTTTAGGCGAATCAAACTGATTTTCCCTGCATAAAACGACTGTTTTGCAAATACCTTTGCATTCCTGCTACATCCGTAGAATCGGAAAGAGCATTCAGCAAGGCAGGGCAAATTGTTTCCGAGAGACCCACCCGGCTCAAAGAAGAAAATATTAACATACTTTTATTTTTAAATCAAAACTTCTGGTTAAAATAAAACAATTTTCTTAAAAACTTAAAAAAAAACTTTTTTTTCGGACGATAGTATCGGTGACTATCGATGGCACTATCGACACTATCGAGGGTTTGAGAAAAACAATCGCCGGCTATCGATGGCGCCGACTATCGATAGTTCTCCACCTCTAATATGAAACAACGGTCTGATCCGAATGACCATGCCGTGAGGAGATCAAAGGGAAGGTTGTTTCAAAGACAGTGGTCAAGCAGTGCGGGTGGAAAAGAGAAAAAAAATTCACACCGAAATAATTAAAAAGGGAGCTGGAAAAGACGGAGGCGGGACGGAGACGGCAGAAATCAAGGTAAGAGGGAGAAGAAGCCAGGCCTAAGAACTCAAGCTGGGCCTGGCGTGTTTTTTTTTTGGGTAGATCAAAATCTCCTATCTTGGATAACTCGACTTTTTTTTTTGGGCGCTCCATTAATTTTGGTGAAAAAGAGGACTGGCCATTCTTCTGTAATCCGGGAAACTTGCCCCTCCTTCTCGGAGGAGTGTTATGGTGTGGTGGTACATGTGTCGTTGTTATTTTGTTATTTAGTTATTCTGTTTTTTTTTATCCAGTTTTTTTTTTACTTTTTTTTTGGTTTCTTGTACCTTTTTTCTTTCTTATATTTAAATATTAGTTACGAATAGTAGTATCATTCAGCACTTTTTTCTTTATTTTTTTTTTTGTATTATCGCATATACATTGTGAGTTCCGATAGCGGCCGTAGCAGCTGACGGATGGCTATTTCCAGAAAAAAAGATAAATTTCCCTTTATTTGGCGGTAGTCCCTACATCCTAAGGAGAGCTCTCGGAAGGGGTAGGGGTATAAGTCCGGGCGGAAAGCGGTATTTTAATTATTGAGCCTAAATGCGAAACCAAAGCTTCGGAACGGAAGAAAAAAGGAAAGTTTGAGGAAACTAATCAACAATAATTGTTAAATTTATTCAATAAAACTGAATTAGAAGATGACGACCGAGTAGAGGTTAATGGGGTGTTAAGGAAAGGTTAATGGGAAGGTAAGAGTAGGGGATTGAGGGGAATAGAGGTAAGGGGCGGACGCGAAAAATGGCCAGCATTCCGCTAAGGACAGGGAGGGCAGTCCCAGTTAATCCGTTTCATCTGGAGTAGGAGAAAGATCCCGTGATGAACAGGTGAGGATGGGTGTTATGAATTTGTTTTTTTGGGGTATGTTAGAATTTAGATTCAAATGTTGTGAAAGTTTGGTGTTGTGAAACGTCTAACATGTGCGGTTCGGTATATGTTGAATTTTATGTATATTTTTTATTGTTAGCGGCCTAGTGGGAAGGGTCAGGGGAACCACGGCCCTGGATGAGCTAGCGGGAGCCAGACCCATGCCGATTGGCGGACCGTAGGACCCGATGCTGGTCATAACAGTAAATACCGTACGTTTATATTTGATGGGGAATTTTTTGAGCTGTGCATGTATGTGTGCAATAAATTTAAATATATGGAGTTAATTTTTTTTAACTTTTACTTTATTTGAATAAAAAAGTCGAAAGTTTGGCGGAGGAATTTTTAGAGGATTTATATATAAGGTTGTCAAATATCTCCCTTCCGCCTTTTTTTCTTTTGAATTTCGCGGCTATGTACATTATACCCTTGAAGAGGGTATTATAATTTTGGTCAAAAGCATTTATAAGCATGTCCGTCTGTCCGTCTGTCTGTTTCTACGACTTGAAACTTTGCACACATACTTCTTTTGTTTGCAGTCAGTATATAAGTCGGAACGGGTTCGGTCGACTATATCCTATCCTAAGGCCTAGGTACAGATGGATAAAGTAATCCAATTTGTTAAATTTCATAAGGATCGGCCGACTATATCCTGTAACTGTCTTATAACTGAACGATCGGAATTGGCACAACCTTGCTTGCTTGGCAAGCACCTAAAGGTGCTTAGGGCTGTTTCCAACATTTTTGTTAGAAAATTGATTCGATGGTGAAATTCTTATAAGGATTAGCCAACTATATGCGATCCGATATTTATACATATAATAAAAGAAGCTGCTAATTAACTGCAAGGGTATATAAACTTCGGCTCCGCCCGAACTTAGCTGTCCTTTTTTCTTTTATTCTGATTCCCATATTGACTTCCAGTATTTTTGAACGCTCAGTTTTTTTGAGATAGAGCTATTCGATTCGACATTTGATATGATAACCAAGCATATCCAGTTTGTGTCAAAATTTTACCACGCCCCCCTTCACCCCCAAAATTAAAATCTTACCAATGCCTATTTTATAACTACAAAACGAAACAAGAAAGGAAAGCTAACTTCGGGCGGAGCCGAAGTTGATATACCCTTGCAGTTAGGGTTTGTGCCATTTCCGATTGTTCAGTTATATGGCAGCTATAGGATATAGTCGGGTAAATATAACATATGTGAAAATTCCCAACTCTAACTTAAAAAATACCACAGTTATGGCATTTCTGATCAATCAGTTATATGGCAGCTGTAGGATATAGTTGACCGATCGCGGACCGATCCGTTCCGATTTATATACTACCTGCAAGGAAAAGAAGGATGAGTGCAAAGTTTAAACTCGATAGCTCTAAAACTGAGTGACTAGTTTGCGTAGAAACCGACAGACAGACGGACATACTCATATCGACTCAGGAGGTGATCCTGATCAAAAAACCTTATAGGATCGGAGTTGTCTCCTTCACTGCGTTTCACTTTTATGACCAAAATTATAAAACCCTCAGCAAGAGTATCTCTTGACGAGGTAAAATACCGGTGACAAACCTGCATGCGAGCCCAAAATATCTATATATATGTATGTAATATATATTTATATAGGTTTACAAAATTGCATATAAAAAATATTCTTATTGGCACGTGCCTGATTTTTATTGTTTTTCTTGCACGTGCCGAACTAGAATATTTTTTATATGCAATTTTGTATGCCGATGCCAACAAGCAAAAACAAAAAAACATACAAAAACACCAATTACTGCTCTAATAAATACCACTGGAGTATGAAGTTACTATTATATACGATCTTTTTTTTTATTTTTAAGCTTGATTTTATTTATTGTATCTTCTCTTTATGAGTCTAACAATAAGGTTGCAAATCTTAAAAAAATACATTATGTAACAGTTTAATTTAACTGAATAAGGACTACATGGTCCTAATAATTTGCGCTGGATTGGTCGTTTTGGTGTAGGCGGGAACTGCTAGAAATTCGCGTGAGGGCTCTCGCGAGATGATTTGGATGTACTGATAGCCTGTTGTAGTACTTTGATGTGATTTGTGCTCTTCTCTGAAAAGTGGTATGTCACAACTGAGAGCCGTACATCCAGATTGGTTTCAGAACTGTGTTGTATAGGAGTACCTTATAGTCCAGGCTAAGGGGCGAGCGGCTATTGATAAGCCAGTGGAGGTTGCTGGCTTTAAATGAGTTCTTTTGGCTTCAATGTGGCTGCGCCAAGTAAGACGTCTATCGAGGTGTAAGCCAAGATATGTCACTTCATTTGCTACCGGAACCACTGTGATGTTTAGAAAAAGTGGGGGTCAGTCTTGCCTGTTAAGTGTGAACGTTACGTGTTTGCATTTTTGTTCGTTAACTTTGATTCGCCAGGCGGATAGCCATTTCTCCACTGCCACCAGGTGTTTAGCAAGTTGCGCCGTTGCTTGCTTGATGTAATCATCGGACATGGCAGCATTACATCTTACTGAGAATTTCCTGTTATAAAGGTATGACTTCAGAAGTTTATGAGTGTTGGTTGGGAGCATTTCTGTTATTTTGTGCATTAAATCTTGTAGCCATACTCTGTCGAAAGCTTGTGATACGTCCAGAAATATCGCAGTGCAGTACTCCCTTTGTTCGAATGCCTTTCTGTTTTTCTCCATGTTTTTCTTGAAAACCGAATTGATGAGTCGGGATTTTGTTGTGTGTTCTGAGATGTGGGGTAATATGTGCCAAGAGGCATTTTCGAAGAGTTTTGATAGACACGTTAGTAAACTAATTGGTCTATATTATGAAGCAATTGTGCGGTCTTTGCCAGGTTTTGGTATCATTATGATGATCGACTTTTTCCATCTCTCTGGGAAGTGTCCATGTCTCGTTATTGCATTGTAGAGTTGGCAAATAGCTCGAACTGCGCAGAAAGGAAGTTCGATAATCATTTTTGGTGATATTAGGTCGCATCCTGGGGATTTTTTTTGGGTTGAGTTGTTCATTTATAATTTTGAGTAACTCGTGTGGTCTGAATACAATTGGATCGTACGTAGATGTGTCGATATCTGATGTTGCTGGCAGTGAGATCCCATTTGATGCTGTGTTGGGCTGAAATACATTTTGAAGATGTTCTGCAAATTCTCGGCTCTTTCTCCGTCGCTGCGCGCCCAGTTGCCGGTGGATGTCCTAATTGGTATTGCAGGTTCTATTGGTGCGCTGAGTGATGAGTGTGCTCTCCAAAGTGGGAACTTGGAGCTCGTTGGGGATAACTGCTCTTTGAAATGTTTTTGGGACCTTTCTTCTTCTTGACGGAGTGCAGCTTCTTCGTGTAGTATCTTTAAACCTTCGTTTTGCAGATGGTGATCTGTTGGTTTGCCAGTCTCGCCGTGAGAGTTGCTTTGCTTGAACAAGCTGTTCTATTTCAACGTTCGTGTATCTATGATTATACGAGGTTTCTTGCGTTTGTAGGGTTGACATGCGAGCTGCTGCAACCAAGACGGATTCAAGGGCGCTTGTGGATAAGTTGATATCAGCTTCGTCATTCAAACGTTGATTCAACTCGATGTGCAAACTTACATATTTTTTGTACTTGAGCCAGTTGGTTTGATTCGTTGTTAGTCTGAATGGTTTATCTACCACAACTAGATGTAGATTTAGTTGGAGGAGTACAGGCGAGTCGTCAGACGATAGATCTGGTAAGGAGTTGGCGCTTATCAGGCAATTTTCTGGGATCTGTTGGCCAATATGTAGGTGTCCCAGGTGACACACAGTCTAGCTTGTTGCTTGGTTTTATTATTGCGTTGTACAACTGCCTTCCCTTTGGAGTCACCAGTCGAGATCCCCAGTGCGCATGCTTGGCATTAAAGTCTCCTGCTGCTTTAAATTGTTCGCTCAGAGAGTTGAAGTAGTCCATGAATTGGGATTCGGATATTGTAAACCGAGGAGGACACTATACGGCGGCAAGCTTTAGGGAACGGTGGTCCATCTGTACATCTATAGATGTAGCTTGCATGTAGTTAGTGGCGAAACTATTGTGGAAGTAGTGCTTAATGCGTTTTCTAAGCAGAATCCCGGTGCCTCCGTGTGCTTTCCCGTCTGGGTGATTCGTGTTGTAGAAGAAGAAGTCTCGAATTTGGAAATTGTATTTATTTGTAAGATGAGTTTCTGCGAGTAACATTACATCGATATGCTTGTTATTAAGGAATTGAGTTAACTCAAGTTTGCGCTGTGAGACGCCGTTGGCGTTCCACAGTGATATACGAAGTGGAGCCATTGATTACTTTGTCTGGTTTTGAGCAACAAGCAGCTAAATCAAAACGTTTTGGTTTCTCACAAGATCTTGTATAGTTGTCTGCATGAATGACATGAAATACATCATACTTTGTTGAAGATTACATATCATTGCTTCAAATTTGTTCGTAGACTGTTCTGGTTAGTGAGGGGAAACTAATGATCGTGGCTTGGTGGGGGCGGTGCTTTTCAAGCCCATTTTTAGAGCAGCTGCAAAGCTTTCGGGTTTGTCGGTGAACTCATTATAAGCTGAAGGTTTCACGGCTGTAGGGGGGAAGACATCACGCGTAGATTTCATAGGTGTAATGTGTGAGCGAGCAGTGGTCACTCTTTGGTGTGTACGACTTTTCAGTTCCTTGTAGACTGGACAGCCCCTGTAGTTAGCCGTATGGTTGCCTCCACAGTTTCCACTTAGTTTTTCCTCTTAGTTTTTTTTGGGCATTTGTGGGAGTCATGAAGTTCTCCACAAACAACGCATACTGGACGGAGCGTGCAGTAAGTCCTTGTGTGGCCGTATTCCTGACAATTATTACACTGCACCGGCCCATTTCTCTTATGCGGCTCTTCTACGGTTATTCTGCGGTGAAGTAGGAACTGGAAAGTAAAAATTGGATGCACTTCATTTTTTTTCAGAGGCTTGGATTTGGTTTCGGGTTCATGTTCTACCTTGAACAGAGGTTGAGACTTTCTTTCTCTATTCAAAATGTTAGTAACATTTTTAACATTAAAACCTTTTTCCTTTAGTGAGCCTGTAACTTCGGCTGGTGTTACTTCCGGTTCAATACCTTTAAGTACTACTTGCTGGCCTTTACTGCTTTTTAATTGGTACTTGTAGAAGTTTTTATAGTTGTCGTTTAAATACTTCGACAAAATTTTGTAATTTACTTCCGTATTAGACTGAACTTTTGTTTCGTGAATATTTCCTTTTGTTAGTGGAATTATCTGGTCCGATTAGATTTAGTATTGAGCTTACGAGAGCATTAGAACTTTTCTCTCTAATGTAAATCGGCGGCGGTTTGGGCTTTTTATTGTCCCCTACGATTTGTTCAGGGGATATTTTATCGGATTTATCTGCCAAAATAGCAAATCTGTTGGCTTCTCTGATGTGGATTGTTTTGAGGTGCCGCGAGTTATTTTGGCAGAATTACCAAGCCTAGAGATCTGCGGGCTGAGCTTACGTTTTATTTGTATGTACCGATCCAGGCCAGTCTGTACGGCCGAACGTTGTTTAGAGGAGAGCGCGCTGGTGTAAGGTGCTTGCACAGCAGATAGATAGCAGTATAGGAGTACCTTATAGTCCAGGCTAAGGGGCGAGCGGCTATTGATAAGCCAGTGGAGGTTGCTGGCTTTAAATGAGTTCTTTTGGCTTCAATGTGGCTGCGCCAAGTAAGACGTCTATCGAGGTGTAAGCCAAGATATGTCACTTCATTTGCTACCGGAACCACTGTGATGTTTAGAAAAAGTGGGGGTCAGTCTTGCCTGTTAAGTGTGAACGTTACGTGTTTGCATTTTTGTTCGTTAACTTTGATTCGCCAGGCGGATAGCCATTTCTCCACTGCCACCAGGTGTTTAGCAAGTTGCGCCGTTGCTTGCTTGATGTAATCATCGGACATGGCAGCATTACATCTTACTGAGAATTTCCTGTTGTAAAGGTATGACTTCAGAAGTTTATGAGTGTTGGTTGGGAGCATTTCTGTTATTTTGTGCATTAAATCTTGTAGCCATACTCTGTCGAAAGCTTGTGATACGTCCAGAAATATCGCAGTGCAGTACTCCCTTTGTTCGAATGCCTTTCTGTTTTTCTCCATGTTTTTCTTGAAAACCGAATTGATGAGTCGGGATTTTGTTGTGTGTTCTGAGATGTGGGGTAATATGTGCCAAGAGGCATTTTCGAAGAGTTTTGATAGACACGTTAGTAAACTAATTGGTCTATATTATGAAGCAATTGTGCGGTCTTTGCCAGGTTTTGGTATCATTATGATGATCGACTTTTTCCATCTCTCTGGGAAGTGTCCATGTCTCGTTATTGCATTGTAGAGTTGGCAAATAGCTCGAACTGCGCAGAAAGGAAGTTCGATAATCATTTTTGGTGATATTAGGTCGCATCCTGGGGATTTTTTTTGGGTTGAGTTGTTCATTTATAATTTTGAGTAACTCGTGTGGTCTGAATACAATTGGATCGTACGTAGATGTGTCGATATCTGATGTTGCTGGCAGTGAGATCCCATTTGATGCTGTGTTGGGCTGAAATACATTTTGAAGATGTTCTGCAAATTCTCGGCTCTTTCTCCGTCGCTGCGCGCCCAGTTGCCGGTGGATGTCCTAATTGGTATTGCAGGTTCTATTGGTGCGCTGAGTGATGAGTGTGCTCTCCAAAGTGGGAACTTGGAGCTCGTTGGGGATAACTGCTCTTTGAAATGTTTTTGGGACCTTTCTTCTTCTTGACGGAGTGCAGCTTCTTCGTGTAGTATCTTTAAACCTTCGTTTTGCAGATGGTGATCTGTTGGTTTGCCAGTCTCGCCGTGAGAGTTGCTTTGCTTGAACAAGCTGTTCTATTTCAACGTTCATGTATCTATGATTATACGAGGTTTCTTGCGTTTGTAGGGTTGACATGCGAGCTGCTGCAACCAAGACGGATTCAAGGGCGTTTGTGGATAAGTTGATATCAGCTTCGTCATTCAAACGTTGATTCAACTCGATGTGCAAACTTACATATTTTTTGTACTTGAGCCAGTTGGTTTGATTCGTTGTTAGTCTGAATGGTTTATCTACCACAACTAGATGTAGATTTAGTTGGAGGAGTACAGGCGAGTCGTCAGACGATAGATCTGGTAAGGAGTTGGCGCTTATCAGGTTGCGTTGAATGTTTTTTTTGACTGCAAAGTCTATCAAGTCAGGCAATTTTCTGGGATCTGTTGGCCAATATGTAGGTGTCCCAGGTGACACACAGTCTAGCTTGTTGCTTGGTTTTATTATTGCGTTGTACAACTGCCTTCCCTTTGGAGTCACCAGTCGAGATCCCCAGTGCGCATGCTTGGCATTAAAGTCTCCTGCTGCTTTAAATTGTTCGCTCAGAGAGTTGAAGTAGTCCATGAATTGGGATTCGGATATTGTAAACCGAGGAGGACACTATACGGCGGCAAGCTTTAGGGAACGGTGGTCCATCTGTACATCTATAGATGTAGCTTGCATGTAGTTAGTGGCGAAACTATTGTGGAAGTAGTGCTTAATGCGTTTTCTAAGCAGAATCCCGGTGCCTCCGTGTGCTTTCCCGTCTGGGTGATTCGTGTTGTAGAAGAAGAAGTCTCGAATTTGGAAATTGTATTTATTTGTAAGATGAGTTTCTGCGAGTAACATTACATCGATATGCTTGTTATTAAGGAATTGAGTTAACTCAAGTTTGCGCTGTGAGACGCCGTTGGCGTTCCACAGTGATATACGAAGTGGAGCCATTGATTACTTTGTCTGGTTTTGAGCAACAAGCAGCTAAATCAAAACGTTTTGGTTTCTCACAAGATCTTGTATAGTTGTCTGCATGAATGACATGAAATACATCATACTTTGTTGAAGATTACATATCATTGCTTCAAATTTGTTCGTAGACTGTTCTGGTTAGTGAGGGGAAACTAATGATCGTGGCTTGGTGGGGGCGGTGCTTTTCAAGCCCATTTTTAGAGCAGCTGCAAAGCTTTCGGGTTTGTCGGTGAACTCATTATAAGCTGAAGGTTTCACGGCTGTAGGGGGGAAGACATCACGCGTAGATTTCATAGGTGTAATGTGTGAGCGAGCAGTGGTCACTCTTTGGTGTGTACGACTTTTCAGTTCCTTGTAGACTGGACAGCCCCTGTAGTTAGCCGTATGGTTGCCTCCACAGTTTCCACTTAGTTTTTCCTCTTAGTTTTTTTTGGGCATTTGTGGGAGTCATGAAGTTCTCCACAAACAACGCATACTGGACGGAGCGTGCAGTAAGTCCTTGTGTGGCCGTATTCCTGACAATTATTACACTGCACCGGCCCATTTCTCTTATGCGGCTCTTCTACGGTTATTCTGCGGTGAAGTAGGAACTGGAAAGTAAAAATTGGATGCACTTCATTTTTTTTCAGAGGCTTGGATTTGGTTTCGGGTTCATGTTCTACCTTGAACAGAGGTTGAGACTTTCTTTCTCTATTCAAAATGTTAGTAACATTTTTAACATTAAAACCTTTTTCCTTTAGTGAGCCTGTAACTTCGGCTGGTGTTACTTCCGGTTCAATACCTTTAAGTACTACTTGCTGGCCTTTACTGCTTTTTAATTGGTACTTGTAGAAGTTTTTATAGTTGTCGTTTAAATACTTCGACAAAATTTTGTAATTTACTTCCGTATTAGACTGAACTTTTGTTTCGTGAATATTTCCTTTTGTTAGTGGAATTATCTGGTCCGATTAGATTTAGTATTGAGCTTACGAGAGCATTAGAACTTTTCTCTCTAATGTAAATCGGCGGCGGTTTGGGTTTTTTATTGTCCCCTACGATTTGTTCAGGGGATATTTTATCGGATTTATCTGCCAAAATAGCAAATCTGTTTGCTTCTATGGGCTTCTCTGATGTGGATTGTTTTGAGGTGCCGCGAGTTATTTTGGCAGAATTACCAAGCCTAGAGATCTGCGGGCTGAGCTTACGTTTTATTTGTATGTACCGATCCAGGCCAGTCTGTACGGCCGAACGTTGTTTAGAGGAGAGCGCGCTGGTGTAAGGTGCTTGCACAGCAGATAGATGGTTTTGCGCGAGCAGTCGATACTATTGTAGTTGTTGTAGAAGTAGCCGTTGCAGTTGTTAGTGACGTCACTTTACTGGTGACCGTGGCTAAGCAGGTTGGCATGAGGGAGGGGTATGAGGTTTTTTCCAACAAGAGCACTGGAGAGCAAGAGCACGAGCTAGCGCCCTGCCTAGCGATGTTGGATTAAGTTCATTACTCGGGCTTGGAGTTATTGATCGCGGTTGGGTAGTTTTTGTTGGGTTAGCGGTCGCGTTGTCTTGGGTTGACACGATTGAGTGGTATGCGTTGTTTCGTTGCAGAGAGAGCCGACGGTCGTCTTGCTGACGTTGGAGCACCGCAGGAGTGTCGAATTCACTCATAGCTCAATGTTTTGGATTTTCTTCTTTTTACTTCTTGTTAGACGCACTAAGCGTCTTTTCGCCCACTGTGTGTTGATGTTTATAGCTTGCACTGCTTTTAATTAAATTACTTGTAAGAAGATAGGAAAAAAATAGAAAAAATAAACACGTCTGCACTCGCCGAAGATCCGATTCTTTCTGAGTATAAAATGAAAGAATTTAGTTTTTCGAATGTGTTTTTTAATACAACTAGGATTAAAAAAAGGCTTTCGCGGTAGGCCACATCTATAAATATACAACTCAATATTGACAACAAACTTACACTAGCCGCCGTATACTGCCCTCTCGCTTCCCAACAGGTGAAGATGAGTTTATGAAGTTTTTCAACTCATTAGGAGACCACTTCATAGCAACAGGATACTACAACGGCAAGCAAACACACTGAGGATCTCATCTCGTGACCCCAAAAAGAAAGCAGCTTTATAATGCAATTCTCAAAGCCAAGAACAAGCTCGACTACGTTTCTCCTGGCACACCAACATACCGCAGACCTAAAGAAACTGCCCGGCTGAAAAGACTTTGCAATTACTAAAAACATCCCTAAAAATCTGATAAGCACCGAATGCCTTTCGGATCTTTCTTCCTGCTTCTACTCCGACATCCAGGAACATTGGAACAACCATTAAAATTGACGTCACAGAAAACCAACTGGGCGAAGTACAGAAAGTTTGTCCACTTCTGGTACAAAACAATCACTATGGAGCTTACCATAGTGAACCCAACTCTGAGCTCACCGATCAAAACAGTGATGCCTATTAGAAATCCCACAGGTGGCTGGGCGCCCAGTGATTCAGACAGAGCCAGGACGTTTGCCAACCACCTCAAAAATGTCTTTCAATCAAACCCTAGTGCGTTTGTTTTGCCGACTTTACCATATGAGCCTCAGCTTCAACAAGAGCCACTTGAATTTCGCCCAAACGAAATCGCTTACATCATCAAACATCAACTGAATCCAAAAAAATCCCCCCGCTGCGACCTCATAACTCCCAAAATTATCACCTTGAGCTCCCATATTGAGCCGTTCGCACTGTCACCCAGCTTTTCAATGCCATCGCAAAACTGGACCATTTTTCAGAATGGTTTTGAGAAAAGCACGGAACAATTGAGCAGGTCAACCGGAAACATCAGAAATTCAGAACGCGTTCGAAAAACGAGAGTACTGCACTGCCATATTTTTAGACGTTTCTCAAACGTTTGATAGAGTCTGGCTGGAAGGTGTAATGTAGAAGATCAAGACAATGCTGCCCTACAACACCCACAAGCCTTTAAAGTCTTACCTTTACGACAGAAACTTTTCTGTGAGGTGAAGCAGTGCTATAACTGACGGTTTTAATACAGGAGCTGGAGTTCCTCAAGGCAACGTGCCAACATTATATGTCCTCTAACTTTATGTACATATACTCTTATATTTCCTCTCCTTTAATGTTAAGATTCGTAACTTATTGTTACTCTCATAATTAAGAGAAGATTCTATAAACAAATTTTCAATTTGAAAAAAAAACAAGAAAGGAAAGCTAATTTCGGGCGGAGCCGAAGTTGATATACCCGTGCAGTTAGATAGCAGCTTATATTATTATATATACAGTGGCGAGCAAAACTGAGTGCATGTTCACAACTCTCACTTTGGCCATCAATAAAAACACAACCGCTTATGCAAATTCAATAATTTTTTTTATATTATTAATCTTAATTAATTTATAACTTATTTTATGAGAAAAAACAAATTTAGCATATATATTCAAAGACTTAGAATAAAAAAACTAAATAAACTCACATAAACTCAATTTTGCACGTTTCAATCAAAACTTAATAACTACATTATTGCTAATATTTAGTCCAGAGCCCTTTATTTACAATGACTTCTGTTACGCGCTTTGGCATACTCTCGACCAAATTTCGAAGGATGTCCTGCGGAATCCGACTCCATTCCACCGCAACACGCTCCCAGAGGTCGCCCATGTTTTTTGGAGCAGAATCGTATTGCCCAAGCCGTCTTTTCACAATTGACCATAGATTTTCAATTGGATTGAGGTCTGGACTTTGTGCAGGCCACTCCATCAATTGAAAGTGCTGTTTTCCAATCCATTCCTTGACTATTTTGGCTGTGTGCTTTGGATCCCCATCTTGTTGGAAAATGATATCCTTCTCGGGGTAGGCACATTTATCAAAATAGTTCGGAAGATTTGTTTGAAGGATTCGAAGGTAGTCCTCTTTTTTCATGATACCTTCGACTAATTGTAGAGGTCCAATATGCCACCAAGTAAAGCATCCCCAAACCATAATGTTTCCACCGCCATGTTTGACGGTTTGCTTTACATGGTGTCTTTGGACTCTATCGCCTGGTCGAATCCAACAATATTGTTTTCCATCACTCTGAAAACGGTTAAATTTTGACTCATCAGACCAGACAACTCGTTTCCAATCATCAATGGTCCAATTTTTATGATCTTTTGCAAATTTTAACCGAGCCTTGACATTTTTGTCGGATAACGCAGGCTTATTTTTTTTAACGATCGACATATATCCGATGTCTTGCAATGCTCTCCTAGCAGTCCATTCGCTGACATTTTTATTTATTGCCAGACAAGCACCCTTTGGGGTTAAATTCTTATTTTTCCGCATTTCGGACATCATTAGTCGAGCATCTGAGTCCTTCAATAATTTTTTCCGGCCTGAGACTTGAGGTTTGGGGGTCAACTTTCGCCTCTTCTGAATGGAGACCACCGCAGATTGGCTAATTCCAAGCCTTTCGGCAATTTGACGAGTGGAATTGCCACTTTCGGTCAAGCTGACAATATTATTTTGAATTTCTCCCGATAATTTTCGCATTTTAAGGATTTTATCACTAATTATTTATATTTATTCACCCTAAAGAACTTTGCTCTGCAAAAACACGCTTTTAACTAATCAATGACCACCGAAAATAGCATTAAAAGAAATATAACGGTAAATCTGGCCGATTTATACTGATAAGAGATGTTAAAATCAAAAACAGTTACAAGACTTAAAACGTGCAAAATTGAGTTTATGTGAGTTTATTTAGTTTTTTTATTCTAAGTCTTTGAATATATATGCTAAATTTGTTTTTTCTCATAAAATAAGTTATAAATTAATTAAGATTAATAATATAAAAAAAATTATTGAATTTGCATAAGCGGTTGTGTTTTTATTGATGGCCAAAGTGAGAGTTGTGAACATGCACTCAGTTTTGCTCGCCACTGTATATATCGAACCGTATATGAATGTTTCACCATCTATAGGATATAGTCGGTCGATCCTCATGAAATTTAGCAGATCGGATTCTATTGCCCAAAATGGAATCCGTAGAAATTCCCATATTTCTAACTTAAAAAACATCTAAGTAATGCCCATTCCGAACGTTCTATGACAGCTATAGGATACTGTCGGCCGATCCTTATGAAATTTGGTATATATGACACTTTGGCAAAATATAACATGTGTAGGAAGTCCCTACCCTCTTACTTTAAAAACATCAAAGATATGGCATTTCCGATCAATCAGTTATGGCAATCCTAAAAAAAATTGGAGATGGCTGCTACTATCGTATGAGCAACATTTGTTCTACAACTTTTTGAAATACCTTAAGCTTACATTAAAAAATTAAGAATACGTTGTTAGTAAAAAAATTCATAACTTCATAATTAAGAAAGATATTAAAACACCGTTGAAAAGGTTTTTTAAATTTCTATTTCAGTTTCTAAAGACCAAACGAGTAGACCAAAAAAACTCTGAAAAAACAATTTTTTTTAAGAAATTTTTCCAAATTGGTCAAAATATTTTATGTACAAAATTCATAAGGATTAGCCGACTATATCCTATAGCTGTCACATAACTGAACAATCTTAAATGGAACAACCTTTCTATTTTTAAAGATGCTCATGGCTGTTTCCGGAAATTCGGAGGATCGGAAAACTATATACGATCCGATATATAGAATAATAATAAAGGCTGTTGCTAAACTGCAAGGGTATATGTTCGCGCGGTTCGCTCTGCATACGTACAGCCCACCTCCCGTCCAACCGATCGAGGGACACGTAACGTACGGAATCGCGGGAATAGATCCGAGATAGTTTACGAGAAGAGTAGGAGTAAGATATCACGAGGAAAAGTGTTGCACAGATAAGGCGTAATATAAGGGATTTAAGATTGTCAGTGGAGCAAAGTGACAAGATGTGGTAGAGACCATTGTAGTTCGAACACAATACCTTGAACGGATCATGTTGGGCATATGTCGAACTATAATGGCTGAGGAGTAGAGGACGAAAGTTTCTGGTCTTTCTACTAGGAATGTTAAAATTTAAGCGTGTTAGTTTCTACATTTCCATAAATGAGATTATATAGAAACATGACACCCAACATCGTTCTATGGTTTGTAGATAATGTTAAGTTGATTAGTAAAAGTCTACTACGATAAGAGGGGAGGGGAAGCCCAATTAAGTCCCCTAAGAGCGAAAGTCAGGAAGTTTTTTTTGTACAGATTCTATGTGATCTCGGTGTACTCAGTATTAAGGACTCAAGACACCCATAGCTTTATAAACCATGGTAGATATATGGTCGGTAAATTTAAGTTTCAAATCTAATAGGATACCCAGATAGTTAAACTGAGTTAATCGTTCTAAGGCCATAGAGAAAGTCTGGTAAGGACTAGATCGATAAAATGACATGGGTTTACATTTCGATCTATTAAGCTTTAGCTTATATGCTAAACACCAATTTCGAAATATATCCAAATCGGATTGATATAATGACGTATTGAGTGTAAATGACGTCTATTTGTAAGCCATTCCGGAACACATCCGTGATAAAATATGTTAGCTCCAATAAGTTGGTAGTGGTGGAGCGGCGCTTCATTATTAAACTACATTGATATTGCAAATGTGGAGTGATAAGTTTTTCAAATTGCTGATAATTTAGAGATGCCTCTATAATTTTCAGCGTCGGATTTTTCCCCTTTTTTATGCAGCGGAATAATGAAAGATTCCTTTCACATAAGGGGAAAGATCCAACACATGTTTGGGCTTAGTGTTTACAAAGTTATAAAACTACTTCGGATCCTGAGTAAACTGAATCCGGCAGTGGCGAACTCCTATAACATTCTGCGTTATACCACTAACCATACAACATATAGACTTCTCATTTCATACAACGAAAATGGACGCAAAAATTTCTTGCGACAGGCCCCCGGAGGCCCCAGAGAGAATCTTACTCTCATTCTTACGCTCATTTTTACGCTCATAATCTCATTTAACTTTTTTGGTTGTTCAGTCGCAGAGAGGCGCATCATCAAGAAGGTTCTTCTGCGGTTAAACCGATCTTTATATGTATGCGTGCTCACACATTCACACACACGGTTTCATGTGTGCGTTGGATTTCGTTTTGAAACCAGCTAAAATTTTTGATTTTTGTAACTTTACAGGCATGCTACCCTAAGAAAATTGGGATAAACATTATACGCTAATGATGAAAAAAATATGTTTTACATATTAATATTTCAACCTATATTTTATATTTGTTATGGAATGCGATTAAGTGGTAGCTGTAAAATGTTTTTCACATATATATATGCATATGTCAACGAATGCATTAAAATTTATATATTAAGGTAGAAACAGGGTATATTTCAGTCGATTGCTTTTAAGTTGTTGTAGTTCTGCCAGCGGATGGTGTTCCATACCCTTCTGATAGATGATTTTTGTGGAGTGAGAATAAACAAAAACAGCTGATTTTTTGTTTCCGTGGGCATCAGTAGGGTATGCAAGAACCATGAAAATAACAACAGTGAAATTTGGGTTTTAAATAAAAGCGACTGAAAGATACCCTGTCTAAGTACAATGATTTTTAATTGTTCGTAAATATATAAATACGTAATTTCGTAAATATATATGTGAAGCATTTTACTGCTGCCATCTAATCGTATTCCTAAATATGTATAAAAAGTATGATATATAAAAATATATAATATAAAATATAATAAAATTTTTTCACACTCCCAACTCCCATTTTCTTAGGGTAGCATGCCTGTAAAGTTACAAAAATCAAAAATTTTAGCTGGTTTCAAAACGAAATCCAACGCACACATGAAACCGTGTGTGTGAATGTGTGAGCACGCATACATATAAAGATCGGTTTAACCGCAGAAGAACCTTCTTGATGATGCGCCTCTCTGCGACTGAACAACCAAAAAAGTTAAATGAGATTATGAGCGTAAAAATGAGCGTAAGAATGAGAGTAAGATTCTCTCTGGGGCCTCCGGGGGCCTGTCGCAAGAAATTTTTGCGTCCATTTTCGTTGTATGAAATGAGAAGTCTATATGTTGTATGGTTAGTGGTTATACACGGCGAAATTGGACCGAGCTTCTAAGTATCTTGAATAACTAACTGTACAGCCAGAAAATTTATATTTATTTAAAAGTCTACTCATAACGTTCTTTAAATTTAATAGGTGCCCTGTACACCAAGGCGGATTAGTTGAAGCGGACGAATATTTCCACGCAAGCGTCGAAAAATATATTCAAGGTGTTATCACATAAGTTCTGAGACATTAAAGTCACCCAAATCTATCAGCTGGTCACCATCAGACAGACGATCAAAAACGAAACGAATAGAGGATAAATGTTGCCAGTATGTGGGCGGTTCGGACGAAGGTGGCATGTAAGAATGGGTAACATACAAAAATTGATCACAAAGTGATTTTAATGCAAAGAAATTCAATGTCACCAAACTCTTGCGATTTTACCTTTTCAGAAGCGAGTTTGGAGTCTACAGAGATTAAAACTCCTCGTCCCCTTCGCAGAGTTCTGTCACATCTAAAAGTTGTGCACCTACTAGGAAAAACTTCGGAGCTTAAGACCTCCGGCTTTTACCAATTTTCTTTAAATACAATATTGTGAGATGCTAAGAAAGAACTATCATAATACAGTTAGTGGAAGTTTGGGAAGTTTACTACGTAACCCCACTCCCCCCTAAGACATAAGTTTTTTGAAACTGAGGAAGATGAGGTGGAAGGTTGGTCAGTGGCCGTAAAATGTGGGAGTTTTACACCCACAAGTTTGGTCATTTTTTTTTCACCTTACTTGGCTGATGTTCTTGGACGAAAATATTCTCTGGCCAAAAGCTGGCGGAACAAATCGTCTTGAACATCTGCAAGGGCACACGGGTTTTGAAAGATGACGTGTGCCTGGTGTATGAATATTTAAATTTTGTAATGTCCACCACCTTTATGTCGACTTTTGTTTTGGCTTTGTTGTAAGTCGAGATATCAATCTCAAAAGTATCAGGGGCAAGCCGGGAAACAAAAATATGTTTCGATGGTGGGATCACCTGCAAGGGTTTTGGTGCCGCCGCAACTAGTACAGCGGCATCAGTACGTACCGGGGGTCCGGACGGTTGATTGCCCTGTTTGGTGACTGTAACAGGGGTTTGAATTATTGGGTCTGGGATCACTTGAAGCGATGCCACAGAGGACATATCGGACAATTGCTCATTAATCCTGAGATATTCGGAAGCCGAATTTTTCTCAGGTCCGGCCATTGGGGTGGCCAGAGATATAAGCGGCTGCATAGTGGTCGGCTAAGCAGGCTGAAGATTATTCGCCGCAAGCGCATCACTAAAAGAGGATTTTTTACGCTTTGGAGACTCGTTTAGTAGTTGAAGACTACTAAACTGTGTATCGAGCGCACAGAGTTGGTCATTGATTTTACGAAAACCGCTAATCAACTCCTTGAATCCACTTTTAGTCTGCCGCATGAACGATCTCATTTCGTCCTGAACAGCACGACAACAGTCACAGCAAAAGTAGAGACAAGACCTACGGGAAATAGCATCCGAAACTAAGGCCGCGAACCCGGCACATTTAGCGTGAAAACGTTTTCACAAAGCCAGCAGTGAATGGTAGGCCGGGAAGAGGAGTTTGTCTTATTACAAGACTTCAGCGCACAGACAAGTTAAAATTCCATAATTAGTTATTAAAGATTATTAAAAATAAAATAATTAATTTATTAATATTATTTGTTTATATTATTGAGGAACCTTAGACCACTGTACCAGGGAAACGAAAAGGGGAGATTAAAGAGAGCGGTTAGTGTGAGTTAGTAAAATGCAAAGAATAGAAATAAGAATCTCTATTGACCGAGAATAGCAGCAACACCTTAAAAGATGAAGATGCAGAGCAGGGCTATGTTTGTAAGGAAAATTAATCAAATTATTATTGTACCTCCAAATATATCACTGAACACAAAAAGCGATACGGATCTAAAACATTCAAAAAATTTTTTGCGCACAGTGCGCACAAAAAAACAAGTATGTATGTCTTGTTTCTTACAGATTTCATACATAGTTTCATACAGATTCTTAACTATAACAAAAGTGGGCGGGTTTCATACAGATTCTTAACTATAACTTTGGTGACAGAAAGTTTAATATTGATAATGAAATAATAAAAATTATTTTATTAACCGGCAAACCTATTTTAATAATACAAAGCGCAACACTTTTCGTGCGAAAAATTTTTTACTATTAATAATATTCCACTTATGATTTAATAGTTGTCTTGTGCTGAAAATTTTTTGTATTGTAATTTAAGTCATATTTATAGGTGCATCTTGAAATAATATACTAATTTATTATTTACAGAAATCAAGTTATGTATCAACATTACAATAAAAATAACAAGTTTTTAAAAACTCCTGTAAATTTTGTTTGGTTTCTTTGTATTAGATAGTTTGGTATTTTTTATCATACATATAAAAATATGTATGATAAGGAAGTGAAGTTTTTCTCTCTTCTGGGCAACACTTTTCGTGCGAATATATTACGTACGATTATATGTCACGAGTTATATGTATGTCAGCTAAAGAATATAGTGAAGCTCCTTTAAATCCATGTACATTATTGTATTGTAGCAGTATGCTAAGTCACACTCATGTACATATATCATATCATATCATTGTATTCAGTAGTTCCTAGTATTTAACTGTTAGTTCTTAAGTATGTATAAGCAGTTTGTGAAGTAAGGAGGAATGAGCTAAAACCGAAAATAAAAGAGGCAGTCTTGTGTTAGCTCTGGAACTGTGCGGGTGTTTTCTCTGCTACAGCGTCAGAAGTGGTTGTGAGACCTTCGTGCCATTTGAAAAAAAAAAGAAATAAAATAAAATAATAACAATAAGTTTGTGAAATAGTCAAATTGATTCATTATGGACACAATAAACATAAACGATTACACAGCAATTGAACTACGCGAGTGGTGTAAATGTTTGCTTTTGCCGTCTCACGGCAATAAAAATGAACTTGCAGCCCGTTTAAACAAATTAAGTGCTGATCATCGTGGAGAGTGTCCGAAGACAAAACATATTGATTTGATTGAAAATCCAAAAATTTTATGTGACATTCCACAAAATTCTAATGAACACGAAATCGAAAAGCAACAAGACAATTTAAGTGAAGACAAACCCGAAAAGCAAAAACAAAGTTCAAAAGAAGCAGCAGAAATGTTACAGGGCACAGACGAAATGCAAAACCAAAAACAGTTAGGCGACACAAATGATGAGACAAAAGATCAGCTACAGAAACACAACACAAATGAAGAGACAAAAGATCGGCAACTAACACGCAATACAAATGAAGAAGCAATGGATCAGAATGAGACACAAAAGACAAAGGAAACGGTAGAAAATGAACAGAAAAAATTATTGGGTGCAGAAGAAGCATCGAATGAAGACCAACAAAACGAAAACGGTGGCGCCACTAAGGAGGGCAAATACTGCGAATTAACGAATGAACGTCAGCAAATAGCAAGCGAAACTGTTGCGATGGGAAGACAACTAAACGAAATAAGAGAAGCCGAAATAATACGCAGAGAGTTGGAACTCTTACGCTTGGAGAAGGAAATACTTCAAAAAGAGAACAATTTTTTGAAGGCAAATGAGAGAGCGTCATCTAAACAAGAACAAATGGGGGATGAAATCCCATTCCAAAGCTTAAGAGAATTGTTACCGGATTATGATGGCGAAACGAGTGTCAATGCTTGGCGTAAACACATAAATTTCTTGAGAGAATCATATCGCCTCTCAGAAAATAAGTTGCGTGTTTTGATCTTCAGCAAGCTAAAAGGAAAAGCACAAAATTGGTTACATTCGAAGCCAGAAATGGTCAGTGAATCAATTGATGGTTTACTTTCCGCCATGGATAATGCATTTGTATTTGAGGAGAGCACAATCATCCTACGTCAGAAGTTTGAGACCCGTATATGGAAAAGTGGTGAATCGTTTTCAATGTACTTCAACAGCAAGGTGGAATTGGCTAAGAGTATCCTGTTAACAGAAAGAGAATTTATTCAATATGTAATCTATGGGATACCAGATCGTCAAATTCGCACAACAGACAATATGATGCGTTTTAAAACAAAGGAGGATTTGCTATCATCATTATTGCTTGCCGAGTTACCACCAGTTCGTCCAGCGGGATCATTGAATGTTAACTCAAAGCCAAATGAGGAGGCCAAGGGAAATCTGAACGAGAAGCAGAAACTTCGTTGTTACAACTGCAACTGTATGGGTCATATGGCAGCAAACTGCCGAAAGCCGAAACGAGAAGAGGGTGCTTGCTATGGCTGCGGTAAGATGGATCATAAGGTTGCAGATTGTACCGAAAACAAGAAAAAGAAGGATCCAACTAATCGTTATGGAAGTTCTGATTATGTAAGTTACTTTAATGTTGAAATCGAGGGTAGCTCTAATTCCCCTTTTTTCATAGAGTCAAATGACTTTTTAACAACAAATGACTTTTTAATAAGACTGACAGGACTTCCAGAATCTATGAGACTAGATTCTGGAAGTCCTGTCAGTCTTATTATAAAGTCATTTGTTCCGGCTGATGCCAAAATGAAATCTGCGTCAGAAGCCGTGTATTTTGGTTTAAATAACAGTAAATTAATTACAAATGGAAGAATTTTTGCGTTAATTAAAATTTTCAATAAAGTAACACGACTTGAAATGTTGGTTGTTCCTAATGAATCCATGAGAAATTCTATTTTATTGGGCAGAGATTTTCTAAACTTAAGTGGAGCCAAATTGATATGGAAGAAAAGTGACGAAAGCGATGAGATAGATAATCCTGTGGAAAATATTGATAATGAACTGCAGGAAAAAGAATTTGCTATGTGTACCGATGATTTTGAAAAGAAAATTTTTACAATTGAATACGAAACAAATGATATTGATATAAACATTGGAGAAAATTTATCGAATATAGAAAAAACTCAATTCAATGACTTGTTTGAGAAATATTATACCACCCCTGTACGACCAAATGAGCCAGAAACAAAATGCGAAATGAAAATAATTACAAATGAACTCAAACCTTTCAGTTGTAATCCAAGACGTTTGTCTTATGCTGAGAAAAAAGAATTACAGAAGATTTTAGATGAATTTGTTGAAAAGGGATACATCAGACCCAGTGATTCTGAATTCGTGTCACCGATAGTTCTGGTAAAAAAAGCGTCAGGCGAACTTAGAATGTGCATCGATTTTAGGAAATTGAATAAAATGACAGCAAAGGATAGTTACCCCATACCGCTTATTGATGACTTGTTAGACCAATTGTCAGGGAAAAAATGGTTTACCAAACTAGATTTGAAAAACGGGTTTTACCATGTTTTTATGCATGAAGATTCGATACGATACACATCTTTTACGACACCTTTAGGGCAATTCGAATATTTAAGAATGCCATTTGGGCTTAGAAATGCACCTTCAACATTCCAAAGGTTTGTCAACAAAATTTTCAATGATTTAATTAAAGAAGGAAAGGTGATTGTATACTTAGACGACATAATGATCGCGACCGAAGATTTAGAAACACATTTTGAGATTTTAAAAGAAGTTTTTAAAAGGCTGGTTAGGAATAAACTTGAGCTCAGACTCAGTAAATGTGAATTTTTACAAATGAAAGTGAAATATTTAGGTTATACGATTATAGGGAGTGGAATTAAAGCTGATGAGAAAGGTATAGAAGCTGTTAGAAAATTTCCAGTCCCAACCAAAGTCAGCGAAGTACAGAGTTTTCTGGGACTTTGTTCATATTTTAGAAGGTTCATACAAAACTTCTCCACAATTGCAAAGCCTTTGTATGACATAACAAGGAAAAATAAAGAATTTCAATTCGGAAAAGTAGAGTTAGACACTTTTGAAACTTTGAAAGAAAAATTAATTGATTCCCCCATTCTTGCATTATACAGTCCAAACGATGAGACGGAACTACACTGTGATGCAAGCTCAATGGGCTTTGGGGCTATACTTATGCAAAGAAAAAGTGATAAGAAGTTTCACCCAGTCCTATACTTTTCAAAACGAACGTCTGATACTGAATCGCGATATCATAGCTTCGAATTGGAGACGTTAGCTATAATATATGCGTTAAAACGTTTTAGGGTATATTTATATGGGATAAGTTTTAAGATTGTCACGGATTGCAATTCACTCACATTGACATTAAGTAAAAAGGAAATAAACCCGAGAATTGCTAGGTGGGCATTGGAATTAGAAAATTATGATTACAAGCTGGAACATAGATCAGGCTTGAGAATGCAACATGTAGATGCATTGAGCAGATGTACGAACGTAATGGTGATAGATACAAACTCATTCGAGGAAAATCTCATAATATGTCAAAGTAAAGATGATCGTATAGTAGAGATAAAAGCAATGTTAGAAAAGATCGAACACAAGTTCTATGAGATGCGAAATGGAATTGTCTATAGGAAAAACAATAATGATAGTATTTTATTTTATGTACCCAAAGATATGGAAACGCACGTGTTGTACAAATATCATAATGAGCTTGGACATATGGGTACAGACAAAGTAGTGAATGTTATTATGAAATCATATTGGTTTCCAAAGTTAAGAGAAAAAGTAGGGCAGCATATACAGAATTGTTTAGAGTGTATAGCATTTTCTTCAAAGCAAGGCAAATCGGAAGGATACTTGCATAATATTCCAAAAGCTGATAAGCCATTTGAGATGATCCATATCGACCATTTCGGTCCAGTTACTACAAAAGACGGTAAGGTTCGACATGTTTTGGTAATTGTTGATGGTTGCACAAAGTTCGTTAGGTTATATTCAGCAAGAACGACTAAGTCAAAGGAAGCGATAACAGCATTGGAAGATTATTGAAGATCGTACAGCAGACCCAAGTATATGGTGTCTGATCGTGGCTCGTGCTTTACATCCTCTGAATTTTCCGATTATTTAGAAACTTGCAAAATAAGTCATATTAAGATCGCCACCGGTTCACCCCAGGCAAATGGGCAAGTAGAAAGAATCAATCGGAGTCTAGGTCCTATGTTGGCAAAACTATTGAGTTCAAATAATAAACACAGTTTTGACAAAGTTTTAGAAATGATAGAGTTTACATTAAATAATACTGTACATAGAAGCATAGGCCAACACCCCAGTATTATGTTATTTGGAACAGAACAAAAAGGCGCTCTAATTGATAGTCTTAAAGAAACCTTACAAGGACACTGCGAAAACGAAAGAATTGAAATTATAAGAGAAGAAGCGAGAAAAAGGGAAAAACAATTACAGAGCTATAACGAAAGAACAAAAAATGAAAAGAGGAAAAAATCGATTGTATACAAATTAGGAGATTACGTAGTTGTAAAAAACTTTGACTCTCACACAGGTATTTCAAAAAAACTGGTCCCAAGGTTTAGAGGTCCGTTTAAAGTAATAAAAGTATTAGGCAACGATCGCTATATTGTCGAGGACGTAGACGGATTTCAACAATCTAGGGTCCCATATTCAGGAGTTTGGGCTTCGGCCAATATGAAACCATGGCTCGGTTGGTTGGAAAATGAAAGGGATGATCAAGACAATGATGAATTCGAGTTAGATGAAAAAGAAGAGGAGCGAACAAATGAAACGTCAAATGAAAATGGAAAAGAACAGTCAAATGAAATGTTAAAAGAAAATGAAAAAGTAAACGAACAATTAAACAGAATGTCAAAAGAAAACATAGAAATAAGCTTAAAAAATAAACCCACTGTAAGGATAAAAAGAAATGAAATTATAACGACCAATGAATCAAATAAAAACATGAATGTAAATAATAATAAAAGTATTGATATCACAACAAAAAATGTAACAAATAGAGTGAGTCGAACTTATAATACTAGAAGTAAGTCTAAGAAAAGTTGATTTGTATTTAAAAAGAATCAGGAGATCCTTGACGGTCAGAATGGCCGAATTGTAGCAGTATGCTAAGTCACACTCATGTACATATATCATATCATATCATTGTATTCAGTAGTTCCTAGTATTTAACTGTTAGTTCTTAAGTATGTATAAGCAGTTTGTGAAGTAAGGAGGAATGAGCTAAAACCGAAAATAAAAGAGGCAGTCTTGTGTTAGCTCTGGAACTGTGCGGGTGTTTTCTCTGCTACAGTATGTACCACTATTTATCCAATATCTACCTTCAATTATATTGATTTCTTCAGAGTGCATTGAATACTTATATTTAAATAACACGGTGCGACAGTGAAAAAACTCTTGTGAAACGAGATAGTGTAGGTTGTTAATCTGGTCGAAGAGAACTCAAAAATATTTTTTTTATATTTTTGGAACCCTCCAATTTTTGTAAGTTGTGCCGAAAAACTGGCATCAAAATCCGAAAAACACGAATAAAAGTCAAAAACTTCAGTTTCAGGTTTAAAAATTTTGTCCTTTTTGTTCAACAAAATCGAAAATATATTTTTTTTTTCAAAAGCTACAACATTTAACTATTGAAAAACAGCAAAAATTTTGAAATCGTTTGAAAAAAACGCGTTCAAAAATTTTTAAGCGCAAAAAAGTCCCGAAAAACGGTTTTTTTTAAATAAATAAAAATTGGAGGGTTCCAAAAATATAAAAAAAATATTTTTGAGTTCTCTTCGACCAGATTAACAACCTACACTATCTCGTTTCCCAAGTGTATTTCGTTTTTTTTTTTTGTCGCACAGTGTAATTATATATTTATACGATAGACACCACTGGCTCTTCAATCTCATTTAATAAAATCTCTGCGGAAAATTTTTAAAATTATTCGAGAATCGCCTGTTTACACTTACTACTTCTATTTTGTATCCAGATACCCTCTTTATAATGCTTCTAAGTCTCACTACGTAGCCGTCAGTGATATAGAACAAGACCCTATCTTTCGTACCAATGCATTGGTATTGCAATGCGGGGAACCTATTTCTAATTCCGGGGAAAAATCTTCTGCTAAAACTTAACGTTTGCTCTGCAGAACCTGCAATTACATTTTTTTAATTTAAACCGGCATAAAATATATATTTTTGTTTAATCTATTGTGAAAAAGTGTGAGTTAGTAAAATGGAGGCGAAATCTTGGATAAATCGTCGATACCACGCCGCGATCTCTAAGTGGCTTCGTAATTCACGGACGTTGGTCGGGGGTTGTTGCTCCTTTATTGCAACTAGTTTGTCCAGGTCCGTTATAATCCAGGCGGCGCAGATCAGGCGGCTCAGGTATACTGGGATGCTCGCCGAATGAAAAGTTGGTACTCAAGTGGTAGGTTCTCGTAGATCCGCTCGAGCTCCTGCGTAATCTCCTACTGAGTAATCGGCCTGTTGCATCATAAGCCGTAGTTCTGCTAAAAATACCTTGAAGGGCTCTCCAGTCCACTGAAACTGGGCTCCTTGAATCCTCGCCGAATGAAAAGTTGGTACTCAAGTGGTAGGTTCTCGTAGATCCGCTCGAGCTCCTGCGTAATCTCCTACTGAGTAATCGGCCTGTTGCATCATAAGCCGTAGTTCTGCTAAAAATACCTTGAAGGGCTCTCCAGTCCACTGAAACTGGGCTCCTTGAATCCTTGAGACCCTGGTAATATTGTGGGGAATGGGAAAATTTCAAGAATTCCTTCCAAAAATTCTTCCAGTGCACGGAACTCATTTGATACGCGCTGTACCAGTTCTTGGCCCGGCTAGATAGGAGACCTGAGATGGCTCGATGGAGATGGCTCCCCATCCCCGAAGAACTGCTGCTGAGATTGGGCTGCGGGGCTTCTGTTGTCGTGATACCGAGCGGACTGTGGACAAATCGTGCGTCGGGCTGTGTGCTCGCGTTTCTGGCGTGGGGACGGCCAGCCATGTGTTTCACGTTCCTGGCTTGGGCGACGTGGGTCGGAAAGCCATCGCCTTAGGTCCGGGAAGCTGGCCTCCAGTTCTGCAAAACGTTCACGCATGGCCGGACCGTGGGTGTTTCCTCCTATGAATGTGGTTAGGCGTGAGCGTTGTTCCTCGACCGGTGCAATGGTATCCAGTCCGAATTATTTGAGGAGGCCTTGGAGTTTATTCTTGCGGCGGTAACTTATGCAACGAGTTACCTGAGAGCTGAGAGGGTCGTACTTCTGTCTGCCCTCCGGCGCTGTACTAGTTGAGGTTGTGGACATTTCTTTGCCCGCTACCAGTGGGCTTCTCCGGGAAACGTGGATATTTTAGGTCCGCTGCGTTGTGGGCTCCGTTGGCCTACTGCGTAGTCTGGCTTCGTCGTTGGCTCCTTAGGCCTGACGCTTCGTCTTGCTGCGTCGTTGGCTCCGTTATTGGCTGCATCGTTTGCTTCGTCGTTTGGCTTTTGAACCCAACTGTACACAACTCCGGCTGCGCTCTCCACATGGCCCCTGCGCCGTGGGCTTAGGCGCAGCTAGAAATATTGCTGTGCCCAAAAAATGTTCGTCTTCTAATTTCTTAATTTTTGGTTCCTATGCAATGGCGCCGTTGATGACCTTATTCAGGCGGGGCCAGCTTTTGGGCTTAGTGGGCGTGGATTGGAGTCGACTTGTCAGCGGTGTCCGTTTCCTCTACTGCTTAGCTCTCTCTCTCTGCTTTTTTTCTTCGAAATCTCCCTTTTGTCGATTCATGGGTCTTTAAGCTATGCTATGTTTCATAGAAAACGACGCTCTTTTGATGGCAGAAATTATTTTTATTAGAGTCCCTGCTCGGGTGCCAATCTGTAGGCCTTCTTATGAATGGGGTGATGTCTCAGTTCGGCCATGGTCCGCCACAGCTAAATTTATAAGATTTGCGCGACTGATATGGACGGTGGGAGTTTTCCGGTCGAACACTTAGGGTTTTCAAAAGACAGTCCGTGTTGATTGGGTTGGAGAGCAGTGTCGGTCTTATCGGCCGGGCTCAGCTAGCCTTAGTCTTGCGCAGAGAATATCCTCGCCATGCTCGTGTCGTCGAAAGTTCCTAGTTTTAGCCGAGTAGAAGGGCGAATGGGTTCACGGATCCCCTTGCTGCCAGTTTGCACCCCGTAGAACTTGGACTCCAAAATAAGGGATCCGCTCGGACAAGAAACTGTCTCGGACTGTCCTCCGCAGAAATGGCCTCGAAAACGCAACTACGAACCTTTACCGAGTCGTCTCGTGTGGTCAGTGCTCTGTCCCTTTTGCGCAGATATAGCCTCGAAAACGCAAAGGGTGGAGAGGTCTAGACCGACACGAGGCTGCTGCAGGTACAGGCATGAAACTCCCCAATAAATGTATTACGCACTCGAGTTTTCCTTCTATATTCTTTTATTTCACTGATTTCCTAAAGCTACCTTTTATCCTTGTTATTTCCCTACTCTCTCATGCTTCTTACTGTTAGTAGGGCGCCTACCTGGTCTTAGGTTTCCTCTGTCGCCCAAAAAAGAGACCAAACTGTTCGGGTGTTCGTAAGCTTCAGTTTTTCGCGCTCATCCTTTGGGCTGCTTACCTGTATCTATTGATAATGCCTCCTCGAACTGTTTGGAATGAGATTCTGATTTTAGCCTTTTACTTATGATAACGGTTTTCCATACTCACATGTTTTTCCATCTCAGATCATTTTCTGCACAGACACCTACAAACTGACCTTGGTGAACTGCTCAAAATATAAGCTTATATCCTTACATCGCTTCGTACCCCATGTCGTACTATCTTGGAGTCCAATTTTATCATAAGTTTCCTGTTGAGCTATCAGCGTTTTGATAGCGGCCGAATTAATAGACCAGGTTCAATTTTACAAATCAATTTATTATGGGTCAATTTAACCCCAAAACAAATTCCGCGACCGGTCCAAAACAATGCCGAATTACAAGTGCTAAAACCTAAGAGCTTGCGCAGAAGCTCCACCAAAGCTCCCAAACTGCATGCGCTACAAAAGAACAACAAAGCGCATGCGAATCTGGGAGAAACAAAGAATATGGAGCAGCTGATAACGGGCAATTAGTGGACCGCTGCGGCTGGTTACACTGAGAGAATAGAAATAGAAATAATTATGATTTTTGATGCTGGCACAAGTCCCAACATTTCCATTTAACGAAAACATTTCTGAGACCGTGAATAAAGCCAGAGGAATGTTAGCCTTCATTGAACAATGGTCTAAATAGTTAGTTTATTCGAAATCTTTTTTTGGATGAATTGCACATTACAGTACCAAAAAGGATAACCAGGTCGTTTCGACCCCAGGGGCTACCAATCCGCAAATCTAATTACGATGAACATGATCCGTTGTTTATGTAAAAGACTCCTATTATTAGAAATATGACAAAGTTTCAAGTCGTTAGTCGGCAGATGCACGGACAGACAAGCATGCCCATCTCGAGTCAGGAGATGATCCTGATCCAGAATATATATTTGGGGTCGGAGATGTCACTTTCACTTTAGACCAAAATTATAATACCCTCTGTAAGGGTATAAAAAGGTTTCAGTTATTTCTTGTTATTCAAATTCTTTCCAAGTTGTGTAACTTTCAATCGTTTAGTTATATAGCAAATTATATGTTTTAATTCCCGATTTAAAATAAAAAATAAAAATTAGGATTTTTATTTTATAATTTTTATTATTAAATTCAAGAATGAGTTATAAAGATATCCTATTGGATTGATCGTTGATTATAAACTGATTTTACAAATTCAATTTTCTTATAACTATAGCTTTTATCGGTGACAGCGACGCTGGCAGCATAGATGGACTTTGGTTGAATAGTTTTGATTGGTCAGAGCTTTATGCTGACATGTAGGTTCCCAGGATGGGCACTTGTTTATGAATTTGGAGCAAAAGGGGTTTGATGTTTACGTCTACTGTCGTCGATAAAGGCGTGTGAATGGTTTATGTCTATGTGTATGTCTGGATGCCAATGATAATGCTATGGGAAAGGGTTTGTCTAGCCTATTTGAATTATTCCCACAGTAGGCTCTGGAATGTTGTTTATATACGATTTGATAGGTATGGCAGGGTATACTGGTTTTATGGGGGATTCGTCATCTAGGGTATTTGCAGATACATTAAGTGTATCTGTGGATACACTACTAGCAGTGTTTCTCCTACGGCATCTGACAACGCAGAAGTTACAGAATCAATAGTTTAAGCCAGAGTGTTGCATCTCTGTTTAGGTATCCGGTAACTTTCTATCATAAAAACACAACTCAGTTCCGACTTTTATACTGCGTGCAAGGATGTGTGCAAAGTTTGAAGTCGATAGCTTTAAAACCAAGAGAATAGTTTTCGTAGAAGCAGACAGACGGACATGTTTATATCGACTCGGGTTATTCTGTTCAAGAATGTATATATTTTATATAGTCAGAGATGTCTCCTTTACCTACTGCACACAATAATACCCTCTGTATGGGAATAAAAAAAAACGCTTAATATAAATGGTAACGCCCTTAAAATGAGGGTTTTCTCATGGAGGAAACTTCGCGTCATACCGAACGGTCGTGGTACTTTTTGTGTGCTTGCGTTTTTTATTTTGTTCTTGCAATTTTATTTAAGCACTAATTTTGTGATTTAATTTATCAGCATTAATTTTATGATTTAATATTAGAATTATACCCTGTAACGAATTGTTTTGCCTTGTTTATGCTCGCAACAAATGCCGCGGCTAGCTCACCGAGGCCGTGGATCGTTCCAGCGAATTTATACATCCAAAAATTCTGAAACGAAGGAGCTGCGGTGGGTTTATCAGCAGTTTAAATTTATGTTTGTTTCTCCCCCATTCGCATGCGCTTTATTTGTAGCGCATGCGCTTTTGGGAGCTTTTTTGTAGAGCGGCTGCGGTCAGTGTTAAATTGAACCCCAAAATACAAAATTAAAAATCTTAATTGAAACTCGTCTACTTATTCGGCCGCTATTAAAACCTATTTCACATTTTGGTGACCCAGACGTGATTTCATCCCGGCACCTAGTGCCAAGACCTACTACCCGATGTTCACACTTAGTAATGTGATCTAATCAATGTTCATCAGCATGTCGCAATACACGAAATGCGAATACAGAGAAGATCGGTTCGTTACTCAGTGTTAAGGTACGGCACTTAAAACCAACGCACTTCGAGTGCTCCTGTGTAAAACGGACAACAAGTAGGACTCTCTTAAAACAAACCTACTTCGAGTAAAACCGACCACTAGTAGGACTCTCTAAAAACTATCTACTTCGAGTGGCTCCTGTATAAACGGACCCCAAGTAGAACTTGCGTTATCGATCCTACTTCGAGTGGCTCCTGTGTAAAACGAACCACAAGTAGACCTTCGGCATCAAATCTACTTCGAGTGTAGCTCTCGTGAAACGGACCTTAAGTAGAACCCGCGTTACCCAACCTACTTCGAGTGTTGCTTTCGTGAAACGGACCACAAGTAGGAACCGCGTTATCCAACCTACTTCGAGTGTTGCTTTCGTAAAACGGACCACAAGTAGGATCGGCCGATACGGAATCAGCCGAAGCCCCGTACCATCTGTACTTGAGGACAACCAACTGCAAGTATCTCAAATCAACTCCAGCCTGATCACAGCAAGCGCCTGGTCAACCCGATCAGTCCCTTGCAGAATCTAGGTACATTTAGTCAGAACTTTTATACGTTCTTTGACAACGACTCCGGGACCTACCATTTTGCCCGCGAGTTCAAATTTGACGTAGTAGCCGCACAACGCTCTAAGGAAGAACATTTAATGACTCCGATGTGATCCTTTTATATAAGATCACAACCTGAACACAAGCCACAACGCAATTTAACTCATCGAAAAAAAAAACAAAACAGATACATCGCAACCATGGGATCAGAATCAGACCCCCTAATTAAAATGCACATTGATGAGCAAATTGAAAGCAACATAGCTATCCAAAAGCTAATAAGAAACTTCACTAAGGACTCCGCAGAGCGAAAACTGAAGGAAGGATACTTCGAGGAGAGACTCAAATAGCTCACTCACTCATGGACCCAGTTGAAAACAAAATGATGCCAAGCTCCATGAGCTAGCACTAAGACCTGAGAATGAGTATTTCACAAAGGCCAAAGCGCTAGAAGAGCTTGTGGAAAAATATGAAGCAATATTTTCGGATGGAATCCCATCAGTGTCAGGCCGTCACAAAAGCACCGGAAAAGAGCTATGAAAGGAAATCGTCACGGGATACCACGATCTCATCGACCTGGAACCAGCCATAAAAAATGATGGACAAACCGATGAGAGATTTCAGGTTGTACGAGCAGAATACTTTTCGTTTCTGAGCGAAGAATCGCAATTGACTTCAGCATCAACACAAAAACCCGCGATCGCACCTCTATTTGTAATATCACCAGTAGAAATTCCAAAGTTTGACGGAGACTACCGACATTGGCTACGATTCTACGAAATTTTTACGGAATGCATCCTCAATCAAGACTACAGGTCGCTGTAGTCAAATTATATTCAATATAGTAAAATTCCGTCATTTGGAGAATCATGTAACAGGTGAAGCAAAATCTCTACATCAATTGTCGGAGACCAGTTACCAGGATGCCTGGCAACGACTAAAGAATCGATACCAAAATGAACGGCTGTTGATGAAGTCCGAGATCCAAGACCCAAACTCCCCAGAAAAAATGGATCAGCGGACCAGCTGCGCAGCTTACATGATAACGTTCTCCGAACGGTCGCCACTCTTAACGCACTCAAAGTGTCAACAGACAACTGGGACCCAATCTTGATACTCATCATTGGGGAAAGATTGGACCCACACACGCTGTCATCTCTAGAACTAGCCTGAAGCAGATGTTAGAAAACCTTGAACATCAGGCAACCAGTCAAGTAACAATGCGGAAAAATACGTCAACCGCTCCACTTCGATCCAGTTCATCGCGAGTGGTGTGTTCAGCCCCATCCCTGCTTACAGATAAGCCAGAAAACCGCTTATGTGGCAATACATGGACCAGCCGGACTCCCTCAGCAATACCGCACACTTCTAGATTCTGGATCACAGCTTAACATGATAACCAGAAGGATGACTAGAATTGGTGGCATCAACCCCGTACATCGCTGCACCGGGAGGAACAACTAAAAGATCACGAAAAAGAGCTGCGGTGACCCTATCATCATTAACCACTGATTTCGAAAAATAAGTCAATGTCGTTGTACTACCGGAAATAATGCCCAGTCAACCATCCCACCCTATTCAAGCGCCAAGAAATGTATCCCCTCAGTGGCGCTTAGCCGATCCTGGATTTACGCAGCCCCAGAATAGTGACATGTTATTGGGCGCCGAAAAAGTCAGCTTATGTGGCCACAACAGGCATATTTTGGAAAAGGACAGCCACTACTCAAAAATACCGGGCTTGGATGGATTGTGATGGGGCCAGTACAACCGGAACCTGATACCAACAAGGCGCGCAACAAGGCGAAGGAGACACAGGCCGGATAGAAATATCGTTGGTATCTTATTAATGTTGGAGATCTCACCCACATGATTCAATATTTTTTTTGGTATTAACATTAGATTTTTAATAATTAGTTTTAAGATCCACAATATTTTCTAGTGCAAGGGTACACAACGGTTCACTGAGACGGTCCAACAACAACGCACAGCCGCATAGGATTGAGTCCGTCAATGGGGGGAGAATGTTGACACCTAGTGCCAAGACCTACTACCCTATATTCACACTTGGTAATCTGATGTAATGTCGCAATACACAATAATCAGACCCACTAACCTATTGGCAAACCTAGTAATAATAAGCAATAAGCCTAAAACAATATCCAACATAATATAATCAGCCCTAGTAGACGGCACCAGAAGCGGAAATCGGCAGTGTTATCGGGGAGAATGACCGACTGACCGCAGCAAGCAAAGCCAAAATGCATGAACAAGCAATGCATAAACATGCAATCTGAGTTAGAAGATTCAGAGGTGGGTGACACTGGCATTAACATTGGCATTAACACGTTCATAACATTGAAATCAAGGAGCAAGTGGGAAAAGGATCAAGGATCCGCGGCGGAAGTGAAGCCCAAGGGTAAATCGAGTCGGGTTGGGTTATTCCCGAACACGGGAGGTATTCTGGCGACGACAACAACAGTGACAGCACAGGCCCCACAACTGGAGCACGTGAGCCCAAACGGAGGGAACCGTGAGCCGTTTCGGCGCCAGGAACCAAGACCACACGTCCTGCTGGGCGTAAGCTTTCGGAGAGCGTGTGTATTGGCACAAACCCGGAGCGGGGATCGGGAATCGACGGGAGGACGAGCGGTCGATCGGCTGAGCCAAGCCGGTGAGATTCACCCTTTTTTAAATTTATCGCAACAAAGGGGATATTTATTAAGCGAAGCACCCTGTGTTTCTGGGCTCGGGCAATCACGTCGAATATATAAATTCGGTGTAACGTTCCCCCAAATTCTGTGAGCTAGCCGCGGCATTTGTTGCGAGCAAAAGTTAACAAAAACAGTTTGTTACAGTACATTTAGTCAGAAATTTTATACATTCTTCGACTACGACTCCGGGACCTACCGTTATGCCCGCGAGTTCAACGCTCTACGTTCGAATAGTGCCACGAAACGCCGTTGTTTTTGTTATCACAAAGTTTCATTTTAATAGCATAATGGATTCTGAAGCCGAAGCTACTGGATCCGCTGCGTCAAGTCGGGTGAAGATGCTGCAGAGACGTGTCAGGAAATGGTGGTCCTGCAAGGGAAGATCAAGGCTGCGGTGCAGACCGACTACTCTACCATTCCGACCCTCGAGTCAATGGAGAAGCGTCTGCGCGATCGATTCAGTAAGCTGCAGGAGTAATTGGAGGAACTATACTATTGCGAGATCGGAAGCGATTTATATTGGAAGTTCTCCCAGCTGGCGACGGACGTGCACGTTGACATCCAGGTGGAGGTCTCCAAGAGTTCCATGAGAGTTGCTGCGCTCTCTTCGCTTTTGGATGGTACCAGTGGTCCCATTGCCCCCGTTGCCGAGGCTAAAATTTACCGACTGCTATGCCGAGTGGCCGGATTTCTGCGCCCTGTTTAGGACGACAATTGACAATCATCAGTACTTGACCAAGATGGAGAAGCTAAGGGGTCTTATTTTATGCCTGCGGGACTTAACCCTAGAGACTGTGAGAGCGCTGGAGATTAACGCTAACTATGATGTTTCCCTTGATCTTTTGCGCAACCGATTTAGTAACCGATGATTAATTTTCCTCCTCATCCAGATCATCTTCAAAAGGCTGCACTCTGCCTCAAAGGCCAAGTGGAAAGACTCTCTAACAGGAAGCAGTAATGACAGCCTGTCAACTTGGCAATCTATGGCTCGGCTCCTGGAACAAAGGTACCGTACCCTTGAGACTGTGGATTTGGCCATAGCACTGCATTTGCCAGCGAATCAGGTGGGCCAACGTAGGCCATTTAATAATCGATCGTGCTTGCTCCTAAATGCTGCGCCTTCTTCGTGTGCCCTAAACGGCATCTAGGCACACGCTATGCCTTCTTGACCAAGGTTCCCCGCCTTGTAAGTTGAGGAACGATTCGTCTCAAGTCTGAGCACTTAGCCCGAGGATGCTCATCCTCCCACTGCCGCATCCAACGTGCAATCGCCGACATTATGCTCTATTGCTTCCTTGCGATCAATTCTCTAGCACTACATCCGTTCCCGCTTCCGGTTTGGATCTGGCCGGTTTGGATCTCCTCCTGCCAAATCCCTGGTTACCTAGGATCGCTGCCCTGAAGTAGTGTTCTTGCCCACCGCCACCATTCTCATCCGTGCCCGCTTAGGAGCATTTCTTCCTTGTCGAGCGCTACTTGACTCCTGCTCACAAGTTCATCTCATCAAATCACGGCTGGCCAGCAAACTTCATCTTCATCGGTCCAAATGCTCTGTATCAGTGACTGGCCTTGGATACGCTGAATTTACTACGGATGGAGCATCGGTTGTGTGCCAGAAGTCATGCCTTTCCACGTATTATGATTACATTGAGGAAGTTGTGGCGTCTCACATCATAGAGCGTCAACCTGGCCCAAACATAGATGTCTCCAACTGGCTGATCCACAGAGCTTAGCGTGTGAATTTGCTGATTGGTGCAAGCCTGTTTTTTGATCTACTCTCTGTAGGGCAACTCCAGCAAGGAGACGGTCTGCCTCTTTTGACCGTTCACAAAGACTCTTGGGTTAGCATGGAATCCTTCTGCTTACCTTGTGCTGTTTTTCTTTGAAGCCCTTCAGCCCATCGCCAAACCAACCAGGAGATCCATATTATCTTCTGTCGCTTGGTTATATGACCCGATGGGCATGGTAGATCCTGTCGCCACCAGGGCAAAGATCTTATTGCAAACGCTGTGCAGAGAAAATTTGTCATGGGATACAAGTTTTCCTCAATCCCTTCTCTCCGAGTGGTTGCAATTCTGTTCCAGTTTTGATCAAACTCAGCAAAATAAATTTCCTCGCTTAGTCATTCCCTACCAAGAAAGGTTGGAGGTCCACGGATTCTTTGACGCTTGGATGCGTATGGAGCTTGCGTATATGTATTGTCAGGGTCGGATTTTCGGTAGTTATGCTCAAAGAGTCGGGTAGCACCCAAAAGACTCAGAAAATACCGAAGCTGGAACTATCTGGGGCTGAGTTACTAGCAAGACTGATGGCTGAAGTTGCTGATCTTGAAACATATGAAAAGATTATTATTTTCGGTGTGACTTCTTGGTTGCCCTATCCTGGATTCAATACGAACCAGCTCGATTTAAAGTGTTTGTTTCTAATCGCGTCTCTTCGACACAGGAGCTCACCAAGGCAATGAAATGGCGGTATTTTCCTACTGCCTTTAACCCAGCCGATGTACTGTCAAGAGGTTTCCAGCTTGTCCCAAATGGTCCCAACGCCATTTCTTCGTGGTTCCAAAGATGATTGACCCATCGCTATTGTGGGCGAAAAGGCAACCATCGAGCTTCGCGCCAGGACCTTATTGGATACGGCTCCACCTAGGGATATCGCCTCATTGTCAAAGTTTCCCAACTCGTTTCCCGCCCTACATTTACAAATGTTGCCACCGCATCCGTCACGAAGGCATTTCTGTCTAGGATCTACATGAAGAAACCCATCTGCTGTTGTGCGTCGTCCAGTATAACGAGTTTAAGGAAGAGAGAAGCTTACTAAAATCGCGCAGATTGATTCCACCCTTAAGCCCGCTTGCCTCGCTTGCTCCTTTTGTGGATGATTCTGGTTTGTTTTGTGTTGACGGGCGATTGCGGTACCCTGTGCTGGATTTCTACTGGAGCATGTCATGGCTGAACTTCCGACCGATAGAGTTAAAGGATTCCAAAGCTTTGATGTAACAGGTGTGGATTTTTGGGTACCCTTTTTTTTATCTGCTTCAGTACGAAGGCCATACATTTGAAGTTAGTCAAGGACCTTTCCAACGGTATATTTGTATGCAACATAAGGCCAGACGAATACGGTCGGGTACTGCTACCAATTTTGTGGGTGCCAGGAGTGAGCTGATCGAGTTGAAGCGATGATTCCTCAGCCAGAATCACCAGACTTCTATGCACGATTTTTGCCTGTCGGAATCTATCCAGTGGCGGTTTATTTCTCTACGCTTTCCTCGTGTTCACGGTCTGTGGGAAGCAGCAGTAAAGACGGCGAACACCATCTATATCGTGCAGCTGGTCCCCTAATTTTTGGCTTCAAGGAATTGAAAACTTTGTTATGCACAATAAAAGTATTATTGAAACACTAACTTAATTTTTAAATGGTTCAATGTATCTTTTAAGGAGGTGTATTGAAAACACTAACTTTATATAAGCAAAAGATTCTTGACAAAACACAAGCTAATAACACAAAAGGGGTTCTAATTTCTATTGCTTGACTTTTACTTCACTTCAGTCTCATACTTGGGACGGACCAGTTGGGTTAAAAAAGTGAAAATCAAGAAAACTACTTTTATTATTTAATTGTTGAATACCTACAACGACTACGCATCGAACTCGACCCCAGACTCTTAAACCCCAATCCACAGCATAAGCACGTGTGCAATTACAGTGTGCAAGTATGTACGCTGACTAGAATGTTGCGGGAAAGCTGACACACACCCTGAGTGTTACGCTGTCTCTTGACTCCGGATAGCTGACACTACTCCCGCTGACACCACATACGCCGACACCGCACACGCTGACACCACACATAGAGTTGGAGTGGGAGATCGGCCGATATGGAACTGTCGATCGGAGGGTCACAACTCTGGGAAGTCAGTCTATTTTTGACCACCGAACCACGAAGCTGAATCAACTCCAAACATTCTCCATCGACATATAAAAATATACCCCTTTCGTTAAATAAGATCTTACCAAACCAATTGTTAATATTAAGTGACACGAATAAATTGTATTCCCATCGATATCCAACAATGAACCAACTACTTTTCATCAGGTGAACCATGGAAGGACACCTTAACTGGCGCCCGAGCAGATAAGTATGTGAGTGAATGTGAATTACGGGTTTAAAAAAAAAAAAAAAATTTTTTTCTTTCCCCAAAACAAAAACAGAAAAAGAAAAAATGAATAGAAAAAGGTGTAAAAGTGTAAAAATCTTTCCCAAATGGATTGGGAAAAAAAAAGGGTGTGTCAAGCCTACGCAAGACAGAAGTGAAACTTCTAGTATTCCTCTCTCTCTATTTTCATTTCATCATCTCTATTTTCTCTCTTAGGTTAGTTTGAAAATTAGAGGTTAAATAATTCAACGACGAAGCATGAATTTGCTTTTTCTAATATTTTCTTATAGATGAATGACGTTCGATTAATGTATAGTTCCAAAAATTTTCAATTTATTCACAAGTATACAATATTACATAAATAACAATATTACAATTAAAAATTACAAAGAAATTACAATGACAATTTACCAATCATGTGCCATTTTCATTGTCAATTTCATGAATATCATTTCCTAATGTCGTGATAATTGGGTTATGGTAACTAAAGTGTGAGATATATACGTGAGCACTTAAATCCTTAATGAATCGTGCAAAAACTGCATCGATTGTTGTCCCGTGTCTAGTCGTGCTAGTGTTCCTATCATTAACAATATCCAAATTGAGTGTGTTTTTGAAAAAGTTCAATAACTCTACAGATTCTTCCCTCGCGAAATTAACATTAAAATATCCCGAAATGATCATAGGAATTTCGTGATAATTCATATTCAATAGCCTCGAACCACCCTTTGTATATGGCAGAAGCACATGGTGGATAAAATCTTTGATATCAGTAATCGATTTACCTGGTGAGATATAAATCGACACCATAACAATTGTTTTCCCATTAGCCAGAGAGCATTCTGAGTGGCGCAGTTCGCTGGTGTCTGAGAGAGAGGAAAGAAGAGAAGAGAGACAACGTTCGTGAGCGGCTCCCCCACCTCAACAAGCGCATATGGTGAGAGAGGGACAGTGAACGGTGAGCGGTGGTGGGGGTACTCGCATTTTCGTGTCGATCCTGACTCGGTTTTACTCCGTCCCCGAAAATCCATTACGCGCCTAAAGAAGTTTCACTTCAATTATAAAAGTGAAGTAATGAAAATTTTTCTCAAAAAAAATATAATAAACAAGAAAGGAAAGCTAACTTCGGGCGGAGCCGAAGTTGATATACCCTTGCAGTTCAGTCACAGTCCGCTAGGTGGCGCCACGCATCTTATATTATTAGATATGTAGCGGATCGTATATAGTCGGCCGATTCTAATGAAATTTGGCATATTGAAGTATTTTTCCCAAAATAGAATCTGTACCAAATCCCATCTTTCTAACTTAAAAAACACCAAAGTTATGCCAATTTCGATCGTTCTATGACAGCTATAGGATATAGTCGGCCGATCCTTATGAAATGTTGTACACAAGATATTTTGATCAAATATAACATGTGTGGAAAGTCCCAACCCTCTAACTTAAAAAACACCAAAGTTATGGCATTTCCGATCAATCAGTTATATGGCAGCTATAGGATATAGTCGACCGATCCCGGCCGTTCCGACTTATATACTACCTGCAAAGGATAGAAGGGTGTGTGCAAAGTTTCAACTCGATAGCTCCAAAACTGAGAGACTAGTTTGCGTAGAAACAGACAGACAGACAGACGGACAGACATACAGACGGACATGCTCATATCAACTCAGGAGGTGATCCTGATCAAGAATATATATACTTTATAGGGTCGGAGATGTCTCCTTCACTGCGTTGCACACTTTTGACCAAAATTATAATACCCTCTGCAAGGGTATATATATAAAAAAAAAGAAAGGAAAGCTAACTTCGGGCGGAGCCGAAGTTGATATACCCTTGCAGTTCAGTCGCAGTCCGCTAGGTGGCGCCACGCATCTTATATTATTAGATATACAGTACAGATATAAGTACAGTAACGTAAAGTTTTCTCAAAGTAAAACAAAAAAAAGAGGAAAATGGTTAGGAAAAAGTATAAAAACAAACAGTAGTGAAAACGTAGTTTTCTCAAAATAAAAAAAAAGCTAACTTCGGGCGGAGCCGAAGTTGATATACCCTTGCAGTTCAGTCGCAGTCCGCTAGGTGGCGCCACGCATCTTATATTATTAGATATATAGCGGAACGTATATAGTCGGCCGATCCTTATGAAATTTGGCAAATCAGATTATTTGGTCCAAAATAGAATCTGTACCAAGTCCCATCTTTCTAACTTAAAAAACACCAAAGTTATGCCAATTCCGATCGTTGTATGACAGCTATAGGATATAGTCGTCCGATCCTTATGAAATTTTGTACACAAGATATTTTGGTAAAATATAACATGTGTGGAAAGTCCCAACCCTCTTACTTAAAAAACACTAAAGTTATGGCATTTCCGATCAATCAGTTATATGGCAGCTATAGGATATAGTCGACCGATCCCGGCCGTTCCGACTTATATACTGCCTGCAAAGGAAAGAAGGGTGTGTGCAAAGCTTCAACTCGATAGCTTTAAAACTAAGAGACTAGTTTGCGTAGAAACCGACAGACAGACGGACAGACGGACATGCTCATATCGACTCAGGAGGTGATCCTGATCAAGAATATATATACTTTATAGGGTCGGAGATGTCTCCTTTACTGCGTTGCACACTTTTGACCAAAATTATAATACCCTCTGCAAGGGTATATATATAAAAAAAAAGAAAGGAAAGCTAACTTCGGGCGGAGCCGAAGTTGATATACCCTTGCAGTTCAGTCGCAGTCCGCTAGGTGGCGCCACGCATCTTATATTATTAGATATATAGCGGAACGTATATAGTCGGCCGATCCTTATGAAATTTGGCAAATCAGATTATTTGGTCCAAAATAGAATCTGTACGAAGTCCCATCTTTCTAACTTAAAAAACACCAAAGTTATGCCAATTCCGATCGTTGTATGACAGCTATAGGATATAGTCGGCCGATCCTTATGAAATTTTGTACATAAGATATTTTGGTCAAATATAACATGTGTGGAAAGTCCCAATCCTCTAACTTAAAAAACACCAAAGTTATGGCATTTCCGATCAATCAGTTATATGGCAGCTATAGGATATAGTCGACCGATCCCGGCCGTTTCGACTTATATACTGCCTGCAAAGGAAAGAAGGGTGTGTGCAAAGCTTCAACTCGATAGCTTTAAAACTAAGAGACTAGTTTGCGCAGAAACGGACAGACGGACAGACGGACATGCTCATATCGACTCTGGAGGTGATCCTGATCAAGAATATATATACTTTATAGGGTCGGAGATGTCTCCTTTACTGCGTTGCACACTTTTGACCAAAATTATAATACCCTCTGCAAGGGTATAAAAATATAAAAATTAAAATAGATAAAGAAAGGTAAAAATAAAAAACAAAGTAGCAAAGATTTTTCTCAAAATATAAAAAAAAGAAAATAGGAAAAATAAAGAGCAAAAGTAAAATAAAAGTAAAAGTGGAAAAATATAAGAATGAAGTAGCAAAGATCTTTCTCAGGAAAAAAAAGAAAACAAAAAGGAAGTAAGAAAAATAAAGAGTACAAAAGTAAAAGTATAAAAGTAAAAAAATAAAGAGAACCACCGCGAAGACATTCGCAAGTGCCAAGAATTATAAACAAAAAATAATATAAAAAGGGTTTGTGTTGTGTTATAAAAAAGAAACGCAATTACGCACTGCGGCGGTTTGTCACTGACATATTCGCGAGTGTTAAAATATTGTCGTACATAAAGAAATAAAGAGAACCACCGTGAGCATATTCGCGAGTGGCAAGAAGTATAAATCAAAAATAAAAATAAAACAAAAAAGGAAACCTAACTTCGGGCGGAGCCGAAGTTTATATACCCTTGCAGTTCAGTCGCAGTCCGCTAGGTGGCGCCACGCATCTTATATTATTAGATATATAGCGGATCGTATATAGTCGGCCGATCCTTATGAAAAGTGGCAGATCAGATTTTTTTTCCCAAAATAGAATCTGTACCAATACCCATCTTTCTAACTTAAAAAACACCAAAGTTATGCCAATTTCGATCGTTTTATGACAGCTATAGGATATAGTCGGCCGATCCTTATGAAATTTTGTACATAAGATATTTTGGTCAAACATAACAAAGTCCCAACCCTCTAACTTAAAAAACACCAAAGTTATGGCATTTCCGATCAATCAGTTATATGGCAGCTATAGGATATAGTCGACCGATCCCGGCCGTTCCGACTTATATACTCCCTGCAAAGGAAAGAAGGGTGTGTGCAAAGTTTCAACTCGATAGCTTTAAAACTGAGAGACTAGTTTGCGTAGAAACAGACAGACGGACAGACGGACATGCTCATATCGACTCAGGAGGTGATCCTGATTAAGAATATATATACTTTATAGGGTCGGAGATGTCTCCTTCACTGCGTTGCACACTTTTGACCAAAATTATAATACCCTCTGCAAGGGTATAACAACGTTTCAGACCGGAGGAGGTCCAAGAGAATCGCGGAGTGACGATTAAAACTAGATCAGAGAAAATTTTGCATAAATCAGACTTGAGGAATTGAAGAGCGCTTTATGAACCTCTCTCATTTTAACACATACACGAAACATTTCTCTTTTTTAACACACACACAAAAGCATTAAACGTAGTACACAAATAATTTAAGAATGAATACACAAATATTATACACACAAATATTATAAACGCGAATAGTATATACACAAGCCTTTCTTTCCTTCTCGATCACGATGCTCCACGAGTCTCACAATCATCGGCGTCACATCAGCCGTGCGCATATTCAAGTATGACGCACCCGTCGTTCCCCTACAACAAGGAGCAGTGTGGCGGATCAACGGAGTGTTTAAGCCGTTACATGTCATCGACCTATCAAGGATGATGCAACTAGTAGACGACACCAGACGGGACGCGGCAACCCTGATGGACCAACGTGTTGGCACAATAACGAGACACTACCTGGAGCAAGCAGCGGAAGGAATAAACAGAGTGATGAGGCCATCATCACGGAGAGCTCGAGCAATAAACTGGCTGGGTTCAGCCTGGAAATGGATTGCAGGATTACCTGACGCGGAGGACTGGAATGCGATACTCAACTCGGAAAAGATGATCATCGAAAACGGCGACCAGCAAATTCGGATCAACGCTCGACTCTTCGACGCCAGCCACAAATCAATCCAACAACTGAATGATGTGGCGGCGAGAGTCAATGCGATTGACGGCGACCTTCATGCAGTTACGACGACGCTACACATGGCAATCATCTTGGCTGACCAAGTAGCGGAAGTCACAAGGGCATGCCAACTTGCCAACTGGGGTGACAAATTCGAACCTCCTGGATCATGAAGAGATTGAAGCTATACTCCTGGAAGTCAACGATCTCCCGTATCAGAACGCTGTGGAAGCAGTGGAATTTTCCCGGCCAACTGTACTCTCCAATGGCACGACACTACTGTACATCTTAGCCCTGCCCAAGGTATCTAATAAGAGATACGAACTTGTACACCTTTATCCAACGGTATCAGGCGGGAAACAAATAGTGCTCGAACACCAGAAGCTCGCACTAAATGGAGGAGAGACATATGCAGTAGTGGGCAGCTGTTCCTGCATCGGTAACATCACAGTCTGCCCAGAAAAGGATTTAACGGCCCTAGAAGAAAGCTAATGCATTCCACGGCTCCTGCAAGGGTGGCCTGCTCATACCTTCGGAGCAATGAAAAAGTCGTTCAGATGGTCAAGGATGGGACATTATTCCTCTCCAATTATAATGGATCAATAACAACATCCGAAAGAGACTACCAATTGGAAGGGACGTACATTGTCCAGTTTAACAACGAAGTCATCACAGTCCGGGACAAAAACTTCACCGCCTATTCCGCAAATCACCCTATGACCTTACCACCAGTACTGACCAACATAACAGTAACTGGCTATCGACCTTCCCTTGGATACGTCGATGACGTCAACGCCCAAAATATACAGCTAATGTCTGGAGTTTCACGAGGCTTAACCCTTTCCTTTTTCTTGGAGGTTTCGCTAACAGTAGTTAGCATCTCAATAAGTACCAAAGAGTGGAACAAAAATGAATTAGGAGAATAAGTTCAAGAATATTTCACCTTTTTGTGTAAAAAAGTGTAAAGGCACTTTAAGCTGAAAATTATGTTTCATTTGTTATTGACAACGAAAAACCACAAGAAGTAAATGAGATCTGGACAAAGGCAGAGAGGTCAGAAAAAAGCGTCATAATAGAATTCTTGAGCGACTCTTTTCTATCATTTGCTGATAATAATTCGACTGCTAAAGAAATTGTTGAAAAATTAGATTTGATTTATGAACCTAAAAGTTTGGCTACGCAGCTCTCTGTGCGAAAACAATTATTGAGATTTAAATTAAATGGTGATACTCCTCTCATTATTCATTTCATTAAATTTGACGAATTAATCTGCGAATTAATGGCATCGGGAGCAAAAATCGAGGAGGTTGTGAGGAGATTAGATCTCCCACACGCCAAGACAGGTGGCAAGAGGGGCAGCACCGGGGAGAGAACAAGCAAGCCAGCACTGTAGCGTCGGATGGGCCAGCGCTGTGTTTAGAAATACGGAAGAAGAGAAAGGCATCAAGGGCAGACGGCATGCGGGGGCAGCAGCGGGGGCGGGGGAGCCGGCACGGCGGCACGCACGGAAGAAGGCGAAAGAGGAAGCACCGTGGAACGTAACGGTCACGGCCGGGCCTCCGCGGCCGCGCTCGAAGGTTATAGGAAACAGCGGGGACGGCGGGGAACGAAGCGGCCGGCGACTGCGCAGCTGTGTTTAGAAAATGCACAAAACACAGAAATGCATTTGGAATGACCAGGGGGAATCGCAGGGTATCTGGACGAAGTCCGATGACCGGCACAAAAACAATGCGGATCGGAGGCCCAAGCAGGGCAATCGGGGAAGGGGCCCTGCCCTGCTTGGCTAACGGAGAAAGTAAATTAGCGGAGGATTAACGGCAGGAAGTAGATTTGCAAGGATTAACGGGCGCCTCTGGCACTATATAAGGAGGGCCCCTGGAGCAAATCGGGACCGAGTCTTCTAGGGAAGCTGGAAGAGTTTTAAAGACCCCCGAGGGTAAGTCTGACATTCAAGCGGGAAAGTTTCCTTATAGGAATTAGGAGTACAGGCTGAAGGACCCCCCGTGGGTAAGTCCGACAGTCTTAAGTGTGGGCTTTAAAGCGAGTGAGCAAGGATATTCGATCAATAGCTTAAGGACCCCCTGTGGGTAAGTCCGGCGGCGGTACGCGAGTCAAGCAAGGAGCAAGGGGAAAGGATCAAGGATCCGCGGCAAACTGAGGCCCAAGGGTAAACGAGTCGGGTGGATTTATTTCCGGACACAACAGGTATCCTGGTGTAGTAGCGGCAAAGACGGATCAGCCTGGCGTACGCCTTGCCGGCTTCTGTCCGTTCGATCCAGGAGTGATCCTGTAACGCGAGGGATAGCCAGCTCGGGAACTCAAGCCCACAAGTAAAACCACGCAGGGACACCCCGGGAAAGTCAGTAGAATCCTGATCCAGGCGCTGCAGCGTATGCACAGCGTATCACCTGGAGTCAAAGGAGACGCGACGCCCAAACCTCTGGTCTGCCATAGATCCTGCGGGGCGTAGGCGCGCAGGTGTTTGGAGGCGAGTGGCGAACGCGACCGGGGGCGTGTCCTGTGCGGTAGGTAGGCCCTTCGTGCCATGATCCGGCCGCTAAGCAGCGAGAAGCATATCCTGCCCGGCGTATGCCTGGGAGGTGAGCCACTCGGCCTGTTAACACGGATTAGGTGCCGGCCACGGCGAAAGGGCCAGTGCAGCGAGCCAAAGTTTCCGAAGGTCCCACCCATAAAGGAGGAGCAGCAACAGCAGAGGCGACGACGAGGGAGCGACGATGACAACGAGGAAGCAGCAGCCGACGACGAGGGAGTGGCAGCGGCAGCAGAAGACCAACGCAGAAGACGGGAGCGACAACACAGGCCCCGCAACCAGAGTCCGTGAGTCTGAACGAAGGGAACCGTGAGCCGTTTCGGTGCCAGGCACCAAGACCACACGACCTGCCGGGCGCAAGCTTTGGGAGACCGTGTGTATTGGCACCAACCCGGAGCGGGGATCGGGGATCGACGGGAGGGCGAGCGGTCGGTCGGCTGAGCCAAACAGCAGGTGAGATTCTCTTATTCTTTGTAAAGTAAAGATAATAAAGGGGATTTGATTGAAACGAAGCATTCTGTGTTATTTCTGGGCTGGGGCAATCACGTCGAATCTATAAATTCGGTGGAACGTACCCTCAACCTCTGTGAGCTAGTCGCAGTTCGTTACAAGGTGGGTAAAGTAGCTCACCTTATTCTAACATTACCTTCAAATTATGATGGAGTTGTTACAGCGATAGAAACTTTATCTGCCGAACATGTTACTCTTTCTTTTATCAAAAACCGATTACTTGACCATGAAACTAAAATAAAGAATTTGAGCAAGGACACAAGCAATAAAGTACTTCAAGCGATATTTTTCAATAACAACAAACAAAAGGCATTGCATCTAAAATCGAAATGTAAGGCAAAACCCATGAAGAACTTCAAATCCAGTTTAAAATGTCACCATTGCGGTAAGAAAGGTCACTTCAAGAAAGATTGCTTCAGTTTCAAAAAGGGTTTAGAGAATCAAGTTAAAGAAAAACAAGCCCAAGTTGCTAATGTTCAAACAGGTAGATCATTCGCGTTTATGTTGAGGCAGGGCAGAAATTATACTGGTGAAGCTGATGTATCCTTCATATTGGACTCAGGAGCTTCAGACCACATGATAAATAACATAAATCTGTTCTCAACTTATTCTACCCAGGATACGCCAATCGAGATTGCAATTGCGAAGCAAGGTGCATAAATATACGCTTCTGCAAAGGGAACGGTCCAACTTTACAGCAATCTTAATACGAATATTACTCTCGAAAATGTTCTATTCTGCAAAGATGTTCCACAAAATTTACTGTCCGTCTCGAAGATGCAAGCTGCAGGCTTGAAAATTGAATTCAATTCAAAGGAAGTGCAAGTTTCGATGAATGTATAAGAAGTTCTTGAAGGTACGTGTGAAAATAATATATCAATGGTTAATTTAAAAATAAACCATGAAGCATATTTAACTGACTCAAAAATAAATCAAAACTATCGTTTGTGGCATGAAAAATTAGGACACATTAGCAAGGGAAAGTTTTTAGAAATTGAACGAAATAATATGTTTGAAGATGTAAAACTTATAAAAGATGTTAAGCTGAATGATGAATTATTCGAAGCTTGTATAAATGGTAAACAAGATCCATAACTGAAAAGGCTAGAGCAATGATTAGTGGATCTAAATTAAATAAAATTTTTTGGAGTGAATCTGTCTTAACTGCAACATATTTAATTAATAGAACTCCAACTCCAACTAGAATAGAACTCCAACTTCTTCAGGATAAGAAAACTCCATTTGAAATGTGGCATAACAGAAAGCTAAGTTTAAAATATTTAAAGATATTCGGGTCAACAGTATATGTGCATGATAAAATGCGAAAAAGAAAATTTGATGACAAATCATTCAAATGCATACTGGTTGGTTACGAACAGAATGGCTATAAGTTGAGGAACATAAATTCAAAGAAGTTTCTGGTAGCTAGAGACGTGGTTGTTGATGAGAGTACTAGGACTGTGGAAAATGACTCAGAGTTTCAGAATGAGAGTATGGAACTGGTAGAAAGTATTCAGAATGATAGTATGAATAATCTACAACTGTCTACTGAAAATAATTCAGGAGCAGATGAGTCAAATATCCCGAATGAGAGTACGCATGAGAAATCTGATCATTTTGAATCAGATAAACAGCATAGTGAGACAGCAACTTTCAATAATGCCGATCCAATAATTATCATTGGTGAAGAATTGCCTAGTATGCAATTAAAAGTAGCTGAAAATGAAGTCTGAAGAAGTGAAAGATTAAAAGACAAGCAAAAAACGTCTTATCGGTCTTTAAACAGTTGCTTAATGAATGCTCACACTTTATGTAATGACATCCCAATTAACTACAATGATATTAAACATCGAACTGACAGAACTAAGTGGGAAGAAGCTGTAAAAGAGGAATTAGATTTGCATTCTTACAATTAAACTTGGACTTTAGTTGACCAGCCTTTAAATAAGAATATTGTTGATTGCAAGTGGGTGTTTACAATAACTAACGAGCATGGAGAGCAAATCAAATATAAGGCCAGATTGGTAGCTCGGGGTTTTACTCAAGAATACTTGTTAGATTATGATGAGACATTTGCACCAGTTGCAAGAATATCTAGCTTTCGATTCATTCTATCCATAGCAAACCAATTCAATTTAAAAGTTCACCACATGGATGTTAAGGCGGCATTAAGACCTTAACATGGATGTCAAGATCTAAATGGTATTTTGAAAGAGGAAATCTTTATGAAGATTCGGGAGGGATTGCCATAAAAAAATGGTAAAGTATGTAAATTGAATAAGTCAATTTATGGTTTGAAACAAGCGGCACGATGCTGGTTCGAGACTTTTGAAAATGTTTTAAAAAGCATGGGCTTTAGTAATTCAGCAGTGGACAGATGTATCTATCTACGAGACCATGGTGGTGGTCTTAATTAATATCTATTTGCTGATCTGGTAATTGCAACAGAAAGTAATGATACAATGAATTCTCTTAAGACATTCCTAATGAGCAAAATCAGGATGACAGACTTATGTGAAATAAGACACTTTATTAGAATAAAAGTAGAAAGAAGAGATGAATATTTATATCTTAGTCAATCAGCATACATTAATAATATTTTAAAGAAGTTCAATATGGAAGAATGCCATGCCGTCAGTACACCACTTCCAACTAAGTTGAATTATTACGCCTTAGACTCAGATGAAGAGTATAATGCGCCGTGCCGAAATCTGATTGGTTGTTTAATGTATCTTATGTTATGTACCCGTCCTGGTCTAAGTACAGCAATAAGTATTCTTAGTAGATATACAAACAAAAACAATTTAGAATTATGGCAAAATCTGAAAAGAGTTTTAAGATATTTAAGGGTACTGTTGATCTAAAATTAACTTTTATAAAAAACGAATATTTTAACTAAACAATTTTTGTTGTTGATTCTGACTGGGGAGGAAGTGTGTCCGATAGAAAAAGTACAACTGGATTTATATTTAAAATTTTTGACTCAAATGTGATTTGCTGGAGTACGAAAAAACAAAGTTCAGTAGCTGCTTCTTCGACAGAAGCGGAATATATGGCTTTATTTGAAGCAGTAAGAGAAGCTTTATGGTTAAAATCGTTAGTCTCCAGAATAAAATTTGAATTAAATAAACCAATCAAAATACTAGAAGATAATCAAGGATGCATTAGTATAGCTAATAATCCTGCATGCCACAAACGATCAAAACACATTAATATCAAGTACCATTTCTCTAGAGAACAAATCGAAAAGAAACTAATTACTTTAGAATATATTTCCACAGAACACCAGGTAGCTGATGTCCTCACGAAGCCGTTGCCTGCTGCAAGATTCTTGACCCTAAGACATGAGATGGGTCTCAGAAATTAAAATTATAAAAAAAAAATTTCAGGCCGGGAGAAACTGATAATTTAATTTAACAAAATTATGAGTTTTTTTGATTTGTTTGAAGTTTTATTTAACCAATGATTTGATTAAGGTTTTTCTGGGTTTTTCCTTAATCCTAGAACTAGTTTGATTTGATTCTAAAACTATTTCTAGGCGAATGTGGATCATTATTGTTGTTCCTAGAATACACAACTGTCCGAATAAAAGTATTATATTAATTTCTAAATGGTTCAATGTATCTTTTGAGGAGGTGTATTGAAAACACTAACTTTATATAAGCAAAAGATTCTTGACAAAACACAAGCTGGTAACACAAAAGGTGTTCTAATTTCTATTGCTTGACTTTTACTTCACTTCAGTCTCATACTTGGAACGGACCAGTTGGGTTAAAAAAGTGAAAACAAGAAATGTATTAAAAAGTCTTTTTAAATAAAAAAATCAAGAAAACTACTTTTATTATTTAATTGTGGAATACCTGGGAGGCTTTATTACAACATGCACCATAGACTCAATCATTAATCCTAGACCCCTTGCGTCGATCATAGAAAATCCTTCGGAGCCAGATGTGCTAATTCCGGTTAATTTTCTAAATGGCAGCCCGCCCTCAACGTTCATCAAATCAGACCTTTATGCCCCAAACTTCAACCGTCTGGATGAGTGGCAGAGAGCCTCCTTCTTGCAGCAACTTTTCTGGGCGCATTGGAAGGAGTGGTTCCTCACGCTGTTGCAGCAGCGTTCCAAATGGCGCACCCTGTAGTTTCTGTTGGTGACATAGTCCTGGTGAAGGATGAGAATCTAACCCCCAAGAAGTGGTCTCTGGCCAGGATACTGGAGCTGGTTCCTGTAGTTTCTGTTGGTGACATAGTCCAGGTGAAGGATGTGAATTTACCCACCAAGATGTGGTCTCTGGCCAGGATACTGGAGCTGGTTCCTGGACGTGACAGAGTGAACCGTGTAGCCATACTGAAGACAACGGTTGGAATGACTAATCGTTCGGTGTCAAGATTGTGTCGGCTGCCCTTCAAGGGGGAGGATGTTGGGCCAAGCAGCCAAAGGTGAAGCTAATTGAAATAACTTACAAATTCTGAAACGGAGGAGCAGCTGCGGATTTATCAGCAGTTTCTATTTTTTTTGTTTCTCTCCCGTTCGCATGCGCTTTAACGGTATTTGTAGCGCATGCGCTTTTGGGAGCTTTTTTGTAGAGGTGCTGTATCTTGTATTACTAACTTGTATTACTGTATCTTGTATTACTTGTACTAACTCATCTTGTATTTGAGTGCGTTCCCCTCCTCGTCTCTTGTCAACGAAATGATAAACAAATGCATTGTTCTGAGTTTCAATTATTAAGTTTTCACTTACATGTATTTTTGGCCTTGATTTGAGATCCTGCGGTTTTAAATTTAACCCCAAAATTAAATATTTAAAATCTTAATTGAAACTCGTCTACTTATTCGGCTGTTATTAAAAACTCTTAATAGCGTAACAGGAGGCTTCTGCTCGGCTCCGCCGTCGAACGCTCGTCCTCCCGTCGTTCAGCAGTCACCGTTCCGGGTTGGTGCCCGGAACACACCCCTCCAAACTCTCGCCTGGCAGGATACGTGGTCTTAGTGCCTGGCGCCGGTTCGGCGCTCCTTGCTCCTTTGATGCCGTCGTCACTGATTCTTGGCCTTGATCTGTGTTGGTCGCCTGCCAGGCATACGCCGAGCAGGATATGCTGAGTCTGGCAGCCCGATGAGGGGGCGAAGAGCCTTCCTACCCCTCAGGACACACCTCTGGTTGCGTTCGTCACTCGTCGCCAAACACTGGCATGCATACGCTTTGCAGAAATTTCCTGGGTATATTTTGGTTTATTTTTAACAAATGTAACATGTGTGGAAAGTCCCAACGACTTCAAAAAAACATACATCCTCCTATTTTTTGCAGTTTATAAGTCGGAACGGTCGGTATCGTTCGACTATATCTTATTGCTGCCATAAAACTTATTGATTGGAAATGGCATAACTTTGGTTTTAAGCTAGAAGGTTTGGCTATAAAGATACAGATTTTATTTCGGAAAATTAATAAAACTTTTTGTATGATCGAAATATGCATCTCGATCGATCAATCGACTGCATCGTATAATTGTCATTGACTAAATAATAATAAGAAAAACAATTAGACTCTTTTGAGCGGTTCGGTTGAAGTAAGTGCTTTCTATTAGGAAGACAGAAACCACAACGACACAATTTTAATGTCTAGTTTCATACTGTCGCCGCTTGGCCGATCACGAAGAATGCCTTTAAACAAACACTCTAGTGTTGGACAATAGTTGTTGGTGTTGTTAACGTTTTATTCTGAAAGAGTTACATTGATTGCTTAGCTCTTACAACTACTTAGTTTTTAACCTACCGCAGTTTCTCTTCCCTCTCGTTGTGATGGCGCAAATCTGTCCGCATTGTTTTCCTCTGTTTACCCTATTTAGTGGGAGCGACTAACCTGAACAGATGAACACCAGGTCTCCTCGGCGAACTGGCTCGACATGCTTGCACCATCTCTCTCTGCGCACAAGTGTAGGCAGGTACTCATGCACCCATCTCTTCCAGAATCGATCCCGCATCATCCTCGCTATGCGCCACTGCTTCCTGGTAGCGCATCTCACGAACTCCTGTCCGTCATCCTTGGGAAGATCTGGGACATCGGGTGCTCCATTCAGCAAATCGTTGGGTGTCAGTAGAGCCTCCTGGTCCACCGTCACTGATAGATGAGTGAGCGGACGAGAGTTAACTATGCTCTCCGCCTCAATCAGCAGGTTCTCCAGTACGTGCTCCTTGGGCTCAAGTTCCTTCATCGTGTGCGCCAGCACCTTCTTCACGCACTGCACCATCCTTTCCCAGGCGCCACCTTCAGGTGGGTTCGCCGGGCAATTGAAAATCCATTCGACTCCTTTGGACGACAGCTTGCCCTGGATCTGTGCAGGTTCGAACACTTCGCTGAACCTCTTGGCTTCGCGGTCGGTTCTTTCCATTGTCGCTCCTAATCCTGACGAGGGGTCCACGTCGGAACATAAAGTTCCTCATAGCGATTATGCAGGAATCGGTGGACAAATCGTGAGCCATCTCCAAGTGGATAGCTCTTGTGGTTAGACACGTAAACAGTGCCACCCACCTCTTCTCCGTGCGTCGTCCTACCGTCACAAATAGCGATCCAAAATAGTCCAATCCGGTAAACTTAAAGGGCCATCCGTTGGCCTCCAGCCGGTCTTCTGGTAGGGGACCCATCTCGGGCTGAGTTGGTCGTGCCCTTCGCAGCTTGTAAACGTTGCATTTGCTCCACCCTTCCACCCTTCGTAGCAGCCTCCGTAAGTTCCTATTCCAGAACTTCTGCCGGATCGCTCCGATGGTTGCCTCCGTGTTTTGGTGGCACATCCTCTCATGGTGATGCTGCACGATCATCTCCGCCAGTGCCTCATCGTGACACAGTATGATCGGTCGAAGTGCGCTGTATGGCACACACATCGCGTCGTCGATCCTTCCGCTGGCTCGCATTACTCCGTCCACTTCGAAGTATGGGGACAGTCCATGCAATTGGCTGCCCTTGGCGGCTCTCCCTTGGTTGTTCTCAGCAAACGCTTCTCGCTGCGATTGCCGTACTAGTGCGCGCTCAGCTTCAGCGCACTCCATCGACGTCAGTCCGTAATCATCTCCATCGTATCGTAGTCCACGGCACCGTTGAATAAATCTGAGCACCAATGCGGTGCTCCTCACCAGTCGATTGTAGTTGGAGAATCTCTGCAAGGATATGAAGTTTACCATGTCCAAGGCAAACTCACATCTCAATTCCTCTTCGTCGGGCGTCGGAGGGATCCACTCCTCGCTCGATCTTGGCCTGCTTTCCTCTGGTCCTCGTAGAAATGGTGGACCGCTTAGCCATCGCGAACCGATGCTCAGGTCCACGGCTTTGCGCGGCCTCGTCGCGTCGTCTGCCACGTTTTCGCCAGACGGAATCCATCTCCACTGGGACGCCTCCGTGGATTCCAAGATCTCCGCCACCCGGTTACCGACAAACTGCTTGAATCTCCGGTGGGTGCTGCTTATCCAGTGCAACACAGTCTTAAAGTCCGTCCATAATACGCAGCTGCTGATCGCCACACCGTGCTCTTGCTTGACGGTGTCCATCAGTCTCTGCCCAATACTGCTGCTTAAAGTTCCCGTCGCGGGATCGACATAGTCCTCATCGGAGCGCATTTCGTCTTGGAGCTTATGAAATGCGCCTGCACGTCTCCGTCCTCGTAAGTGGCACGCCAATAGGCCGTTGCTGCGAACGTCGACTGACAGGAGTCCACGAAGATGTGCAGCTGTAGCATCCGCACGCGTCCACCGCCGAAGTAGTATCTCTCTCATTAACAATTTGGCAGTCACCATGTAGAAGCTCAGGAATCCAATCGGGTCAAACGTGGACATGACCAGGCTTAGGAACTCCCTCTTGGTAGGGACGAGTTCCCCTGTCATCACGATTCTCGGGACTCGATGATATTTGATGCCGAACTTGAACTCATCTGTAGCCGGCTGTCAGTACATTCCTAGTAACTTCTCCTCAGCTTCAGTCTATCTGACGCTAGCGATGGATTCAAGTGGGTCCAACGCTCTGACGACAGTTACTTCCGAACAGGAAGTAAATCGACACAAGTCAAATCCTGCATCTGCAAGAATTTCTCTCACCCGTGTTGAAACGGCGATAGCTTCTTCTTCACTGGTGAAACTGTCGACGTAGTCGTCCACGTAGTGGTATTCCTTGAATGCCAGGGCTGCTCGCGGGTCCGTGCTGGTGTACTGCGAGGCATTCAAGGTCTTCACATAGTCCGCTGAACATGGCACCTTGGCAGCCGCGTCGAAGACCAGCCGTATTTTTCCAGGTTTGTTCGGGTTTTCCACCCCAAAATGCGGCAGGTACCATAACTTGCCTTCCTGGAATCTCTGGACTTCCTGGGGCTCCAGTCGTCGTGCATACCCCTTCTTGACGTAGTCATCCATTATTCCCTTATAGGCCCGCGCGAAGTCCACATTGCGCCTCATTTTTTGTTCGATGTTGACGTGTCTTTTGAGCGCCATATTGTAGCTCTCCGGCAGTCTCACCTCGTCGTCTCTCCATAGCAGCCCGGTTTCATATCGTCGGCCTACTCACTTAGTCATCTCCTCCAGGATTCTCAGGGCCCGTGCGTCGCCGCCATCTGCGACTGACGGTGCCAGCTCCACTCTGCCATCTTCGACTGGCTGTGACGGCTTTACTCCGAAATTCTCGATCTCGAAATAATCGCTGACCATCTTCTCCAGAAGATTATCCTGGGGCACGGCTAGGAGGCACGAACTCTGAGGCGGTGAGCTCACCTTTCCGTTCACCGGTCCATACACCACCCATCCAAGTGCGGTGGCTGCTGCAAATGGTCCTCCAGATCCATAGCTTCTTGTTTTGAGGGGTATTCCAAGATGCGTATGATCCAGTCCAATTAGGATCCTCGGTGTCGCATTGTTGTACGGCTTCACAGACAGGCGCGCATTCGCCTTCACTGCCTGTACATCATCCCGACGCAGGCTCTGCATCGGAAGGCTCAAATTGGCTACTCCGTACACGTTCTTCAAAGGCCCATGGCGCTTTGGCTTGCCCGCTGCACTGATCTGCAGGCTGACCACTTTCGTGTGCTCTTTGGCAGATTTCCCACCAAACCATTGCACGTTCAGATGGCGACTCTCGCCTTTCAGGTTCAGTCTGCGGATGAGTTCATCGTCGATGAGCGTGATCCTTCATCCAGCAATGCATAGGAATAGAATCCGGAATAGTAGGTGGCATCCAATCGAATCAACGCAGCTCACGTTCCGATGCGTCAATTCCTGGCGGTCACACGTCGATCGCCTTTCATCCTGCTCACGCCCCGCGTCTATAACTGCGGCTGACGTGGGACGGCTCCTCTCGTTGGAATCCACTGGTCGTGGCATTCCACTCCGTTTGCTGCTGTCTCTGAACAGCCGTCGGTCCTGAATGCTTCTCTGGTCGCTCCTGCGGCCTCCCTCTGCGACGTACGGATGTCTAGGATGTCCAGGTGACTCGTGGAGAAGGTAGTGATGCCTCATTTGGCATCCGTAGACGTTGCATCCGCGGCTCTTCCTGCAGAACCGGGACATGTGTCCGGGCTCCAGACACAAGAAGCATAGCCTCAACTTCCTCGCAGACTCGATCCGCGTCGTCGTAGAAACGCCGTTGAATGCTTTGCAGTCCCTGATCTGGTGTTGGCCCTCGCATATAGGGCAACATCTGGGGCGGTCGGCATACCGCTCCTCCTCGCGAACACTATTCGCGTGCAGAATCCTTCGCTTCGGTTGCTCCTTGGCTCCAACGTCCGTGACAGTGCACACCAGTCTTGCGAATTCATGAAGCCATTCGCTCAGGTGCGCCACTGTCGGATACGGTTGTATCGTGACCGCGTGCTTCGCCCAGTCCAATCTCTTGCTCAGCGGCAACTTGTCGATCAGCTCCTCCATTAGGGTTGGGTTCCCTAGGTGCTGGCTGCCGATCGTGGTTGACTGCAGGAACGCTGCCAGGTTGCTCACATTCGTCGCGAACGGCACGATCCTTGCGATGTTGGCCTCCTAAATTGGCTGCACATCGCGCACGCTATCCAGCTGGCTACGGATGAATAGCTTCGGACGTCCATACCGAAATTGAAGGTGCTCCATAACAGCTTCTGTCTCGCGGGCGTCGCCTTTCAGGGCTTTCACTAGCCGCTGGTTGTTTTCCAGTTGTGTACACCGGTACGCTGCCGTTGTCTCCGTGAACGCGCACAGGAATATTGGCCATTCCTCTGGCTGACCCTCGAAATCGGGAAGATCAGGCAATCTACGTGGCGTCCATCCAGGTATGCTCGCCGTCGCCACTTCATATGACAGGTGCGACGGTGCAGATACCTCCGAGTTGTGTGTCGGCTCCCGTGGCGGATGAACAAAACCTAGTCCAGGCTGCGTCGTGGCGGTCATACAAAATGGCGGAGAATAGCCCACTGTTGCTGATGGTGTGTGTGTCCGTGTGACAGGTTGCCCGTTTGCACAATGGCCGTCGAGCGTCGGCGCCAAATTTTCACTCAATTGTGGCGGCAAACTTGCACTCAATTGTGCCGGCAACTGTAGCGATGACATCACTCCAAGCTCCGTTTGCAGGTTGTCACTCATCTGCCTGGGCAGGTTTCCACTAAAACTCTGCTGTTGCGCTGCTCCCTGGCGTGGCAGCATTCCACTCAAACATGGCGGTATATTCGCTGCACCGCTCACTCTAACGCTGCGTGCCCCGATTCCAATGGGATCCCTGGCGGCCTCTGCTTTTCCTCCACTTGCCCTTGCCTTTTCCAGCTCCGACTCTAGACGTGAGATCCTTTCCATTAGGGCCGCCACTTGTACAGTTGTGGGGTCCGTAATCTGTCCCGTTGCTTCGGGCTGCAGGTTACTTGCCGCTTTCCTGGCGGCTGTTCCACTTTCCTTCGGAGTCTGTGCCCGCTGCCGATCACCAGCCACACTCGCAGAGCTTGCCGGGGTGCAAGTTGCTGTGGCCATGGTGGTCGCAGTTGCGGGAACACCCGAGGCTTCCAGCCTGAGGCGAATGTTTCGTGAGCATCATCGCAGAGTGCGAATAAAAGATAATGTCGCCGCTTGGCCGATCACGGGGAATGCCTTTAAACAAACACTCTAGTGTTGGACAATAGTTGTTGGTGTTGTTAACGTTTTATTCTGGAAGAGTTACATTGATTACTTAGCTCTTACAACTACTTAGTTTTTAACCTACCGCAGTTTCTCTTCCCTCTCATTGTGATGGCGCAAATCGGTCTAATTCCGACAAATTGTTTTCCTCTGTTTACCCTATTTAGTGGGACCGAATAACCTGAACTTAATTACCAAAGCTATCGATACATATAATACTGCGGCGCTAAGTTTTAAACTTGACTAACTATCGATAACCCTAATCCGTTCCGCGACACACAGATATCTTAACTATAACTTTGGTGACAGAAAGTTTAATATTGATAATGAAATAATAAAAATTATGTTATTAAACGGCAAACATAATAATACAAATCGCAACACTTTTCGTGCGAATAATTTTTCACTATTGATAATTTTTCACTTATATTCCACTAATTTTCCACTATTTTCTTGTGATGAAAAATTTTTTTATTGTAATTTAAGTCATATTTATAGGTGCATCTTGAAATAATATACTAATTTATTATTTACAGAAATCCAGTTATGTATCAACATTACAATAAAAAAAATACATTTTTAAAAAACTCCTGTGATTTTTGGTTGCTTTCTCCGTAGTGGATGGTTTAGTATTTTTGTTATCATACATATAAAAATATGTACCTAGTACGAAAAGTGAAGTTTTTTTACTTTTTGGCAGTCCTTTCATTTTCTTTAAAATATTGCAAAAATTTAATTTTAATAAATAAATTCAACTTTATTTGAGTATGACTACCTGTTTAAATAGGTTAAGCAATTGCAAGAAAACATTTTTTCTTTTAGTAGTGTTCTTTTCTTAATTCATATCTTTTTAAAATTTTCAAATGATCTTGGAATATTTTTGATTTAATCTTTGCCTTCAAAATAAGCCTATGATTAATTTATAATGATGCAAGAAAATGGTTCTGAGTCTTCTTCAGTTAGGTTCAAAAACATAATAACGAAATTTTAGGTAAAAAATAATATTATTTTTAGCCATAGCTTTATCCTTTATCCATTAAACAAGGAATATGTCTGGGGCTTCCGATTTGGTGCAGGCACTACCACTTCCAGGCGATGCAGCCGATACTAATGAGTTGGCTCGCGTTGCGGCCAATGGTGAGCGGAGTTCTTGAGCTAATGCCGATTGTGTTTGTCCACTTTCGTAGTAGTATGATGAATCTGTTTGAAACTAAATTGTATTTTAATAAAGATAATGAAGAAAATCTAACTTCGGGCACGTCCAAAGCATATTGTAATGGTATCCATTCGTTGTCGGTTTTTATTGGAAGATACATATTGTAATTATTGGATATAACTGTTTGATCCTTATGTGATTTTCAGATCTACACCAATTTCTTATCATATTAAGTTAGGAAATGTCTCATAATTCTCAAAAAAGTTAAGAATATATTACGTCCGATTATTTAGTCAACTAAAGAATTCACTATATTCTTGAAAATCCATGTAAATTATATTTATCAAACATCTACCTTAAATTAAATTAAATACTTCAGAGTGCTGTTTTTTTTTAACTAACACCTGTGCCAAATCTATAGAAGGACTGACTAATTTTATCCTAGCTTATTCAAGGATCTGCGCGGGATAAAAAGTCGCTTGCTGCGGTCGGGCTGAGGTTGATGTGAAAGGTATAAGGTGGTGGTGGTATGGCTAAGGTAAAATTAAGGTCCTGGTTGGTTTGCCTCAGGTATATGGTGATTTGGTTAAGGTAATTTTTAAGTACCACGAGATGATACTGAGTATTCGAAACTATCTCTTTTATGAACCAAGTGACATTTTATAATATCAGAGAATTACATATTCTAAGTATGGTTAACTGGTTAATGTTACGTAATGAAAGTACGTACAATAAGGCCAATGTTAAAGAAGGTACGTGCTAAGTACTAGCACTAACCATACAACATATAGACTTCACATTTCATACAACGAAAATGGACGCAAATATTTCTTGCGACATGCCCCCGGAGACCCCAGAGAGAATCTTACTCTCATCTTACGCTCATAATCTCTTTGAACTTTTTTGATTGTTCAGTCGCAGAGAAGCGCATCATTAAGAAGGTTCTTCCGCGGTTAAACTGATCTTTATATGTAAATTAAATTTGTCCAAAGTTTACTTTTTAAAAAAAATAATTTTTATTTTATTTCTTATTTTTTACAAACTTTCACTTAAATCGACTTTTATGTTAAACCCACTTTTCACTCCACATTTATATTTTATTCAGGCTTAGTGCGATCCCGATTCAAGACTGATTCAAGACTGCCTTTGCTAATAAGATCGATTTGCCATCAAACCTTGGCTTAAGAGAGAAACCTCAAAAAGGGCTATTTGTAAATCTAAACAATTGTCCTAAGAGACATTAAGAGAAACGGACAATTGGCTGATGCAATAATCGACTCATTGGTGAAAACTGATAAGATCGGAAGATATATCAAATTCGGACTGGCGGTGGCGAGCCGGTTCAATTGTTTATCAGTCTGGCTCAGACCGAAGAAAAGTTTCAGAAATATGTTTACAGTTAGAGCTGGATGTTTAGTCTGGGATAATTGCTTGGTGGTTCTCAGACACGAATGAGGGGAAGATTGACAAACAGGATATGACTCATCCAGCAGAGGCTTCTGCGATTTAAAATTATGTTTATATATATATAACATGTATGCGTTCTCACACATTCACATATACAGTTTCAAGTTTAAGCCAGCTTAAATTTTGGATTTTTGTAAATTTGCAGGCATGCTACCCTAAGAAAAATGGGGTATGCATTATACGACTATTTTAATATTTCAGCTTATATTTTATATTTGTTATGAAATACGATTAAGTGGTATCTGTAAAATGTTTTTCATAATTATTCTGAAGTTTTTCCGAATTAAAATCGATATATCAAGGTATTATTCAGTCGATTGATTTTAAGTTGTTGTAGTTCTGCAAGCGGATGATGTTCCATACCCCTCTGATGGATGATTTTTAGTGGAGTGAGAATAAACAAAAACAGCTGACACCAACATCATTTTTTATACCCTTGCAGAGGGTATTATAATTTTGGTCAAAAGTGTGCAACGCAGTGAAGGAGACATCTCCGACCCTATAAAGTATATATATTCTTGATCAGGATCACCTCCAGAGTCGATATGAGCATGTCCGTTTGTCCGTCTGTCTGTCTGTCTGTCTGTTTCTACGCAAACTAGTCTCTCAGTTTTAAAGCTATCGATTTGAAATTTTGCATACATCCTTCTTTCCTTTGCAGGCAGTATATAAGTCGGCCGGGATCGGTCGACTATATCCTATAGCTGCCATATAACTGATTGATCGGAAATGCCATAACTTTGGTGTTTTTTAAGTTAGAGGGTTGGGACTTTCCACACATGTTATATTTCCAAAATATACCAAAATATCTTATGTACAAAATTTCATAAGGATCGGCCGACTATATCCTATAGCTGTCATAGAACGATCGGAATTGGCATAACTTTGGTATTTTTTAAGTTAGAAAGATGGGATTTGGTACAGATTCTTTTTTGGGAAAACAATCTGATCTGCCAATTTTCATAAGGATCGGCCGACTATAAACGATCCGCTATATATCTAATAAAATAAGATGGGTGGCGCCACCTAGCGGACTGCGACTGAACTGTAAGGGTATATCAACTTCGGCTCCGCCCGAAGTTAGCTTTCCTTTCTTGTTGTTTTTGTGGGCATCAGTAGGGTATGCAAGCACCATCCGTTTGAAAATAGCAACAGTGATATTTGGGTTTTAAGTGAAACCGACTAAAAGATACCCTGTTCCTAGCTTAGTACAACGATTTTTATTTTTTCGTAAATATATAAATACGTACGTTCGTAAATATATATGTAAAGCATTTTACCGCTGCCACCTAATCGTATTCCTAAATATGTATAAAAAGTATTAAATATTAAAAAATATAATATAATATGTAATAAAATTTTTTCATAGTTAAATAACAATGAATACTCCCATTTTCTTAGAGTAGCATGCCTAGAAAGTTAAAAAAATTTTAGCCGGCTTCAAAACGAAGTCGAACAAACACATGAAACCGTGTATATGAATGTGTGAGCACGCATGCATTTAAAGATCAGTTTAACCGCGGAAGAACCTCCTTGACGATGCGCTTGTCTGCGACTGAACAACCCAAAAAAGTTCAATGAGATTATGAGCGTAAAAATGAGTGTAAGATGAGAGTAAGATTCTGTCTGGGGTCTCCGGGGGCATGTCGCAAGAAATTTTTACGTCCATTTTCGTTTTATGAAATGAGAAGTCTATATGTTGTATGGTTTTGCTTGCTCCGATCAGTCGGTCATTCTTACCGGTGATATTACTGATTTCTGTTTCTGGCGCCGTCTATTAGAGCTGGGCTATTAGGTCTTGGCACTAGGTCCCAATATTTTCCCATTCTTTCATTTTGGGCAAAATAATCCGATCTTAAATTCCACAAGGATCATTAACTGATTGATAGTAAATGGCACAACTTTAGAGTTTTTAAAAGTAGAAGGATCGGATAATCTATAGATAATGAAGTGGTCAAACTGATCCGACCGACTAAGTATTACAAAGATGTGCTGACTATATTCTAAAGCTGCCTGATATAACTGAAACTGAACTTCTTTTTTGACGATAGAAGATTGGGACTTTTTATTAATTTTTATCTCATTTTATAATAAAATTTTCACATTTTGATTTACTGTAAGAGGTTTGTTATATTGAGGTTTGTCAAAACAAAAACAAAAACAAAAAGACGGACTGAATAGAGGACAAAAATTATTGCCACAAATCTTAAATAATTTATCTATATTTTTTATGAGCCCACAAGCCCATTCGTTTTTAAAATTAAAAAGAAATATCAATGTTGAGAACATGATTACATACTTGAGATCTAATTACATGATAACTTAGATTGCGATAACTTTTTTAAATTATAGTATAGTCAAGAAACTCGACTATAAGTGTTCTTTTATTATTTAATACTTACTTATTAGTCCTCCACTGGCCCCATATCCATATGATCCATATGCGCCCTCATATTGCGTATAAGCAGGATTATAAGTGTAATCTGAACTGGGTTCAACAGACCTACAACCTAAAAATTGTAACATTTGAATAAAATGCGTATGAGTTGTATCGTATACAATAAAATACAATAGTAATTAAAAGATACTTATTTAAGTGTTTTGGATCTTGATAATTTAATGTTTGGGCTTCCGCTCATTTTACAATATTGGTCTGTTTACAATTAAATTACGAATTTGTAATTAAAAGGTTTCTATAAAAGGAACTAGCTATAAGGACGTAGTTAGGGACTTTGGTCCGGACTAAGCTTTCATTGCACTCGTCAGGTTGGAAGCCAAATTTAAGGCCGCCAACATTTTACGATAACAGTGGCCATGGCATACGACCATGACAATGGTAAGAAAGATACTGATCATCCAGAAACAACACTTTTCATTCATCCACAAACTAAAGATTCTTAAAACAGATCTTACGACTGAAACAATCCAATAGGGAAGTTAAAAAACAAGTTTATACGTCCTCTACAAATCGCCTGACTTGTCTGAACTTTAAATTGGTCTTTGGAATTTTTCATCAAAGACAATTGCTTAAAAGTGGGAATAGTGGCATCTGCACATTCCTTTTCCTTGTTACTTACTTACTTATATCATTGTATAGACTTCTGCATGAATGCACTCATTTGTGGCATAACAGATCTGTACAGTAGTGTAGTGTTTTCAAAAACACTGCCTTCATTCTTTACTGTACAGTTTACTCTATAGGTCACAATAAGAAAGGACAACATTTTCAGTGTACTCACTTCGAGTGAGTTCAGTATATGGTTGTACTCTTCGTAAGGAGTACTATATTTGTCCTTTTTTAAACACGCTGTACAGCTTGTTTGTTGACTGTGAACATAAACATAAACTGTGTTGATAAACATGGATTCTAAGGAGAACGACGCTCACTAAGGCTAAAGAGAACGAAAATAATTATTATAATCAGTTTAAATTTAAATATAAATAATTTCTAAATTTTTTATTTTATAATAAATACATTTAAAACGAAAAAACAAATCAATTTTTTAATTGGAAATACATAAACATGAGAACTATACATATATGTGTGTATGTACCAGTCATGAAGTTTCACTCACTGTGCAGTAAGTCAACTGCACACCAAAACATTGTACAGTGCGTTGACTACTGCAAGTAAACACTTCTGAGGGGTAACAAACAGTCGGTAGAAATCTTGGGTGATTCTTGGATCACCCTAGTCTTTTTAGATGCCGACTCAGCATACCAGACTTTGGGGGCCGTGCCTGGATCCCACTGGTTCCCGGTATGGTGAGTTATGCTCATCTTGCGATCATCAGCATTTCCCACTGTCACGCGGTCGGCCTGCCGACTAAGTACCCTACTGCTAAGTTCTCCAGTTCTGTTTTATAATCATTGGAATAAAGAGCACTTAGCTCCGTAAACTTAACTCCGGCTACCGCCGTCTTATTATTTGCATTGAGCTTAAAGCTTAAGACTGCCCACTGAGTTAAGCTTTAAGCAGTCACCCTCTCGAAATAAACTTTATTTTACACTTCGTCAACCACCCTACCGGTGGCACACCATCAGTGGCCACCTGGGACCAGCAGCCCGGCGGCAATTTTTACCTAACTTGAACCGCTACTACTCATCAAGCATCCTACTGGTGCCACCTCATCACCGGCCGGATCTGGAGCAGCCTTACTACCGAGGACCCAAGGAACAAAAAAACTAGCGACCCTCAAACATTTCAAAACATGTAAGCGGGTTGATTAATTAATATACGGCTTCAACATACACAAAATTGCATACAATAAAAGTGAGCCCTATAATTGGCAAAAATAAATATAACTTGCACACGTAAAAAAAAAAAATATTTAAAAAATAAAAATATAAAAAAAATATTTATTATATATAATAAAGCTGCATTTGTGACCTGCAGCTCATATAAAATTTTTTTATTTTTTTTGTGAAAATATATTTGAATAAATGAAATAAATATAAAATATATTAAAGTCTAAGAAATTAAAAAAGAAGTCGTGAGTGATAGTGAAGAAGAAGAGATCCGGTGTTTTAGACCGAGACAGGCTCAAATCGAAGAGAAAGAAGAAATAATGAACGCGAACGAATTGCAGAACATTATCCAAGGCGCCTTAGCGCAACAGGAAGCTAGGCTCCGAGCTGAATTTGAAGCTCAAATCAGTTCCGTTAATATGCAGTTACAAAACATGCGCGTAGAGACCCCACAGGTGGAGGCCTACCAAAGAGTCTCAGTACAGCCAGGAGCACCCCCATGCGACTTACCGCTCCACGTAATTAAGTCAGTACCAGATTTTAATGGTGAGCAAGACGAGTACGTAGCGTGGAGGCTGTCCGCCACGGACGCATACGAACTCTTTAAACCTTACCAGGGCAGCTGTGCCCATTATCAAGCCGTTACCATAATCAGGAATAAAATTAGGGGCCCAGCGCGTGCGTTGCTGGTATCACACAACACTGTACTTAATTTCGATGCCATTCTGGCAAGAGTAGACTGCTCCTACGCAGACAAAACTTCGTTGAGGCTGTTACGACAACAGCTTGAGGCAGTTCACCAAAGTGACCAAAGCCTCATGCAATACTATGACGAGGTTGAGCGTAAGCTAACCCTCGGCACGAACAAAATTGTCATGTCCCACGACATTGAAAGAGCCATACTGCTCAACAATGAGGTAAGGGCGGACGCCCTACATGTGTTTATCTCAGGCCTAAAAAAAACCTGAGAGCAGTAGTATTCCCGGCACAGCCAAAAGACCTTCCTTTGGCATTGGCATTAGCTAGGGGGGTTAATGGAACAGAATGGAAGGCCAGGAATGGAACAGAAGACACAGAATTTTGACTTTCGAAAGACTCAGTACCGCACTCCTGATAAACAAGGAAACGAAAAAAACCCTCTTTATTTAAAAAAACCAGATAAAAACCAACAAAATGGTTCTGGGCGTAAGCTAGAGGACTGGGCCGACCGTGGAAATCCACGTCAGGCAGCAGAGCCCATGGACTGGAACCCATCGTCTTCTAAGTCCAAGCAACAGCCACATTTTAAACAAAACCAATATGTATCACAACCATAAAATATGCAGGCAAAAAATTCAAAAAGACCCAACTCCTCTGATAGGGTAACTGATCAAAGGCGTCAGCGGCTTAACAACATCGAGCAGACCGCTAGTGCCAAAGACCAAGAGTATGAGAATGCTGCGGTAGCCGCGATGAGCGCAATCGAAGACGACAGCGACTCGATCGACTCCCATGACCTTCTCAATTTTTTAGAGAGCGGTCCCGGCTACCGTTCATCGAACGTCAGTTGGGTGGGAGAACTTTAAAAATTCTTATTGATACAGGGGCAGCGAAAAGTTATATAAAGCCCGTAAAGGAGCTTAAAAACATAACGCCAGTAGCGTCACCGTTTCGCGTGAATACAATTCATGGATCCAACGGCATAAATAAAAAGTGCCAAATAAATGTCTTGGGAACAACTTCCCCATTTTTCACATTAGATTCCTTAACAACATTTGACGGGATCATAGGCTTCGACTTGCTGACGAAAGTGTGAGCCACCCTCAATATGCAAACTAAAAAAATATTGTATGGTTCCGTGTCTGAGGACTTGCAGTTTCTTGATTGCAACGATGTAAATATTACCAACATAAAGGACATAGTCGTTCCAGAGTCAGTAAAAAAGGAGTTTATCGAAATGATGAAAAAAAGATCTAAAGTCTTCTCCGACGCAACTCAAACGTTGCCGTACAACACAAATGTTGTGGCTACTATTCGTACTGAGGATAACAACCCGGTTTACTCTAAAGCGTACCCGCACCCAATGGCGAGATCACCGTATAATAATCCAACTTGGGTGGTCGATAAAAAAGGGTCAGATGAGACAGGTGGTGGGAAAAAGCGTTTGGTAATCGACTTCAGGAAACTGAACGAAAAAACCATTCCTGATAAATACCTCTTGCCAAGTATCTAGTTACTTCTGGCAAACCTTGGCAAAGCCAAATATTTTACAACTCTAGACTTAAAATCTGGTTATCAACAAATTTTCCTCGCGGAACAAGATCGCGAAAAAACTCCATTTTCAGTCAACGGAGGCAAGTATGAATTCTGCCGTTTGCCTTTTGGATTACAAATTGCTAGTAGCATTTTTCAGAGGGCAATCGATGACGTATTGAGAGAGTAGATAGGGAAGTCATGCTACGTCTCTGTTGACGATGTCATAATCTTTTCGAAAAACGAAAAAGAGCATGTCAGTCACATTGACTGGGTCCTGAAAAAATTAGACCAAGATCATTCTTAGGACTTGCCAGCTATTATCACTGTGGACGGAAGTCCACGAGGTGACGACCTGCATGCCTAGGCGTGCGCGAGGAAACTCTATATATAGCCGAAGAATTAAAAATTTTCTGTAGGCAACCGATCTAAATGAATGTAGGTGTTTTATAAAAGATTTCGCTACAAGGCCACTAACCAACCTCCTTAAGGGAGAAAACGGTTCCGTAAGTAAACACATGTCTAGGAAAATACCCATAAAATTTAACGATCAGCAAAGAGACGCGTTCGATAGACTTCGAAACATTTTGGCATCAGAAGATGTCACCCTCAAATACCCAGATTTTAAGAAACGATCCCATAACGATGATATCCAGAACCCTTAAAGACTGCGAGACCCGTTACGTAACTAACAAAAGAGAGTTACTCGCTATAGCCTGGGCTCTAGGAAAATTAAGGCAGTATCTGTATGGCACTCGTGACATAAGAATCTATACAGATCATAAGCCGCTAACGTTCGCTGTCTCCGACAAGAACCCAAATGACAAATTAAAACGTTGGAAAGCATTTTTAGATGACTACGGCGCAAAAGTCATATACACTCCGGGCAAAGAAAATTTTGTTGCCGACGCCCTTTCGCGACAAAACATCAACGCCCTTCAAAACGAACCCGAATCTTATTGTGCAACAGTTCACAGTGAAGAATCTAGCACTTATACGATAGAAACAACGGAAAAACCTCTAAATTGTTTCAGAAATCAGATAGTCCTAGAAGAGGCAAAGTATTCCTTAAAGCGATACTTTATATTTTTCGGAAATAAATCATTGGCAACATTGGCAAGCATTCAACATGCATTAGTATCAAATTTTACAGCAACGAAATTTTGGCACTGCAAGAACTTTGTGTCAAATATTTCTAATAAAAGTGAGCAGATTGAAATAATCACCGTAGAGCACAATCGTGCACACAGAGCTGCCCAGGAAAATATCAAACAAGTCCTCCGCGACTATTATTTTCCAAAAATGTCAAAGTTGGCTACTGAAATAGTGACAAATTGCAAAATATGCACTACAGCAAAGTATGACAGACAAAGTATGATTGATATTTTTCCACCGATAAAAAACTATTTTTAACGGCCATCGACAAGTTCTCCAAATTTGCGGTAGTACAACCAATAGTGTCTAGGGCAATAGTAGACGTAAAATTCCCTATCCTCCAATTAATAAACTTATTCCCAAATATGTTGTAAATTCACCCCCGCTGCACAGTAGCTCAAACGGACAAATCAAACGCCTCCACAGCACCCTAACAGAAATAGCGAGATGCATCAAACTGGATAAGCAAATTAATGATACAGTGGAGCTAGTTATGCGAGCGACCGTTGAATATAATAAAACATTACATTCGGTCATTAACCAAAAACCCATTGATGTAATCCACTCTGCTTCCGAAAAAGTTACGGAAGCAATAAAAATGAATATTGAAAAAGCACAGAGAGATAATCTTGACAGGTGTAACCCATCAAGACAAAATAGAATATTTGAGGTAGGAGAAAGAGTCTACTTAAAGAACAATAAAAGACTTGGCAATAAGTTAACTCCGTTATACACGGAAAAACACGTAGAAGCGGACCTGGGGACAGCGGTCCTCATTGGAGGGAGGGTAGTCCACAAGGACAACCTTAAGTAACCTTTTTCTCCAATTAACACACCCAACACAAACACACACTTAGAAAATAGCCAATAGATTTAACATGTCATTTTCTTACAGGATCGCGGGAATCATATTAACAATATTAGCACTAGTTAACGCTAGAGTGACAGACTATTCTCACGCCCGGTACATCCCCATAACCGACGGAACTGCATTGGTGTGGGAACATAGGAGTTACCTTAGGCATTCGAGCAATTTGACAGAGTTTTCGATTATGATAGGCAAAACAGCTAGATTATCCGCTTTTTTCACAATCGCACATGCGAAAATTATTAGATGTTGATTTTGATCATATTAGAAATATATTATCCGTACTAAAGGTACACCACCGCATTGCCAGAAGCCTAGACTTTTTAGGCACCGCGTTAAAAGTGGTAGCGGGCACACCTGATGCAGCTGTCCTCGAAATGTTAAAAATGTCCGAGTCCCTGTTAATTGAATCAAACAATAGACAAATAGTCATTAACACCAAAATGCAAAGGTAGATCAACAAATAAACCGATGCAGTTAACGAAATCATTAAGGCAAAAAAGAAGGACTTGATTGACGTCCCACATTTATATAAGGTTCTTTTGACCAGAAAAAAAATGCTAATTACAGAGATACAGAATATAATGCTCACAGTCACACTTGCAAAATTAAATGTCATAAACCCGGCCATTTTTAATCATGAAGATTTGAAGTCCGTATTAGTTGATCACCCCACAGAGGTCCCCATTATTAGCCTAATAGAGGCATCTAATATTAAAGTCCTTCAGTCCGATAATATTATTCCCGTGCTCCTTGCGTACCCTCCTTGCAGATAAATTGTACATGTAAAAAGGTCTCCGTCTTTCCCGTTTCTCCCCAACACACCATTCTCCTACTACGGGACAACGTGGTAGCTGAGTGCAACCAAGAAGTCTTAGCGATCACTGATTGCGTGTCGACGATGTACGGAGCATTCTGCAAACTGGCAACACAGGACACTTGCGTCCGAGGTCTACACGCAGGGGTCACGGCGCATTGCGAAACGCAGGCCAGCCACCTAAGCCCCATAACGCTGGTAGACGATAGAATAATGATAGTCAATGAGCGTCCGGCAATAGTCAGCACGGATGACGGCCCCAATATAGAAGCAAATGGCACGCATCTAATAACATTTGAGCGACTAGCCTTTATAAACGGCACAAAATACTTGAACTGGCGCGAAAGCATAAGAAAGACTGCGAGCGTGTCAGCCTAAACATTATCGGACATAACTACGTCCTCAGTATGCCAATGCTTCAGAGGATGAACAGCCAAAACCTGGAAACGATCCAAACCCTCAAAAACGAAATAAAGTCGGCTGGATCAACGGCCACCTGGGACCAGCAGCCCGGCCTAACTTGAACCGCTACTACTCATCAAGCACCCTACTGGTGCCACCTCATCACCGGCCGGATCTGGAGCAGCCTTACCACCGAGGAACTGACGACAAGATAACTTGCACGCCAATTTTGATGTCCTCATTAACAGCTGCACATCTATGGAATGAGTGAGACAACTGTCAATCAAAACAGACAATACTACCCTATTCACTCACACCCAAATATACTGTGCACAAAAAAAAATGTGTACCCACTTTCAGAATAAGTGATTCGTTTGTCGTTTTGGATGCATTCATTCAGTAGTCTATCATTGTAATTTGAAAGTACAAAAAAACAAAATATAAATAAAGTTAAAAATGCCCGTATCTGGGTATTTTTTTCTAAATTATCGTCGTTTCGATATCCGATACATATTAATAATAAAAAAATTCGTTTAAAAAGTTTGTGCCTCCTTTTCTTTAAGTTTATTTACACCTCATGAATGCCAAGGAATCTGCTTACCAGGTATGTATACCAGGATCTTCGTACTCTAACTAAGGCATAGGTATAAAAAATTTTAAAATGCTAATCCAAAATTTAGTTTAATCATCAACTAAGCCATCCTATAAAAAAGAATTGCAACTAAAAGCTGCAATACAGACATTTATAAGTAACCTTTTGAAAAAGCGTCAATAGTTTCTCATGGGTCATGGGGTTTCTCTTTGGGTTTTTCACATTGCTTGCTCATTCTTTTTTTTATAAGAATTTAATTTTTTTTTTGCATTTTTTGTTTATTTGTTTTCATTCAATCAAAAGGTGTCTGAGCTGGGAAGCTTTTTAATCATCTTGATATCAAACGACATATTATTGATATATATAATTGTTTGGTCATTGAGCCTTTTCAATGACTTTTTCCCTTTTTCCAAAGTAACAAAAAGGGAATTATATGTTTCAAAACGTTATAAAATGTTTATTTATTCGCATATGAAATGAAGTGCCAGAAAGCTCCGATTTAGAATGCGTATGCACTGAGATAGAGAGTACCAGTGGGCCCGCCTTTTAGCATAGGACGGGCGAAAGCTCGTTAACTTAATGACAAAGATAAAATAAAGCCGAGCGGCCAAGAAGAGTCGGCTTGCGACTAACAACAGCGATGAGAAAATGATTATGTGCTAAATGATTATGTGCCATAATGATTACATTTATATATATATGTTACATTTATTTATATATGAATTAATTTATGCCGTGGCTGCTGCCTGACCCGACATACTCCCCCCAGTTGAGGCCTGACCTTCAACTTCATCCTTAAGGGGCAATAGGCAAAGCTTGGTCACTGTGCGCTTGGTAGTTCCAGAAGCGGTTCTAACCACCGCCACTCGAGGCACTCCATTTCGACCAGGGACTAGATCCAGAATTCTAGCCAACGGCCACTTCATGGGGGGTAGGTTCTCGTCCTTGACTAGAACCACATCGTTAATCGCCAAGACAGGGCCGGACGCACGCCATTTGGATCGCTGCTGAAGAAAGCGTTTCACAACGTCCTTGCGGGCTGTGGCTTCGAACGACTTTCTCTCCAGATGTAAACCACCACCACACACAAACCAACCCAGCCGGGTTTTCTGCAGCACCGGTAGGCCAGCTGAGAGCTGGATTTGACCAACACACAGCAGATCATAGAATAGACTGGCTCCGATAAGTAAATCGATCCGCTGCGGTCGAAAGAACAGGGGATCAGCCAATGTGAGGTTTGACGGAATATTCCAGCTGGAGACATCCAAGCTAAAACTAGGCTGGAGGTCCGTGATGTTGGTGGCGATTACAGCGTTGACGAGGGCCGAATATTCAGAGCAATAGGATCGTAGGAGCACATAAACAGAGAATCCGTCTGTCGCGAAGCCAGTGTTGCCAATGCCAGACACTGCCACGTACGATTTGCGTCTTCGAAGCTGCAGCTGACTAGCCAGTCGGGACGTAATCACGTGCACCTGCGATCCAGAATCCTAAAGAGCCCGGCATGGAAAAAAAACCCCAGAGCGACTCCGAATGAGAATGTTCGCTGTGGCCAGTAAGGCTATCTCACCGCTGCGACCCTGGGCAACTAGTGCATTAGCCGTGGATGGTGAAGCGCCTATTGGCTCGGCGCACTCGGCTGCGGCTGGTGTAGACGGCACAGCAGAAGGCTGGCTGCTCGAAGACTGTAACTCCAAAAAATGCAACAGACTGTGATGCCTCCTCCCACAACTGCGACAATTATCAGCGAGGCACTCACGCAGGTGATGGCTAGTTTGGCGGCTCTCAGGGGGCAATGGACCACCCACCGCATAATATCCAAGCAGAGGCAGGTGAATTAGTAATAATAAAGTATGCTCTACTGTTATCTGCGACTCTACATCTTCCCACCTGAGTGCCCGGCGCGTAAGCGGCCAAGGCCACATCCATAGCCTCCAAAGTCCTGCAACGCGGTTCCAAAAACTCTGCCATCGACTCCCAAGTAGGGATGAGATCCGAGTTCGAGGCATTTTGACCTTCCTCCCACTTGGCCTGATTAGCTGGATCCAACCTTTGAAGAAGTACCTGGACAATGATGCAGCCGGCGATCGGAACTGTCGTCTCCAAATTTTTTAAGACTCGCATATGGGCATTGAACTTACCGGACCCTCGAAGCGCTGCCACTGAGTCACCTTCCAATAGATTGAGGCCCAGAATCTCGTTCACATGAGCCTGAAATATCAACCGAGGGTTATTAAATCGATTCTTCAAAAGCTGCCATGCGACATCATCATACTCCTCGGAGATTTCCAAGGAACGGACTGTCTCTAAAGCGGAGTCCCGAAGAAATGTTCAGAAACTTTTCGACCTTACTTATATAAGGATTGCAGCCTACGATCGTCGAAAAAACCGAATGAAACTCAGCCCACTCTGAATATCCTCCGCTGAAAGTAGGAAGAGGAAGAGGAGGCAAGGCTTGAAAACTCTGACTGAGCGCTGGTTCCACCTGGACACTGGAAACTCCGCTGGCAAGGGTGGAATGGGCAGAAATTTGAGCAGAGCGCAACGACGTCGATTTCGGCATGCATCGTAGCTACAAGCTCAGACACTGTCCATCGCAAGTCGCTGCTTATTTAAGCAATGTCTAACTCTTCAAGCTCCCCGTGGATGGCCTTAAAATCCTCGTACATGGCGACCAACTGGCCGTGACGGCCGTGACATGGAGCATAGCATCCTCCACCTTTGACATTGGGTGCAGGGCGCCTTGGATCCTCTTCAAATCCTGGAGGATACCCTTTGCTTTGCATTTTAAAATCGCACTCCGAGATGGGATGTTTTCTCCTGTAACGGCGCCGCTGAAGTTCATCGCCACTATAATTGAGGTACGCTCAATTTAGGTAAAAAACACGCACAAATTAATTTTGGCACCAAAATTGTAGTTCTTGTTTATTTTATTATATTTAATTATATTTGAGCGCAGCGAACACGATTTATCCCACTGTGCGCTCAGAACCGTACACTGCGTTGTGGAATGTATATTGTTGGGAATAATGTTCGTATATTCCAGTAACAGAAGTGGTTAGGTGCATCCAAGTGATTTGATAGAACTAAAAACTCAAGTTAACATGTTTATGCTTATAAATATGTATGTTCATAAGAGAGTAGAAGATTTATAGCTCGCTCTCTCTGAGTAGATATAGGTTGCCACATTGGTATATTATAATTACTAACATAATTCAACACTTTTGCTTAATCATAATATATATTGAAATTTTTAATATAGACCAAGTTGTCTAACGAATTCGCAGTGTTTCTGTTTACATAAATTCTTTGTTAGTAAGTCTGCGACATTCATTTCAGTATTTACATATTTCAAAGATATTTCATTAAACTTGACTTTTTCTCTGATGTAATGGTATTTAATATCTATGTGTTTAGTACGTTTATGTTGGACAGGATTTGTTGCGATATGCTGCGCACTGGTGTTGTCACAATTTATAGTCATGGGATATATATTTGGCCACTCAAGTTCTGTCAGTAGCTTCTGGAGATATGCAGCTTCCCTAGCTGCCGTTGCCATTGCAATATATTCAGCCTCTGTGCTGCTCAAGGCGACTACGCTCTGCTTTGCTGACGCTAAGAAAATACGCCTCCAGCCATGAAAAATGTGTACCCAGAGTATGATTTCCTGTCCAGCTTGACATTTGCCCAATCAGCGTCGGTAAAGCCATCGACTGAGCCATCGGATTTGCAGTAGTGAAGACTCAGATCTACGGTTTCAGAAAGGTAGCGTAATACGTGCTTCGCTGCAGATTCATGTTCCACATGTGGGTCTGTGTTTCTTTGCGACAATTTGCTTATAGAGTGCAAAATGTCTGGTCGGCTTATAACTGCCAAATACATAAGCGAACCAATTAGTGATTGATAAGTTTTTATATTTACCTTTTTACAACTTTCGTTCGGGCATTGACTTTGGAAACCAGAGTCAAGCGGAGTTGACGCGGTTCGGCAATTTTCCATACCAAATTTTTCCAAAAGTGCTAGAATGTATTTTTTTTGATTTAGCCGTATTTCGCCCTGCTTGGCATCTCGCTCTATTTCCATTCCAAGAAAATAGCTTAATGGTCCTCCGTCTTTCATATCGAATTCAAGGGAAATCAGCTTTTTAATTTCTTCAATTTAATCCTCACTTGGACAAATTATGATGAGATCATCTACATAGACTGCAATGTAACTGTACTCCTTTTGCTGCTTTCGTGTGTATAGGCATGCTTCGTTTTTACAGCGTTGGAAACCAATAGCTTTTAATGCCTCATTTAGAGTGTCATTCCAGGCCCGTCCGGACTGTTTGAGTCCATAAATTGCTTTTTGCAGTTTCAAAACTTTTTGGGGATTGTTCTTATTGACAAAATTTTGTGGTTGTGTTAAGTAGACATCTTCATCTAGCTTGCTGTTAAGGTATGCATTAGAGACATCTATTTGGTGCATGAATAATTGTTTTTCCACGGCGATAGCTAATAACATGCGAATTGTCTCGTACCTTATAACTGGAGAGTATGTTTCCCAGTAATTCACACCAAATTGTTGCCCACAGCCTTTGGCAACCAAGCGGGATTTAAGTCTCTCTATTTCGCCTTCTCTGTTTCTCTTGATGCGAAAAAACCCATTTTGAGCCGATTGGCTTTATACCATGAGGTGGATCCACCAATTAGATTAGATTAGAGCGTCATATTCAGATTGCATCGATTTTTGCCAGTCCCTTTTGTATTCGCTGTCTAGGGCTTGCGTTACGGATTTCGGTGTTTCGAAATCTTCAAAAGAGTTTAGATTGTTTAATACCTGATACTCTTTTCTAGGTCTTCCAGGCTGCCCATTTCTTACGATTTTTGGTCTGCCAGGGCATCTTCGACCTTGTTCGCTCACATCTTCTTCATCAGATTCTGGTTCACTTGCGCTTACAAATCTCTCTCCATCATCGGTGTTGTCCAAACTGCTGCTACTGCTAATGCTATAATGATCGGGATCCTCCACGTCATCTTCAGGCTCATCAGGTTCATCAGTCATAGCTATTTCATTTTCTGCTGGTTTGGACTCTTCAACGAATTGTACATCTCTTCTCTCCACTATTGTGCGTTTATCTTTGTCATATAGGCGGTATGCCTTTGCTGTATGAGAGCAGCCAACAAAAACGTATTCTTTGCCTCTAGCCTGGAGTTTATTTTTTACAGTTTTATCTAAGGCAAAAACCTTAGATCCGAAGATTCGAAAATGCTTTACTGATGGCTTGCGTTTGTACCATATTTCGAATGGAGTACAACCATCTAAAGCTCTCGTTGGACATCTATTTCTAATATATGCGGCTGTTTGCACCGCTTCTGCCCATAAAAATTCTCCGATTTTTGCATGAGCTATTAGGCTCCTTGCTATTTCAATAATTGTACGGTTTGCGCGTTCAGCAACACCGTTTTGCTGGGGTGTATAAGGGATAGTTAATTGTCTTTTAATTCCGCATTCATTTAAATAATTTTCAAAATCTCTATTTATGTATTCTCGACCATTGTCACTTTGCAAGCATTTTATTCGTTTGTTCGTTTGGCATTCTACGTAAGTTTTAAATGACTTGAACTTATTAAAAACTTCATTTTTCGTATGCATAAAATAAATGTGTATTTTTCGCGAATAGTCATCTATAAATGTAACAAAATAGCGATTACCTCCTAATGATTTGGAGTTCATTGGTCCACATACGTCGGTATGGATTAATTCGAGTAATTCTTTGGTCGATCGATTTGCTTTTTGTGGAAATGGTTTTGCACATATCTTAGCTTTGTTACATGTATCGCAATTTATATTTACGCTAATGTTTTTGATATTCATTCCAGTCACTTGTTTATCATTTTCTAATTTTTGTAGGCTTTGAAAATTTAAGTGTCCAAACCTATTATGCCATTTTATCGCATTTTCGTTCAAAATATAAACCGCATTGCTTTGCATTTTTGTTTTGAACGTGTATAAATTTTTGTCTCGAACAGCGGTTAGCATTGTTTTTCCATGTTTGTTCTTTACTACAGCTTCGTTGTGCCCAAATGTTATAAAGTTCTCCCATTCAGCTGCTTTGCACATTGACAAAAAATTCATTTGCAAATCTGGAACATACAGCACATCTCGGAGTTCAATATCTATACCTTTAATTTTGAACGTTACTGTGCCAATACCTGGTGACTCTATATATTTTTTATCTGCTAACATAATAATTGATTTTTTGCTTTTGAGAGTTTTAAACATGCTTTTTACACAACAGATATGAGAGGTAGCTCCACTGTCAACACACCATGTATCAAATTTTTTGCTGACAACGCCGCTTTGAGAGTGCATTAGACAATTATTTGATTGCTGCTCTTTATCTCTCTCATTCTTTGGTTTGCTTCGACACTCGCTGGCACGGTGGCCATATTTCTTTCAATTGTAGCACTTGCCCTCAAACGGTATTCTGGCGTGATCTCGGTCGTCACCCTTATCTGTATTCTTTTTGCGGTTTTTTTGGATTTTGTCTCTTCTATCAATTTTTCTTTGATCTTCATGATTTTTTGCATGCACATGTGAGTAAACCGTTTCGTTTGTTCGATCTCGTTCATCTCTTTCTTCTCTTCGCGCCACTTCTTCTAGAAGTTTCAGTTTTACGTTTTCAAATGATGGTAATTTGTCACGTGTTTCGATTGCCACAACAAAGTTTCAAAATTATTTGGCAAACTAGTCAACATCATTATAACTTTCAACTCGTCATTGATATTAATATCTAATTCGGCCAATTTGTCTGTGATTTCAACAAATGAGTTTACATATTCAGCCACATTATCACCTTGGCTCATGTTCAGACGCAAAAGTTTTTGGTAGAGTTGAACTTTTCTTACTGGACCAACGGGCATGTAAATTTCTTTGAGTTTAAGCCACGCTTCAGAGGACGTTCTGCAAGATTTAATATGCATCAGCTGAGACGGTTTTATATTCAGTATAATTGAAGCTAACGCTTTTTGGTCAATATTATACCACACCGCAGAGTCCGTTGAGTCTGTTGGTCTTTTAAGTTTACCACTGACATGTCCCATAGATCAGAGGTTATTAACACACTGCGCATGACCATACGCCACATATCGTAGTTATTATCACCGAGTTTCTCAATTTGCAGAGACACACTCATTTTGGTAAATTCAACAATTTTTATACTTTGAGCTCCTTTAGCAAATTTATATTTCAGTTTAAATTTCGCCAATTCACTTCACTCCGAATGACCGGCGCTTCTGGGCCCATAACCTTTTTGTTGGGAATAATGTTCGTATATTCCAGTAACAGAAGTGGTTAGGTGCATCCAAGTGATTTGATAGAACTAAAAACTCAAGTTAACATGTTTATGCTTATAAATATGTATGTTCATAAGAGAGTAGAAGATTTATAGCTCGCTCTCTCTGAGTAGATATAGGTTGCCACATTGGTATATTATAATTACTAACATAATTCAACACTTTTGCTTAATCATAATATATATTGAAATTTTTAATATAGACCAAGTTGTCTAACGAATTCGCAGTGTTTCTGTTTACATAAATTCTTTGTTAGTAAGTCTGCGACATTCATTTCAGTATTTACATATTTCAAAGATATTTCATTAAACTTGACTTTTTCTCTGATGTAATGGTATTTAATATCTATGTGTTTAGTACGTTTATGTTGGACAGGATTTGTTGCGATATGCTGCGCACTGGTGTTGTCACAATTTATAGTCATGGGATATATATTTGGCCACTCAAGTTCTGTCAGTAGCTTCTGGAGATATGCAGCTTCCCTAGCTGCCGTTGCCATTGCAATATATTCAGCCTCTGTGCTGCTCAAGGCGACTACGCTCTGCTTTGCTGACGCTAAGAAAATACGCCTCCAGCCATGAAAAATGTGTACCCAGAGTATGATTTCCTGTCCAGCTTGACATTTGCCCAATCAGCGTCGGTAAAGCCATCGACTGAGCCATCGGATTTGCAGTAGTGAAGACTCAGATCTACGGTTTCAGAAAGGTAGCGTAATACGTGCTTCGCTGCAGATTCATGTTCCACATGTGGGTCTGTGTTTCTTTGCGACAATTTGCTTATAGAGTGCAAAATGTCTGGTCGGCTTATAACTGCCAAATACATAAGCGAACCAATTAGTGATTGATAAGTTTTTATATTTACCTTTTTACAACTTTCGTTCGGGCATTGACTTTGGAAACCAGAGTCAAGCGGAGTTGACGCGGTTCGGCAATTTTCCATACCAAATTTTTCCAAAAGTGCTAGAATGTATTTTTTTTGATTTAGCCGTATTTCGCCCTGCTTGGCATCTCGCTCTATTTCCATTCCAAGAAAATAGCTTAATGGTCCTCCGTCTTTCATATCGAATTCAAGGGAAATCAGCTTTTTAATTTCTTCAATTTAATCCTCACTTGGACAAATTATGATGAGATCATCTACATAGACTGCAATGTAACTGTACTCCTTTTGCTGCTTTCGTGTGTATAGGCATGCTTCGTTTTTACAGCGTTGGAAACCAATAGCTTTTAATGCCTCATTTAGAGTGTCATTCCAGGCCCGTCCGGACTGTTTGAGTCCATAAATTGCTTTTTGCAGTTTCAAAACTTTTTGGGGATTGTTCTTATTGACAAAATTTTGTGGTTGTGTTAAGTAGACATCTTCATCTAGCTTGCTGTTAAGGTATGCATTAGAGACATCTATTTGGTGCATGAATAATTGTTTTTCCACGGCGATAGCTAATAACATGCGAATTGTCTCGTACCTTATAACTGGAGAGTATGTTTCCCAGTAATTCACACCAAATTGTTGCCCACAGCCTTTGGCAACCAAGCGGGATTTAAGTCTCTCTATTTCGCCTTCTCTGTTTCTCTTGATGCGAAAAAACCCATTTTGAGCCGATTGGCTTTATACCATGAGGTGGATCCACCAATTAGATTAGATTAGAGCGTCATATTCAGATTGCATCGATTTTTGCCAGTCCCTTTTGTATTCGCTGTCTAGGGCTTGCGTTACGGATTTCGGTGTTTCGAAATCTTCAAAAGAGTTTAGATTGTTTAATACCTGATACTCTTTTCTAGGTCTTCCAGGCTGCCCATTTCTTACGATTTTTGGTCTGCCAGGGCATCTTCGACCTTGTTCGCTCACATCTTCTTCATCAGATTCTGGTTCACTTGCGCTTACAAATCTCTCTCCATCATCGGTGTTGTCCAAACTGCTGCTACTGCTAATGCTATAATGATCGGGATCCTCCACGTCATCTTCAGGCTCATCAGGTTCATCAGTCATAGCTATTTCATTTTCTGCTGGTTTGGACTCTTCAACGAATTGTACATCTCTTCTCTCCACTATTGTGCGTTTATCTTTGTCATATAGGCGGTATGCCTTTGCTGTATGAGAGCAGCCAACAAAAACGTATTCTTTGCCTCTAGCCTGGAGTTTATTTTTTACAGTTTTATCTAAGGCAAAAACCTTAGATCCGAAGATTCGAAAATGCTTTACTGATGGCTTGCGTTTGTACCATATTTCGAATGGAGTACAACCATCTAAAGCTCTCGTTGGACATCTATTTCTAATATATGCGGCTGTTTGCACCGCTTCTGCCCATAAAAATTCTCCGATTTTTGCATGAGCTATTAGGCTCCTTGCTATTTCAATAATTGTACGGTTTGCGCGTTCAGCAACACCGTTTTGCTGGGGTGTATAAGGGATAGTTAATTGTCTTTTAATTCCGCATTCATTTAAATAATTTTCAAAATCTCTATTTATGTATTCTCGACCATTGTCACTTTGCAAGCATTTTATTCGTTTGTTCGTTTGGCATTCTACGTAAGTTTTAAATGACTTGAACTTATTAAAAACTTCATTTTTCGTATGCATAAAATAAATGTGTATTTTTCGCGAATAGTCATCTATAAATGTAACAAAATAGCGATTACCTCCTAATGATTTGGAGTTCATTGGTCCACATACGTCGGTATGGATTAATTCGAGTAATTCTTTGGTCGATCGATTTGCTTTTTGTGGAAATGGTTTTGCACATATCTTAGCTTTGTTACATGTATCGCAATTTATATTTACGCTAATGTTTTTGATATTCATTCCAGTCACTTGTTTATCATTTTCTAATTTTTGTAGGCTTTGAAAATTTAAGTGTCCAAACCTATTATGCCATTTTATCGCATTTTCGTTCAAAATATAAACCGCATTGCTTTGCATTTTTGTTTTGAACGTGTATAAATTTTTGTCTCGAACAGCGGTTAGCATTGTTTTTCCATGTTTGTTCTTTACTACAGCTTCGTTGTGCCCAAATGTTATAAAGTTCTCCCATTCAGCTGCTTTGCACATTGACAAAAAATTCATTTGCAAATCTGGAACATACAGCACATCTCGGAGTTCAATATCTATACCTTTAATTTTGAACGTTACTGTGCCAATACCTGGTGACTCTATATATTTTTTATCTGCTAACATAATAATTGATTTTTTGCTTTTGAGAGTTTTAAACATGCTTTTTACACAACAGATATGAGAGGTAGCTCCACTGTCAACACACCATGTATCAAATTTTTTGCTGACAACGCCGCTTTGAGAGTGCATTAGACAATTATTTGATTGCTGCTCTTTATCTCTCTCATTCTTTGGTTTGCTTCGACACTCGCTGGCACGGTGGCCATATTTCTTTCAATTGTAGCACTTGCCCTCAAACGGTATTCTGGCGTGATCTCGGTCGTCACCCTTATCTGTATTCTTTTTGCGGTTTTTTTGGATTTTGTCTCTTCTATCAATTTTTCTTTGATCTTCATGATTTTTTGCATGCACATGTGAGTAAACCGTTTCGTTTGTTCGATCTCGTTCATCTCTTTCTTCTCTTCGCGCCACTTCTTCTAGAAGTTTCAGTTTTACGTTTTCAAATGATGGTAATTTGTCACGTGTTTCGATTGCCACAACAAAGTTTCAAAATTATTTGGCAAACTAGTCAACATCATTATAACTTTCAACTCGTCATTGATATTAATATCTAATTCGGCCAATTTGTCTGTGATTTCAACAAATGAGTTTACATATTCAGCCACATTATCACCTTGGCTCATGTTCAGACGCAAAAGTTTTTGGTAGAGTTGAACTTTTCTTACTGGACCAACGGGCATGTAAATTTCTTTGAGTTTAAGCCACGCTTCAGAGGACGTTCTGCAAGATTTAATATGCATCAGCTGAGACGGTTTTATATTCAGTATAATTGAAGCTAACGCTTTTTGGTCAATATTATACCACACCGCAGAGTCCGTTGAGTCTGTTGGTCTTTTAAGTTTACCACTGACATGTCCCATAGATCAGAGGTTATTAACACACTGCGCATGACCATACGCCACATATCGTAGTTATTATCACCGAGTTTCTCAATTTGCAGAGACACACTCATTTTGGTAAATTCAACAATTTTTATACTTTGAGCTCCTTTAGCAAATTTATATTTCAGTTTAAATTTCGCCAATTCACTTCACTCCGAATGACCGGCGCTTCTGGGCCCATAACCTTTTTGTTGGGAATAATGTTCGTATATTCCAGTAACAGAAGTGGTTAGGTGCATCCAAGTGATTTGATAGAACTAAAAACTCAAGTTAACTGTTTATGCTTATAAATATGTATGTTCATAAGAGAGTAGAAGATTTATAGCTCGCTCTCTCTGAGTAAATATAGGTTGCCAGATTGGTATATTATAATTACTAACATAATTCAACATATATATATATATGAACGCTTGTGTGAGTCGAATGCACTTGCAAGTGGAACGTATGTATGTATGTATGTATGTTGGCGGACCGGATAACAATTGTATGTATTGTATTTATATATATTATTAAATGATTTATGTATAAATACAAAATAATTGTTTCACTGATGCACTGTGTGCCGTTTAGGTTCCAAAATGCACATACATATGTTAATACACCGCGCAAAAACTGAAACGGGTATGTTTGCACTGTTTTATGCTCGTGGAATTGTTTTATTTATTTTATTAATTATAATTTATAATTAATTAGATCACGTCGGGATCACCAATGTTTGGTCATTGAGCCTTTTCAATGACTTTTTCCCTTTTTCCAAAATAACAAAAAGAGAATAATTTGTTTCAAAACGTTATAAAATGTTTATTTATTCGCATATGAAATGGAGTGCCAGAAAGCTCCGATTTAGAATGCGTATGCACTGAAATAGAGGGTACCAGTGGGCCCGCCTTTTAGCATAGGACGGGCGAAAGCTTGTTAACTTAATAAACAAAGATAAAATAAAGCCGAGCGGCCGAGAAGAGTCGGCTTGCGACTAACAACAGCGATGAGAAAATGATTAAATGCTAAACTATAATTATTACATTTATACTGCCTGACCCGACAATAATTATTAAGCAGCCTATCTTAGCGTCAACTGTTGTTTTAGAATAATGCGCAGCCAAAGAGAGATTAACAAAAGAGAATAGAGGAGTGATTAAATGAAGTATCTTCAGATTTAATCCAGCGTCGATTTCTGTTGGCAGTACCGAAGGTGGCAAACATATTGAGAATTAAGCGTTAGGATGCTGAAAGAAAAAAAAGCACTAGCAGATTGCTTTTTGGAATTTTTTCCTCAATCTTTGTTGCAATATAAGGATCTGTAAAAACTCCCAAAATAAATTTTAACTAGCTGGGCCCAATCCTGCTGCTTAGGGCAGTCCAGCCTCCTCACTAACACAGAAAGAAACCGATTTATAGGGTAGTTGCTAAGCTGGTAGTCACTGCGTCCAGAAACCAGCCAGCTAAATCACAAATGGGGAGGACGTGACCTTTGTGGATTTGGCCAAATGACAACAGGTCGAAGAACAGGCTGCCTCGAATCAGTAAATCCACACGCTGCGGTCTGTGGAAGTCAGGGTCAACCAGAACTATATTGCGAGTAATCTTCCACTTTGAAACATCGACAGCCTCTATATTTGTAGAATGCGTTGTTAGGCGAGACTTCACGCACACACTACCATCATTGGTAACGCAGCGGCCGGTCAATATCAACACTCGAGAACAAGTAAATTACATAAGAGCTTGAAGAACTATGCTTAAAGAACTGCAAGACACCAACCACCACCAACGCCGTCTGGTCTTAGGAGTGCCGGACTTATAAAGCAAGCCGGGTAAGATAAATGTAAAATCAATATATCAACCCATTTGCGACGCTCGAACAAACCCATAGAAAATAATTTCGTCCCTGCCACTGTTGTTCGTACAAACCAAACTTAAACTGATATTCTTCGCCAAGGCTTAAAAATTGTAAACCACTCAATACCAAATACTGCCATAGACATAGAACCATCCATGAAAACAAACCATGAGAATAGAGAGCAGCCATAGAACGTAGCTTGAGAGCAGCCGAAAAGTGGGACGAAAAGTGTTGAAACTGAGTTAAGTGTTGTTAAGCTATGCAAAATTGATATTTTAATTTGCCTTGCCTATGCTCGGAGCAGCACACGTATATGATTTTGGTCTATCCATATGACAGAGCAATCCAACTACAATGGAGGAACGAGAGCAATGGGACTGGGCATTCCTGCTCTAGACGAAGTCTTGAATCATATTCAGTTGCTTATGTTCAAGAGAGTTTTAGGAGATATGGAAATAGACAACTATTAATTAAAGGCGCATCAGAAAGAAAAAATGACAAGAATCTGAATGATTCATAAAGTTGGTAAGATCCCAAATAGTCTGGACTAATATAGGCTTATCAGACTACTACCTTCAGTGGTTGAAACAGTGCTTCCTAAATTCTGGACACTCCCAAAATTAAGAGAAAGCATACCACCCATTTAGTTGTATTTTCGCAAATTACCCTAATTTATGGTTTTAAGGCCAAGGAATAACATATGTGAAGGCATTCACTAGATTTGCGCTTTTACTGTGACGCTTGTGTATGCTTATTGGAAAAGAGATCTTTCCAGTTTTGTTTTAGATGGCGCCGAGTCCACCACCAGGGAAAACCGTGCGGATATATTTCAGATGATCGACATGGCTCTACTACTCTAAATGTAATGCGTTAATAAGAATGACATTTCAGCGAGCTTAGAGACGCAAAGTTTAATTAGAGAAGAAAAATGAATGTTCTCTTTCGTCGGCGCTGCTGGATGTGTTTTTCATTCGCTCCTCTTTGTCCGCAATTTTGTGAAGTCACATCCGCGTAATCTAATCACTTCATATATTATGGTATTAGTTAGCTAGTTTCATTTTCGATTTGTTGTCAATCTACATGTTATCTAATTTTTATATCAATTTTCTATACTGACTTCTAAGACATTTGCATCAATTGGCCCGCGCATTAATTTATTGGCACTTAAAGGATTTCTCAAAGTACTTTACGCTTTGCTTCTACATCATTGGGCAACATTGTCCGACTCTCTTCGCCGTGTGGCCTACTGTCTTTAAGTCCAGCTACGTACTTTAGACGCTGACCTGCTCTTGCGATCTGCACTCTTCACAACATCTGTTACAACGTCTGTTACAACGTTATCCTGTTGCTTTTGCACCAATTATAGCTTAGCTTTGACAAAATAAGGCAAATAAAATAGAAAAAGCAAAATTGGAGGAGACAGGGTGAGAGCCAGAAAATTAATAAGAGTGCATTCAAAAGACTATAATTATACTACTATTATACTAATTAATTACTATAATTGTATATAAAAAAAAATAATAAAACTGTTAATTTGATAAAAAATAGCTGTAGAAACGTCCGGAAAATGTTGAGTATGTCTTATAGCTGTAAATAGTCCCAACCCTTTTTATTTAATAGTACCTAAGTTTTGTCATTTTCAATCGTTTGGTTTTGGCAAATATGGTTGTAAAGGCTATGGAATATAATCGGGCGATCCTATTAGATTTTGTAATTTGGATAAGCTTATATCGACTCAGGAGGCGTTGATGATCACGAATAGTATATTCTTCAAAGGGTTCATTATAATACCCTCTGCAAGGGGAAACAAAGTATATATTAAGTTAAGACCATAATCCATGACTACAAAAATAGTTCTGTTAGAAAAAAAATCCCCCCTTAATTACTAGCTTATTATGTCCCAAGACCTGGAAAAAGTTTCATTAAGATCGGCTGAGATGTCTCATTTAGAAATCATGTCCAACCGGTTTGCTTTGGGAAAAGTTTTGAGTACCGGTTAAAGTATTTAGTAAAAGTGAAGCTACACTTAAGAACGCTCCTTTTTTTGAATTCATATCCGATAGTTTTACTCGGATCGACAAGGGAGTTAAAGGAGATTTAGAGAGACTTTTAAAATCTAGTAGAAATTAAAAAAAAAAAAAAATTGAGCTCGACAACTGAAAAAATAAACAAGAAAAGAAAGCTAACTTCGGGCGGAGCGGAAGTTGATATACCCGTGCAGTTAGGTACCAGCTTATGTTATTATATATCCTATCACCAGATTTATAACAAAGTTTCAAGTCGATAGTCGACAGATATACGGACAGACGGGCATGCTTCTCTCGACTCAGGAGATGATCCTGATCATGAATATATATTTGCGGTCGGAGATGTCACTTTCACTGCGTTGCACACTTTTGACCAAAATTATAATACCCACTGCAAGGGTATAAAAAGGTTAGGTGCTAAGTTAATTTGTGTTTAATATTGAATTTTTTAAAAAAAGAAGTGATATATCAATAAGCAATGATAATTTAAAGATAATTATGAATGGTGAATGATAATTAAAGAGGAAGAGAAAACGTTAAGATGTGAATCTAAAATTGCGGACCCACGTTAAAAAAGAAAGGAAAGGAAACGTCGGTGGATCCGACGTTGATATAAACTTTCAGTTATTTCTTGTTATTCAAATTCTTTCCAAAGTTGTGTAATTTTCGATCGTTTATTTTTAGTGTAAGCCAGGATGTTGCATCTTTGTTTAGTTACCCGGTAACCTTCTATCATAAAAAACACCACATTTATGCCACACCACATTCTGCTATAGGATACAGTTGAGCGATTGCAAACGTTCCGACTTTTATACTGCGTGCAAGGATGTGTGCAAAGTTTGAAGTCGATAGCTTTAAAACGGAGAGACTAGTTTACCTAGAAGCAGACAGACGGACATGTTTATATCGACTCAGGTGATCCTGATCAAGAATATATATATTTTATAGAGTCAGAGATGACTCCTTCACTGCGTTGCACATAATAATACCCTCTGTAAGGGTATAAAAAAAGGCTTTATTTAAGCACTAAAATTGTGATTTTTTTTTGCGCGGTTGAGGAGAAAGATATCACGAGAAAGAGTGTTGCACAGATAAGGCGGTTAATATAAGCGATTTAAGATTGTTAGTAGAGCAAGGTGACAAGATGTGGAAGAGACCATTGTAGTCCAAACATAATATCCTGAACGGATCGTGTTGGGCATATGTCGAACTACAATGGCTGAGGAGTAGAGGACGAAAGTTTATAGTCCAATTTAAGCGTGTTAGTAAATGCTGGCTGTCAATATTTCCATAAATAAGATTGTATAGAAACATGACACCCAGCATCGTTCTACGGTTTGTTAATGATGGAAAGTTGATTAGTAAAAGTCTACTATGATAAGAGGGGAGGTAAAGATTTGCATCCCAATTAAGTCCCCTAAGCGCAAAAGTAAGGAAGTTTTTTTGTACAGATTCAATGTGATCTTGGTGTACTCCATATTGAGGATTCCAGACACACGATCCATACTCAAGAATCGGACGGACCAGTGATGTATATAACATTTTAGTTATGTACGGGTCATTAAATTCTTTTGACCATCTTTTAATAAAACCAAGCACACCCATAGCATTATTAACCATGGTAGATATATGGTCGGTAAATTTAAGTTTCAAATCTAATAGGACACCTAGATCGTTAACCTGAGTTAATCGTTCTAAGGCGTTCCCATAGAGAAAGTACATAGCCATAAGTTTACATTTCGATCCATTAAGCTTTAGGTTATTTGCTAAACACCAATTTTGAAGTTTATCCAAATCGGATTGAAGTCTAGACTGGGCGCTAGTGAATTTATACTGAAGCCATAGCTTAACGTCATCAGCGTACATAAGTACAAGTGAATCAGTTAAGGCAAGGGCAAGTCGTTAATAAACAGTGTAAAAAGTAGGGGTCCAAGATGGCTTCCTTGGGGCACCCCAGATGTGGCGCGGACTAAACGCGAGGTAACATCTTTAAAGAAAACACGTTGGGTTCTCCCAGATAAGTAGCTCGAAATCCAGATAAGAAGATCAGTTGGGAATCCCAAAAGACTGAGTTTACTTATAAGAAGCGAATGGTTAACAGAGTCATATGCTTTACTGAAGTCATTGTAAATGACGTCTGTTTGTAAGCCATTCCGGAAGCCATCCGTGATAAAAGATGTTAGTTCCAATAAGTTGGTAGTGGTGGAGCGGCGCTTCATGAAGCCATGCTGGCACGGAGTTATTATTGAACTACATAGGTGTTGCAAATGTGGAGTGATTTTTCCGCTTTTTTATGCAGAGGAATAATGAAGGATTCCTTCCACATAAGGGGAAAGATGGAAGTTTCCAGCGATATATTAAAGATTTTAACGAGCGGTTTGCACAGAGCTCCAGCGCAGCTCTTCAGAACACAGCCTGGTACTCTATCTGGGCCAGGCGAATACACGGGCTTGACCTTAAGAAGATCCGATAACACACCACTTTGATCGAAAGATTGGCAAAATATAAGGTTGGCTGATTGGATATTATAAGTGTAAGGCTAAGCTGAACTGCTGCTAGGTGAATACGTAGTTTGAAAAAACTGTGCAAAGAGATCGGCCATTGCCTGATTAGTGTTCGCATAAGAGTTCTCAAACGTAAGCAGTGGGGGAAAAGATACATGTTTACGCTTAGTGTTTACAAAGTTATAGAACTGCTTCGGATCCTGAGTAAACTGAATCCTGCAGCGGCGAATATAACTCCTATAACATTCTGCGTTATGCACGGTGAAATTGAACTGAGCTACTAAGTATCTTGAATAACTAACTGTACAGCCAGATAATCTATGTTTATTCAAAAGTCTACTCATACTATTATTTAAGTCGTTAAGATGCCTTGTATATCCTTGGACGGATATTTCCACGGCACACAAACGTCAAGAAATGAGTTTAAAGTGAAATAAAATTTTTGTAATGCTAAGTTTATATCATCGCATGTCATTAAATCAGACCAATCAAATTCCGAAATTAACTTATTTAATTTCATAAAATCAGCCTTACGAAAGAAACGAACTTTATGAGATTTAAGTGTAGACTTAAGGTCAATTAAGGAGTTGTTTTCAATTGAAAGCTCAAGAGTGGGATGATATGGATCCTGAGGGTCAAAAAGGGGCAAAGTTCTAGAAAGAGTAATTCCATCAGGATTAGAAACGAAACATAAGTCCAGCAGCCGACCTAAAGAATTTCTAACGTGGTTAATTTGCCCGAGTGACATGTCAAACATGACCTCAGGGAAGTCATGGTGAGAATTAAGCTGTAAAGACGGTGAATTTTCAACATTTGACCATATAAGCTCTGGCATATTAAAGTCACCCAGAGCTATCAGCTGGTCACCATCAGACAGACGATCGAAAACCAAACGAATAGCGGATAAATGTTGCCAGTACGTTGGCGGTTCGAAAGAAGGTGGTATGTAAGAACAGGTAACATACAAAGATTGATCGGACAAAGTGATTTTGATGCAAAGGAATTCAATGTCACCAAACTCTTGTGATTTTACCTCTTCAGAAGTTTGGAGTTTGGAGTCTACAGAGATTAACACTCCTCCTCCTCTTCGCAGAGTTCTATCATATCTAAAAGTGGTGTACCTACTAGAAAAACTTCGGAGCTTAAGATCTCCGGCTTTAACCAAGTTTCTGTAAATACAATAATATGAGATGCAAAGAAAGAACTATCAGAATACAGTTTGGGAAGTTTACTACGTAACCCTCTTTTATTCTGATAGGTAAGTGTTAGAGAAGACCTTAGTGTTTTAAAACAGAGGAAGATGAAGTGGAAGGTTGGTCAGTGGCCGTAACATGTGGGAGTTTTACACCCACAGGTTTGGTTATTTTTTTTTTTCACCGTACTTGGCTGATGTCCTTGGACGAAAATGTTCTCTGGCCAAAAGCTGGCGGAACAAATCGTCTTGAACATCTGCAAGGGCACACGTATTTTGAAAGATGACGTGTGCCTGGTGTATGAATATTTAAATTTTTTAATGTCCACCACCTCGACTTTTGTTTTGGCTTTGATGTAAGCCGAGATATCAATCATCGAGATACCAATCAGAAGTATCAGGGGCAAGCCGGGAAACAAAAATATGTTTCGATGGTGGGATCACCTGCAAAGGTTTTGGTGCCGCCGCAACTAGTACAGCGGCATCAGTTCGTATCGGGGGTCCGGACGGTTTATTGCCCAGTTTGGTGACTGTTACAGGGGTTTGAATTATTGGGTCTGGGATCACATGAAGCGATGCCATAGAGGACATATCGGACAATTGCTCATTAATCCAGCGGCTGCATAGTTGTCGGCTGAGCAGGCTGAAGATTATTCGCCACAAGCACATCACTAAAAGAGGATTTTTTACGCTTTGGAGACTCGTTTAGTAGTTGAAGACTACTAAACTGTGTATCGAGCGCACAGAGTTGGTCATTGATTTTTCAAAAACCACTAATTAACTCCTTGAAACCGCTTTTAGTGTGCCTCATGAATGATATCATTTCGTCCTGAACAGCACGACAACCGTCACAGCAAAAGTGGAGCCCAGACCTACGCGAGATTGCATCCGAAAATGAGGCCGTGAACCCGGCACACTTAGCGTGTAAAACGTTTTCACAGAGCCAGCAATGGATGGTAGGCTGGGAAGGCGAGATTGTCTTATTACAAGACTTCAATGCACAGACCAATTTAAATTCCATAATTATTAAGATTTTAAATAATTAATTTATTAAAAATTCTTAAAATTTCAATAATTAATTTATTAATAATATTGATGAACCTTGTACCACTGTACCAGGGAAACGAAAGGGGGAGATTGAAGAGAGCAGATAGTGCGAGTTTGTAAAATGCAAAGAATAGAGATAAGAATCTCTATTGAGCGAGAAATAGGAGCAATAGAATAGAAGCAACACCGTAAGAGATGAAGAAGAAGAGCAGGGCTATGTTTGGAAGAAAAATTTATAAAATTATTATTTTACCTCCAAATATATCACTGCACACGCGAAGCGATACGGATCTATGAATTGCAATATTTTATTATTTTAATTTTTTTTTTAAGTGAATTTTTTTTTTTTTAAGTGAACACCGATTATTTATGTAAATCTAATAAGCAAATTTTATGACAACGCAGTACGCACAAAAAAAACACGTCCGTCCGCTTTGAGATAAAGAGAAGATATTTTGATTTAATCTAAAAATAAAAATTAATATTTAAATATTAAAGTTATACCCTGTTACGAACTGTTTTGCTTTATTTATGCTCGCTACAAATGCCGCAACAAATTTATATATGCGACGGGACTGCTCGAGCACAGAAAAAACACCGTTGCTTCTTTTTACCAATGCCTCCTTTATTCTAAGTTTGGTTTGTTTACATGGTATTACAATGGTGCATCTCATCCTCCGCTGGATCCACGCTGCTTCTCCGGTGGCTTCTGCTCGCCGGGCAGGATATGCTTCCTCGAAGCCTAGCAGATCCGCTCCATCTTTCTCTTTTCGGTATCGTGTCCTGGTGGCCCGCGGACATCACTGTCGTGCCAAATCCTGCGAGGAAATCCCATCCTAGCACCCCACTGTCTCCCTTGCATCATCCCAGGCATCACCAGCAGGTTCAATTTTCTTTCCTTGTTACCAAAGCTTACATTCGTCTGGAGAATGGTTCAAGTCTCCGTGTGGCTCCGATTGACCAACTTCACCAATCTCTTCGTTGCTGCTCGTTCTTCGGCGATTTCCGGGCTCCGTGCTGCTGCTGAAAACTGCTGAGCGGTTTCCTAATAAACCTCCAAAGAGCTTTGAGCTGCAGCACCTCGCGATCTCTGCCCTCCTCTCTATGGATGAGATCGCGTCTCCCGCTCTTTGGCAGCACTCTGTGTTCCTTACTCCCATTGCGTCGCACATCCTGCAGAACAATATTCTAGGGTTCCTGCACCCACTCGCCCCATGGCCCATGCCTCCGCACCTGTGGCATGCCTGCGCTGGGTTGTCCACATGTCTCTGCCTAGGAGTTCCAATTTAGCTAGGGCTAAAAATTATATTATTTATTTTAGCTAAAGTTTCTTTATTATGTTTTTGTAGTAACATCACACTGTAGTAGCAGATTCAGAACAATTTTCTTGAAGCATTATAAATTAATCATAGGGTTATTTTGAACACAAAGATTAAATAAAAAATATTCCAAGATTATTAAATGGCGACAAAAGTTATTTATTTTGGTAATATACATTTATTTCTTTAATTTGCGCTTTTCAATTTTGTATTGTTTTGGCGCGTCTCACTGCTTCACTTTATCTCTTTAGTGTGCTTAGGCTATTTCATTGTCAAAATTACCCACCGGAGGCACTGTGCAAATTCGTCGCTGATAAGCTGCACCTGGACCCCAGTAATTTAGCCTATGCGAGACTGGTTAAAAAAGATGCTGTCATTAATACCTTAAAATTCGTCAATTTTAAATTGGGAGTTCCTGAGCAACATTTACTTGCCATGTTAAATGATGACTTTTGGCTTATGTTGGTGTTAAGTTACCGTGCGTTTTCTGGTAGCTGTAATTAATGTTCGGAATCCCAGTTTTTTAATAAATACAAATACTATTTGATTTATATATAAGCGCAATTTATTGGAACTGATTTTATAATGATTTTGTTGATTTAGAAATTTGGGAAAGGTCTGAAGGGTTGAATAAGTCAGAACTCGGGGCGCATCCCAACGCTGTTGACTGCCCGCCTTGTAGCTCCGGACACCGTCCTCAGCAGCGCCTCCCGAAATGCTCCGTCATTTTCTACGATCATTTCTGTTTCTCTCGCCAGGTGTCATTTCATTGGCGCTCAGTTTTAGTCCTTCATATTTTGGAGCCACAGAGAGGCTAGAAGCACCACATCACCAAAACGATCCTTGGCATGGACGGAAGCGGCCGCTGAACGCGAAAGAGCGGGACAAGGGTGTTGGCTATGTATACCAGCTGGCGAGTTGCCAGTAAAATGCAGCAGACTGTGTCCACGCGCACGGGAGCTTGAAGCATTCACAAATCACAAGGCATAAATCCAGCCGCTTTACTTCGCCTAAACGATCCTCAGTCGTCAAAATAAAAACCTTGGGCAGGAGTTTATTATGTGGGAATGGCCATCACAGGTCATGCATTCGGCAACGGACGAGTTTGTAATCATATTTGCAGAGTTACCTGGATGAAAGGGACAACTTCGTCCCACAGCAGGGTTTGGTGCTCATGACGTTGTCGGCAAATCCATGCTCTCCAAAGTCCGGCAACTCTGCTCGAGAAAACTGGCGATGGACTCCCACGTTGGAATGGAATGCAAGGAATCCGAGTCAGCCTGCATTTCTTTCCACTTAGACTGTGTGGCATCATCAACCTTCTGCAACAACCCTTGGATTATGATGCATCTAGAAGTCTGCTTCGTTGTGCCTATGCTTTCCAGGAAAGAATCGGATTGCATTTTTGCGCATATTATAAGAAGGCATAATATAATAAAGAAATTTAATAATTGTGGTCTACAACCGATAGTTCAGTTATATGACAGCTATACGATAAAGTACTTATATATTGCCTGCAAATAATAGGAGGATGGGTGCAAAGTTTCAACTCTATTGCTTTACAACTGAGAGACTAGACGGTTATACGGACAGCTTATACGGAAATGCTTATATCGACTCAGAAGGTGATCCTGATCAAGAATATATATACTTTATAGATACCCTCTGCAAGGGTATAACAACAGGAGTGGCAATTTAACAAAGAAATAAAATACCTAAGAAAAAATAAAGATATTAAAATAAGCAGTAAAATAAAAGGTCTCAACCCGTTTTTAGATACTAAAGGAATACTTTGGGTAGGTGGAAGACTGCAAAACTCTAAAGTCGCATTTGAAGTTAAGCATCCTATGATTTTAGAAAAAGTTAAAATTTCGACTTTGATAACAAGGGGTGCTCATAAAAACACACTTCATGGAGGTATAAATTTAATGCGAATATTCCATTTTAATTTAAATATATTATTATATATATAAAACATTCCATTTTAAATATTCCATTTTAAATATTCCATTTTAAAGGAATATGGAAGGCAGAAGTAAAATCGATGAAGTACCATTTAAAACAAGTAATTAGCTACCATTTACTAACATATGCCGAAATGTCTAATATTGTTTTGCCATTGTATGTAGCAGTTTTGTACATTGTGGAAGCAGTTTTAAATTCAAGACCTTTGTACTCATCCTCTACCGTCCATCCAAGACATTTGTGCTAACTTCTGGTCATTTTTTAGAAGACCGCTATTAGATGCAATCGAACCCAATGACGAAACTGGGAAATTAATAATTTATATAAAGGTTTAAGAAGTCCATAAAGGAAAGGACGAAGAAGTCCGAGTTGTTAAGCTCAGAGTGCAAGAAATATTTAATAACCAGACCATTAAATAAAATATGCCCCCTAGCTGGTGTAAATGTTCTTGATGACGCAAAAACACGTCAAAATAGATCCATCCCGCCCAAAGCGAAACGTAGTGCTAGATTTTCTAAGTAAGGAATGATGCTATAATAATGCTTTCATTATGCTGACATCTGCGACGAACGCAGGACCGGCATCAGCTATTCAAAATATGGTTTTGAAGAAATTTCAAAATCGTCGGCCATATATTTAGATCCGATGGAAGACATAGAAGTGGTTACAAATCCTCTGGGAATTTAGTGAAATTCTACGATATGAAAGCATATATCGAGATGATCCATAAAGGGAAACACATAATCACCGAAATGAGATTAGTTTAATGCAAAAGCGGGCACCGAATTGAGATAAATCGACGCAAAAGCGGGCACCGTTTGAATTTATAGGATCTTTATACCATATATTGTTTGGAGTAATGGATGAAGATGATCGAGTTCAAGTGGAAGAAAATATGAAAAATTTGTTGAGAATCCAAGAAAACTTAAAAGAGTCAACCATAAAAAAAAACTTCATTACAGACAGAGTCTATTAAATTCTTTATGGTAACGAAGGAAATGAGTTGTTTGATCGAAGAATGCGAAAAAATTCAAGGTCATTTATATTAACCATGGAAGGCTTAACAACAATATTTTACGTCCAAGTCAGCTTAAAACTGAAATAGCTAGAATTAGGGTCGTCGTATCCGAAAATTTGATTCTTTCAGGGAAAAGATCAGGTACAGAATTAAAGGATATACCTTTAATAGCGCAAGAGGGTTGTTCGTTGACAAAAAACGTATATTCAATGCGAAAATCCCTCTATTTAGTCGACATGCGTCTAAACTGTATAGGGTTATTCCTGTTCCAGTTAGAGCAGAAAATCAAACTATTCCAGTTCAAATTGACTCGGAATATTTAGAGTACAACTTTGAAATAGATTCATTCCACCTAATGACGAAATTACTATTAGTAAATGACAAAAGTGGTAAACAAACAAAAGAGTTTGTGTCGGAGCAATGGCATAGATAATAGTTGTCAGCCCCTTAAATATAATAGACTTTCCAATTACTTTTACAAATCTGTATAAAATATACAGCTCAGACCGATGATAAAATTATAATTGCTCAGCATATTATTGTAACTGAAAGTCACGAAGCATTAGCTTCGGCTTGTATAGGAGAAATAAAAGAAACTTCGAAACATACATGTAGTTGGAATATATAGGTGTTAGGAAAAAGAAGAAGAAAAGATAGATGTATGTTTACTAGGGAAATATAATTATTAGGAAGAAGAAAAATATATAAAAAAAAAATCAAAATTCAAAAAATAATAAAATAACATAATACTGCCTGCAAAGGAAAGAAGGGTGTGTGCAAAGTTTGAACTCGATAGCTCTAAAACTGAGAGACTAGTTTGCGTAGAAACCGACAGACGGACAGACAGGCAGACGGACATGCTCATATCGACTCAGGAGGTGATCCTGATCAAGAATATATATACTTTATAGGGTCGGAGATGTCTCCTTCACTGCGTTGCACACTTTTGACCAAAATTATAATACCCTCTGCAAGGGTATAAATATAAAAAACAAGAAAGGAAAGCTAACTTCGGGCGGAGCCGAAGTTTATATACCCTTGCAGTTCAGTCGCAGTCCGCTAGGTGGCGCCACGCATCTTAGCGCGCATAGATATATAGCGGATCGTATATAGTCGGCCGATCCTTATGAAATTTGGCATATTGAATTATTTTGCCCAAAGAGTAATCTGTACCAAAAATATATCTTCGATTTTGTTAAAATAAAAAAAAAAAAAAACACAAAATTTTTATACCTGAAACTGAAGTTTTCGACTTTTATTCGTGTTTTTCGGGTTTTGGCGCCAGTTTTTCGGTACAACTTACAAAAATTCTGTCATCAATGCCACATATCAATGTTGTCTCATTAATTCTGAATAAAACGAGACAAATTTCATCAAAAAATAATGAAAATTGGTGAAGTTATAACGCTTTTCCAAAAAAAGTCAATTCAACCTTGCGTGCGCTCCGGAGTACCTGTGAGTAAGTTAACACACCCAGTTCCCACAAAGAGAAACTGTCGAACGGCACTTAAAGCTACAGCGCTGCGACCAGGCCTCAAGCTCCAGCCGGATCAGACCCTTAGTTTTAGTCTAAGAACTGTACTCCACACTTTCGGCTTGTAATATTTATACTGTGTAATTGTAAGCAATTCACAATGGCCTCTTGCCAGCTCAGCGGTAGCGTATTTGCCTACCAAACAAGAGGTCGTGGGTTCGATCCCGCAGCCCCACTACATGGGATAAGTCGCGTCCGGCCAATCACCGGGCCGAACGAAAATAACAATGATTACAAGAACAAATACAAGTACAATCGAACCAAATGACACTCCAAAACCGATGACGACCCTTCGCATCTCGAAACGGACACGAATTGGACAATGGAACGTTAGGACTCTGATGGAGCCATCCAGATTGGCGCAGTTGGAGAACGAGATGGACCGACTGCAGATCGCAATTGCTGGCATCAGCGAGATGAGATGGAGTGGGAAGGGAGCAACAACAACATCACAAAGTAATCTAGTGTTGCATAGCGGAAGCAGTGATGGTGGACGAAATGGAGTAGGGATTTATGTGTCGAGGAAATTTAAACAGACACTTATCTCCTGGAACCCCGTCTCTGACAGAATCATCACCGCCAGATTCCGATGCAACGCCAGGCACATCACCATCGTGCAATGCTATGCCCCAACAGAAGACGCCAGCGATGACATCAAAGACGACTTCTACAACGCACTCATCTCATCTCTCAACAAGGTCGTAAGAGGCGACATCAAGATTCTCATGGGTGACTTCAATGCGAAAGTCGGCCCCAACAACACCGGATTGGAATCAACCATGGGCCGGCATGGTATCGGCACGCGAAGTGACAATGGAGACAGGCTGATCGACTTATGCCAGACCTTCCAGTTGGTCATTGGAGGAACAGTATTTCCCCACAGGGAAGTTCATAAATATACATGGACATCTCCAGATGGAAATACCCGCAACCAAATCGACCACCTGTGCATAAGTAAGAGATGGAGGCGTTCGCTGAGAGATGTACGCAATAGGAGAGGCGCGTCAATAGACAGTGACCACGAGCTTGTAGTTGGAGAGATCTCAATCAAACTCCAACGAAAGCACACTGCCACCAGGGCCACAAGAAGACCGACCCCCCTGAATATACATCGACTCAGAGATACTACCCTATCCTCCAGAATGGCAACAGCACTACGCGAACAGTTGACACCACAGCGGAACTGCCCTTGGGAACAAACTTGCAGACTACTGAGAAGTACCGCAGAGGAGATGCTTGGCACGAGACAACGCAGCTGCTCGGAATGGATCTCGGCGGACACATGGGAACTCATCAGCAGACGGAATAGACTCAAGTCGATAGCGGATCACGACGGCAGAGCCAGAGAAGAACACAGGAATCTCTGCAAATTGGTGAAAAAATTAGCTAGACGCGACAAGAGAGCCGTACTGGACAGCATTGCAGAAAACGCAGAAAGAGCAGCAAATACAAACAACATGCGCTCACTGTACCAGTTGATAGGCAAACTATCTGGAAGCTACCAGAGGCAAACCCAACCCATTCGAGACTCAGACGGTAGGCTCCTAGTAGACGACGATGCTCAACTTGAGAGATGGAGGCAACACTTCATGGAGATCAGCTGTACAGAGCAATCAGGCAACGCACAGCCCGACTTCAGAAGTATCGTACCCAACAGCAGCGTTAGGATACCCCCAACCCCTCCCTCAATCAGAGAAATACGAGATGCAATCAGGAAGTTAAAGAGCAACAAAGCGGCTGGAGAGGACGGCATATCTGCCGAACTCCTCCAGATCGACCCGCAACTAATGGCCGAAACATTGCACCCGCATTTCAAAGATATATGGGAAAGTGAGCGAGTTCCTGACGCTTGGAAGAGAGGAGCAATCGTTAAGCTACCAAAAAAGGGAGACCTCAGTGACTGTAACAACTGGCGAGGGATCACCCTGTTGAACACCAGCTATGAAATATTAGCGACCCTGCTGAACGAACGACTTATGGAGAAACTAGAGCCAACAATTCGAGATGAACAAGGAGGTTTTAGACCACTTAGGAGCTGCGTAGACCAGGCAAACACGCTACGCACAATAACCGAACAAGCCGTGGAATGGCGTTCGCCACTATACCTTCTATTCATCGACTTCCAAAAAGCGTTTGACTCAATAGACAGGGCGGCGATATGGCGTGCACTTGCAAGGAAAGGAGTGCCAATCAACATCGTAAACATAGTAAGAGCTATGTATGATGATGCGGACCTGGCAGTACTGCACAACGGAAAAATCAGTGCACCCTTTCAGACGAACACTGGCGTCAAGCAAGGCTGCCCTCTATCACCCCTACTGTTCAACCTGGTGATTGATGAGATCATGAGAGAAGTAAGCATGCATCGACGCGGGATAACTTGGAGCTTCACACAACACCTTGAAGACCTAGACTACGCCGACGATATATGCCTCCTATCACACAGACTCATCGATATACAAGCCAAGGCGTCCGACTCCGAGAAGAGAGCCAACGCAGTAGGCCTCTCCATCAACGCATCAAAGACCAAGGCGATGCGGTTTAATAACTCCAACCAAGGTAGCATCACCATCAGCGGTAAAACAGTCGATTTCGTCGACCACTTTACCTACCTTGGCACCATAATATCATCCAGTGGTGGAGTGGAAAAAGATGTAGAGAGCAGACTGTGCAAGGCAAGATCTGCATTCGGAAGATTGCACCGCATTTGGAGAAATCAGCAAATAAGTAGAAGAACAAAGCTGCGGATCTTCAATGCGTGTGTAAAATCCATTCTTCTGTACGGAGCTGAGACGTGGCTAACCTCCCAAAGGATGATGACAAAGCTGCAGTCATTCATTAACAAGTGCCTCAGGATCATATGTGGGATATTCTGGCCCAACAGAATTTCCAATAGTGACCTGTGGCGCAACACGGGGGAGGCTCCCATCCATCACCAAATCAAGAAGAAAAAATGGAGATGGATAGGTCACGCACTCAGGAAGAAAACAGACAGCATAGTAAGGAAGGCACTGGATTGGAACCCACAGGGAAGCAGAAGAGTGGGCCGCCCCAAGCTTACCTGGCGCCGTACTATAATACAAGAATTATCCCGCAGCAACATCACGTGGGATTACGCTAAGCAAACTGCACCAAACAGAGTCAGGTTCAAAGTCCTTGTAAATGCCCTAAGCTCCCAAGCGGAGTAATAGGAGAAAAAAAAAAAAAAAAAAAAAAAAACTGTACTCCACAACCATAGTTGTGCTAATGAATTATTAACAATTTAATAATTGTAATCTGACATTAACCTATACTTTAACAGGTTTAGGGAAGTGAAAAAATAGTGAATTGACTTGATTGGGTGATTATTTAACTCTTGCCTAAACAGGCTAAAGGAAAATAATTAAATAAATATAAAGATCACGCTGACAAATAACTTGTATAAGACAGGAACATGGTCTTCTTCTTTTTTTTTTTTTTTTTTTTTTTTTTGTAAAAAGTTTATATTTATTCAAAATTAACAAGTATACTGCTACCTATGTGGCAGCTTCAGCAGGTTGTAAATTACAAAATTAACAATTAAGGTAGATTTACTACGAGAATTAAGAAATTTGTGTTATGTTATATTACAGATGATATTATTTGGATTTTAATTTATTAATTATTTTTAGGGACTTTTATATGTAACGCAACGGTAGGTCGTGCGGGTGCAATCTTTTTAGCCTTCTAATTCTGGGACGACGAAGCAATCTTTTTGCCAGGGCGTTGGGGTGATTACCAAGGCGTTTGAGGTAGTTTTCAGCGTGTATCCTGCAAACGTCTCCCACTTTAGGGATCTTGAGGTCCTTTTCAATGTCCCTCGTCCTCATGTTCCAAGGGACATTACACATTTTCCTAATCACCTTGCTTTGAGCCACTCTAATTTTATTCATGTATGTGTTCTCATGGCGTAAAGCAGAACCAAACATAGAAATTCCAGGACAGATTTTGGTCCTTGTTGTAAATGTGACACAAGCTCATTTGCTGCAATTGATACCAATATTCCAATCCGTGGTCCATTTTTCAAAGCGGGAAACATATTCCTGTAGACCTAATGTTGCGGTATCGATGCATGAGTTACGAACAAGCACGGCTGTGTCATGTACATACGTAGCAATGACGATGTTTTCATCATCAACCTGCGTACAGCCCCAGGAGTCTGGCATGTCAGAAGTGTACAGTGAGTACAATGTTGGACCTAGAACACTGCCTTGGGGTACTCCAGCTGAGATGGGTCGTTTAGATGCTCTTCTTCTTATAGAGCTCGCATGGTTTTATTGACTTATTTTGGGAAAAGAGTTATAACTTCAACAATTTTTATTATTTTTTGATGAAATTTGTCTCGTTTTATTCAGAATTAATGAGACAACATTGATATGTGGCAAAAATGACAGAATTTTTGTAAATTGTACCGAAAAACTGGCGTCAAAATCCGAAAAACACGGATAAAAGTCGAAAACTTCAGTTTCAGGTGTACAAATTTTGTCCTTTTTGTTTAACAAAATTAAAGATATATTTTTTTTTCAAAAGCTACAACATTTAAATATTGAAAACCATCGAAAATTTTGAAATCGGTTGAAAACAAGAAAGGAAAGCTAACTTCGGGCGGAGCCGAAATTTATATACCCTTGCAGTTCAGTCGCAGTCCGCTAGGTGGCGCCACGCATCTTATATTATTAGATATACAGCGGATCGTATATAGTCGGCCGATCCTTATGAAAATTGGCAGATCAGATTGTTTTTCCCAAAATAGAATCTGTACCAAATCCCATCTAACTTAAAAAACGCCAAAGGTTTGCCAATTCTGATCGTTCTATGACAGCTATAGGATATAGTCGGCCGATCCGTATGAAATTTTGTACACAAGATATTTGGGACAAATATAACTGTGGAAATGTGGAAAGTCCCAACCCTCTAACTTAAAAAACACCAAAGTTATGGCACTTCCGATCAATCAGTTATATGGCAGCTATAGGATATACGTTTTCCCAAATTAGAATCCATAGAAAGTTCCATCCTTTTAACTTGAAAAACACCAAAGTTATGGCATTTCCGATCAATCAGTTATATGGCAGCTATAGGATATAGTCGGCCGATCCCGGCCGTTCCGACTTATATACTGCCTGAAAGGAAAGAAGGGTGTGTGCAAAGTTTCAACTCGATAGCTTTAAAACTGAGAGACTAGTTTGCGTAGAAACGGACAGACGGACAGACGGACATGCTCATATCGACTCAGGAGGTGATCCTGATCAAGAATATATATACTTTATAGGGTCGGAGATGTCTCCTTCACTGCGTTGCACACTTTTGACCAAAATTATAAAACCCTCTGCAAGGGTATAAAAACGCGTCCGAAAAACGGTTTTTTAACCATAAATCAAGATTTTGAGGGTGTGATATACTCGACCCAAAAAACAATTCCTACTATGTCACTTCAAAAGTTCTAAATCACTGTTACACTGTGTAATTATTTTTCTTTATACAAAATTTATTTTCAGTGTATTTTTTTTGTTTTCTATTAACCATAGCTTTCAAATAACTGTTAACCGATTCGTGCGGTCTCAAAATAAGTGTTTGTCACTGAGACTTTGAGCAAAAAGTCTGAGAGCAACCGATTGAGTTGCTCGTATACAAATTTTGCTCACGCTCAGTCGAAGAACACTTTTTTCTGTTTTCGTTTGGTCTGCTCATTGTAAGACCGTTTCCTTGCGTTCGACAATTCAAAAAGTCTTTTGTGCATGTGTGTGTGTATGTGAAGTTTCGTGGGCTCAACCTGTCAATTTACTTTGTAAATCTCTCGTGTAAGCAGTGATTCATCAAATTTATTATAAATGGGACGAGAAATGATTAAAAAAGTGCATCATTTTTTTATATTTAATTATATATATAATTCAAATTGCCATTTATTAGAATGTAGAATAATAGAATAGAATAATAGGATATAGTATAGTAAGACTGCGGCTGGACGACTGCAACTGGACGACTGCGGCTGGACGACTGCAACTGGACGACTGCGGCTGGACGACTGCAACTGGACGACTGCCTGCTGATCACCGACTCCCCCTTCTTACTTCTCACAACTCACACCAACTGCTGGTTCCAACTCGTCACTGCTGACTCCGATTCGCACTTCATACTCGCTCTCGCCTCATCTCCCATCTTACATTCGGCCCTCCTGATTAGTCATCGGCCTCTGATGACCAAGCTTCATCGTTGTCCTCCGCATAACGCCATAGCTTCATATTGTCGTTGCTTGTAGCGGTGTTCCTAGGCCCTTCTGAGTCGCCAACTTTACGGACCTCATAACGCCCGCTGCGTTTCACCTTCGTGATTTCATATGGACCAAGGTATTCGCTAGCTAGTTTTATACCAGCCACGAACTGCGTACGGCGAATAGCAACTAGATCACCCCTCTTGTAGCCATAATTGTTCTTTCTTTTTCTATCAAACGCTTTTTTATAGTCGTCTTGTGCCTGCTGAATTTTCACCTTAGCTTCCTGCCTGGTTTTCTGTCTCTCTTCGTCGAAACTGTTGTACATCTCCTCCTCTAGCATTTGCAGCAGATTACCATTAGCATCATTCCTCATCTTAATGCCAAACATAAGCTCGAATGGCGAGCGCTTCGTAGACTTGTGTATTGTGCCGTTGATGACTCGCTGTACCTTTGGCACAAACTGAAACCACTTGTCGGGCTTATACGCTGACAGCTTTGAGATTATGGCCAAAATGGAACGATTCACGCGTTCGACTTGACCGTTTCCTCTTGGGACTCCTGTGGTGCTCCATACATGCTCGATCCCGTTTTCCTTAACGTACGCCTCAAAAGCAGCTGACGTAAATGCCGATCCACGATCACTGATGATTCGGCTAGGATTACCGAAAACATCTGACCAGATGTTCAGCATTTGCAAAACCTCTTTACTGCTGGTGGTTTTAGTTGGATACAGCCAGACAAACTTTGTGAAGCCATCCACAATCGCAAATATGTGTTTATATTGCTTGGCTGTGGCATCCATTATCCCCAAGTGGTCTACGGTACGGTGTGTAACGGTTCTACTCCTTTGTCGATACTGTGAAGAAATCCCTCTTTGTTGCCCAATTTTTTGTTGTAGATGATGCATTTGATACAGTTATTGATGACCTTAGCCAACTTTCCTTCCAAATGTGGGATCCAATAATTTTGTTGGATAGAATGCATTGTTTTCTGAGTACCAAAATGGCCAATTCTGTGTGCTTCTGTGATGACCTCCTTTTCCATAATCTTTGGGACTACAAGCACATCAGTGCCTTCGACTGATCTGTACAATAGGCTTCCTTTAATTTTGAAGTCGTCATAAGGTTTGAAGTTTCATAAGGTCGGCTGGATAAAATTTCTAAAATTGCTTTGATCATGACATCATCATGCTGCGCTTTCTGTAGTCTGGCAGAAACTTCTGCAGAGACTATCATTATCTGATGTGGGTAGCGGCTTAAACAATCAACGTGCTTCAATCGGGTGCCAGGCCTATGTTCCAAGGGTTTGCTTGAACGCGGCACAGTCGATAATCAGTTTGAATGAAATGCCAAGTAGGTATTGGCGAAACTTTTTAAAAGCCAAATACACTGCTTTTGCCTCCAGTATATAACTGTGCTTCTTCGATTCGGCCGGTGTAGTTTTCTTACTCCAGTAGCAGACTGGATACAACTGCTCGTCGTACCACTGCAATGTGGCACCAAACCCATCCTTCGAGGCATCTGTGTGGAGCTCTGTTCTGGCATCTCTATTATAAATTCTTAGAACAGGCTTCGAGATAAGTGCATCCTTCAATTCTTTCAGCGATTTTAACTCGGCATACTCCATTCGGAACAACTCATTTTTGCGCAAAAGGTTTGTCAGCGACTTTGCGATCTGGGAATATCCTCGAATGAACTTGCGAAAAAACCCAGTGAGACCCAGAAAAGACTGCAGAGCTTTAATATTCTGCGGCACTGGAAATTTTTCGACTGCTTTTGTTTTTTCTGTTCCCGGCTTGATTTTGCCTTCTTCAATTACATGGCCTAGAAAATGGATTTTCGTCTGGAGAAAATGACACTTCTTCCATTTTATCTTTAGGCCATACTCTGCTGACTTCTTGAACACGCTTTCCATTTTCCTCAGACATTCGTCCGCTGTTACTGCATGTATGATTATATCATCCATATACAGATCCAAAACATCATCGTTCATTAGCTTTTGGAACACATGGTTGACAAAACGAATAAAAACTGCTGGAGAATAGCGAAACCCAAATGGTGCTTTGTTGAATTCAAAAAGGCCCTCCTTTGTAATGAAAGCGGTGTACTTTCTGCTATTTTCTTCGACCGGCACATGGGAAAACCCGTTTTCCAAATCCATAACTGTGAAGAACTTGGCCCTCTGCAGCTTTTCCAGCACGTCGTCAATAATAGGTACCGGGAAGCAATATTTAAGTACCATTTTGTTGAGCTGCCGGTAGTCGACACAAATGCGGTTGCTTCCATCCTTCTTTTTGACAACCACTATGCGGCTGGCAAAATTAGACGTTGACTGCCGAATTACGCCTGTATCAAGCCACTCCTTGACTTGAAGTTTTATCGCTTCTGCCTCGTTGGCAGCGATACAACTGGGTGCCTGCCGAAAAGGCACAATGTTATTATCCGGCACGATCTTGAGCTCGATCGGGCATTCTGCTGTTTTTTCCATCATATTGAACTCGCTCACCATGGTTTCAACTGCTTCTTTAAACTGCGGAGGAGTTTCTATATCAGTGTTGGTCTCAATAACATTTAGAATACTTAGCTGATTCGATTCCACAGTTTCCTCCCCAGCAGGGGGAGAAAACTCGAAGCCGGCTGCTGTCATCTTTACCCTAAATTTTGCCACAAAGTCATATCCTAGTAAGGCATCACAGACCATGGCATTTTCCGGCACGACCAGGAACCTGTGTGTAAGCTTCATTTCGTCGATTTTGGCCTCTGCATTGAATTGACCAAGCGGGCGCGTCACGCCATTTCCAAGACCTCGTAGGGTAGAGACACTCTGCTGCAGACTAACACCACTAATTTTCTTGACCACGGCTTCTTTAATGATTGAGACGTCAGCTCCAGTATCCACTAGAGCTTCCACCCAGATGTCACCGATGCACAACTTTTTAAGTCGACGTTCCTCATAGGCAATTTTAATTTTTGGTGCTGTACCACAGTTTTTCGCCATGTGTCCGCTTTCGTTGCAGCGAAAACACTTAACCTCACTTTTGCAGTCTTTTCGAATGTGATCTTGGGCACCACAATTAAAACAATGCTGCTTTTTCCCAGCATTTGCCTGTGCGCCGTATTTACTTCTATTCGGCTGAATTTGTCGTTTCTCATCTTTCTCGTAGATTTGATTACTTTCATACACTTCGTACTTTTCTCTCAGTTATTTTAAAGGATGCACAGCCGTAAAGCGTAAATTTGAAGTCACTTTTGAGATTCGGACCATTTACCACATATTTTATTACTGATTCTGTGTCTATGACTCCACGCGCAGCAATGCGTTTCATTTGCAGAAGGTACTCATGAAAACTTTTGTTTTTAAGCTTCACACGCTCCATCAATTGCTTGTTTATTTCGGCGCTGCCTACTTTTACTCTAGAAAATTCATCAATTAACACTTCCCGCAATGTATCGTACTCATACACAATTGCCGACTCCAAAAATAGTGCGGCTGTATGGGTCATCTTGGCACGAGCTTGCACATATTTTTGTTTCTCACTGAGCCCATATGCGTCGGCATTCAACTCAAAATTTTGAAACCACGCCTTCACTTGCATATTACTACCGTCGAATTCGGGTATAATTTTTGCGAAGTTTTCCACAATCAGTTTTCCCTCATCTTTCTGAACTTCATCTGCCCGAATTTTTAAAGTTAACAACTGTACTAACTGCTGGAGCATTTCATTATTTTGTTTAACTAAATTCATATCACCTTGAACACCCGCGTTCTCCTTTCTTTCAACTTTTTTTTCCATCGCTTTTGCAACTTTTTCAGATTCTTTTGTCTCTGACATTATCATGCGTGATCGCAGCGAGTATAATTCTCTCGCTTGCACAACTAACGGCTTTACGTTTGGCTTCTCTTCTTTTTGTGTGTCTGCTTTTCCTTTTGCGGCTGCTTGCAGTAATTTTGCCTTTCCTCTTCTCACTGTCGTTTTTTCTTCGTCGTCGGTTCCTGTTTTTTTTTCGTTCATATGGAAGAATTACTCAGGCACCAAATTTACTTATGCACTCTTTTTTTCGTTGTTTTTGGTTGAGCCCCCAAATATAAGGCAAATTGCCATTTATTAGAATGTAGAATAATAGAATAGAATAATAGGATATAGTATAGTAAGACTGCGGCTGGACGACTGCAACTGGACGACTGCGGCTGGACGACTGCAACTGGACGACTGCGGCTGGACGACTGCAACTGGACGACTGCGGCTGGACGACTGCAACTGGACGACTGTAGCTGGACGACTGCCTGCTGATCACCGACTCCCCCTTCTTACTTCTCACAACTCACACCAACTGCTGGTTCCAACTCTTCACTGCTGACTCCGATTCGCACTTCATACTCGCTTCATACACAGACGGACAGTCGGACATGCTCATATCGACTCAGGAGGTGATCCTGATCAAGAATATATATACTTTATAGGGTCGGAGATATCTCCTTCACTGCGTTGCACACTTTTGACCAAAATTATAATACCCTCTGCAAGGGTATAATAAAAAACTATTCATTTTTTAATTAAAATAATGAATATATTAGTTTGAAACTAATTGGAAAAATTCACGTTTAAAATTTTAATAAGTTTTTTCGTGAAAATTGCATGTACCATGTACCACTGTGCAGCGAAACGAAAACAAATTATTGAAAAGACTTTTTGCGCTGACTTTTTCAGTCTATCGGTCTTTTACTGAGTCTCTCTCAGCGAGCGTCACTCGAATCTCTCATTGAGCGATATTCGGTAGACGAGAGTTTCATGATTGGCTCATCGTAATTCGTTCAACAAAAAACCGAAACAAAACCAAACAAAGTGTGCTGCTCAGAGAGAAACCGAAACGGCATGCTTTTTTCGGTTGCTCTCGCGAACAGAGCGTAAGCAAAAAAACGGTTAACAGTTATTTGCAAGCTATGCTATTAACCCTTTAAGACTTAAGCCTGTCTGAGGGCACTATTTTTTTGGCCTTAACAACTAAACTCACAGCTTTTCCATTGTTTAAGAGCTTCGGAGCTCTTTAAAGCTGAGACTAATAACATAGGGCAACAGCTAAAAATCTCCACGCATAATTTCATCCGTGGTACTCCTAAGAGAATAAATTGATCAATTTTTACATATCATTTTTGAAATGTGTGTGTATCCACTAAAATTAAATAATGGCATCTTGCAGTTACCATATCTTTGGAATACTCATCCAAAGTTTAATTTCCGATTTTCTACATTAATTTTTTGTTTTCTATGATTTTTCCACAAACATTTTACTAAGGAGGATTTTTTTGTTCTTATTTAAATCATTAGATTATACCATATATTAATTTGGGATTTAAGGGAAAACTAGAAATAATTTTTTTGAATATAACAAGATTTTCTTCAACTAAAAACGAGTTTTTAATCTCATATTTTCAAAATGTCATGGCTAAATGAAAGATAAACTAAATGAAAGATATTGTTTTCATTAGAGGGATTTTATCCAAAAATTTGCCAAAAATACTTTGACTTGGAGAAATGTTTACTTAATATGAGGTAGGGAGGACATTGGTGTCGTCAAACAAAACAGATACACAGATATGTAATTTTTTTATACATATATTGGATCGTCACTAAAATTGATATCAGATATTTTCGGCGTGGCGCCGCTTTGTTACCTAACTACCGTGGAATTGCTAAACTTTCTGCGATTCCCAAGCTGTTGGAGAAACTGGTAACATCGCAACTGCAACATCATTGCAAAAGCATAATTTCATCCACACATCATGGTTTTGTCAAGCATCGTTCTACATCAACCAATCTGCTGGTATTCACTTCAATCGTCCACAAGGGTTATCTAAAACGGATGCAAACCGATGACTCATACAGCGGATGACTTCATATCTATCGAATCGTACACATCTATCTCAAGATATAAAAGTTACATCTGATGTTCCGCAAGACAGTCACTTAGGATTTCTTCTGTTTATCCCCTTTGTTAACGACTTATCTAGTGTCTAGTTATCTAGGCTCTGTTTTTCTTTTTTTGACCACTGCCTTCTACAGGTTTTTATCTACAGGTCCGGAGATTACTCTATTTCCTAACTGCTGCCAGGTCGAAAAAATCCCCGTATTTCTGCCTGCAAGTTGCTAAGGGATGCCTACTAGTTCTTTCTTCGGAAGGAAAGGTTTGATAGTATCTGCCCATGCTAGTTCATCCGCGGAGGAATTTACCTCGTGATCCCTATTGACTGTCCTAAAGTTGGATGAGAAGCTGTCAAGTGCCTTAAGTGCTGTTTGACTGTCCGAAAAGATACCAGGAAACCATATCCTGGTTGGCCGAAAGTGCTGGGGACTTAAGTGCTTTATTAATGGCTATTACTTCAGCCTGGAAAATACTGCAATTGTCGGGGAGTCTGAATGTCTCATTTAGAGTCAGACATTCACTAAAGAAACCGCCTCCCACCTGTCCGTTGAGTTTTGGTCCATCAGTGTAGATATGATGGGAACCCTCTGGTCCCCCTCTGTTTGTACTTTATGATGGGTTGATCGACGGGGATACAGTAGTCTCTTCACCCCTCTGACATAAAGTGGCGTAGGTTCAGCATGTTCATGTTATGACCAAAACTAGTCCTGCTTCATAGGTTCGACTCACACAGTTTTGTTACCGCCAGTGTGACAACCTTTATCCCCATTAGATCCAGTGGTAGTAGGTCTAGAATAATGTCTCGGGCGTCGCTGTGCGAACGCAGACTGCCTTCGATGCCAATCTCCGCCATGCGATGCGTGCTCCCAAAATTTTCTCTGCATAAGGAGTTATCCAGGGCAGGCCACTAGACTTCAACTCTGTAGAATAGATTTGGTCTAGTGATCGCCATGTATAATCATCTGACTATCTTCAGGGCCATTCCCCATTTTAGTGGGAGAGTACACCTCCTTGGCGGGTGCCCCTCTTGACGTATCTTCGAATAGACGATCCTCCGAGATTCGCCTGGACGCTCCTGCTGATCAGGATCATCCGTATTAGGTGAACTAATCGAACGTTGTTCACCTTCAATGTTTAAAAAGGCAATTGGTGCATATTCTTGGCTATGGAGCGGTTTTTTGGCGATCGGTATTGTGGATCGGCAATTCCTAAAGGCATGCTGTGAGCATGAGATATCATTTCGGTTTTTATGGGGTGCAGTGTGAGGATTTTTCTGCCATGGGTTTAAAAGTAACCATCGTACGCAGCCCGATGTAGCACAATGTCAGTAGTGAAGATTTTCCTGATCCATTGCAAATGCCCCTCCGGGCCCAGAGATTTGAAGTGTTTAAAACTATTTTTCGCCCATTTTAGATTCATTTTGCTACGGAGGTATTCGAGCGGCATCCTGGAAAAGACAACCGAAAAGAGCCTGGGAACTGTGCTCTTACCAAAGAGCCTGTGAAATGTGCGTTGGTAAAAGCCACAAGGGATACCTGGCTTGACATAGTCCACCGCCCAATCGGAGTCTTTATATCAGAGGCGCCTGGATATTGGGTCTGAAACAAGCCCAGGCAGCCTTATGCCTTTCGCAGCTTTTAGGTCTTCCATGCATCGGCCGTATTGGCGATAAGCGCCACACAGTAATCAATTTGAGGAAAAAATTCAAAAAATAAAAATGTGAATTTGAAAGTTTATTAAACACGATTGTCACGTAAAATAAGTAATCTGTGCTGTTCAATATGTATATATTGTTATATATATATTATTTTAAGGGGTAAAAAAATTGACTATTTGCAAAAAAAAAATGTTTATAAAAAGAAGAATGCAAAATTTTATTGCAACTTTTAAGTTTTTTAAATATACCTATTTAAAGAAGAATTTGGGAAATTTTCAGAAAAAAATATTAAACAATCAGCCATTGAGACGTCGTATCCCATGACCCCTTGAAAAAAAGATGCTTTCGCGTTGACAGCACAATTCCCGACAGAATCATCTGAAATGAAAAAACTAAATATTTTCCTAAAACTAAAAACTGAACGAAGAAAAAAAAAGGTGAAAATTGGATTTTTGGGACACCTTTTTGCAAAATAATTAAAATTTTGGTGAAAATTTTAAATAGTTGTTATCAACGAAAAAAAAATCCTGCGTTCAAGTTCTAGATAATCGTATCTCAAAGCCCTGAGCAAAATTTTATCAAGATCGGTGGAGTAGTTTCGGAGAAACCTTGACAACCGACTTCGAAAACACAGTTTTGAGAAAAACGCGATTAAAGTTTGCGCTCTGCCTATACCTGACCCCGATCGTCCACCTTTTCAGGACTGTATCTCCGAAACTTTTATTCGAATCGACTTGAAAATTTTGGAAGAAAATTCTCAAGATTCTGTAAAACTTTATAAAACAAGAAAGGAAAGCTAACTTTGGGAGGAGCCGAAGTTGATATACCCTTGCAGTTAAGGTTGTGCCATTTCCGATAGTTCAGTTATATGGCGGCTAAGTCTGAGAGCAACCGATTGAGTTGCTCGTATACAAATTTTGCTCACGCTCAGTCGAAGAACACTTTTTCTGTTTTCGTTTGGTCTGCTCATTGTAGGACCGTTTCCCTTGCGTTCGACAATTCAAAAAGTCTTTTGTGCATGTATGTGTGTATGTGAAGTTTCGTGGGCTCAACCTGTCAATTTACTTTGTAAATCTCTCGTGTAAACAGTGATTCATCAAATTTATTGAAAATGGGACGAGAAATTATTAAAAAAGTGCATCATTTTTTTATATTTAATTATATATATTAATTTATATTTTTTATATTAGATGTTAAACTTAACTCAAAACAAATGAATTAAAAAATAAAAAACTATTCATTTTTTAATTAAAATAATGAATGTATTAGTTTGAAATTGGAAAAATTCACGTTTAAAATTTTAAGAAGTTTTTTCGTGAAAATTGCATGTACCATGTACCACGGTGCAGCGAAACGAAAAAAAATTATTGAAAAGACTTTTTGCGCTGACTTTTTCAGTCAATCGGTCTTTTACTGAGTCTCTCTCCGCGAGCGTCACTCGAATCTCTCATTGAGCGATATTCGGTAGACGAGAGTTTCATGATTGGCTCATCGTAATTCGTTCAACAAAAAACCGAAACAAAACCAAACAAAGTGTGCTGCTCAGAGAGAAACCGAAATGGCATGCTTTTTTCGGTTGCTCTCGCGAACAGAGCGTAAGCAAAAAAACGGTTAACAGTTATTTGCAAGCTATGCTATTAACCCTTTAAGACTTAAGCCTGTCTGAGGGCACTATTTTTTTGGCCTTAACAACTAAACTCACAGCTTTTCCATTGTTTAAGAGCTTCGGAGCTCTTTAAAGCTGAGACTAATAACATAGGGCAACAGCTAAAAATCTCCACGCATAATTTCATCCGTGGTACTCCTAAGAGAATAAATTGATCAATTTTTACATATCATTTTTGAAATGTGTGTGTATCCACTAAAATTAAATAATGGCATCTTGCAGTTACCATATCTTTGGAATACTCATCCAAAGTTTAGTTTCCGATTTTCTACATTAATTTTTTGTTTTCTATGATTTTTCCACAAACATTTTACTAAGGAGGATTTTTTTGTTCTTATTTAAATCATTAGATTATACCATATATTAATTTGGGATTTAAGGGAAAACTAGAAATAATTTTTTTGAATTTATTATAGTTACTTTAACAAGATTTTCTTCAACTAAAAAGGAGTTTTTAATCTCATATTTTCAAAATGTCATGGCTAAATGAAAGATAAACTAAATGAAAGATATTGTTTTCATTAGAGGGATTTTATCCAAAAATTTGCCAAAAATACTTTGACTTGGAGAAATGTTTACTTAATATGAGGTAGGGAGGACATTGGTGTCATCAAACAAAACAGATACACAGATATGTAATTTTTTTATACATATATTGGATTTTTTCGTCACTAAAATTGATATCAGATATTTTCGGCGTGGCGCCGCTTTGTTACCTAACTACCGTGGAATTGCTAAACTTTCTGCGATTCCCAAGCTGTTGGAGAAACTGGTAACATCGCAACTGCAACATCATTGCAAAAGCATAATTTCATCCACACATCATGGTTTTGTCAAGCATCGTTCTACAACAACCAATCTGCTGGTATTCACTTCAATCGTCCACAAGGGTTATCTAAAACGGATGCAAACCGATGTTGTACACCAATTTTAGCAAAGCTTTCGATTCTGTTAATCATCGTCTCCTTCTCCGGAAACTTTATCTTATGGGTTTTCCTCCTAATATCATACAGCGGATGACTTCATATCTATCGAATCGTACACATCTATCTCAAGTTATAAAAGTTACATCTGGTGTTCCGCAAGACAGTCACTTAGGACTTCTTCTGTTTATCCCCTTTGTTAACGACTTATCTAGTGTCTAGTTATCTAGGCTCTGTTTTTCTTTTTTTGACCACTGCCTTCTACAGGTTTTTATCTACAGGTCCGGAGATTACTCCATTTCCTAACTGCTGCCAGGTCGAAAAAATCCCCGTATTTCTGCCTGCAAGTTGCTAAGGGATGCCTACTAGTCCTTTCTTCGGAAGGAAAGGGTTGATAGTATCTGCCCATGCTAGTTCATCCGCGGAGGAATTTACCTCGTGATCCCTATTGACTGTCCTAAAGTTGGATGAGAAGCTGTCAAGTGCCTTAAGTGCTGTTTGACTGTCCGAAAAGATACCAGGAAACCATATCCTGGTTGGCCGAAAGTGCTGGGGACTTAAGTGCTTTATTAATGGCTATTACTTCAGCCTGGAAAATACTGCAATTGTCGGGGAGTCTGAATGTCTCATTTAGAGTTTGTCCGTTGAGTTTTGGTCCATCAGTGTAGATATGATGGGAACCCTCTGGCCCCCCTCTGTTTGTACTTTATGATGGGTTGATCGACGGGGATACAGTAGTCTCTTCACCCCTCTGACATAAAGTGGCGTAGGTTCAGCATGTTCATGTTATGACCAAAACTAGTCCTGCTTCATAGGTTCGACTCACACAGTCTTGTTACCGCCAGTGTGACAACCTTTATCCCCATTAGATCCAGTGGTAGTAGGTCTAGAATAAAGGCTCGGGCGTCGCTGTGCGAACGCAGACTGCCTTTGATGCCAATCTCCGCCATGCGATGCGTGCTCCCAAAATTTTCTCTGCATAAGGAGTTATCCAGGGCAGGCCACTAGACTACAACTCTGTAGAATATATTTGGTCTAGTGATCGCCATGTATAATCATCTGACTATCTTCAGGGCCATTCCCCATTTTAGTGGGAGAGTACACCTCCATGGCGGGTGCCCCTCTTGACGTATCTTCGAATAGACGATCCTCCGAGATTCGCCTGGACTCTCCTGCTGATCAGGATCATCCGTATTAGGTGAACTAATCGAACGTTGTTCACCTTCAATGTTTAAAAAGGCAATTGGTGCATATTCTTGGCTATGGAGCGGTTTTTTGGCGATCGGCAATTCCTAAAGGCATGCTGTGAGCATGAGATATCATTTCGGTTTTTATGGGGTGCAGTGTGAGGATTTTTCTGCCATGGGTTTAAAAGTAACCATCGTACGCAGCCCGATGTAGCACAATGTCAGTAGTGAAGATTTTCCTGATCCATTGCAAATGCCCCTCCGGGCCCAGAGATTTGAAGTGTTTAAAACTATTTTTCGCCCATTTTAGATTCATTTTGCTAAGGAGGTATTCGAGCGGCATCCTGGAAAAGACAACCGAAAAGAGCCTGGGAACTGTGCTCTTACCAAAGAGCCTGTGAAATGTGCGTTGGTAAAAGCCACAAGGGATACCTGGCTTGACATAGTCCACCGCCCAATCGGAGTCTTTATATCAGAGGCGCCTGGATATTGGGTCTGAAACAAGCCCAGGCAGCCTTATGCCTTTCGCAGCTTTTAGGTCTTCCATGCATCGGCCGTATTGGCGATAAGCGCCACACAGTAATCAATTTGAGGAAAAAATTCAAAAAATAAAAATGTGAATTTGAAAGTTTATTAAACACGATTGTCACGTAAAATAAGTAATCTGTGCTGTTCAATATGTATATATTGTTATATATATATTATTTTAAGGGGTAAAAAAATTGACTATTTGCAAAAAAAAAATGTTTATAAAAAGAAGAATGCAAAATTTTATTGCAACTTTTAAGTTTTTTAAATATACCTATTTAAAGAAGAATTTGGGAAATTTTCAGAAAAAAATATTAAACAATCAGCCATTGAGACGTCGTATCCCATGACCCCTTGAAAAAAAGATGCTTTCGCGTTGACAGCACAATTCCCGACAGAATCATCTGAAATGAAAAAACTAAATATTTTCCTAAAACTAAAAACTGAACGAAGAAAAAAAAAGGTGAAAATTGGATTTTTGGGACACCTTTTTGCAAAATAATTAAAATTTTGGTGAAAATTTTAAATAGTTGTTATCAACGAAAAAAAAATCCTGCGTTCAAGTTCTAGATAATCGTATCTCAAAGCCCTGAGCAAAATTTTATCAAGATCGGTGGAGTAGTTTCGGAGAAACCTTGACAACCGACTTCGAAAACACAGTTTTGAGAAAAACGCGATTAAAGTTTGCGCTCTGCCTATACCTGACCCCGATCGTCCACCTTTTCAGGACTGTATCTCCGAAACTTTTATTCGAATCGACTTGAAAATTTTGGAAGAAAATTCTCAAGATTCTGTAAAACTTTATAAAACAAGAAAGGAAAGCTAACTTTGGGAGGAGCCGAAGTTGATATACCCTTGCAGTTAAGGTTGTGCCATTTCCGATAGTTCAGTTATATGGCGGCTAAGTCTGAGAGCAACCGATTGAGTTGCTCGTATACAAATTTTGCTCACGCTCAGTCGAAGAACACTTTTTCTGTTTTCGTTTGGTCTGCTCATTGTAGGACCGTTTCCTTGCGTTCGGCAATTCAAAAAGTCTTTTGTGCATGTATGTGTGTATGTGAAGTTTCGTGGGCTCAACCTGTCAATTTACTTTGTAAATCTCTCGTGTAAACAGTGATTCATCAAATTTATTGAAAATGGGACGAGAAATTATTAAAAAAGTGCATCATTTTTTTATATTTAATTATATATATTAATTTATATTTTTTATATTAGATGTTAAACTTAACTCAAAACAAATGAATTAAAAAATAAAAAACTATTCATTTTTTAATTAAAATAATGAATGTATTAGTTTGAAATTGGAAAAATTCACGTTTAAAATTTTAAGAAGTTTTTTCGTGAAAATTGCATGTACCATGTACCACTGTGCAGCGAAACGAAAAAAAATTATTGAAAAGACTTTTTGCGCTGACTTTTTCAGTCTATCGGTCTTTTACTGAGTCTCTCTCCGCGAGCGTCACTCGAATCTCTCATTGAGCGATATTCGGTAGACGAGAGTTTCATGATTGGCTCATCGTAATTCGTTCAACAAAAAACCGAAACAAAACCAAACAAAGTGTGCTGCTCAGAGAGAAACCGAAACGGCATGCTTTTTTCGGTTGCTCTCGCGAACAGAGCGTAAGCAAAAAAACGGTTAACAGTTATTTGCAAGCTATGCTATTAACCCTTTAAGACTTAAGCCTGTCTGAGGGCACTATTTTTTTGGCCTTAACAACTAAACTCACAGCTTTTCCATTGTTTAAGAGCTTCGGAGCTCTTTAAAGCTGAGACTAATAACATAGGACAACAGCTAAAAATCTCCACGCATAATTTCATCCGTGGTACTCCTAAGAGAATAAATTGATCAATTTTTACATATCATTTTTGAAATGTGTGTGTATCCACTAAAATTAAAAAATGGCATCTTGCAGTTACCATATCTTTGGAATACTCATCCAAAGTTTAATTTCCGATTTTCTACATTAATTTTTTGTTTTCTATGATTTTTCCACAAACATTTTACTAAGGAGGATTTTTTTGTTCTTATTTAAATCATTAGATTATACCATATATTAACTTGGGATTTAAGGGAAAACTAGAAATAATTTTTTTGAATTTATTATAGTTACTTTAACAAGATTTTCTTCAACTAAAAAGGAGTTTTTAATCTCATATTTTCAAAATGTCATGGCTAAATGAAAGATAAACTAAATGAAAGATATTGTTTTCATTAGAGGGATTTTACCCAAAAATTTGTCAAAATAACTTTGACTTGGAGAAATGTTTACTTAATATGAGGTAGGGAGGACATTGGTGTCATCAAACAAAACAGATACACAGATATGTAATTTTTTTATACATATATTGGATTTTTTCGTCACTAAAATTGATATCAGATATTTTCGGCGTGGCGCCGCTTTGTTACCTAACTACCGTGGAATTGCTAAACTTTCTGCGATTCCCAAGCTGTTGGAGAAACTGGTAACATCGCAACTGCAACATCATTGCAAAAGCATAATTTCATCCACACATCATGGTTTTGTCAAGCATCGTTCTACAACAACCAATCTGCTGGTATTCACTTCAATCGTCCACAAGGGTTATCTAAAACGGATGCAAACCGATGTTGTACACCGATTTTAGCAAAGCTTTCGATTCTGTTAATCATCGTCTCCTTCTCCGGAAACATTATCGTATGGGTTTTCCTCCTAATATCATACAGCGGATGACTTCATCTATCTCAAGTTATAAAAGTTACATCTGGTGTTCCGCAAGGCAGTCACTTTGGACTTCTTCTGTTTATCCCCTTTGTTAACGACTTATCTAGTGTCTAGTTATCTAGGCTCTGTTTTTCTTTTTTTGACCACAGCCTTCTACAGGTTTTTATCTACAGGTCCGGAGATTACTCCATTTCCTAACTGCTGCCAGGTCGAAAAAATCCCCGTATTTCTGCCTGCAAGTTGCTAAGGGATGCCTACTAGTTCTTTCTTCGGAAGGAAAGGTTTGATAGTATCTGCCCATGCTAGTTCATTCGCGGAGGAATTTACCTCGTGATCCCTATTGACTGTCCTAAAGTTGGATGAGAAGCTGTCAAGTGCCTTAAGTGCTGTTTGACTGTCCGAAAAGATACCAGGAAACCATATCCTGGTTGGCCGAAAGTGCTGGGGACTTAAGTGCTTTATTAATGGCTATTACTTCAGCCTGGAAAATACTGCAATTGTCGGGGAGTCTGAATGTCTCATTTAGAGTTTGTCCGTTGAGTTTTGGTCCATCAGTGTAGATATGATGGGAACCCTCTGGCCCCCCTCTGTTTGTACTTTATGATGGGTTGATCGACGGGGATACAGTAGTCTCTTCACCCCTCTGACATAAAGTGGCGTAGGTTCAGCATGTTATGACCAAAACTAGTCCTGCTTCATAGGTTCGACTCACACAGTCTTGTTACCGCCAGTGTGACAACCTTTATCCCCATTAGATCCAGTGGTAGTAGGTCTAGAATAAAGTCTCGGGCGTCGCTGTGCGAACGCCATGCGATGCGTGCTCCCAAAATTTTCTCTGCATAAGGAGTTATCCAGGGCAGGCCACTAGACTACAACTCTGTAGAATAGATTTGGTCTAGTGATCGCCATGTATAATCATCTGACTATCTTCAGGGCCGTTCCCCATTTTAGTGGGAGAGTACACCTCCTTGGCGGGTGCCCCTCTTGACGTATCTTCGAATAGACGATCCTCCGAGATTCGCCTGGACTCTCCTGCTGATCAGGATCATCCGTATTAGGTGAACTAATCGAACGTTGTTCACCTTCAATGTTTAAAAAGGCAATTGGTGCATATTCTTGGCTATGGAGCGGTTTTTTGGCGATCGGCATTGTGGATCGGCAATTCCTAAAGGCATGCTGTGAGCATGAGATATCATTTCGGTTTTTATGGGGTGCAGTGTGAGGATTTTTCTGCCATGGGTTTAAAAGTAACCATCGTACGCAGCCCGATGTAGCACAATGTCAGTAGTGAAGATTTTCCTGATCCATTGCAAATGCCCCTCCGGGCCCAGAGATTTGAAGTGTTTAAAACTATTTTTCGCCCATTTTAGATTCATTTTGCTAAGGAGGTATTCGAGCGGCATCCTGGAAAAGACAACCGAAAAGAGCCTGGGAACTGTGCTCTTACCAAAGAGCCTGTGAAATGTGCGTTGGTAAAAGCCACAAGGGATACCTGGCTTGACATAGTCCACCGCCCAATCGGAGTCTTTATATCAGAGGCGCCTGGATATTGGTGCTGAAACAAGCCCAGGCAGCCTTATGCCTTCCGCAGCTTTTAGGTCTTCCATGCATCGGCCGTATTGGCGATAAGCGCCACACAGTAATCAATTTGAGGAAAAAATTCAAAAAATAAAAATGTGAATTTGAAAATTTATTAAACACGATTGTCACGTAAAATAAGTAATCTGTGCTGTTCAATATGCAATATTACATTATTTTAAGGGGTTATTTTTTATTTTTTATTTTATAAAAAGAAGAATGCAAAATTTTATTGCAACTTTTAAGTTGTTTAAATATACCTATTTAAAGAAGAATTTGGGAAATTTTCAGAAAAAAATATTAAACAATCAGCCATTGAGACGTCGTATCCCATGACCCCTTGGAAAAAAGATGCTTTCGCGTTGACAGCACAATTCCCGACAGAATCATTTGAAATGAAAAAACTAAATATTTTCCTAAAACTAAAAACTGAACGAAGAAAAAAAAGGTGAAAAATGGATTTTTTGGATACCTTTTTGCAAAATAATTAAAATTTTGGTGAAAATTTTAAATAGTTGTTATCAACGAAAAAAAAATCCTTTGTTCAAGTTCTAGATAATCGTATCTCAAAGCCCTGAGCAAAATTTTATCAAGATCGGTTGAGTAGTTTCGGAGAAACCTTGACAACCGACTTCGAAAACACAGTTTTGAGAAAAACGCGATTAAAGTTTGCGCTCTGCCTATACCTGACCCCGATCGTTCACCTTTTCAGGACTGTATCTCCGAAACTTTTATTCGAATCGACTTGAAAATTTGGAAGAAAATTCTCAAGATTCTGTAAAACTTTATAAAACTAGAAAGGAAAGCTAACTTTGGGAGGAGCCGAAGTTGATATACCCTTGCAGTTAAGGTTGTGCCATTTCCGATCGTTCAGTTATATGGCGGCTATTGGATATAGTTGGCCGATCCCTATGAAATTTGGCAAATAAGATTATTTTGTCCAACATGGAATCTGTACCAAGGTCCATCTTTCTAACTTTAAAAACACCAAAGTTATGTCAATTCCGATCGTTCTATGACAGCTATAGGATATAGTCAGCCGATCCTTAAAAAATTTTGTACATAAGATATTTTGGTCAAATATAACATGTGTGGACACGGTTCCCTTCGTTTGGACTCACGGACTCTGGTTGCGGGGCCTGCGTTGTTGCTGTTGTCTTCTGACGTTGCTGCTCCCTCGTCGTCGCCGCTTCTGTTTCTGCTCTTCCGTCGCTGCTTTTCCTTTGCGGGTGCCGTGGACCTTCGGTATCTTTGGCTCACTGGGAATCTTTGGCTCACCCTTTCGCCGTGGCCGGCACCTAATCCGTGTTAACAGACCGATTGGCTCACCTCCCAGGCATACGCCGGGCAGGATATGCTTCTCGCTGCTTAGCGGCCGGATCAGGGCACGAAGGGCCTACCTACCCCGCAGGACACACCCCTGGTCGCGTTCGTCACTCGCCTCCAAACACCTGCGTGCATACACCCCACAAGATCTGTGGCAGGCCGGAGGTTTTGGCGTCGCGTCTCCTTTAACTCCAGGTGATACGCTGTGCATACGCCCCAGCGCCTGGATCAGGATTCTAATGATTCACTTGAGTTCCCGAGCTGGCTATCCCTTGCTTCACAGGATCACACCTGGTCTTATTGGTCAGGAACCGACAAGGCGTATTCCAGGCCGATCCGTCGCTATCGCCAGGATACCTGTCGTGTCCGGGAATAACCTTACCCGACTCGTTTTACCCATGGGCTTCAGTTTCGCCGCGGATCCTTGATCCTGACTTCTACTGTTTGACTGATTCGCGTACCGCCGCCGGACTTACCCACAGGGGGTCCTTAAGCTACTGATCGTAGATCCTTCGCACTCGCTTTAAATCCCGCACTTGAGATTGTCGGACTTACCCACGGGGGGTCCTTCAGACTATACTCATAATTTCTCCAAGGAAACTTTCCCGCTTGAATGTCAGACTTACCCACGGGGGGTCTTTCACTCAACTCTTCCAGCTTCCCTAGAAGACTCGGTCCCGATTTGCCCAGAGGCCCTCCTTATATAGTGCCTGAGGCACTCCTTATTACTCCTTGCAACTTTCGCTTCCTGCCGTTCATCCTTTGCTCCTCCGTTTCTTGCCGTTAACTTTCTCCAATCCCGCCGCCTTTCTATCGGCGGGCTTTCTTTTGATATTTTTTTTCAGTGTTTTTTGTGTTTTTGTTTTTGTTCTGTTTTTTTTTTGTGATTTTGTAATTGTTTCGTATTTATTTTGCAATTCTTTATTATACTTTTTTTTGTTTGTTTTTCGGGTGATGCGTATTCCGCTCTTTCCTCCGCGCACCCGAAAACTCTCCTGCCCCACCTGCCACACCACGCTCCACCGGCCCGTCTTCTTTCTCCATCTCCTGGCCTCTTTCTCCGCCTTCTTTTGCAGCTCTTGTGACCAATTCTGCTGCGGCACCGCTCCTCCGTCTCCTGCCGACGCTGCTCTTCTGAGCACCGGCCTAGGAGGCCTCTTCTCCGGACAGGATACCTGCCTCTCCAACCTCGGCCTCTCCGTCGGGGCCGGCCACATCCATGGACCTCGTGTCCATGGCTCCTGATCCTCCTCCTTCTCCTTGTGCTCCTGCGGGTGCGGGGGGCCTCGCTGGCTGCCACTTCCAGCTGGGCCACTCCCGTGGCCCCGTCATCCCCCTTATTTTTGCGTCCAGCGCCTCCTTCCTGGCCCACCGGACCCGCCGGGTGGCCCTGCTCCGCTGGCATCTCCGCCGCGCCGCTCTTCGGAGCACTTCAGCTCGCCCCGCAGCTGCCTCCGCCTTCCACCGTCGGACCGCTTCCTTGGCCATCTCCACGGCCAATCTTCCTCTGGCCCTTGCCAGCGGCAGAGTTGCGTCCGCCTCCCTCCGGTCCTGGCTCCTCCTCCATCTCCTGCGCCTCGCCAGCAGCTCTAAACTGGGCCGGTGGTCCTCCTCCTCCGTTCTGGCTTTGCCCACCGGGATTGATCTTACCCCGTTGGCCCCCCGGGCCCCCCGGCCCATCACCCGGAAGACCCTCCTCGTGGCCTGGAGCCGCCGGACATCCCAACTTGGCATGTTCAGTAACTCCAGGTCACTCTCATCCGAGGAGACCACCGGCGATGCGTGTGATGAGTGCGTGTCCATGGTTTTCTTGGTTTAGGAACAAAAAAGAAGGCTGGCCTGTGTTCACCACCGCCTTGTTATATGCCTGCCGCCTGGAATAGATCCGTTCTATCGGTTCTTGTGTCCCTTTCTACGCTCCCGTTGTGGGTCTCCTCCTTTCTCCGTTTGTTCGTGTAATTCCGTGGTTGTGTATGTGTTGTGCAGTTTTTTTCGTATTGTTGACTGTCGGGTCAGGCAGCAGCCACGGCATAAATTAATTTATATATAAATAAATGTAACATATATATATAAATGTAATAATTATAGCTTAGCATATAATCATTTTTCTCATAGCTTTTGTTAGTCGCAAGCCGACTCTTCTCGGCCGCTCGGCTTTATTTTATCTTTGCCATTAAGTTAACGAGCTTTCTCCCGTCCTTTGCTAAAAGGCGGGCCCACTTGTACTCTTTATCTCAGTGCATACGCATTCTCAATCGGAGCTTTCTGTCTCCATTTCAAATGCGAATAAATAAAAATTTTTATAACGTGGTGAAACAAATAATTACCTTTTTATTATTTTGGATAAAAGTCATTGAAAAATCTCAATGACCAAACATTGGTGACCCCGACGTGATATAATTAATATAAATTATAATTAATAAAATAAATAAAACAATTCCGCGAGCATAAAACAGTGCGAACATACCCGTTTCAGTTTTGCGGGTTATATTTAATTATATATATTAATTTATATTTTTTATATTAGATGTTAAACTTAACTCAAAATAAATGAATTAAAAAATAAAAAACTATTCATTTTTTAATTAAAATAATGAATATATTAGTTTGAAATTGGAAAAATTCACGTTTAAAATTTTAAGAAGTTTTTTCGTGAAAATTGCATGTACCATGTACCACTGTGCAGCGAAACGAAAACAAATTATTGAAAAGACTTTTTGCGCTGACTTTTTCAGTCAATCGGTCTTTTACTGAGTCTCTCTCCGCGAGCGTCACTCGAATCTCTCATTGAGCGATATTCGGTAGACGAGAGTTTCATGATTGGCTCATCGTAATTCGTTCAACAAAAATCCGAAACAAAACCAAACAAAGTGTGCTGCTCAGAGAGAAACCGAAACGGCATGCTTTTTTCGGTTGCTCTCGCGAACAGAGCGTAAGCAAAATAACGGTTAACAGTTATTTGCAAGCTATGCTATTAACCCTTTAAGACTTAAGCCTGTCTGAAGACACTATTTTTTTGGCCTTAACAACTAAACTCACAGCTTTTCCATTGTTTAAGAGCTTCGGAGCTCTTTAAAGCTGAGACTAATAACATAGGGCAACAGCTAAAAATCTCCACGCATAATTTCATCCGTGGTACTCCTAAGAGAATAAATTGATCAATTTTTACATATAATTTTTGAAATGTGTGTGTATCCACTAAAATTCAATAATGGCATCTTGCAGTTACCATATCTTTGGAATACTCATCCAAAGTTCAATTTCCAATTTTCTACATTAATTTTTTGTTTTCTATGATTTTTCCACAAACATTTTACTAAGGAAGATTTTTTTGTTCTTGAAAGATGAAAGATATTGTTTTCATTAGAGGGATTTTATCCAAAAATTTGCCGAAAATACTTTGACTTGGAGAAATGTTTACTTAATATGAGGTAGGGAGGACAGTGGTGTCACCAAGCAAAACAGATACACAGATATGTAATTTTTTTATACATATATTGGATTTTTTCGTCACTAAAATTGATATCAAATATTTTCGGCGTGGCGCCGCTTTGTTACCTAACTACCGTGGAATTGCTAAACTTTCTGCGATTCCCAAGCTGTTGGAGAAACTGGTAACATCGCAACTGCAACATCATTGCAAAAGCATAATTTCATCCACACATCATGGTTTTGTCAAGCATCGTTCTACAACAACCAATCTGCTGGTATTCACTTCAATCGTCCACAAGGGTTATCTAAAACGGATGCAAACCGATGACTCATACAGCGGATGACTTCATATCTATCGAATCGTACACATCTATCTCAAGATATAAAAGTTACATCTGATGTTCCGCAAGACAGTCACTTAGGATTTCTTCTGTTTATCCCCTTTGTTAACGACTTAACTAGTGTCTAGTTATCTAGGCTCTGTTTTTCTTTTTTTGACCACTGCCTTCTACAGGTTTTTATCTACAGGTCCGGAGATTACTCTATTTCCTAACTGCTGCCAGGTCGAAAAAATCCCCGTATTTCTGCCTGCAAGTTGCTAAGGGATGCCTACTAGTTCTTTCTTCGGAAGGAAAGGTTTGATAGTATCTGCCCATGCTAGTTCATCCGCGGAGGAATTTACCTCGTGATCCCTATTGACTGTCCTAAAGTTGGATGAGAAGCTGTCAAGTGCCTTAAGTGCTGTTTGACTGTCCGAAAAGATACCAGGAAACCATATCCTGGTTGGCCGAAAGTGCTGGGGACTTAAGTGCTTTATTAATGGCTATTACTTCAGCCTGGAAAATACTGCAATTGTCGGGGAGTCTGAATGTCTCATTTAGAGTCAGACATTCACTAAAGAAACCGTCTCCCACCTGTCCGTTGAGTTTTGGTCCATCAGGGTAGATATGATCTCTGGTCCCCCTCTGTTTGTACTTTATGATGGGTTGATCGACGGGGATACAGTAGTCTCTTCACCCCTCTGACATAAAGTGGCGTAGGTTCAGCATGTTATGACCAAAACTAGTCCTGCTTCATAGGTTCGACTCACACAGTCTTGTTACCGCCAGTGTGACAACCTTTATCCCCATTAGATCCAGTGGTAGTAGGTCTAGAATAAAGTCTCGGGCGTCGCTGTGCGAACGCAGACTGCCTTTGATGCCAATCTCCGCCATGCGATGCGTGCTCCCAAAATTTTCTCTGCATAAGGAGTTATCCAGGGCAGGCCACTAGACTACAACTCTGTAGAATAGATTTGGTCTAGTGATCGCCATGTATAATCATCTGACTATCTTCAGGGCCATTCCCCATTTTAGTGGAAGAGTACACCTCCTTGGCGGGTGCCCCTCTTGACGTATCTTCGAATAGACGATCCTCCGAGATTCGCCTGGACGCTCCTGCTGATCAGGATCATCCGTATTAGGTGAACTAATCGAATGTTGTTCACCTTCAATGTTTAAAAAGGCAATTGGTGCATATTCTTGGCTATGGAGCGGTTTTTTGGCGATCGGCATTGTGGATCGGCAATTCCTAAAGGCATGCTGTGAGCATGAGATATCATTTCGGTTTTTATGGGGTGCAGTGTGAGGATTTTTCTGCCATGGGTTTAAAAGTAACCATCGTACGCAGCCCGATGTAGCACAATGTCAGTAATGAAAATTTTCCTGATCCATTGCAAATGCCCCTCCGGGCCCAGAGACAACCGAAAAGAGCCTGGGAACTGTGCTCTTACCAAAGAGCCTGTGAAATGTGCGTTGGTAAAAGCCACAAGGGATACCTGGCTTGACATAGTCCACCGCCCAATCGGAGTCTTTATATCAGAGGCGCCTGGATATTGGGTCTGAAACAAGCCCAGGCAGCCTTATGCCTTTCGCAGCTTTTAGGTCTTCCATGCATCGGCCGTATTGGCGATAAGCGCCACACAGTAATCAATTTGAGGAAAAAATTCAAAAAATAAAAATGTGAATTTGAAAATTTATTAAACACGATTGTCACGTAAAATAAGTAATCTGTGCTGTTCAATATGTAATATTACATTATTTTAAGGGGTTATTTATTATTTTTTATTTTATAAAAAGAAGAATGCAAAATTTTATTGCAACTTTTAAGTTGTTTAAATATACCTATTTAAAGAAGAATTTGGGAAATTTTCAGAAAAAAATATTAAACAATCAGCCATTGAGACGTCGTATCCCATGACCCCTTGGAAAAAAGATGCTTTCGCGTTGACAGCACAATTCCCGACAGAATCATTTGAAATGAAAAAACTAAATATTTTCCTAAAACTAAAAACTGAACGAAGAAAGAAAAGGTGAAAAATGGATTTTTTGGATACCTTTTTGCAAAATAATTAAAATTTTGGTGAAAATTTTAAATAGTTGTTATCAACGAAAAAAAAATCCTTTGTTCAAGTTCTAGATAATCGTATCTCAAAGCCCTGAGCAAAATTTTATCAAGATCGGTTGAGTAGTTTCGGAGAAACCTTGACAACCGACTTCGAAAACACAGTTTTGAGAAAAACGCGCTTAAAGTTTGCGCTCTGCCTATACCTGACCCCGATCGTTCACCTTTTCAGGACTGTATCTCCGAAACTTTTATTCGAATCGACTTGAAAATTTGGAAGAAAATTCTCAAGATTCTGTAAAACTTTATAAAACTAGAAAGGAAAGCTAACTTTGGGAGGAGCCGAAGTTGATATACCCTTGCAGTTAAGGTTGTGCCATTTCCGATCGTTCAGTTATATGGCGGCTATTGGATATAGTTGGCCGATCCCTATGAAATTTGGCAAATAAGATTATTTTGTCCAACATGGAATCTGTACCAAGGTCCATCTTTCTAACTTTAAAAACACCAAAGTTATGTCAATTCCGATCGTTCTATGACAGCTATAGGATATAGTCAGCCGATCCTTAAAAAATTTTGTACATAAGATATTTTGGTCAAATATAACATGTGTGGACACGGTTCCCTTCGTTTGGACTCACGGACTCTGGTTGCGGGGCCTGCGTTGTTGCTGTTGTCTTCTGACGTTGCTGCTCCCTCGTCGTCCCCGCTTCTGTTTCTGCTCTTCCGTCGCTGCTTTTCCTTTGCGGGTGCCGTGGACCTTCGGTATCTTTGGCTCACTGGGAATCTTTGGCTCACCCTTTCGCCGTGGCCGGCACCTAATCCGTGTTAACAGACCGATTGGCTCACCTCCCAGGCATACGCCGGGCAGGATATGCTTCTCGCTGCTTAGCGGCCGGATCAGGGCACGAAGGGCCTACCTACCCCGCAGGACACACCCCTGGTCGCGTTCGTCACTCGCCTCCAAACACCTGCGTGCATACACCCCACAAGATCTGTGGCAGGCCGGAGGTTTTGGCGTCGCGTCTCCTTTAACTCCAGGTGATACGCTGTGCATACGCCCCAGCGCCTGGATCAGGATTCTAATGATTCACTTGAGTTCCCGAGCTGGCTATCCCTTGCTTCACAGGATCACACCTGGTCTTATTGGTCAGGAACCGACAAGGCGTATTCCAGGCCGATCCGTCGCTATCGCCAGGATACCTGTCGTGTCCGGGAATAACCTTACCCGACTCGTTTTACCCATGGGCTTCAGTTTCGCCGCGGATCCTTGATCCTGACTTCTACTGTTTGACTGATTTGCGTACCGCCGCCGGACTTACCCACAGGGGGTCCTTAAGCTACTGATCGTAGATCCTTCGCACTCGCTTTAAATCCCGCACTTGAGATTGTCGGACTTACCCACGGGGGGTCCTTCAGACTATACTCATAATTTCTCCAAGGAAACTTTCCCGCTTGAATGTCAGACTTACCCACGGGGGGTCTTTCACTCAACTCTTCCAGCTTCCCTAGAAGACTCGGTCCCGATTTGCCCAGAGGCCCTCCTTATATAGTGCCTGAGGCACTCCTTATTACTCCTTGCAACTTTCGCTTCCTGCCGTTCATCCTTTGCTCCTCCGTTTCTTGCCGTTAACTTTCTCCAATCCCGCCGCCTTTCTATCGGCGGGCTTTCTTTTGATATTTTTTTTCAGTGTTTTTTGTGTTTTTGTTTTTGTTCTGTTTTTTTTTGTGATTTTGTAATTGTTTCGTATTTATTTTGCAATTCTTTATTATACTTTTTTTTGTTTGTTTTTCGGGTGATGCGTATTCCGCTCTTTCCTCCGCGCACCCGAAAACTCTCCTGCCCCACCTGCCACACAACGCTCCACCGGCCCGTCTTCTTTCTCCATCTCCTGGCCTCTTTCTCCGCCTTCTTTTGCAGCTCTTGTGGCCAATTCTGCTGCGGCACCGCTCCTCCGTCTCCTGCCGACGCTGCTCTTCTAAGCACCGGCCTAGGAGGCCTCTTCTCCGGACAGGATACCTGCCTCTCCAACCTCGGCCTCTCCGTCGGGGCCGGCCACATCCATGGACCTCGTGTCCATGGCTCCTGATCCTCCTCCTTCTCCTTGTGCTCCTGCGGGTGCGGGGTGGCTGGCCTCGCTGGCTGCCACTTCCAGCTTGGCCACTCCTGTGGCCCCGTCATCCCCCTTATTTTTGCGTCCAGCGCCGGGTGGCCCTGCTCCGCTGGCCCTGCTCCGCTGGCATCTCCGCCGCGCCGCTCTTCGGAGCACTGCAGCTCGCCCCGCAGCTGCCTCCGCCTTCCACCGTCGGACCGCTTCCTTGGCCATCTCCTCGGCCAATCTTCCTCTGGCCCTTGCCAGCGGCAGAGTTGCGTCCGCCTCCCTCCGGTCCTGGCTCCTCCTCCATCTCCTGCGCCGCGCCAGCAGCTCTAAACTGGGCCGGTGGTCCTCCTCCTCCGTTCTGGCTTTGCCCACCGGGATTGATCTTACCCCGTTAGCCCCCCGGGCCCCCCGGCCCATCACCCGGAAGACCCTCCTCGTGGCCTGGAGCCGCCGGACATCCCAACTTGGCATGTTCAGTAACTCCAGGTCACTCTCATCCGAGGAGACCACCGGCGATGCGTGTGATGAGTGCGTGTCCATGGTTTTCTTGGTTTAGGAACAAAAAAGAAGGCTGGCCTGTGTTCACCACCGCCTTGTTATATGCCTGCCGCCTGGAATAGATCCGTTCTATCGGTTCTTGTGTCCCTTTCTACGCTCCCGTTGTGGGTCTCCTCCTTTCTCCGTTTGTTCGTGTAATTCCGTGGTTGTGTATGTGTTGTGCAGTTTTTTTCGTATGGTTGACTGTCGGGTCAGGCAGCAGCCACGGCATAAATTAATTCATATATAAATAAATGTAACATATATATATATGTAATAATTATAGCTTAGCATATAATCATTTTTCTCATAGCTTTTGTTAGTCGCAAGCCGACTCTTCTCGGCCGCTCGGCTTTATTTTATCTTTGTCATTAAGTTAACGAGCTTTCTCCCGTCCTTTGCTAAAAGGCGGGCCCACTTGTACTCTTTATCTCAGTGCATACGCATTCTCAATCGGAGCTTTCTGTCTCCATTTCATATGCGAATAAATAAAAATTTTTATAACGTGGTGAAACAAATAATTACCTTTTTATTATATTGGATAAAAGTCATTGAAAAATCTAAATGACCAAACATTGGTGACCCCGACGTGATATAATTAATATAAATTATAATTAATAAAATAAATAAAACAATTCCGAGAGCATAAAACAGTGCGAACATACCCGTGTAAGTTTTGCGGTGTATTAACATACGTATGTGCATTTTTAAATATAAACGGCATACAGTGCATCAGTGAAGCAATTATTTTTTATTTATACATAAATCATTTAATAATATAAATAAATACAATACATACAATTGTTATCCGGTCCGCCAACATACATACATACGTTCCACTTGCAAGTGCATTCGACTCACACAAGCGTTCATATATAGCGCACAGTGGGATAAATCGTGTTCGCTGCGCTCAAATATAATTAAATATAAAAAAAATAAACAAGAACTATAATTTTAGCGCCAAAATTAATTTGTGCGTGTCTATACCTGAATTGAGCGTATTTCAATTATAGTGGCGATGAACTCCAGCGGCGCCGTCAAAGGAGAACCCACTCCATCTCGGAGTGCTATTTTAAAATGCACGGCAAAGGCGCCCTGCAGCCAATGTCAAAGGTGGAGGATGCTATGCTCCATGTGCGTCACGGCCAGTTGGTCGCCATGTACGAGGATTTTAAGGCCATCCACGGGGAGCTTGAAGAGTTAGACATTGCTTAAATAAGCAGCGACTTGCGATGGACAGTGTCTGAGCTTGCGACGTCGTTGCGCTCTGCTCAAATTTCTGCCCATTCCACCCTTGCCAGCGGAGTTTCCAGTGTCCAGGTGGAACCAGCGCTCAGTCGGAGTTTTCAAGCCTTGCCTCCTCTTCCTCTTCCTACTTTCAGCGGAGGATATTCAGAGTGGGCTGAGTTTCATTCGGTTTTTTCGACGATCGTAGGCTGCAATCTTTATATAAGTAAGGTCGAAAAGTTTCTGAGCATGTCTTCGGGACTCCGCTTTAGAGGCAGTCCGTTCCTTGGAAATCTTCGAGGAGAATTATGATGTCGCAGTGCAGCTTTTGAAGAATCGATTTAATAACCCTCGGTTGATATTTCAGGCTCATGTGAACGAGATTCTGGGCCTCAATCTATTGGAAGGTGACTCAGTGGCAGCGCTTCGAGGGTCCGGTAAGTTCAATGCCCATATGCGAGTCTTAAAAAATTTGGAGACGACAGTTCCGATCGCCGGCTGCATCATTGTCCAGGTACTTCTTCAAAGGTTGGATCCAGCTACTCAGGCCAAGTGGGAGGAAGGTCAAAATGCCTCGAACTCGGATCTCATCCCTACTTGGGAGTCGATGGCAGAGTTTTTGGAACAGCGTTGCAGGACTTTGGAGGCTATGGATGTGGCCTTGGCCGCTTACGCGCCGGGCACTCAGGTGGGAAGATGTAGAGTCGCAGATAACAGTAGAGCATACTTTATTATTACTAATTCACCTGCCTCTGCTTGGATATTATGCGGTGGGTGGTCCATTGCCCCCTGAGAGCCGCCAAACTAGCCATCACCTGCGTGAGTGCCTCGCTGATAATTGTCGCAGTTATGGGAGGAGGCATCACAGTCTGTTGCATTTTTTGGAGTTACAGTCTTCGAGCAGCCAGCCTTCTGCTGTGCCGTCTACACCAGCCGCAGCCGAGTGCGCCGAGCCAATAGGCGCTTCACCATCCACGGCTAATGCACTAGTTGCCCAGGGTCGCAGCGGTGAGATAGCCTTACTGGCCACAGCAAACATTCTCATTCGGAGTCGTTCTGGGGTTTTTGTTCCATGCCGGGCTCTTTAGGATTCTGGATCGCAGGTGCACGTGATTACGTCCCGACTGGCTAGTCAGCTGCAGCTTCAAAGACGCAAATCGTACGTGGCAGTATCTGGCATTGGCGACACTGGCTTCGCGACAGACGGATTCTCTGTTGATGTGCTCCTACGATCCTATTGCTCTGAATATTCGGCCCTCGTCAACGCTGTAATCGCCACCAACATCACGGACCTCCAGCCTAGTTTTAGCTTGGATGTCTCCAGCTGGAATATTCCGTCAAACCTCACTTTGGCTGATCCGTCGTTCGTAGCCACAGCCCGCAAGGACGTTGTGAAGAGCTCAAGCCAGCTGGATGAGCGCTCTGAGTTGCTAGGTGAGTCGTACTCATGAGCCGTACGGCGATTTCTCTCCCTCGAAAGGAAGCTTTGCCGTCAGCCTCAATTAAAGGATCAGTATGCTGCGTTCATAAAGGAGTATTTAGATTTGGGTCATATGTATCCAGTACCGCCTACTCCACGACCTGCCAGACAGTATTTGGTGCCACATCACTGCGTTTTGAAGGAGGACAGCTCAACAACCAAGCTCAGGGTTGTTTTTGATGGTTCAGCTGCCACTACGTCTGGGTATTCATTGAATGACGTTTTGATGTCTGGTCCAGTTATCCAACCAAAGCTGCTGCACATTCTTTTAAGGTTTCGTTGCCATCGAGTGGCCATTACAGGAGATATTTGCAAAATGTACCGATGCGTCAGAGTTTTCCCGAGGACAGCTATCTGCAGTGCATTCTTTGGCGGAATTCCACCCAGGATGAGTTGCAGGTTTTTAAACTGGATACGGTCACTTATGGGACAAAGCTGGCCTCATTTTTATCAATTCGAGCAATGCATCAGTTGGCACAGGATGAGCAGTCTATGTTTCCAAAGGGTGCCGAAATTCTGCGTCGCGATTTTTATGTTGATGATCTAATTTCCGGAGGTGACTCAATAGAGGAGGATACCAACATAATGGAGCAAACATCGGGGATCCTCGCCAAGGGCCAATTTCGGTTGAGAAAGTGGTGCTCCAATGTTTCTGAAGTTCTCTCTGACTCACGGGAAGAGGATCGAGAGTCGTTCCTAAGGTTTGATGATGGCAGCAACTTTACGAAGACTCTTGGCCTAGCTTGGGATCCTTCTACTGATCGCTTGCTATTTTCGTTTGAAGGGCTCCAGTCACCCTCGAAGCCCACTAGGCGCATCATCCTCTCCTCAATCGCCCGGCTTTATGATCCGATAGGGCTTGTTGGACCTGTCATTACGAAGGCGAAGATCTTTCTTCAGAAGCTATACCGTGAGAAGTTGTCCTGGGATGAAAGTCTACCTCAAGCTCTTCACTACGATTGGGACATGATTTGCTCCAGCTTCGCCATGGCGCAGCGTGCTGAATTCCCTAGATGGTCACTATCATCACAGTCTGAAAAGGAGATTCATGGATTTTGTGACGCCAGCATCGAGGCTTATGGGGCTTGCATTTATGTCGTATACAAGGGTACCAGGTCAGAAAGCCATTTACTCTGCTCAAAGTCCCGAGTCGCTCCTCTAAAAACAATTACGGTACCGAAACTGGACTTATCTGGAGCAGAGTTGCTAGCTCGGCTTATGTCGGAAGTAGCTCAGTTGAAGGTCTACGATGGGAGGTATTTCTGCTGGTGCGATTCTGCTGTGGCGCTGTCCTGGATTCGGGAGGAGCCCGCTCGTTTTAATGTTTTCGTCGCCAATCGAGTTTCAACAATCCAGAAATTGACCAGAACGATGGAATGTTCCTACGTCTTTGAACCCGGCAGACATCCCCTCGCGTGGTGCTCTTCCCAAGGAGTTAGTTACTGACAACCTGTGGTCCCATGGTCCTGCGGTTCTTCTTGGACTTCAAGACCAGTGGCCAGCAGCGGTGTTATTTGAAAAACCCACTCTGGAGCTAAGGGCAAGGGTTCTGCTAATAAAATTCCCGTACGTTCACGTGACAGCTGGTTCCAAGTACGCCAACTCTTTTCCAGCACTGCAGCGCGTGTTCGCTTGTGTGCACAAGTTCTCACAGCGAGTCCGTCACAAGGGTGTCAATGCTAGCGACATCAAGGCTGGAACCCACTTACTATTGCGTTTGGTGCAGCATGTGTATTTTTGGGATGACATAAAGGCGCTATAGAATGGGAAGGAAATTTCGTCAGCCTGCATACTTGCCACATCCTCTCCCTTTTTAGACAAGTTTGACGGTCGTTTAAGAAATTGTACATTGGATTTTGATAGTCGCCATCCAATTATATTGCCTAGAAGCCATCCAGTTAATCGGGCAATAATTGTTGATTTCCATGAGCGTAATCTACACACGAGGCCTCGTGCTCTGCTGGTTATTATTCGATCCCAATACTGGCCGATCGGGGGGAGGAAAACGGGGACGAAGGCATTGCACAAGTGTATCCGATGCTTCCGCACCACCTCGGTTACTGGAGCACATTATGGCTGATCTTCCGGAGCAAAGAGTCAGCGGTTGCCAGGTTTTCGGAGTGACTGGTGTGGATTTTTGCGGCCCATTTTACTATAAGCCAGAAGTTCGCAATAAAGCTCCCGTAAAATGTTATGTGAGTGTTTTCATTTGCCTTGCTACTAAAGCCGTGAGCTTGAGCTTGTAAAAGATCTATCCACATCTGCGTTTTTACATGCTTTAAAACGGTTTATATGTACTCGCCGAAAGCCTCAGCACATTTGGTCTGACAATGCGACCAATTTTGTTGGAGCTAAAAACGAGCTAAAGGAGCTGCTCCAACTCTTCATAAGCGATGAGAATCAACGAGCGCTTCTGGAGTTTTGCGCGATTGAGTCCATCGAGTGGCATTTTATTCCTCCTCGATCTCCGCATTTTGGTGGACTCTGGGAAGCGGCTGTCAAACCCGCAAAGCATTATTTTTACCAGGTTGTTGGATCCTCAGTTCTTGGATTTGACGAGCTGCGAACTCTGCTTTGTCCCATTGGTGCTGTCATAAACTCACGGCCTTTATTGCATCTTTCAGAAGATCCTGCAGATCTTGATGTTCTAACGCCATCCCACTTTTTAACTGGTGGTCCGTCAGTCAGTTTTATCGAACCTGTTGTCATAAAGCCGAATTGCAACCGTATGGACAGCTGGCAGCGTGTGTCTTTCCTGCAGCAGTCTTTCTGGGCCCGATGGAATGAGGAGTATTTAAGCCTTCTTCAGCAGCGCTCCAAATGGCGTGCGTCCGGCGATTGGCCATTAACGATGTGGTGCTAGTCAAGGACGAGAACCTACCCCCATGAAGTGCCCGTTGGCCAGAATTCTGGATCTAGTCCCTGGTCAGGATGGAGTGCCTCGAGTGGCGGTGGTTAGAACCGCTTCTGGAACTACCAAGCGCGCAGTGACCAAGCTTTGCTTATTTCCCCTTAAGGATGAAGTTGAAGCACAGGCCTCAACTGGGGGGAGTATGTCGGGTCAGGCAGCAGCCACTACATAAATTCAATATAAATGTAACATATATATATAAATGTAATAATTATAGCTTAGCATATAATCATATTTCTCATAGCTTTTGTTAGTCGCAAGCCGACTCTTCTCGGCTTTATTTTATTGTTGTCATTAAGTTAACGAGCTTTCGCCCGTCCTATGCTAAAAGGCGGGCCCACTTGTACTCTTTATCTCAGTGCATACGCATTCTAAATCGGAGCTTTCTGTCTCCAATTCATATGCGAATAAATAAAAATTTTTAGAACGTGGTGAAACAAATAATTACCTTTTTATTATTTTGGATAAAAGTCATTGAAAAATTGGTGATTGTACATTCTCCTTTCTTTTTTTTTGCCCTACGCCTGTGGTGCCGACTCCTCCATTTGGGCTTTAAGCTCACTTACGTGTGCTCTCTTCTCTTTCTTCGGGCTCCCGCACGGCGATCACTGGCGAAACGAAATTCGTCACTGTGTATGGCCCGTCGTATCTCGGCGCTAGTTTCGCCGCGAAAGCTTCGGCCGCTTTGGACAAATGGTGCTCTTTTGCCCACACCGTGTCGCCGATCTTCGGGCTCCACTCCCGCCTCCTCAGATTGTAATGCCGAGCTTGTTCCTACGCCGCGCGCTCCATATTTCTTCGCACCAGCTCGAACACTTCCTGTAATTTTGCTGCATTTTCTGAAGGAGTGGCTTGTGCTTGTCATGTCCCCAATGCCCCTTTGTCGAATATCGCATTCGGCATTTTTGACTCTCTGCCTTGGGTTACGAAACATGGTGAGTATCCCGTGGAGTCTGACACGCTCAAGTTCACCGCCAGCATTATTTCTGGCCAGTGCTCGTCCCATGTCCTTTGGTCCTTGCCTGCAAACTGGGCGATCATCGTCTTAACCGTCCTGTTTGCCCTTTCCGTAGGGTTTTCCTGCGGCGTGTATGATGCGGTAAGCTGATGACGAACTCCGAGCTCCTCGAGAAATTTTTTGAAGCTCCTACTGGTGAACTGGACACCATTGTCTGTCACCATCACCTTTGGCACCCCGTATCTAGCGATGATCCTCTCGCGGAGTTGTGGCTTTCCGCATTGGGACAATTTCTGTCCATTTTGAAAACCGATCGATCATCACTAATAGCATGGTGTTTCCATGCTTGGACCTCAGCAACGGTCCCACGAAGTCCGCACATACCGTCGCCCATGGCTCCTTGGGATCTGTGTCAGCATTTTCCCTGCGGCCTGCATCTGGCTTGGTTTATATCGCATGCATGTCTCGCACTTCCTGACATAATTCCTTTGCATCTCTGGCCAGAAGTACCTTTCTGCTACTTTCGCGATTGTTTTCCTTCCGCCTAGATGTCCCGCTGTCGTCGCGTCGTGGTTCTCCTTCAGCACCTGTTGCCTCATGTCCATCGGCACACACAGCTTCCATGATGCTACTTCCTCTATGATGCTATGATGCTCTATGATTCCATGATGCTACTTGACGCTACGAAACACAGGTCGTCCTCATCTCGGAGCCGTACAGGAGCATCCCAGGAAACGGATGGCTTTCAAGCAGCTGTAAGGGAGCGGCCCTATGGTCGACGGAGACGGCCCCCCAGGACACTAGGACATCCTGCGAAGGCTTCGTCCGAGCCAGCATAAAGGGTGTTACCTTTTATAGCTGCTACGCCCCGCCGAGATGGGACATTTCGCACTTCCAAAGGATGCTGAGGAGCCTAGTTTCGGACGCAAAAGGCAGATCGCCAGTGGTCATTGGGGGAGACTTTAATGCATGGTCTCCGGAGTGGGGAAGCAGAGTAGCCAACGAAAGGGGCATCAGCCTCTTGGAACACTTTGCGACCCTGGACGTGGTCCTTGCCAATCGAGGCCAAAAGTGGACCTTTAATAAAGCAGGGCGTGGGTCGATTATCGACATAACATTCATAAGCAGCGCTCTAATAAGAAAGTGCGTCTGGGAAGTCAGCGACTCTTTTACTTTCAGCGACCACCAAGCCATACACTTTACCCTTGGAGGGGTAAGTAGGAAATGGATTCCCAAGGTGACAGGACCGAAATGGAAGGACAAGTCCCTGGATCGAGAAGCGTTCTCGGTAGCTCTACAGACGCACGACTGGACCCAACCATCATCCCCAGAGGAGTCAGCAAACGGCCTATCGAGGTTGTAATGAACTGTTTTGCTATGTTTTGCTCGCAACAAACGCCGCGGCTAGCTCACAGAGGTTGAGGGTACGTTCCACCGAATTTATTGATTCGACGTGATTGCCCGAGCCCAGAAATAACACGGTATTGCTTCTTTTCAAATAAATCCCTTTTATAGTAATTAATTTACAAAGGAATAAAGAGAATCTCACCGGCTGTCTGGCTCAGCCGACCGACCGCTCGTCCTCCCGTCGATCCCCGATCCCCGCTCCGGGTTGGTGCCAATACGCACGCCCTCCCAAAGCTTGCGCCCGGCAGGTCGTGCGGTCTTGGTGCCTGGTGCCGAAACGGCTCTCGGTTCCCTTCGTTTGGACTCACGGACTCTGGTTGCGGGGCCTGTGTTGCTGCTTGTCGTCTTCCGCTGCCGCTGCCTGTCCGTCGCTGCTGCTCCCTCGTCGTCGCTGCTCTACGGTTGCCGCTGCTCCCTCGTCGTCGCTTCTATGCTGATGCCGCTACTCCCTCGTCGTCGCTTGGGGTGCCGTGGACTCGGAACCTTTGGCTTGCCTGGATTTGCCCTTTCGCCGTGGCCGGCACCTAATCCGAGTTAACAGACCGAGTGGCTCACCTCCCAGGCATACGCCGGGCAGGATATGCTCCTCGCTGCTTAGCGGCCGGATCAGGGCACGAAGGTCCTACCCTACAGGACACGCCCCCGGTCGCGTTCGCCAGTCGCCTCCAAACACCTGCGTGCCTACGCCCCGCAGGATCTATGGTAGGCCAGAGGTTTGGGCGTCGCGTCTCCTTTGACTCCAGGTGGATCGCTGTGCATACGCTCCAGCGCCTGGATCAGGATTCTCTTGACTTCCCGGGGTGTCCCTGCCTGGTTTCACTAGTGGGCTTGAGTTCCCGGGTTGGCTATCCCTCGCGTTACAGGATCACACCTGGATCGAACGGTCAGGAGCAGACAAGGCGTACGCCAGGCTGATCCGTCGTTGCCGCCACTACACCAGGATACCTGTCGTGTCCGGGAATAACTCCACCCGACTCTTTTACCCTTGGGCCTCAGCTTTGCCGCGGATCCTTGATCCTTTTCCCCTGACTCCTTCCTCGATTCGATGCGCGTACCGCCGCCGGACTTACCCACAGGGGGTCCTTAAGCTATTTTCGTATATCCTTGCTCACTCGCTTTAATAGCCCGCACTTAGGACTGTCGGACTTACCCACGGGGGGTCCTTCAGCCTGTACTCCTAACTCTTCAAGGAAGCTTTCCAACTTGAATGGCAGACTTACCCACGGGGGGTCTTTCACTCACTCTCCCAGCTTCCCTAGAAGACTCGGCCCCGATTCGCTCCAGGGGCCCTCCTTATATAGTGCCAGAGGCGCCCGTTAATCCTTGCGAATCCACTTCCTGCCGTTAATCCTCCGCTCATTCACTTTCTCCGTTAGCTTTCTCCAAGCCCGCCGTCTTTCTATCGGCGGGCTTTCTTTATTGTTCCCCCCCGATTGCCCCGTTCGGGCCTCCGATCCGCATTATTTTGTTCCGGTCATCGGACTTCGTCCCGATACCCCGCGCGGGTTCGAGCGCGGCCGCGGAGGCCCGGCCGGGACCGTTACGTTCCACGGTGACTCCTCTTTCGCCCTCTTCCGTGCGCGACGCCGTGCTGGTTCCTCTTGCCCCCGCTGCTGCCTCCGCATGCCGTCTGTGCTCGACGCATTTCTCCCTTGATACCTTTCTCTTCCTCCGTATTTCTAACACAGCAGCGCTGGCCCATCCGACGCTGCAGTGCTGACTTGCATGTTCCCCCCCCCCCCCCCCCCCCCTTGGTGTGTGGGAGATCTAATCTCCTCACAAGGTCTATAGCAGCTGCCTGCGACTGCGCCATGCCTACGAAGACACGGTGCAGAAGAAGAGCTTCGGTATACTGGTGGAACCAAGACATCCAGCGACTCAGGACTGCCTGCCTGCGAGCAAGGAGGCGATACCAAAGAGCAAGGGCGGCAAAGGATCGGATCGCTAAAATGGAGGAATTCAAGGCAGCCCCTGAAACTGGCAATAATAGCCAGCAAGCGAGAATGTTTTAGGAGGAGCTTCGACGAGGCACAGGTGGACCCATGGGGGACCGCCTACAAAGTAGTCATGAAAAAAATGAAAGGGCAGGAATACCTTAGGCCAACATGCCCCATTCTACTAAGGAAAATATTAGAATCGCTATTCCCAAAGCATCCGCCCAAGCGGGAAATTCTAATTGCCGGAGACGCGGAGCCCTTCACTTCAGTTTCGGAAGAGGAGGTCAGAAGCTACGCGAAAAAGATCGGCACTAGGAAGACTCCAGGGCCCGACGGAATCCCTAACGCCGCCCTAAAACAGGCAATGGAGGAAAAACCGGAGGTCTTAGCAGAGACCTTCAACAAGTGCCTCCAGCGAGGAACTTTTCCAAGAAATTGAAAGATTCAAAATCTTATTTTGCTGCCGAAAGGGAACAAGCCGACTGACGACCCATCAGGGTACAGGCCCATATGTCTCTTGGATACGGTAGGAAAAGTCCTCGAGATGACCATTGCCACGCGCATCTCGAAAACCATTGAGGAAAAAGGAGCGCTCTCTGGGAACCAATATGGATTCCGGAAGGCACGCTCTACTATTGACGCGATTAAGGCGGTGACCGACATGGCTGAAGCTGCCATCGCAGGATCTAGGTGGAGTGGGGCGATAAGGAGTTTTGCGCGATGGTAACATTAGACATCCGTAACGCCTTTAACTCGGCAAACTGGACACGCATCCACAGAGCCTTATTTTTGGTAGGAACCTGCAACGGATAATTTCCAGCTATCTCTCAGACAGGACACTGTTCTATGAGACGGAGGAAGGAACGAAAAGGTACGAGGTGACAGCGGGTGTTCCACAAGGATCGGTTCTCGGACCGCTTCTATGGAACATCATGTACGACGAAGTTCTCAGGATTGAGCTTCCGGAGGGATGTAAGCTCATCGGCTTCGCGGACGACCTCGCCCTAATGGTGATCAAGCCTGCCTCCTCAACGTACTCCGGATATTTCTGTGGGTTTTCCTGCATCTTCTTTTTCAGCGAGCCTATCTAAATGCATTCCGCGTCTTCGATTGCCTTTTCTGTAGCTGATTATGTAATCGTATTGTTGCAACTCGAAGACCCATCTCGCTATCCTTCCGAGTGGGCTCTTTATATTGTTCAACCATTTCAGCGCCATGTGATCCGTGTTCACGTCGAACTGGTACCCATTCAGGTATGGTCTCATCTGCCGAATTGCCCATATTATTGCTAGGCAATCTTTCTCCATTGCCGAGTAATTTTTCTCCGCGCCTATTGAGTTCGGCTGGCGTAAGCGACAACTCGCTCGCCCTCATCAGTGTCCTGCGTCAGCACTGCACCTACGCCGTAGTCACTGGCGTCTGTTTGCAGCACAAATTTCTTCGTGAAATCGGGGCATGCCAGCACTGGATCCTCTGCTAAACGCGACTTTAACTTCTCAAACGCCTCTTGGTGTTTTGCCGTCCAGTCCCACTTTGTTCCCTTTCGTAGGAGATCGTTCAAAGGTTTGACCCCAGCGAAATCAGGGAGGAATCGCCGATACCACGACGCCATCCTGATGAACTGCCGTACCCCTTTCACGTTTGTCGGGGGTTACAATTCCGTAATCGCTGAACTTTTTCAGGATCCATACCAATCCCCTCACATATTATCCGGGTATACCCAGGTACAACAGCTCTTCCCTGAAGAAATGCCACTTGTCCGTGTTTATTCTTAAGTTTGCCGCCTTCAGTCTTCGGAACACTTCCTTCAAATTTTCCATATGCTCCTCCTTCGTGCGTCCGATCACGATGATGTCATCTTGATACGCAAATGCGTGCGGAACCATGTCCGGGCCTATGACCTGGTCCAAAGCCCTTTGAAATGTTGCCGAGGCCGAGTGTAATCCGAATTGCATCACCTTCCACTGGTACAGACCTTTCCCTGGTACCGTAAAGGCCGTGTATTTCCTGCTCTCTTCCTCCAGTGGGATTTGCCAATAGCCATCCTTAAGGTCGAGGCTGCTGAAAAATTTTGCCTCCCTCATTGTTTATCCTTGGCATAGGGTACGCATCTTTTTATACCCTTGCAAAGGGTATTATAATTTTGGCCAAAGGTGTTAGCAGTGAAGGAGACATCTCCGACCCTATAAAGTATATATATTCTTGATCAGGATCACCTCCTGAGTCGATATGAGCATGTCCGCCAGTCCGTCTGTCCGTCTGTCTAAGACGTCTTAAGTTAGAGGGTTGGGACTTTCCACACATGTTATGTTTGTCCAAAATATCTTATGTACAAAATTTCATAAGGATCGGCCGACTATATCCTATAGCTGTCATAGAACGATCGAAATTGGCATAACTTTGGTGATTTTAAAGTTAGAAAGATGGGATTTGGTTCAGATTTTATTTTGGGGAAAAAAATCTGATCTACCAATTTTCATATTAGCCGACTATATACGATCCGCTATATATCTAATAATATAAGATGCGTGGCGCCACCTAGCGGACTGCGGCTGAACTGCAAGGGTATATCAACTTCGGCTCCGCCCGAAGTTAGCTTTCCTTTCTTGTTTTGATTTTGCGTTGATCTGCCGGATTTTAGGCGCTATTGGACGGCTAGATGCATCCCTCTGTATCTTATGGTTTTTTGGGTAATATCTTTGTTTTATTGGGATGTCGTCCTTCATCGTGATTTTATGCTGGGTTATGTTTGAACAACACTTCTGGTTTGTGAACGCCGCCAGCTCTTCTTCGATGAACTTTTTGTCCCGCTCGCTCTCCCATTCTTCCGAGGGTTCAGTTATGGCTATGGACAGCCTATCCTCCAGGCATCCGCTCCATCTTTCTCTTCTTGGGATCATGATTTGGTGGCCTGCGCCGTTTATTGTTGTGGCGAATTCTGCGAGGAAATCCCATCCAAGCACCGCACTGTCTCCCATGCCTGGCAACACTAACATATTCAACTCCTTTTTTTTGTTGCCAAAGCTTACTGTTGTTAGGAGTACCATTTGAGTCTCTGTGTGGCTCCAGTTGGCCAACTTTACTAGTCTCCTTGTTGCTTTCCGTTCTCCGGCGATTCTCGGGTTCTCTGCTAGCTTTTCTGAAATGAAGCTAGCCGTTGCTCCGGTGTCTATCATGGCCCTCACTTCTGCCCCTCCGACCTTGATGACTGCCGCCAACTGTTGATCTTCTCCTGTTAATCCTCCAACTAGTTCTGAGAGGCAGCACCTCGCGATCTCTGCCTTCCTCTCTACGGCTGAGATTGCTGCACGTTTCCCGCTCTTTGGCAGCACTCTGTGCTTCTCACCCCTACTTCGCTGCACATCCTGCAGAACAAAATTCTGGGGTTCCTGCACCCACTGGACCAATAGCCCATGCCTCCGCACCTGTTGCACGCCCGCGCTGGGTTGTCTATATGTCCCTGTCTAGGCGTCGCTGCCCCCTGCAAGTTCGGCTGCCTTTGACTTTGGCTTGCTGCCCATCGTTGACTCGGCTGCTGTTGCGTTTGGACTGTCCATTGCTGGCTAGGCTGCTGTTGCTGTGGCATTCGGAGTTGCTCCTCCGGCTGCCGTCTCTGCCCCCACCACTGTCCTGGGGGACTCAGTTGCTCCGGTGGTTTCTGGTGCCGTTCTTCTTTTGGCCACCCTCTGTCTACCGTGGCGGCTTGCCTGTTAAAAACCTCTTCTTCCAAGGCCAGCTCCTCGAATTCCTCGTCCAGACCTATCACCTCCTCGAGCGATGCGCATGCGTATGGTCTTATGAACATTTTCATGCGCGGCATGCAGTTTTCCACTAGCCTATCGATGACCTCTTTTGGGGACTTTCCTAAAGGCTTCATTAGCGTCTGAAGGTCCACCATGTATTCTTTAAACGGTTCTCCTCGTTGCTGTTTCTGCTGCCGAACCTGGTCTGCCAGTTTCTCAAAGTACCCTTTTGGCAGGAAAAAGGCCTCGAAGCTCCTTCTGAACTATCTTCCATGTGGGCCACTCCTCATCGCTCATTAAAAACCACCTTTGCGCTCTGCCCTGGAGTAGTTCTGGCATCGCCCTCGGGATTGTGTTTATATCCATCCAGTATGTCCTTATGCTCTTCATTTCTGGCACTGCCAGACTTTGAATGAGCTTTTCCGAGTCGCTCACCGCTCTCTGCCTCGGCGTGGACCTCTGCGCGTATTTCTCCTCGATTCAATGAGCGACCACCCATCACTTCGTCGTCTTTCGTCTCGTTGACCAACCTTGCAACAAGTGCCCTCATGATCTCAACGGTTCCATTCGCTGGGAGACCAAGCTCTCTGCACACTTCGCACAACTCCTCTTTGCGCAGCGCGTAGATCAATTTTTTTTCCCCATCTTGAAGCTGTGTTACTCCTAGACTCTTAAGCAATCACGTAGTTTGGGCGCCAGGTGTAACGAACTGTTTTTGCTATTGTTTGTTCGCAACAAATGGCGCGACTAGCTCACAGAGTTTGGGGTACGTTCCACCGAATTTATAGATTCGACGTGATTTTCCCGAGCCCAGAAATAACACGGTATGCTTCTTTTAAAATAAATCCCCTTTATTATGCTAAGTTTACAAAAAGGGTGAATCTCACCGGCCGCTTGGCTCAGCCAACCGACCGCTCGTCCTCCCGTCGATTCCCCATCCCCGCTCCGGGTTGGTGCCAATACACACGCCCTCCCAAAGCTTGCGCCCGGCAGGTCGTGTAGTCTTGGTGCCTGGCGCCGAAACGGCTCACGGTTCCCTTCGTTTGGACTCACGGGCTCTGGGTTGCGGGGCCTGTGTTGTTGCTGTTGTCTTCTTCTGCCGCTGCTCGCTCGTCGTTGCTGCTGCTCCCTCGCCGTCGCTGCTCCTGTTGCTGCTCGTGGACCTTCGGTATCTTCGGCTCACCGTGGATGCTCTTTCGCCGTGGCCGGAACCTAATCCGTGGTAACAGACCGATCGGCTCACCTCCCAGGCATACGCCGGGCAGGATATGCTTCTCGTTGCATAGCGGCCGGATCAGGGCACGAAGTACCTACCCCGCAGGACACACCCCTGGTCGCGTTCGTCACTCGCCTCCAAACACCTGCGTGCCTACGCCCCGCAAGATCTATGGCAGGCCAGAGGTTTTGGCGTTGCGTCTCCTTTAACTCCAGGTTATACGCCGTGCATACGCCCCAGCGCCTGGATCAGGATTCTATTGACTCTCCCGGGGTATCCCTGCTTGGTTTCACTGTTGGGCTGGAGTTCCCGAGCTGGCTATCCCTTTCTTCACAGGATCATACCTGGACTTATTGATCAGGAACCGACAAGGCGTACGCCAGGCCGATCCGTCGCTATCGCCAGGATACCTTTCGTGTCCGGGAATAACCTAACCCGACTCGATTTACCCTTGGGCTTCGGTTCCGCCGCGGATCCTTGATCCTGTTCCCACTTGCTCCTGACTTCTATTGCTTGATTGACTCACGTACCGCCGACGGACTTACCCACAGGGGGTCCTTTGGCTACTGACTCGCACATCCTTCTCACTCACTCTAAATACCGCACTTGAGACTGTCGGACTTACCCACGGGGGGTCCTTCAGCCTATACTCCTAATTCCTCCAAGGAAACTTTCCCGCTTGAATGTCCCGCTTTGAATGCCCCCCACGGGGGGTCTTCCACTCAACTCTTCCAGCTTCCCCAGAAGACTCGGTCCCGATTTGCTCCAGGGGCCCTCCTTATAAAGTGCCAGAGGCGCCCCTTAATCCTTGCAAATCTCGCCTCCTGGCGTTCATCCTTCGCTCCTCTACTTTTTCCGTTAGATTTCTCCAATTCCCGCTGCATTTCTATCGGCGGGCTTTCTTTATTTGCCCCCCCGTTTGCCCCGCTTGGGCCTCCAATCCATATTGTTATTGTGCAGGTCAATCGTCCAGATATCCCCGAGCTCCCCCCCCTTTGGGCACTCCCAAAATGCATTTCTGTGTTTTCTGCATTCTTCGAAACACAGGTTCCCAGTCGCGGCCGCTTCGTTCCCCGCCGTCCCCGCTCTCTCCTATAACTTTCGAGCGCGGCCGCGGAGGCCCGCCCGGGACCGTTACGTTCCACGGTGATTCCTCCTTCTCCTTCTTTCGTGCGCGACGCCGTGCTGGTTCCTCTTGCCCCCGCTGCTGCCCCCGCATGACGCATTTCTTCTTTTCCGTTCTTTCTAAACACAGCAGCGCTGGCCCGTCCGACGCCGCCGTGCTAGCTTGCCTGTACCCCACCCCCCTCGCTGCTGCCCCTCTTGCCACCTGTCTTGGCGTGTGGGAGATCCAATCTCCTCACAACCTTTTCATCCAGGTAACTCTGCATTTGTGATTACCAACTCTTCAACATGCATGATTTGTGATGACCATTCTCACATAATAAACTCCTGCCCATGGTTTTTAAGCTTGTCGCCTGAGGATCGTTTAGGCGAAGTTAGGCGATTGGATATATGCCGGAAGTGCCTTGGATCTGGATTGCAGTTCGTCAAGCTGCCGTGCTTGGGCTCGCAGTATCATAGTCTTCTGCATTTTGGTGGCAATTCGCCAGCTCAAGGCCAACACCCCTCTCCCGAGATTTTTGCATCTAGCGACGCTGTTTCTCGGTCAGTGTCCGTTCCCGTCAATTCTCTTGACGCCAAGGATCGTTTTGGTGATGTGGTGCTGCTAGCCACTGCCAATATTTTGGTCAGTAACTGCTGCGGAGTTCTACTGCCTTGCCGAGCGCTGCTCGGTTCTGGTTCGCAGGTGCATCTAGTCACCTCTAGTCAGCTTGCAATCCCAATGCTCTGACTACTCGGCGCAAGTAACTGCGTTCGTATTGTAACATCACTGACCTCACTGAAAATTCACGCCAATGTAAAGCTGGCGGATCCTCATTTTTACCAGCCGCAGCGAGTTGATTTGCTAATTGGAACTGGACTATTTTACGAGCTGCTTTGTGTCGGACAAATTCATTTGTCTCCTGGTTTGCCCTCAATCCAAAAAACTCGGCTCGGTTGGGTTGTTTATGGAGGCGGAGGTCCTGACAATGGCAAGGTTCTCATTGCTGCTGAGCGGTCGGGACTGATCTGCCCAAAGGGGCCTTTAGATGAGCGGCTCGATCAACTTCTTTGACAGTTCTGGGAAGTGGAAACCTGCACCGATCCGGTTGTGAAGGCGTCAAAGGAAGACTGGATTGCGAGAGTCACTTTGTTAAAAACTTCGTGCGGTTAGAAGGTGATGCTTATACAGTCAGGTTACCAATCAAACATAACTCCAGTTTATTGGGTGATTGGTACTCACAGGCTCTACGTCGTTTCCAGTCGTTGGAGACGAAACTGTCTCATCAGCCCGAACTGCGCGCTCAGTATTCGGCCTTTATAAAGGAGTATCTTTACGTAGGTCATATGTCCCTGGTTCCGCCGGAGTTGCATCGAGATTGTAAATGTTTTCTGCCACATCACTGCGTGCTAAAGAAGGTCAGCACCACGAAGAAACTTAGAGTGGTGTTCGACGGTTTCGCTGTTACCACCTCCGTTTATTCTCTGAATGACATATTAATGGCTGGGCCGGTCATCCGACCTAAGCTTTTTGACATCCTGCTGAGGTTTCGTTCGCATCTGGTAGCGCTGACTGGCGACATTTGTAAGATGTACCGTTGTGTGAGGATGGCGTCGTCTGACAGCTTCTTGCAGTGCATTCTGTGGCGAGATTCCCCTCTGGAGGAGCCTCTGAAATTAAGTTGGTCAGGCGCCTTGTAAACCAAGGCGGATTATTTGAAGTAGGCGGATATTTTCACGGCACATATGAGTCAAAAAATATGTTAAAACTATTTTAATTTCTCTAAAGGTACAATACCATGCATGGATACTTATGGTTGATACAAGAAAGATAATTCCTCACCAGTTGGGCTCCTTCCTTTGGTAGTTTGACGATGATTCCTCTCGTCCAGACTGCTGGAACTCCTCCAATCTCCCATGTATATTTGAAGTGAGAATACTATCGGATCCAGCCGCTTTGTTATTCTTCAGTTTCCTGATTGCATCTCTCCGATTGAGGGGAGCGTCAAAGATATCCTAATGTTAGTGTTGGGGACGATGCTCATTAAGTCATCTTGCGAGAGAAGAATTTAACAGAATTCAGATACAATCGTAGAGATTAATATAAAAGAATAAGATCTGACAATTCCTGCGGTAATAAAATTAACGGAAACAGAAGAAGAAAACAAAGATGAAATAAAGGAAGAAGAATAAGATTAATTTTTAGGTGGAATATATACATAAAATACATTTCTAATGCCATTCAAGAATTTAACGAAAAAAAACTTAATTTTCACTGATTTATATATTTAATATAGATATCACAGATTTTTAATCCTTACATTAGTTAACCTAAAATAGCGAGTTTAAAGAGATAGCTATAGAAGTAAAAGTCCAAAATAATAAGACCACTATTATTGTCATTTTACAAAAATGGATTAAACTGCTAATTTACGACAGATACCGACAATTTAAACAAACTCCAGGAAGCTTCGTATATTGACGAGGGCCTACAAGTTATTATAATAATAATTAATAATATTAATAATAATAATAATAATAATAATAATAATAATAATAATAATAATAATAATAATAATAATAATAATAATAATTATAATAATAATAATAATTAAAATTAAATAATAACTTGTAGAATTGATGATATAATATAACAATAACTCCGTTTGGTCATTGAGATTTTTCAATAACGTTCCAAACCCTACACACAAGTTATATTAAACAAGAAAGGAAAGCTAACTTCGGGCGGAGCCGAAGTTTATATACCCTTGCAGTTGAGTCGCAGTCCGCTAGGTGGCGCCACGCATCTTATATTATTAGATATATAGCGGATCGTATATAGGCGGCCGATGGTAAATCAGATTATTTTGTCCAAAATAGAATCTGTACCAAGTCCCAACCCTCTATCTTAAAAAACAATGAAGTTATGGCATTTTCGATCAATCAGTTATATGGCAGCTATAGGATATAGTCGGCCGATCCCGGCCGTTCCGACTTATGTACTGCCTGCAACAGAAAGAAGGGTGTGTGCAAAGTTTCAACTCGATAGCTTTAAAACTGAGAGACTAGTTTGCGTAGAAACAGACAGACAGACAGACAGACAGACAGACGGACAGACGGACACACGGACATGCTCATATCGACTCAGGAGGTGATCCTGATCAAGAATATATATTCTTCACTGCGTTGCACACTTTTGACCAAAATTATAATACCCTCTGCAAGGGTATAAAAAAGTATAAAATATCGTGCATATAAAAATGGAGAGCAGATCACACTGAATATCCAATTAATGATGCGTATGCAATGAGATGAGAGGCGAGAGTGAAAGCCCGCCTTAGAATATAAGCTGAGCGAAAACTCGTTAGCTTAATGCTAAAGATAAAACAGTCGTGCCAGAGCGGGCGAAAAAAGTCGGTTTGCGACCAACAATAGCGAAAGATAAAACGAAGAAAAGAGTATTTATTGTAATGATTAAATCTATTCAGTAGCTGCTGCCTGACCTGTCCTTCAACTTAATTTTTAAGGGGCAATAGGCAGAGCTTAGACACTGCGCGAGTAACCGATCACCCATCGGTCAACCACCCCACATATCATACAACGTCCGCCCCCTCTCCGCAGAAGCCTCCACGATTATTTGGAACTAACTCAAAATGCAGTCCGAAGTACTGAATATACATCCGTCCGGCATCTAAAATAAACTTATACATACTTGGCTTATACAAATGAATACTTATTTTTTTATTTATTGAATGTAACAATTAACTGTTATTTATACAATTATTAAAATTAATTATAATTAAGAGTTAGGCAAATTATTCTAATAGAAAAACAATCAATTTAGATTTTATAACATCTAGGGATAATTCAGGCGAAAATATATGTGACAATAGGTTACAATTTTTACAGATAACGCGAAAAGGATCATGATCCGCAAAATTAGATCTGCAAATTGGTAACCAAAGGAGTCGGAAAGACCTGGTTGACCTGTTTGGAACAGAGAAAAGTATCTTTTCGAGTAAAACTTTCGAGTCAACTTGACCAAGAATAATATTATGAAGGAGCATAGCCCCAGCACAAGTACGACGTACCTGCAATGGTGGAAGGTCTAATAACTTTAGCCGACAACGATATGGTGGAAGAAGATCATCTGAGTCCCAGTTTAAAGATTTTAAGGCAAATAAAAAAAAATGCTTTTACACTGATTCAATTCTTCTTTGATGAACTGCGGACTCCAAACGCATGATCAGTATTCCAGGATCGGTCGAACCAAAGAGATATACAACGTTTTAGTGGTGAAGGGATCATCAAACTCTTTTGACCAACGCTTGATAAAAGCAAGTACTCCTCTGGCTTTATTAACTATTACAGAAATATGTTCATTTAACGACAGCTTGTGATCGAAAAGAACTCCAAGATCATTCATTAAGGAAACACGATCTAAAAAACGATTCCCAAGTGAGTTCGAGATGACATGAGGCATGGTACGATTAAACGTCATAACCTTACACTTTGAGCAGTGTAGTGAGAGAAGATTATTAGAGCACAACAAGAATACTTCATCATGGTCAAATTGCTGATGTCTATGAAGGATCTATGAAGGAAGTGGTCAGAGAAAGAAACGCAGAGCTTGACATCATCAGCATACATAAGTGTAGAAGCATAGCTCACGACACTAAGTAAGTCGTTAACAAAGAGGATAAACAGAAGAGGTCCTAAGTGACTGCCTTGCGGAACACCAGATGTTACTTTTAAAACATGAGATGTGATGTTCTTGAACAAAACCCGCTGCGTACGATTCGATAGATATGAAGTCATCCACTATATGCTATTAGGAGGAAAACCCATAAGATAAAGTTTCCGGAGAAGGAGACGATGATTAAAAGAATCGAAAGCTTTGCTAAAATCGGTGTAAACTACATCGGTTTGCATTCGTTTTTGATAACCCTTGTGGACGATCGAAGTGAATTCTAGCAGATTGGTTTTTGTAGAACGATATTTGACAAAACCATGCTGGGTGGAGGAAATTATGCTTTTGCAATAATGTTGCAATGCAATGTAACCAATTTCACCAGCAGCTTGGGAATAGCAGAAAGTTTAGCAATACCGCGGTAGTTATCTATAAGTATTTTAGAACTGTTGAGCTATTAATAGTTTTTAAGAGCAGCCGAATAACTATACGCGTTTCAAATTATAGTTTCAATATATTTATTTTGGGCTCAATTTAACCCTAATATATGCGGCTCCAATCAACTCCAAATCACAACAAACGCCAAAACAAGAGCTTGCGCAGAAGCTCAACTAAAGCTCCCCAAAGCGCATACGCTACAAATGCCAATAAAGCGCATGCGAAACTGGGGACAAAACAGAGACGAAACATGCTGATAACAACAGCTGCAGCTTAGCATATTATAATTATTTTAGATGAATTCTTTGGTGGCTGCTTGGCCAAACATCCTCCCCCCATTGAAGGGTGGGCCTTCAATAACAATGTCGGAAGGGGCAGCAGTCACATTATTGCAGAGGTTGTTCCATGGGTTGTCCTCCCTACCACAGAGCGCCGACACATCCCGTGATAGTCCACCGTGGCCAGAAAACACCCAGCCAAATCGAGTGTTCTGAGCAATTGGGAGCCCGTGACCTAACTGGAGTTGGCCAGCCGACAACAGGTCAAAGAATAAGCCGGCTCCAATCAGCAGGTCCACTCGCTGCGTTTTGTGGAAGTTGGGGTCAGCTAGGTCCATATTACCAGGAATCTTCCAGCCCGAAGCATCTATGTCCTGGCTAGGCTGATAGTCCGTTATATGTGAAGCTACAACAGCCTCAATTTCCACTGAATATGTGCTAAGGCGGGACTTCAAGCACACATTAACCGATGCTCCATCTGTTTCAAATCCAGCGCCGCCGAAACCGGCCACCGTTGTGGAGCATTTGGAGCGGCCAAGCTGAAGCTCATTCGCCAGCCGCGACGAGATGAGATGTACTTGTGAACCGGAATCCAGTAACGCTCGGCAAGGCAGGAAGTCTCCAGATCGACCACGAACGAGTACATTTGCTGTTGGCAGGAGCACTAGCTCAGCATTGCGATCCTGGTTCATAACAGGGTTGATTGAGCGGGATGGGTTCGCACCAGCAACTGCACCGATGGGACGTGAGACTCGTGCGGGTGAAACCTGCCCGCGAGGGTGCAACAGAATATGATGACGGTGATTGCACGTCGAGCAGCGGGCATCCGCGAGCGAGATGGCCGTCCTTCAGACAAACAAAACAGCGAGTCAGACGCCGCACTTCGTCGTACCGTTCCTCAATTGGCAAAGCACTGAACTTTGGACATGCTGGAAGCTCGTGCGCCGAAAAACCACACAGGGCGCATAGAACAGGACTGGCGTTAATAACCATGCACGAGGATCGGTTATTGGACGATCTACCTCGGCCTACTTGGTTAACTGGTGAATACGCCAAAGAAAAGTCAACGCTTTCGAGAGTCCGGCACCTTTGCTCTAAGAATCGTGCCATAGACTCCCAAGATGGAAGGCTGTCATCAGTGCTTCCTGCCAGAGAGTCTTCCCATTTGGCCTTTGTAGCGGGGTCCAGCTTTTGGAAGAGGATCTGGATGAGGAGGCACCCTTGAATTTCGGCCGACGTCCCGGAACTCATGAGGGCCCGCATATGTCCATTGAATCGGTCGGATAACTCCCGAAGAGTAGCAACGGATCCCGGCTCAACCACCCTTAGCTGCAGGATCTCGTTGATGTGAGCCTGGAAGATTAACCGACGGTTGCTGAAACGGTTGCGCAAAAGGTCAAGGGCAACGTCATAGTTAGCGTCGGTAATCTCTAGCGCCCTCACAGTCTCCAGGGCTGAGTCCCGCAGGCAGGAAATGAGCCACCTGAGCTTCTCCATCTTGGTCAAGTGCGGGTGACTGTCGATGGTTGTCCTAAATAGGGCGCAGAAATCCGGCCACTCGGCATAGCCGCCGCTGAATGTTGGCATCGGCAACGGTGGCAAGAAGGGGGCTGGTTTGTATGGCATTGGCGATACACTGGCACCGTCGAGAAGTGTGGAGTGGGTAGCGATTCTCATGGAGCGCTTGGCAACCTCCACCTGAATTTCCACTTCCACATCAGTCGCCAGCTGCGAGAATCTCCAATACAGATCACTCCCGATCTCGCTAAAATTAAGCTCCTCCAATTCTTCTTGAAGCGCGGTGAACCGCTCACGCAAACGCTTCTCCACTGACTCAAGCGCCATAATAGTACAATCCTCAGTCCGCGCCGCAGCCTTCACTTTATGATGCAGCGCCTCCATCTCCTGGCAGGTGACCTCTGCTCTTCTCCGCAGCATCCTTTCCCGGTTTGCGGCAGCAGCTCCAACAGTCTCAGCTCCAGACTCCATTATTCGATTAAAATGCAACTTGTAACAACAACAAGGGCGTTTTCTTGGCACTTTTAGTGTTGATCACAATAATCAACCGGGATGAAATCACGTCGGGGTCACCAAATGTTGAGCTATTAATAGTTTTTAAGAGCAGCCGAATAACTATACGCGTTTCAAATTATAGTTTCAATATATTTATTTTGGGCTCAATTTAACCCTAATATATGCGGCTCCAATCAACTCCAAATCACAACAAACGCCAAAACAAGAGCTTGCGCAGAAGCTCAACTAAAGCTCCCCAAAGCGCATACGCTACAAATGCCAATAAAGCGCATGCGAAACTGGGGACAAAACAGAGACGAAACATGCTGATAACAACAGCTGCAGCTTAGCATATTATAATTATTTTAGATGAATTCTTTGGTGGCTGCTTGGCCCAACAAGAACCTTTCTTTTGAAGTGGAATAATAAAAGATTCATTACATCTCTTGGGAAGGCATGAAAGGTCTCGAGATAAATTCAATAGGATGGTAAGAGGGTAGCATAGGATATGTATAGGATAGGAGCAGTGCCTGAGAATACAGCTCGGGACATTATCAGGACCAGCAGAAAATGAGATATCCAAGGTTGAAAGAGCATTAAAAACATCGAGATGATTAAATTTAGACAAGTAAATATTGTTTATATACGGAATTTTATAATTGTATGTAGAATTTAAATTATAAGAATCGGACGAATAAGTTGATTGAAAAAATGAAGCAAAGAGATTAGCAATACCTTGTTCTGAAGAATCAGAAATATTTTTATAAGTTAGGGAAGGAGGAAAAAGACTGGATTTACCTTTCATATTGACAAACGAATAGAAGCAGCTTGGATCATTCCGGAAGCTTGCCTTACAATTCACGATGTAACGCTTATAAAGTTGATTATTAAGAAAAATAAACTGGTTGCGAATGTAAAGAAAGTTTTGTCTGATGAAACAAAGATCCAGATTGAAGAAACATTTTGTAAGCCCTAGATTTCCTGTTCTTAAGACGAGATAGGTGTTTATTAAACCATGGCGGTTTAGTTGATGAAGACGATGAAACTACAGGAACAAATTTGTCCAAGTCGTTGTGGATTGCATCATAAAAAGAATCAGTAGCAGCATCAATAGAGTTAAAAGATGAAAGATATTCCCAGTCAAATCCAGCTAAATGATTGCGAAGAGCATTATAATCCGTTTTTCGGAAACATTTAGTATGATATTGAATCTTATAGTTAGCATGTATATTAGGGACATCAATTAATACCGAAACCAATAGTGTAGGATGGTGTACGTCCTCAGGAAGCGATAGTGGTGAAGACCGATTTACAGTCACAGAGGATATCCTATTACAGAAAATAAGGTCTAGAGATCTGCTAAGTTTGTTAAGGATGGGGTTAATTTGCAAAAGAGCAATTTCAATTAATGCATCAATAAAGTCGTTTTGACAACTGGCATGCAAGGAATTGTCATCTTCACACGGGATCCAGGAGATTTTGGGAAAGTTGAAATCACCTATAACACAGGCCGACAATTTCCAACTTTTCTTTTCCTCCACGCATAATTTTATCTGCTCCATAACCTTCAGGCTTCCCTCAACCAAAGTCCAGAACAAACATAGGTTCTATCACCTACAATTTCAGCGGTACACCCAAGAGAAGAAATTGTTCAAATTTTACCATATATTGAATTATGTAGGCCGTGTAATGGCGATGACCATCATTGCTTCTAGTACATATAATTTTTGAAATGTATGTGTACCAACTAAAATTAATAAATTGTATCTAGCAGTTACCATATCTTTGGAATACTCATCCAAAGTTGAAATCTCAGATTCTCTACATTAATTTTTGGTCTTCTATGATTTTTCCCCAAACATTTTTCTATGAAAGATTTTTTTTCCTTATTGAAATCTGTAGATCACACCATGTTTTAATTTTGGGTGAAATTATGCGTGGAGATTTTTTGCTGTTGGCCTGTGTAATTAGGACAAAATCAGAGTCACTGACTAATGATCATAGCTTTCAAATAACTGTTAACCGATTCGTGCGGTCTCAAAATAAGTGTTTGTCACTGAGACTTTGAGCAAAAAGTGTGAGAGCAACCGATTGAGTTGCTCGTATAAAAATTTTGCTCTCGCTCAGTCAAAGCACACTTTTTTCTGTTTTCGTTTGGTCTGCTCATTCTAGGACTGTTTGCTTGCGTTCGACGATTCAAAAAGTCTTTTGTGCATGTATGTGTGTATGTAAAGTTTAGTGGGCTCAACTTGTCAATTTGCTTTGTAAATCTCTCGTGTAAACAGTGATTCATCAAATTTATTGAATATGGGACGAGAACTTAATAAAAAAGTGCATCAATTTTTTATATTTAACAAAATGGACAACAAAGTTGTCCAAAGTTTAGTTGTTAAGCTTAACTCAAAATAAATGAATTTAAAAGGAAACTATTCATTTTTTAACTAAAATAATCAATATATTAGTTTGAAATTGGAAAATTCAAGTTTAAAATTTTAATAAGTTTTTTCGTCAAATTTCATGTACCATGTGCCACTGTGCAGCGAAACGAAAACAAATTATTGAAAAGACTTTTTGCACTGACTTTCAGTCAATCGATGCAGTTGAGTCGCAGTCCGCTAGGTGGCGCCACGCATCTTATATTATTAGATATATAGCGGATCGTATATAGGCGGCCGATGGTAAATCAGATTATTTTGTCCAAAATAGAATCTGTACCAAGTCCCAACCCTCTATCTTAAAAAACAATGAAGTTATGGCATTTTCGATCAATCAGTTATATGGCAGCTATAGGATATAGTCGGCCGATCCCGGCCGTTCCGACTTATGTACTGCCTGCAATAGAAAGAAGGGTGTGTGCAAAGTTTCAACTCGATAGCTTTAAAACTGAGAGACTAGTTTGCGTAGAAACAGACAGACAGACAGACAGACAGACAGACGGACAGACGGACACACGGACATGCTCATATCGACTCAGGAGGTGATCCTGATCAAGAATATATATACTTTATAGGGTCGGAGATGTCTCCTTCACTGCGTTGCACACTTTTGACCAAAATTATAATACCCTCTGCAAGGGTATAAAAAAGTATAAAATATCGTGCATATAAAAATGGAGAGCAGATCACACTGAATATCCAATTAATGATGCGTATGCAATGAGATGAGAGGCGAGAGTGAAAGCCCGCCTTAGAATATAAGCTGAGCGAAAACTCGTTAGCTGAATGCTAAAGATAAAACAGTCGTGCCAGAGCGGGCGAAAAAAGTCGGTTTCCGACCAACAATAGCGAAAGATAAAACGAAGAAAAGAGTATTTATTGTAATGATTAAATCTATTCAGTAGCTGCTGCCTGACCTGTCCTTCAACTTAATTTTTAAGGGGCAATAGGCAGAGCTTAGACACTGCGCGAGTAACCGATCACCCATCGGTCAACCACCCCACATATCATACAACGTCCGCCCCCTCTCCGCAGAAGCCTCCACGATTATTTGGAACTAACTCAAAATGCAGTCCGAAGTACTGAATATACATCCGTCCGGCATCTAAAATAAACTTATACATACTTGGCTTATACAAATGAATACTTATTTTTTTATTTATTGAATGTAACAATTAACTGTTATTTATACAATTATTAAAATTAATTATAATTAAGAGTTAGGCAAATTATTCTAATAGAAAAACAATCAATTTAGATTTTATAACATCTAGGGATAATTCAGGCGAAAATATATGTGACAATAGGTTACAATTTTTACAGATAACGCGAAAAGGATCATGATCCGCAAAATTAGATCTGCAAATTGGTAACCAAAGGAGTCGGAAAGACCTGGTTGACCTGTTTGGAACAGAGAAAAGTATCTTTTCGAGCAAAACTTTCGAGTCAACTTGACCAAGAATAATATTATGAAGGAGCATAGCCCCAGCACAAGTACGACGTACCTGCAATGGTGGAAGGTCTAATAACTTTAGCCGACAACGATATGGTGGAAGAAGATCATCTGAGTCCCAGTTTAAAGATTTTAAGGCAAATAAAAAAAAATGCTTTTACACTGATTCAATTCTTCTTTGATGAACTGCGGACTCCAAACGCATGAACAGTATTCCAGGATCGGTCGAACCAAAGAGATATACAACGTTTTTGTGGTGAAGGGATCATCAAACTCTTTTGACCAACGCTTGATAAAAGCAAGTACTCCTCTGGCTTTATTAACTATTACAGAAATATGTTCATTTAACGACAGCTTGTGATCGAAAAGAACTCCAAGATCATTCATTAAGGAAACACGATCTAAAAAACGATTCCCAAGTGAGTTCGAGATGACATGAGGCATGGTACGATTAAACGTCATAACCTTAAACTTTGAGCAGTGTAGTGAGAGAAGATTATTAGAGCACAACAAGAATACTTCATCATGGTCAAATTGCTGATGTCTATGAAGGATCTATGAAGGAAGTGGTCAGAGAAAGAAACACAGAGCTTGACATCATCAGCATACATAAGTGTAGAAGCATAGCTCACGACACTAAGTAAGTCGTTAACAAAGAGGATAAACAGAAGAGGTCCTAAGTGACTGCCTTGCGGAACACCAGATGTTACTTTTAAAACATGAGATGTGATGTTCTTGAACAAAACCCGCTGCGTACGATTCGATAGATATGAAGTCATCCACTATATGCTATTAGGAGGAAAACCCATAAGATAAAGTTTCCGGAGAAGGAGACGATGATTAAAAGAATCGAGGGCTTTGCTAAAATCGGTGTAAACTACATCGGTTTGCATTCGTTTTTGATAACCCTTGTGGACGATCGAAGTGAATTCTAGCAGATTGGTTTTTGTAGAACGATATTTGACAAAACCATGCTGGGTGGAGGAAATTATGCTTTTGCAATAATGTTGCAATGCAATGTAACCAATTTCACCAGCAGCTTGGGAATAGCAGAAAGTTTAGCAATACCGCGGTAGTTATCTATAAGTATTTTAGAACTGTTGAGCTATTAATAGTTTTTAAGAGCAGCCGAATAACTATACGCGTTTCAAATTATAGTTTCAATATATTTATTTTGGGCTCAATTTAACCCTAATATATGCGGCTCCAATCAACTCCAAATCACAACAAACGCCAAAACAAGAGCTTGCGCAGAAGCTCAACTAAAGCTCCCCAAAGCGCATACGCTACAAATGCCAATAAAGCGCATGCGAAACTGGGGACAAAACAGAGACGAAACATGCTGATAACAACAGCTGCAGCTTAGCATATTATAATTATTTTAGATGAATTCTTTGGTGGCTGCTTGGCCAAACATCCTCCCCCCATTGAAGGGTGGGCCTTCAATAACAATGTCGGAAGGGGCAGCAGTCACATTATTGCAGAGGTTGTTCCATGGGTTGTCCTCCCTACCACAGAGCGCCGACACATCCCGTGATAGTCCACCGTGGCCAGAAAACACCCAGCCAAATCGAGTGTTCTGAGCAATTGGGAGCCCGTGACCTAACTGGAGTTGGCCAGCCGACAACAGGTCAAAGAATAAGCCGGCTCCAATCAGCAGGTCCACTCGCTGCGTTTTGTGGAAGTTGGGGTCAGCTAGGTCCATATTACCAGGAATCTTCCAGCCCGAAGCATCTATGTCCTGGCTAGGCTGATAGTCCGTTATATGTGAAGCTACAACAGCCTCAATTTCCACTGAATATGTGCTAAGGCGGGACTTCAAGCACACATTAACCGATGCTCCATCTGTTTCAAATCCAGCGCCGCCGAAACCGGCCACCGTTGTGGAGCATTTGGAGCGGCCAAGCTGAAGCTCATTCGCCAGCCGCGACGAGATGAGATGTACTTGTGAACCGGAATCCAGTAACGCTCGGCAAGGCAGGAAGTCTCCAGATCGACCACGAACGAGTACATTTGCTGTTGGCAGGAGCACTAGCTCAGCATTGCGATCCTGGTTCATAACAGGGTTGATTGAGCGGGATGGGTTCGCACCAGCAACTGCACCGATGGGACGTGAGACTCGTGCGGGTGAAACCTGCCCGCGAGGGTGCAACAGAATATGATGACGGTGATTGCACGTCGAGCAGCGGGAAGCTGAGCATCCGCGAGCGAGATGGCCGTCCTTCAGACAAACAAAACAGCGAGTCAGACGCCGCACTTCGTCGTACCGTTCCTCAATTGGCAAAGCACTGAACTTTGGACATGCTGGAAGCTCGTGCGCCGAAACACCACACGGGGCGCATAGAACAGGACTGGCGTTAATAACCATGCACGAGGATCGGTTATTGGACGATCTACCTCGGCCTACTTGGTTAACTGGTGAATACGCCAAAGAAAAGTCAACGCTTTCGAGAGTCCGGCACCTTTGCTCTAAGAATCGTGCCATAGACTCCCAAGATGGAAGGCTGTCATCAGTGCTTCCTGCCAGAGAGTCTTCCCATTTGGCCTTTGTAGCGGGGTCCAGCTTTTGGAAGAGGATCTGGATGAGGAGGCACCCTTGAATTTCGGCCGACGTCCCGGAACTCATGAGGGCCCGCATATGTCCATTGAATCGGTCGGATAACTCCCGAAGAGTAGCAACGGATCCCGGCTCAACCACCCTTAGCTGCAGGATCTCGTTGATGTGAGCCTGGAAGATTAACCGACGGTTGCTGAAACGGTTGCGCAAAAGGTCAAGGGCAACGTCATAGTTAGCGTCGGTAATCTCTAGCGCCCTCACAGTCTCCAGGGCTGAGTCCCGCAGGCAGGAAATGAGCCACCTGAGCTTCTCCATCTTGGTCAAGTGCGGGTGACTGTCGATGGTTGTCCTAAATAGGGCGCAGAAATCCGGCCACTCGGCATAGCCGCCGCTGAATGTTGGCATCGGCAACGGTGGCAAGAAGGGGGCTGGTTTGTATGGCATTGGCGATACACTGGTACCGTCGAGAAGTGTGGAGTGGGTAGCGATTCTCATGGAGCGCTTGGCAACCTCCACCTGAATTTCCACTTCCACATCAGTCGCCAGCTGCGAGAATCTCCAATACAGATCACTCCCGATCTCGCTAAAATTAAGCTCCTCCAATTCTTCTTGAAGCGCGGTGAACCGCTCACGCAAACGCTTCTCCACTGACTCAAGCGCCATAATAGTACAATCCTCAGTCCGCGCCGCAGCCTTCACTTTATGATGCAGCGCCTCCATCTCCTGGCAGGTGACCTCTGCTCTTCTCCGCAGCATCCTTTCCCGGTTTGCGGCAGCAGCTCCAATAGTCTCAGCTCCAGACTCCATTATTCGATTAAAATGCAACTTGTAACAACAACAAGGGCGTTTTCTTGGCACTTTTAGTGTTGATCACAATAATCAACCGGGATGAAATCACGTCGGGGTCACCAAATGTTGAGCTATTAATAGTTTTTAAGAGCAGCCGAATAACTATACGCGTTTCAAATTATAGTTCCAATATATTTATTTTGGGCTCAATTTAACCCTAATATATGCGGCTCCAATCAACTCCAAATCACAACAAACGCCAAAACAAGAGCTTGCGCAGAAGCTCAACTAAAGCTCCCCAAAGCGCATACGCTACAAATGCCAATAAAGCGCATGCGATACTGGGGACAAAACAGAGACGAAACATGCTGATAACAACAGCTGCAGCTTAGCATATTATAATTATTTTAGATGAATTCTTTGGTGGCTGCTTGGCCCAACAAGAACCTTTCTTTTGAAGTGGAATAATAAAAGATTCATTACATCTCTTGGGAAGGCATGAAAGGTCTCGAGATAAATTCAATAGGATGGTAAGAGGGTAGCATAGGATATGTATAGGATAGGAGCAGTGCCTGAGAATACAGCTCGGGACATTATCAGGACCAGCAGAAAATGAGATATCCAAGGTTGAAAGAGCATTAAAAACATCGAGATGATTAAATTTAGACAAGTAAATATTGTTTATATACGGAATTTTATAATTGTATGTAGAATTTAAATTATAAGAATCGGACGAATAAGTTGATTGAAAAAATGAAGCAAAGAGATTAGCAATACCTTGTTCTGAAGAATCAGAAATATTTTTATAAGTTAGGGAAGGAGGAAAAAGACTGGATTTACCTTTCATATTGACAAACGAATAGAAGCAGCTTGGATCATTCCGGAAGCTTGCCTTACAATTCACGATGTAACGCTTATAAAGTTGATTATTAAGAAAAATAAACTGGTTGCGAATGTAAAGAAAGTTTTGTCTGATGAAACAAAGATCCAGATTGAAGAAACATTTTGTAAGCCCTAGATTTCCTGTTCTTAAGACGAGATAGGTGTTTATTAAACCATGGCGGTTTAGTTGATGAAGACGATGAAACTACAGGAACAAATTTGTCCAAGTCGTTGTGGATTGCATCATAAAAAGAATCAGTAGCAGCATCAATAGAGTTAAAAGATGAAAGATATTCCCAGTCAAATCCAGCTAAATGATTGCGAAGAGCATTATAATCCGTTTTTCGGAAACATTTAGTATGATACTGAATCTTATAGTTAGCATGTATATTAGGGACATCAATTAATACCGAAACCAATAGTGTAGGATGGTGTACGTCCTCAGGAAGCGATAGTGGTGAAGACCGATTTACAGTCACAGAGGATATCCTATTACAGAAAATAAGGTCTAGAGATCTGCTAAGTTTGTTAAGGATGGGGTTAATTTGCAAAAGAGCAATTTCAATTAATGCATCAATAAAGTCGTTTTGACAACTGGCATGCAAGGAATTGTCATCTTCACACGGGATCCAGGAGATTTTGGGAAAGTTGAAATCACCTATAACACAGGCCGACAATTTCCAACTTTTCTTTTCCTCCACGCATAATTTTATCTGCTCCATAACCTTCAGGCTTCCCTCAACCAAAGTCCAGAACAAACATAGGTTCTATCACCTACAATTTCAGCGGTACACCCAAGAGAAGAAATTGTTCAAATTTTACCATATATTGAATTATGTAGGCCGTGTAATGGCGATGACCATCATTGCTTCTAGTACATATAATTTTTGAAATGTATGTGTACCAACTAAAATTAATAAATTGTATCTAGCAGTTACCATATCTTTGGAATACTCATCCAAAGTTGAAATCTCAGATTCTCTACATTAATTTTTGGTCTTCTATGATTTTTCCCCAAACATTTTTCTATGAAAGATTTTTTTTTCCTTATTGAAATCTGTAGATCACACCATGTTTTAATTTTGGGTGAAATTATGCGTGGAGATTTTTTGCTGTTGGCCTGTGTAATTAGGACAAAATCAGAGTCACTGACTAATGATCATAGCTTTCAAATAACTGTTAACCGATTCGTGCGGTCTCAAAATAAGTGTTTGTCACTGAGACTTTGAGCAAAAAGTGTGAGAGCAACCGATTGAGTTGCTCGTATAAAAATTTTGCTCTCGCTCAGTCAAAGCACACTTTTTTCTGTTTTCGTTTGGTCTGCTCATTCTAGGACTGTTTGCTTGCGTTCGACGATTCAAAAAGTCTTTTGTGCATGTATGTGTGTATGTAAAGTTTAGTGGGCTCAACTTGTCAATTTGCTTTGTAAATCTCTCGTGTAAACAGTGATTCATCAAATTTATTGAATATGGGACGAGAACTTAATAAAAAAGTGCATCAATTTTTTATATTTAACAAAATGGACAACAAAGTTGTCCAAAGTTTAGTTGTTAAGCTTAACTCAAAATAAATGAATTTAAAAGGAAACTATTCATTTTTTAACTAAAATAATCAATATATTAGTTTGAAATTGGAAAATTCAAGTTTAAAATTTTAATAAGTTTTTTCGTCAAATTTCATGTACCATGTGCCACTGTGCAGCGAAACGAAAACAAATTATTGAAAAGACTTTTTGCACTGACTTTCAGTCAATCGATCTTTTAATGAGTCTCTCTGTGCGAGTGTCACTCAAATCTCTCATTGAGCGATGTTCGGTAGATGAGAGTTTCATGATTTGCTCATTGTAATTCGTTCAACAGAAAACCGAAACAAAACCAAACACAGTGTGCTGCTCAGAGAGAAACCGAAACGGCATGCTTTGTTTCGGTTGCTCTTGCAAACAGAGCGTAAGCAAAAAAACGGTTAACAGTTATTTGCAAGCTATGCTAATGATAGAACGAACTTAATAGCCTCAAGGTGGTGAAAATATACAGTATCCTCAACCGATGGAGGTATATAAGAACAGGTCATAAAAAAATTTGAGTAGGTCCAACAGCTATTTTTAAAGCGATAAACTTGATTCCAAACTGATTCGGGAAAGAGATTAGTTCAGCTAAGGATTTATTATACACCACCACCGAAAGATGGTCTATCCATTCGAAACACAGTGTACTTTGGAACAAAAATTTCATAATCAGAGGCAGAGGAATTAAGCCGGGTTTCAGTAAGTGCAATAGCATCAAAATCAAAAGAAGTACTCTTAGTAAAAAATTGGCTCAATTTACCCAGAATACTTCGAACGTTTTGGTAGCAGTAAGAAAATACGTTATTACTTAGTTTTTTGGAGCTGAATTGGCATAGTTGGGATTTAGAGGATCTTTGGCTAAAAATTCATGAATAATACTGTGCTCAGGCCAGGCTGACGGATTAAGTGCTTTTTCAGGAATTACAATTTTGAAAGAGGATATACTACGCTTATGTTTAAAATTAAACTTAAAGACCGCTAATTTATTAGGAGCTACCTTAAGATGGTTTAAGAGGTAACTCCTGACATCATCCACAGTGGCATCCGGCATGAGGCGGGATACAAATGTAGCTTTACGAGGTGCAACAGCTATAAGCGAAAGCCCAGAGAATCTTAACACAGGCGCCACACCAATGAGAGGCCTAGGAGACGGTGCTACAGGAACCTGCAGGTTTTCCAACGATGGAGGATCCAAGACAATAGGTGGACCAAGACTCCTTGACGATTCCATTGGCTGACTTGATGAATGGATCACTTCCACAGGCACAACAGTAGCCGATGAAGTATTAGGCGTTAAAAAAGTATCCGAATGAATTGCATGAGAAGCAGGGGTACCCAATAAAGTGACCCCCATCGGGTTGTTGTTTGGAATTTTTCTCCATGGTTATTCTTTTAGTAACTTGAGACCAAGGAATTGGGTCATTAAGGGCAGAAAATTGTTTACGGACATCTAGAAAGCCGTTTCACGTCTGCTTCATGAAATTCCCCATCTCAGACTCAATCTCTCTACAGGCAATACAAGACCATGTCAGACCAATATTCTTTGTGATAAGATCGCTTATCCATCCATTGTGCCCACCACCAGCACATTTAATATGTGAGCAGTTGTTGCAAAGCCAGCAGGACAGATACGAGTCACCAGTGATGGATCCTCCAAACTCGCATTTCTTAGCAGTACAAATTAGACGCATTATTGACTGAGATTTGTCCACTGTAGTGAGAGCGAGAAGAGATCAATTAGAAATTTGTGGTAGAGAGGCACGTTCGGATCAGGCACGTCGAAGAGAAGACGTAACAAAAGAGATACGCCATGACGAATAACCGCTTTAGAGTAACAATTATGTAACGGGATTACTCGACCGGAGAATAGAACTCAGGAAGGGAATATATATATGAATATTCGAAGAGCGCCGCAGAAATAATATTGAAGAATAATCTTGTTTTTAAGAAGTGTATGGTTCAATGAACTATGTAAGTCAAATATGCTCCGACGATGATACGCGAAAAAAAGAAACTCGTAACAAATATTTTCAGTTCTGGCTGTACCAGAAATTAGGACGTCTCAATATCTTTTTTTGTAAAAATCTTAAATAATTTGTTTTTCTTTTTAATTTATTTTCATTTAATTTATTTTAATTTATTTAGTTATTTTTTTTTTATTTGTTCAGTTTTATTTACAGCTTTTTAAGTTAAGTTAAAGATAAATAAGATTAATAAATAATAAATATAATGAATAACAAATAAATATGACAAACAACGCATTTCGAATTTAGTAAAAATCAATGTGCATGGTTGGGAAAAAGAAAAACCAAAAGCAAAGAAAAAAGCAAGGGAAATTTTTTTTCGACCAGAATTTTCCTGGGTGAGATTTCGCTCCGATCTCCTCTAGCCGGAAATACCTTCATTTTCCGAGCGCCAAGCATATTGATACTCGCTCCGCTGGGTGAGAAAAACGGAAAAAAAATGGGAGTGCGCCGCGCACTTCATTTCCAGACACGACTGGGAATAGGAATCGGTGGCCCAAGTGGGGCAAACGGGGTGGAGCAACAAAGAAAGCACGCCGATAGAAATGCGGTAGGGATTAGAGAAAGTTAACGGCGAGAACAGATGAGCGAAGGATTAAAAGCAGGAAGCGAGATTATGGATTAACGGGCGCCTCAGGCACCCGTAAGGAGGGCCCCTCCTCGACACCGAGTTTTCTAGGGAAGCTGGAAGAGTTAAGTGAAACACACCCCGTGGGTAAGTCTGACATTCAAGCGGGAAATTAGAGTTTCCTTGGAGGAATTAGGAGTATAGGCTGAAGGACCCCCTGTGGGTAAGTCCGACAGTCTCAAGTGCGGGATTTAAAGCGAGTGCGCAAGGATCTGCGATCCCTAGCTCAAGGACCTCCTATGGGTAAGTCCGGCGGCAGTACGTGAATCAGCGAAGGAGTAGAAGCCAAGGAGCAAGTGGGAAAAGGATCAAGGATCCGCGGCGGAACTGAAGCCCAAGGGTGAAACGAGTCGGGTTGGGTTATTCCCGGACACAACAGGTATCCTGGTGTCATAGCGAATGCGACGGATCGGCCTGGCGTACGCCTTGTCGATTCCTGACCGTTAAGACCAGGTGTGATCCTGTAAAGCGAGGGGTAGGCAGCTCGGGAATAGTGAAAACAAACAGGGACACCCCGGTAAATTCAATCGAATCCCGATCCAGACGCGGGGGCGTACGCACAGCGTATCACATGGAGTTAAAGAAGAAGCGACGCCAAAACCTCTGGTCTGCAATAGATCCTGCGGAGCGTAGGCACGCAGGTGTTTGGAGGCGAGTGGCGAACGCAACCGGGGGCGTGTCCTGTGGGTTAGGTAGGCCCTTCGTGCCCTGATCCGGCCGCCAGGCACCGAGAAGTGCATCCTGACCGGCGTATGCCTAGGAGGTGAGCCTATGGGTCTGCTAACACGGATTAGGTGCCGGCCACGGCGAAAGGGCATTCCCAGTGAGCCGAGGATACCGAAGGTCCATGGCGCCCGCAAAGGAGAAGCAGCATCAGCGGTAGGATCAGCGACAGGAGCAGCGACAGGATAAGCAATAGGAGAGGCAACAGGAGCAGCGTTCAAAGAATATATGGTGGACCTTCAGACGCTAATGAAGCCTTTAGGAAAGTCCACGAAGGAGATCATTGAAAGGCTAGTGGAGAACTGCATGCCGCGCATGAAAATGTTCATGAGGCCATACGCCTCATGACCTACGCCTATACGGCAGATAACTACCTCTACAAATAACTGGCGCAGACGGGAAAGAAGTAATGGGATATGATGCACACTACGCTGGTCGTTCTCACCACACTGTAAAAGGTAAATAGGTGGAAAAGTACACCCTAGGAAATAGATGTGAATGCAAGGGTTGAAATCTAGAAAAAAATAACATAAATAAATCAACCAAGTCAATCGAACAAATAATGTAGCAATGCAGTTGTGTCCAAGATACAAAACAAAGTATACATATACACATGTCCATTAATAAAAAATAGAAAAAATGACAACACGGAGATCATTTAAAGCAGATACAGTTCCGGGTGTGTGAGTGTAAACGCAACCAACAAATATTTGTGAGATCATCTATCTGTCAAATATTTGTGTGAACCAATTTAAATAACGTATATACACAACAATTTTTTAATTAGGACAAATACCGGTGACCAAACGGGTACGTGGCCGACATAAAAGTATGAGACCATCAATCGCTGATAAAGTGCATACACGTCCACCATAAGCATTGGTTACTAAAAATATAAAAATTAAAAAAAAAAACGCCACATATATACACCTAAGAATACCCAATATTTAAATAACCATAAAACCTTACTCATGTATCTATACCAATACATATTGCCAAATGTCAAAGAAAGCGAATACTAATCTTCTAAAAACTAGAGATTCGAGAAGAAGAAATACTAAGAAGTCCAAGTCCAATTATATGTTAAACATAAAACCCCTGCCGACTCCGGTAGACCATTAGGCCCTATGATTAGCCATGACCAGTCTGTCCACAACTGTAAAGCCCACGAACCTCTTCGCTTTCATCAACCAACTTCCCACGTACGACGGACCAAACGTACCACACCAAAATAGACCTTACCGAAGACACATTAATCCATACAATGAGGGACCCGGAGACAATACTTACCAAACAGGAACAGGAAAGATAACGATTACTGCAAATACTATAACAACAATAACAATAATCCTTACCGTAATCACGTCAAAAACTTCCGTAACGGTAATACTTATAACCATAGCTTGCAATTAACTGTTAACCGATTCATGCGGTCTCAAAATAAGTGCTTGTCATTGAGACTTTGAGCAACAAGTCTGAGAGCAACCGATTGAGTTGCTCGTATATAAATTTTTTTGCGCGCGCAGTCAAAGCACACTTTTTTCTGTTTTTGTTTGGTCTGCTCATTGTAGGACCGTTTGCTTCAGTTCGACGATTCAAAAAGTCTTTTGTGCATGTATGTGTGTAAGTGAAGTTTAGTGGGCTCAACTTGTCAATTTGCTTTGTAAATCTCTCGTGATAACAGTGATTCATCAAATTTATTGAAAATGGAACAAGAACTTAATAAAAAAAGTGCATCAATTTTTTATATTTAACAAAATGGACACCAAAGTTGTCCAAAGTTTAGTTGTTAAGCTTAACTCAAAGTAAATGAATTTAAAAGGAAACTATTCATTTTTTAATTAAAATAATCAATATATAAGTTTGAAATTGGAAAATTCACGTTTAAAATTTTCATAAGTTTTTTCGTCAAATTTCATGTACCATGTGCCACTGTGCAGCGAAACGAAAACAAATTATTGAAAAGACTTTTTGCGCTGACTTTTTCAGTCAATCGATCTTTTAATGAGTCTCTCTGTGCGAGTGTCACTCAAATCTCTCATTGAGCGATGTTCGGTAGATGAGAGTTTCATGATTTGCTCATCGTAATTCGTTCAACAGAAAACCGAAACAAAACAAAACAAAGCCTGCTACTCAGAGAGGAACCGAAACGGCATGCTTTGTTTCGGTTGGTCTCGCAAACAGAGCGTAAGCAAAAAAACTGTTAACAGTTATTTGCAAGCTATGCTTATAACCGAAACAATGACTGTTAAGAGGAGACTGTTGAGTTTCGTTTTAAAACTGTTTTTATTTCATACAATTCTCTTACAAGAAAGATACATGAAAATCTTAAATCTATTTAAAACTACTTATCAACGGACATACTATGTGACCCTTTCTTAAGTGTTTCAATTGCACCACATAAGTATTTGTTTAGACTGATGGAGATGGTTTTTAAACCATGCTGTTAATTACGCCTTCCCATGGGTCCGATCTCTTGGTATTTTATCTTTGAAATATTTATCGTGTTCAATGCTTGAACATTCTGCAAAGGGCCACAAAAAAGGTAAACACTAGATAGCGGACTGTATATGTATATGTGTACATTTGCTTTTATAAATTTCTTTTCTTCAATATTAGAAAATAATTATTATTATAATTCTTCGATAACAATATGTAGTTTACTGTATAATTCTATTTCATATTTTTTAATATTTTATCATTGCCCAAGTTATTTTATTAGCTGCCATGTTCAACTATATTAATTCTCTACTTATATTGTATAACTCTATAATTGCTTCTGTTGTTTTGCTGCTGCTTCCGATGCTTTTGTTTCCATTATTGCTTTGGCTGCTGTTGCTCCTGATGTTGTTGTCGCTCCGGATGCTGCTTCTGCTTGTGATGTTGTCATTGCTATTTGGCTGATGTTGCTTTTGCTTGTGATATTGTCACAAAAAACTAATGCATTGTTATAAATAAATAAATTGTCACCCGCTCTGCTCACTCCGACTCCTGCGTCTTGGAGTTCGCAGTGTAAAACCCCCCCTCCAATGGCGGAACCAAATTTCGCACCAACAACAAGCAGTGCTACAATTTCTGCAATCACAACGACAACCACTGCAACTCAAAATACCGCGACATCAACGATTACAGCGAGTACAAAAACAACAACTTCGAAAAGTGCCACAACGAAATAAAGGTGCAAACAAAGACTGAAGAGCACTTCCGTATCGTGTCCAAATATCTGATCAATGCTCGAATAAACTATTACACGTACCAGCTGAAAAGCAGCAAGGGCATACAAGTGGTAGTAAAGGGAATCGAACCCGATGTTACCGCCGCGGAAATAAAAAACGACATTAAAGAAAAGGGCTTCGCCGCCAAGAACGTTATTAACATTCTAAATAAAGATAAAAAGCCACAACCCCTCTTCAAGGTCGAGCTCGAGCCAGAAAGTAGGTCGCTGAAGAAGAACGAAGTGCACCCAATCTACAAGCGGCAAAATCTTTTGTATCGGAGAGTCACAGTTGAAGAGCCACATAAACGCAACGGTCCAGTGCAACACACTAACTGCCAAGAGTATGGACACACTAGGTCATACTGCACACTTCGGGCTGTCTGTGTAGTCTGCCGGGACACCCACAACTCCACTTACTGCACTACAAACAAGGACAGTACCGCGAAGAAATGTGGAAACTGCGGAGGCAACCATACGGCAAACTATAGAGGATTCGGCAAACTTCGACGCCAAGAACGTTATTAACATTCTAAATAAAGATAAAAAGCCACAACCCCTCTTAAGGTGAAGCTCGAGCCAAAAAATAGGTCGCTGAAGAAGAACGAAGTCCACCCAATCTACAAGCTACAATATCTTTTGCATCGAAGAATCACAATTGAAGAGCACATAAACGCAACGGTCCACTGCAATGCATGGACACACTAGGTCATACTGCACACTTCGAGCTGCCTTTGTAGTCTGCGGGGACACAACTCCACTTACTGCACTACAAACAAGGACAGTACCGCGAAGAAATGTGAAAACTACGGGGGCAACCATACGGCAAACTATAAAGGATGCGTAGCGCTACCAGCTTTTTGATAGCGGCCGAATAAAAACAATTGCTGTTTATAATTTATTGAGAGCTAATTCCGCGCAGTATAACAAAATAGCGGCCCGTCAATAACAACTCCAAAATATGCAAGAAGAATAACAGTTTTGGCTCAGAAGCTCTTCCAAAGTTCACAAAAGCGCATGCGCTACAAATTACAACAAAGTGTATGCGAATCTGGGAGACAAAAGAGAAGATGAAATTCCGCTGCAACTAAACAAATTATCAATATTCTAATTGACCGATTGGTTGCATACTCTGCCTACGGGAAGCCTAGCTCAGGGAACAGGCAAGGGGGTCGGTAACTCGGTAGAAAATTGGTACACAGAGTTAGGAAGGGAGATACAGTCCTTTGGAAGGATACGAAGTCGAGACAGGAAACCTTGCTATTGAAGAACTAAGGTGGTGAGGTTCTTCTGCTTGGCCCGCCCCACCTGTAAAAAATCAAGAACGAATTGTTGCTGCCCTTACCCATATATAGTGAAATCGTTCAGCTCAGGTGCCCATAAAACTACAATTTTACTTCATTTCAAATATCCAAATTCATTATTTTGTTCCTATTTTGTTCCTATAACAAAATAGCGGCCCGTCAATAACAACTCCAAAATATGCAAGAAGAAGAACAGCTTTGGCTCGGAATCTCTTCCAAAGCTCCCAAAAGCGCATGCGCTACAAATTACAACAGATGTATGCAAATCTGGGAGACAAAATAGAAGATTAAATTCCGCTGCAGCTAAACAAATTATCAATATTCTAATTGACCGATTGATTTGCATACTCTGCCTACGGGAATAGCCTAGCTCAGGGAAGAGGCAAGGGGGTCGGTTACTTCCTAATCAGCATCACCGCCACACAATAAAAATTTTTAGACAGAGTATGGATGGGGGTTACAGTCGAGACAGAAAACCTTGCTATTGAAGAACTAAGGTGGTGAGGTTCTTCTGCTTGGCCCGTCCTACCTGTAAAAAATCAACAACGAATTGTTGCTGTCCTCACCCATATATAGTGAAATCGTTCAGCTCAGGTGCCCATAAAACTAAAATTTTACTTCATTTCAAATATCCAAATTCATTACAAAAACATGGTTGCTTCTTCTTCTGACTGCATGCTTAACTTAATCCGTTACTAGTAATTGTTCCTAATTCTACTAAATGATCTTAATACTGCTTAATTCATAAATTGGAATGTAATATAAAAATGTGTCGATGAAGAAATATATATACATTTGGAGTTAACCCTCTAAGACTACTTCCCAAAATAATTGAAAAAAACTATGCAAATAATTTTTTTTTAAGTAAATGAATGCTTCTAAGCTCAATTATGTGCTTAAAAATATTGTAGAATCTTCGGTTCACCTGTAAGGTGAGAAGAAAGGTAAGCGGGCCTGAAGGCTTTGAGGGAAAACAAAAATTTTCAAATTATGAATTTTTTGTTTATTTTTTCTTATGCTATTCTTCAAAACAGATTTTATTCGCTGTGCAGCATAAATAAAGACTGCCTTCCCTGCATATGCATTGCATTTTTAAAGTTTTACAGGGATTGCAACTTCTTTTCCACTGTTTCGATCCAACCAATGTGGGAAATGGTTTAGGTATAATATCAATTAGGTGATAAAAAAAATACGTGTTGCGGCATCCCTAGTTTTTGCTCTGATATGATAGAGTCCCATTAAGCCGTGCATGAGATCTACGTCGCCCATGTGAGCATTATACTCATGCACAATTTGGGGACAATCAATTGAAATGTGTCGTTTAGCCTTTCTGTCAAAGCGAGAAGCCTTTGCAGTTCCTTCACGAGGGTTTGTTTTTTCGAATGTAACTCCAGAGTACATTGGTTCATCATATGAGGACCCAACGTACTCAGCCGAAAAACTCCTTGCAATTTGTTGATGGCAATATCGTTTGATAGTTTGCAATAGGGGATACGGTTTCCTCGCACCGTGCCAAGGCTATGAATACCTATCGCTCTTAGATAAACCATCAATGGCAAAGATGTATAAAAATTATCAAAGTTAGTTATGCGATTCTTAAATCTTTATACGGTTTTTTTTAAGCGCGATACAATGTTGGGTGAAGCACCAAAATTTGGGTGACCAGGTAAGACCACATTATCACCTGCACCGCTGTAGATCTCAAAGCGGTATGCGTATACGAATGAATCGCACAATACAAATAGTTATACCGAACCCGGTTTGCCATTTTCTATAATATTTTTAATTCTTTTAAGTAAAATCCTTCCATAAACAGACACAAACACATAAATTGCAATGAATTGTGAGGTTATCAGCTGGCAACAAAAGTTGTCTTGAATCCCCAAACGGGCCTCAAGGCACGTATCGCTCTTTCGCTGTCACAACGCATGCTTTTTATATATTTGTAAATCTTCAACTTAATTTTAAAAGTAAATAAAATTACCTCTCAAAAAAAAAATTATGAGCTGGATAGGTTTTATACATTTGCTACTATTCGAACAGCAACATACAACATACCGCCGACCAAATTTTACGCGGGAAAAAACATATGCTTTATGTATTCCTAAGCATAAGTGCCGTTAAGAGCTTCAAAGATCTTTAAAGCTGAGATTTATAATTCAATATGCTTTTTATCAACCATTTATTTTTTAGGGCCAAAAACGTAATACGTGCCTTCAGGCATGCTTACGTCTTAGAGGGTTAAGGTAGAACAACGTCTAACCAATCATTGGGATATGGACAAAATATTCAAACGTTTTTCTATAGAGGCACTGTTACATGTTCATGTCGAAATATTTACTATTTATTATTTAATATTTATATTCACCCATCCCTCGAAGTCCGCAGACCTGTAGACAAGAGCGCTGGATGTTTTAGTGAACGGGTTAAATTCAAATTAAATTATGGGGTTTTGATGTTCATGTTGCCAACAATTGATCAATGCTCTACAGGAAGAGAGGATGAGTCTTGGTTCGATCCAATATAATTTACACAAATAAAAAAAAAGAGTTAAATTCTAATTAATAATAATACGCTAATACGCTAATCCTGGCACAGCTTGTGGCACTTCTCTCCTGGTTGTTGTTGTTGTTTAATCGTCACTGTTGTGCTATTAATAATTTTTAATAGCGGCCAAATTAATTAAAATTCCAGAGTTCAATTTCAATCCAACTTAGTCTTTATTTTCGACGGTTCAACTCTAACCCAACTTGCAGTCGCTCACATCAATAACAAAATTACAAGTGGCAAAGCTTAGCAATATGAATTTAGCAATATGAACGCACACAAATGCAAGATTTTCTAGTGTGCAGCAGCTCTACAAAAAAGCTCCCCAAAGCGCATGCGCTACAAATACCAGCAAAGCGCATGCGAACGGGGGAGAAGTAAACAAAACCAGAACTGCCGATAACCCGCCGCCGCTACTCAGATTTATAATGTATGTAACTTATTTTACGCAGCTTCGCCCTTTTCTGCTTGGCTCAACATCCTCCCCCCGTTGAAGGCTGGATCTTCAACTGAATCCTTGACAGGCAGCAGACACAACCGTGACACCGCACGCTTAGTCATTCCAACCGCTGTTTTGAGAACGTCTACACGGTTCACTACGTCACGCCCAGGAACCAGCTCCAGTATCCTGGCCAGAGGCCACCTTATTGGGGGTAGATTTTCATTCTTTACCAGGACTATGTCTCCAACAGCAATTACAGGGCCAGACGTGCGCCATTTGGAACGCTGCTGCAACAGCGTGAGGTACTCCTCCTTCCAACGAGCCCAGAAAACCTGCTGCAGGAAGGAGACTCTCTACCACCCATCCAGCCGATTAAAGTTTAGCGCAGTAAGGTCCGGCTCGATGAATGTTGAAGGCGGTCCGCCATTTAAAGAATGAGCCAGCGTCAGGACAACTAGATCCGCAGGATTCTCTGAAATCGACACAAGGGGCCGAGAATTAATAATTGAGGCGATGCGGCACAACAAAGTCCTTAATTCCTCGAAGCCAAGAACTGCGGGACCTACTGCACGATAAAGATGGGGCTTAGCCGTCTTTACTGCAGCTTCCCACAGACTACCAAAATGGGGAGAGCGTGGAGGAATAAATCGCCACTCGATAGACTCCGACAGGAAAAAATCGTGCAGAGAAGCCTGATGATCCTGGCTGAGGAATTTTCGCTTCAACTCCATGAGCTCATTCTTCGCACCCCCAAAATTGGTGGCATTATCCGACCATATCTGTCTGGGTTTACGTCGCGTACAAATAAACCGTTGGAGGGCGCTTAGAAACGAAGCGGTGGAAAGGTCCTTAACTAACTCCAAATGGATTGCCTTCGTGCTGAAGCAGATGAATACGCTCACATAATATTTAATAGGGCCCTTATTCCGAGTCTCTGCCTTGTAGAAAAACGGTCCGCAAAAATCCACTCCTGTGACATCAAAACATTGGAATCCTTCAACTCTCTCGGTCGGAAGATCGGCCATGACATGCTCCAGTAGACGAGGCTTTGCGCGAAAACAGCGTACACATTTATTCACAACCCTTGAAACGGTCTTCCTCCCCCCAATGGGCCAGTATTGAGAACGGATTTTCGCAACTAGTGCCCGAGGGCCAGAATGCAGGTTCTTCTCGTGAAAGTGAGTCACTATAGCCGAAGTGACGGGATGGCCTCTGGGAAGAATGATCGAATGACGTCCGTCAAAATCCAACGCAGAGTTCCGCAATCGCCCGTCAACACGAAGCAAACCATCATCATCCACAAAGGGAGCTTATCTCTTCCTTAAACTCGGTAAGCTGGACGACGCGCAACAGCAGATGGGTTCCTCCTTTGAGATCCTGAACAGAAATCCCTTCGTGACGGATGCGGCGGCAAAATTTTTAAACGTAGGCGAACACTCTCTGTAGGGAGGGAAACGAGTTGGCAAACCTTGACAATGCGGCGGTATCCCTGGGTGGAGCCGTAGCCAATAAAGTCCTGGCGCGAAGTTCGATGGTTGCCTTTTCGGCCATAATAGCGATGGGCCAATTATGCTTGGAACCACGAAGAAATGGAGGACCTTGGGACCAAAGCTGGGAGTTTAATAGCTCAGTGGGAAGAGAACCTCTTGACAGTAGATCGGCTGGGTTGACGGCAGTAGGAACATAAAGCCATTTCATTGCCTTGGTGAGCTCCTGAATGGAAGAAACGCGATTAGAAACAAACACGTTAAACCGAGCAGGTTCATCTTGAATCAAGGATAGGGCAACCAAGGAGTCACACCAACAATAATAATCTCCTTTATATGTCCCAAGATCAGCAACGTCATGTATCAGTCTTGCTAGTAACTCAGCTCCACATAGTTTCGGTATTGTCTGAGTTTTAATGGGTGCCACTCGACTCTTTGAACATAACAGCCGACAATCAGAATCTGACAATACGTACACGCAAGCTCCATACGCATCTAAGCTAGCGTCGCAGAATCCGTGGACCTCCAGCCTTTCTTGGCAGGGAATGACTAACCGAGGAAACTTAATTCGCTGAATTTGGTCAAAACTGGAACAGAACTGTAACCACTCGGAGAGAAGGGATTGAGGAAGGCTTTCATCCCATGACAAATTTTCTCGGCACAGCTTCTGCAACAGGATCTTTGCCCTAGTGACGACAGGACCTACCAAGCCCATTGGGTCATAAAACCAAGCGTCGGAAGATAGTATCGATCTCCTGGTTGGTTTGGCGGTGGGCTGAATAGCTTCAAAGGAAAACAGCAGCAGGTCAGCAGAAGGATCCCATGCTAATCCAAGAGTCTTTGTTAACGGACTGCCATCGTCAAATTTCAAGTATTACTCTCTATCACTTTCGGGTACGCCTTCCAAAACCTCTGGGATGTTCGAGCACCATTTCCTTAATTGAAACTGACCCTTGTTCAACAGGCTCGATGTCTGAGCTATTATCTCAAGCGCTTCAGTCTTCGTTGCGGCACCAGATATAAGGTCGTCCACATAAAAATACTGGAGGACAACACGCGAGCCAACGGGAAAACCGGCACCTTCATCCTTAGCCAGCTGGTGCATTGAGCGAACAGATAGAAAAGACGCTGGCTTTGTGCCATACGTCACGGTTAAAACCTTCGCGTCATCGTGGATAGAATCTCTCCAGAGGATGCACTGCAGAAAACTATCATCCGGAAAGACCATTACGCAGCGGTACATCTTGCAAATGTCCCCAGTCAAAGCTACAAGGTGAGACCGAAACCGAAGCAATGTGTGAAAAAGCTTAGGCTGAATCACGGGGCCGGACATCAGGACATCATTGAGGGAATAGCCAGAGGCCGTAGCAGCCGAACCATCGAACACAACTCTCAGCTTGGTAGTGGAACTTTCTTCCTCCAGGACGCAGTGGTGGGGAAGGAAATACTGGCACTTACCTCGCAATTCCTGCGGCACCAGAGACATGTGACCCAGATCCAAGTATTCCTTGATGAAAGACGAATATTGGGTCCTTAAATTCGGATGACGATCCAGCTTGCGCTCAAGTGAATGGAACCGCCGCAAAGCCTGTGCGTAGAATTCCCCTAACAGCTCCACACTGTGCTTGATTGGAAGGCATAACGAAGTGGGCCTCGCAATCGAGCTCCTCCTTAGTATCCTGAACGATAGACGCAGTGCAGGCATCCACTTCCAAGAATTGGCGGAGAAGATAAACGAGGCGATCGTCAACAGAGTTTTCTGGATCAGCAGGAATTATCCTACATGAGGCGGCCAAGCGAGGGTTTCCCGGGGTGCAACCTCCTCCAGAAACTACCCATCCAAAACGTGTCTTCACGGACCGTCTCCTAGCTGGATTTGCCCGACTGGGAGCATATCAAAAAACAGGCTTGCTCCAATCAGCAGACCCACACGCTGAGCTCTGTGGAAGTCCGGGTCAGCTAGAACCACATTGGCGGAACCTTCCAATTGGACACTTCTAAGTTCAGGCCAGGTTGACGCTCTATGATGTGAGACGTCACAATTGCCTCAATGTAAACGGAATACGTGGATAGGTGAGACTTCAGGCAAACGTTAACCGATGCTCTATCCGTAGTAAACTCAGCGTCTCCAAGGCCAGTCACTGCTACGGAACATTTGGACCGATGAAGCTGAAGTTGACTGGCCAGCCGTGATGTGATGAGATGAACTTGGACGCCGGAGTCAAGTAGTGCTCGACAAGGAAGAAAAGCTCCTGATCTGCCACGGACGAGAATGTGGGCGGTGGGGAAGAACACTATTTCAGCGATGCGATCTTTTACAACAAGAGCATTAGCAGGAGGAGCCTGAGAGGTCGCAACCCCAGCTACATTGGCTGGATTCGATCCAGAAGCAGAAACGGAAGTGGCGCTGGATAAACTCTCGAGGAGTCAGGAGCATGCAGGATCGGTTGTTAAATGGCCTATGTCGGCCCGCTTGATTTGCTGACAAATGCGGAGCTAAGGCCAAATCCACCGTCTCCAGGGTACGGCACCTTTGTTCCAGAAACCGAGCCATAGATTCCCAAGTTGGCAGGCTATCTTCAGTGCTTCCTGCCAGAGAGTCTTCCCATTTGGCCTTTGTGGCAGGGTCCAGCTTTTGAAAGATGATCTGGATGAGGAGGCCTTGAATTTCGGCCGACGTCCCGGAACTCATAAGGGCCCGCATATGTCCATTGAAGCGGTCGGATAATTCTCGAAGAGTAGCAACGGATCCCGGCTCATCCACCCTTAACTGCAAGATCTCGTTGATGTGAGCCTGGAAGATTAAGCGACGGTTGCTGAAACGGTTGCGCAAAAGGTCGAGGGCAACATCATAGTTAGCGTCGGTAATCTCAAGCGCCCTCACAGTCTCCAGGGCTGAGTCCCGCAGGCAGGAAATGAGACACCTGAGCTTCTCCATCTTGGTCAAGTGCGGGTGGCTGTCAATGTTTGTCCTAAATAGGGCGCAGAAATCCGGCCACTCGGCATAGCCGCCGCTAAATGTTGGCATTGGCAACGGGGGCAATGAGGGAACAGGCCTATATGGAGCGTTTGAAATCCCAGCACCATTGGTAGCATCCAACAGCGTAGAGTGAGAAGCAACCCGCATAGAACGCTTGGCCACCTCCACCTGGATGTCAACCTGCACGGCCGTAGCCAGCTGAGAGAATCGCCAGTATAAATCGCTCCCGATCTCGCTGTAGTTTAGCTCCTCCAATTCCTCCTGCAGCGTGGTGAAACGGTCGCACAGATGCTTCTCCGCACGCGCAGTGACACTTTTAATGCTGATCACGAGAATTGAACGGGATGATAATCACGTCGGGGTCACCAAATGTTGTGCTATTAATAATTTTTAATAGCGGCCAAATTAATTAAAATTCCAGAGTTCAATTTCAATCCAACTTAGTCTTTATTTTCGACGGTTCAACTCTAACCCAACTTGCAGTCGCTCACATCAATAACAAAATTACAAGTGGCAAAGCTTAGCAATATGAATTTAGCAATATGAACGCACACAAATGCAAGATTTTCTAGTGTGCAGCAGCTCTACAAAAAAGCTCCCCAAAGCGCATGCGCTACAAATACCAGCAAAGCGCATGCGAACGGGGGAGAAGTAAACAAAACCAGAACTGCCGATAACCCGCCGCCGCTACTCAGATTTATAATGTATGTAACTTATTTTACTCAGCTTCGCCTTTTTCTGCTTGGCTCAACAGTCACTATGGACGAGATGTTTGCCGTAGCGATCGTCGAGCTAGTCCATCACATGGCCGAGGTCGAATTACATGAATATGAGGTTCTGCGCCAGAAAGTGAGGTTATGTTCACCTCCACGCTCCTGGTTGGCCAGGTTCCGGCACCACTTCTGATCCACTGCGGCCCCAATCACGCACACGTCGCCGGCCACAATCCTCGCCTATCGTGGCTCGAGTCTGGACCGCATTCGCGCACGTTTAGGGGCTAATCGAGGAAAGCTTTTCCTGGATGCCTGGCCGATGATACACGCGGTGGCTCCGCCGTAGACCTCTGGGTCTAAACTTCATACGTTGATCGGCTTTTGGTGGGCGCTACGCAAACGATTGGGGGGCTTTGTAACACTACACGACTTTTATTATTATCCAAATTGGCGACATATCGGTCGGCTCACCTTGAAGTTTTTCCACAACAACCACAAACACACGTGCAGAGGCGAACGACTTTGCACATTCACGGCCAATGTTTTGCTGCTGCTCCAAGTCCCACTCGTGTACCGTATTAGGTACTATAGCAATTTCCACGTTTGGTGATATTATTCACTATTGCGATATGGACAACTGTTCACACGTGAATTTTGATCGCAAAAGAACAATTGGATTAAGCGGAAATTCGGTTGTCAGAATACGGAGTTGCCAGATCGTTCGCCTTAACAGCTTTAAAGGGCTGTAACAGCGATCTGTTATCGACTTATTTTATTCGACTAAAGTTTGTCGACTACTAACTATCGACTGAAGGTTGTTTACATTATTAGAATTGGTCTTCTTTGTTTATGTACCCTCACAAAGGGTGGGCCTTCAATAACAATTCTGGAAGGGCAGCATGCACATCTTGTAATGGATTATTCCACGGGTTGCGTAGTTTTATTAAGAAGATTAAGAACTCGTACTAACGAGTGCAGGGGGTCCGGAACGTTGATTCTTCTCCTCTTCTCCTTCTGCATATGACCTAAATGGAAGGCAGTGACCTAAATGGATTAGGCCTACTGACAAAAGGTTGAAGAACAGGCTGGCTCCAATTAGCATGTCCACACCCTGCGGTCTGTGGAAGTTGGGATCAGCCAGAACTACGTCGTGAGGAATTTTCCATTTCGAAATATCAATTTTAAGGCTGGGCTGATAGTCCGCAATATGAGACACTATAACAGTCTCTAGGTTCGCAGAATATGTGGTTAGTCGAGACTTCACACACACATTAACGCAGGATCCATCCGTATCAAACTCAGTGCCGCCGAGACCGGCGGCCGCTACACAGCATTTGGAGCGACGAAGCTAAAGTTGACTTGCCAGCCGCGATGAGATAAGATGAACTTGTGAGCCAGAGTCCAATAACACTCTGCAAGGCAGGAAGGCACCTGATCGGCCACGGATGAGGATGTTGGCGGTTGGCAAAAGCACTTCAGAATGGCGATCCTGAGTCAAAACAGTGTTGATTGACTGGGAAGGTGGGGTAGCAACGGCAACACCAGCGGTGGAAACCAAGCCTCGTACTGGTGGGGAATTGTTAGGGCTGCACAGATTGTGTACATTGCGACAAAAGCTACGCCAGACGTCTTCTTCGCCAAAGCTGCGAGGTCCTCATGCGGTCCCCTAAACACCACCAAAGACTTCTCCTATGCCGATGCTCTACGATTTGGAATGGAAAATCCAATTCAGCCTAACTCACAAAGCGCTCAACAGGGCCCAGAACAGTCACATAGCAAAACGGAAACGATGATGCTTACCCTCCATCAAAGTATGATGGAGCTTATGTCATTCATGAAAACGACCATGCAAACACTTGTTCAAAACCAGAACATGGCCATACAGTAGCACCACAGTCTAAATAATCGGCGCAGACTCTACAAATATCAATGTGGAACGCCAATGGTGTCTCACGGCATAAACTAGAATTGTCACGATTCTTGATCGATAACCATATTGACGTTATGCTACTGGAAACGCATCTTACAAGCAAATATAACTTTTAAATCAAAGGCTATACAATCTAGCGCACAGATCATTCAGATGGGAAAGCCCACGGCGGAACTGGAGTTCTAATCAGAGAACGTTTAAAACACCATTTTCACAAAAGGTTTGAAACAAACTTCTTGCAGGCCACATCGATACAAATTCAGTCAAGAAACGGAAGCCTTTCAATCGCTGCCGTTTACTGCTCTCCTCGTTTCTCAATCTCAGAAGGACCATTTATGGACTTCTACAATTCACTTGGGGATCGTTTTATAGCCGCAGGAGACTACAACGCCAAACACACGCACTGGGGATCACGTCTAGTGACTACCAGAGGAAGGCAACTGTACAATGCAATTATAAATGTAAGAAATAAACTGGAATATGTTTCCCCTGGAAGTCCCACATACTGGCCAACCGACCTACGTAAGCTCCCAGACCTTATTGATTTTGCGGTGACAAAAAACATACCTTGCAATCTAATAAGTGCCAAAGCAGTCTCGGACTTATCATCAGACCACTCGCCTGTGCTTTTAATGCTTCTTCAAAGGCCAGAATTAACCGAACACCCCCTCAGCCTCACGTCGCCAAAAACGAACTGGCTTATATACAAAAAGTACGTGAGTGCCCACATAGAACTCGCCCCGAAGTTTAACATGGAATCGGACATCGACTACACTAAGAGCGGCAGTACTTGCGGCAGCTAAAATCTTTACTCCTCAAGGGAAGGAAGTAGACCAAAACAAATACCACAAATCTAATCAGCAAATCGAACAGCTAGTGCGAGAAAAGAGCCGCACGCGACGTGATTGGCAAATAGCAGATTACCAGCTGTCGGGTCAAGCAGCCGCCGCAAAGAAGTTTGGCCGGCAATAATTTATTCAATTCGTGACGTCACTTTCTTTTATATTTATGTTCTCGTCAAGCATTGAGCAGCGCTCCCGCGTCATTATGCTTTTTCGCCTTTTAAAGGCAATATTTAGAACACTAAAAAAATAAAGCTACCGAAAACGCTCGGTAACTAAACACCAGCTTTAAAGCAACGCCTTAAGGGAGCAAAACGATCACTCGACCAGGCTCTTCACCAACAGGAAGAAAATGCACAGCTGAGGTACATCAAGAATCTTTCACCAACACGCACAAAGTATCCCCTGTGAAGGGCCCACCCAAATCCTAGCGTCCCAATCGAAACGACCACCCCGATAAGAAACTCTTCGGGATGCTGGGCTCGCAGCGACAAGGACTGAGCTGAAACATTCCCTACACATTTTCAAAGTGTCTAACAGCCAAACCCTTTCTCAAATTTATTTCTCCTGCCAGTCATTCAGCCAGAGGCTACCCCTCAGTCAACTGCACCTTCATTCCGGCCGATCGAAATCGAAAAAGTCATAAGAGAGCTAAAAATAAAAAAGGCTCCCGGTGGTGACCTACTGACGCCAAAGATGCTGATCGAACTTTAAAAATGCGCTATAGAGGTCGTCTGCAAACTATTTAATGGTTTTATTAATCTTGGCTATTTCCCAAAAAAATGGAAGAAATCCATCATTATAATGACATAATTCCGTACAGACCAATAAACATCGTACAGACCAATACGCCTTCTATCTTGTTTGTCTAGTGAAAACGGAATATAATTAAAAATATAATTATTTAAATGCCAATTAGAAAAAATAAATAGAAAGAAAACAAGAAAGGAAAGCTAACTTCGGGCGGAGCCGAAGTTGATATACCCTTGCAGTTCAGTCGCAGTCCGCTAGGTGGCGCCACGCATCTTATATTATTAGATGTATAGCGGATCGTATATAGTCGGCTGATCCTTATGAAAATTGGCAGATCAGATTGTTTTTCCCAAAATAGAATCTGTACCAAATCACATCTTTCTAACTTAAAAAACACCAAAGTTATGGCATTTCCGATCAATCAGTTATATGGCAGCTATTGGATATAGTCGATATAGCCCGGCCGTTCCGACTTATATACTGCCTGCAAAGGAAAGAAGGGTGTGTGCAAAGTTTCAAATCAATAGCTTTAAAACTGAGAGACTAGTTTGCGTAGAAACAGACAGACAGACAGACAGACGGACAGACGGACATGCTCATATCAACTCAGGAGGTGATCCTGATCAAGAATATATATACTTTATAGGGTCGAAGATGTCTCCTTCACTGCGATGCACACTTTTGACCAAAATTATAATACCCTCTGCAAGGGTATAAAAATAAATAAATATTTTGTTCCTTTCTATGGTGTTTTTTCCGGAACGACATCGGAATAAAGAATATATGAGAATATATAAAAAACAAGAAAGAAAAGCTAACTTCGGGCGGAGCCGAAGTTTATATACCCTTGCAGTTGAGTTGCAGTCCGCTAGGTGGCGCCACGCATCTCATATTATTAGATATATAACGGATCGTATATAGTCGGCCCATCCTTATGAAACTTGGCATATCGAGTTATTTTGCCCAAAGAGGCATCCATTGAAAATCTCATCCTTCTAACTTGAAAAACAACGAAGTTATGGCATTTCCGATTAATCAGTTATATGGCAGCTATAGGATATAGACGGCCGATCCGTATAAAATTTGGCAGATCGGATAAGTAGGCCCAAATTAGAATCCGTAGAAAGTCCTATCCTTCTAACTTAAAAAAACAACAAAGTTATGGCATTTCCGATCAATCAGTTATATGGCAGCTATAGGATATAGTCGACCGATCCCAGCCGTTCCGACTTATGTACTACCTGCAAGGAAAAGAAGGATGTGTGCAAAGTTTCAACTCGATAGCTCTAAAACTGAGAGACTTGTTTGCGTAGAAACAGACAGACGGACAGACGGACATGCTCATATCGACTCAGGAGGTGATCCTGATCAAGAATATATATACTTCATAGGGTCGGAGATGTCTCCTTGACTGCGTTGCACACTTTTGACCAAAATTATAATACCCTCTGCAAGGGTATAAATATTCGACCAAATAGCGACCTATCAAAGTTGAACAATCGTTTTTCGTTAAAAAAGAGCGGTAGTTTTTCAGCTTTAAAAAAATAAGTTTTGCATAAAAAATCAATCCTTCGATTAAGTACTAAATTCAAGACAAATTTCAAGACAATCGGCTCACTAGTTTTCGAGTAAGAGTGGTCAACGACTTCAATAACGTAGTTGTGAGAAAAACGTGTTTAAAATTTCAACTCACTATTACATAAACCGGACGCCCCATCCCAATTTCAAAAAACCATGCTAAGCTCCAGCAATTAGCACTGAGTCCAGACAATGAATATTTTTTAAAGGCCAAGGCACTCACAGACCATTTCAATAAACATGAAGCCAAATTTTCGGATGGAATACCCTCACGGTCAGGCCCGGCACAGCGGCCCCGAAAAACAGTCAGTTTTCTGCCTCGACGTTCGTGATTCCGCCGGACGAAATTCCAAAGTTTGACGGAGACGACCGATATTGGCTATGATTCTACGAAATTTTTATGGAATGCATCCACAATCAAGAATACAGCGATGCAGTAAAATTCCGTCATTTGGAGAATCATGTAACAGGTGAAGAAAAAAAGCTAATCTCAATATCAATTGGCGGACAGACCAGTTACCAGAATGCCTGGCAACGACTAAACAATCAATATTGGTATTGGTATTGGTAATAAACGGCTGTTGATTAAGTCCGCGATCCAGGAGCTTTTCGTACTCCCCAGAAAAAATGGATCAGCGGACCAGCTGCAGCTTCCGAACGTTCGCCACTCTCAACGCACTCAAAACGTCAACAGACATCTGGGACCCAATCTTGATACACATCATTGGGGAAAGATTGGACCCACACACGCTGTCATCTTTAGAACTAACCACCACCCATCCAACCAATCGACAATCTCTGAAGCAGATGTTAGAACACCTTGAGCGTCAGGCAACCAATCAAGTAACAATGCGGAAAAATACGTCGACCGCTCCACTTTGATCTAGTTCATCACGAGTGGTGTGGTCAGCCCACCGGGCTTTTAAGTAAAGATAAGCCCACCGTTTTGTTACCAACCGCCGAATTATATGGCATTATATGGACCAGCCGGACCACCAACCGCCAGCATTATATGGACCAGCCGGACCCCCTCTGCAATGCCGCGCAGTCCTTGATTATGGATCACAGATTAACATAATCACCAGAAGGATGGCTGACACACTGGGACTACAATTGAAGTCATCAACCCTGAACATCGCTACACTGGGAGGGACACATAAAAGATCACGAAAAATGGCTGTGGAGACCCTATCATCATTAACCACTGATTTCAAAAAACAAATCAACGTAGTTGTACTACCGGAAATAATGCCCAATCAACCATCCCACCCTATTTAAGTGCCAAGAAATATCTCACCTCAGTTGCGCTTAGCCGATCCTGAATTTACGCAGCCCCAGAATATTGACCTGTTGTTGGGCGCCGAATTCGTCTCCCAGCGGCCACAACAGGCATATTTGGGAGAAGGGCAGCCACTACTCCAAAAAACCGTGCTTGGATGGATTGTGATGGGGCCAGTGCGACCGGAATCAGCTCCTGATATCAAAGCAGACCAAGTCGTTTTTTATATAGCGGCTTGGAAACCGGAAGCTAACGTGTCACGAAAGGGTATTGGTGAAATCGCATCGAAACAAAGTTCTAGTGCATGCATCGGCAAGGAGCAAAGAGTATTACCTGGAAGATTACATAAATTCCCCGCTCATGGCGGATCAACAAGGAGAGCCATAGACGGACCCTGAACCACAAGCCCACGTTTGTCCAAGCCTAACTCACGACTGAAGAGCACAGAGTGCAAGGGCCAGTAAACAAGGGAATTCAAGGAGTTGAAGTCACCTCCAATTCTAAAGAACATATGTAGATTGGAGACACATCCCCCAGCATGGGTAACAGGCATCTCCAAAAGGAAGCATGTTGGGAATGTTGGCACCTAGTGCCAAAACCTAATAGCCCAGCTCTAACAGACGGCGTCAGAAACAGCAATCAGCAACATCAGCGGTACGAATGACCGACTGACCGGAGCAAGCCAAACAAGCGAGCTGAGCAGAACCCCAATACCATGCGATCTGAGTCAGCAGACCCACAACTAGTACATAGCACGTTCGTTCGTTAACATACCTTACAAGCTAACCATAGTTAAGCCACAACCTATGAAATTATCTGATCTTATAAAAGATCCCCAGGTCTAAAATAAAGACAGTTGCGAATGCAGAGTACATCGGTTCGTTACTCAGTGTTAAATTACGCCACATAAAACCAATCCACTTTGAGTGTTGCTCCCATGGAACGGACCACAAGTATGACCCTCCCTAACCAACCTACTTTGAGTGTTGCTCTTGTGTAAACGGACCACAAATAGGACTCTCTTTATCTAACCTACTTTGAGTATTTCTCCCGTGAAACGGACTAAAAGTAGGACCCTTGTTACCAAGTGGGACCTGCCGATACGTATCCATCGCTTAGTGTTGCTCCCGTGAAACTGACCGCCAGTAGGACCTGCCGATACGAATTCAGCCGACTCCCCTTACAATCTGTACTTGAGGACAACCAACCAGGACTTCAAGTATCTTACCTAAACCTTTGCCTGATCACAGCAAGCGCCTTTTCAACTCAAGCAGACCCTTGAAGAACCCAGGTACATTTAGTCAAAACTTTTATACGTTCTTTGACAACGACTCCGGAACCTACCGTTAAGCCCGTGAGTTCCTACCGTCAAGTTCGACGTAGTGGCCGTAAAGCGTTATACGGTCGTCTGCAGCCACAGAATATATTCTGTGAAATATTTCTTGGCGCTTGAATATGGTGGGATGGTTGATTGGGCATTATTTCCGGTAGTACAACTACGTTGATTTGTTTTTGGAAATCAGTAGATAATGACGATAGGGTCTCCACAGCTGAGGAGGTCCGGCTGGTCCATATAATGCTACTTGGGCGGTTGGTAACAAAACGGTGGGCTTATCTTTAAGCAGAGCTGTGGCTGAACACTCCACTCGTGATGAACTAGATCGAAGTGGAGCGGTCGACGTATTTTTCCGCATTGTTACTTGACTAGCGTTAGGCGCTTAAGGTGTTCTAACATCTGCTTCAGAGATTGTCGATTAGTTGGATCGGTGATGGCTTGTGCTAGAGGTGATAGCATTTGTGAGTCCAATATCCTCAAGGATGTGTATCAAGATTGGCTCCCAGTTGTCTTTTGACACTTTATGTACGTTGAGTGAGGCGACCGTTCGGAGAACGGTATCATGTAATCTGCGAAGAGCGTCCGCTGATCCATTTGTCCTGGGGAGTACAGAAAGCTCTTGGATTGCGGACTTAATCAACAGCCGTTCATTTTGGTATCGATTCGGTAACTGGTCTGTCCGCCAATTGACATTGAGATTAGCTTTTTTGCTCCACCTGTTACATGATTCCCCAAATGACGGAAATTCACTGCATCGCTGTAGTCTTAATTGTGGATGCATTCCGTAAAAATTTCGTAGAATCATAGTCAATATTTGTAGACTCTGTCAAACTTTGGAATTTCGACGTCGAGGCGGAAAACTGCCTGTGTGTGGCTCCCTGTCCTTCTTGGTGTTCCTCGCTTGAAGAAAAGTAAAATATTCCGCTCGTACGACCTAAAATCGATCGCTAGTATGTCCATCTGTAGTAATTTTAGGATCCAAATTAATAAGGCCATAACTCTTTCATGTGGAGCCTGGTGACAACCGAGACATTCTTTCCTTCAATACGATTACATAGGAAGTCCTCAAGATCGTTGAGCCGTCCTTTTTGCCTTAGTTTCAGTGAGGTAATCTTTGGGTCCTCTGTTAGAATTTATCCGCTTGTCCTAGGCGGTGGCTTGGGCTCGAGGTTTTCTCCATTTTTTTGGGGCTGCTGTGCCGAGCCTGACCCTGAGGGTATTCCATCCGAAAATGTGGCTTCATATTTTTTTACAATTTCTGTGAGTGACTTGGCTTTAGAAAAATATTCATTGTCTGGACTTAGTTCTAACTCTTGGAGCTTGGCATGGTTTTCTTGAAATTGGGTCCAGACGTGGGTGAGCTGCATTAGTCGCTCATCGAAGTACCCCTCCTTAACTCGTCGCTCTGCTGAATCTTTTGTGAAGTTTCTTATCAGCCTTTGGATAGCTGTTGTTGAGCTATTAGCATTTTGATAGCGGCCGAATTAATAAAACGAGGTTCAATTTATACTTCAATTTATTATGGGTCAATTAAACCCCAAAACAAATGCAGCGGCCGATCCAAAACAATGCCGAATAATAGGTGCATAAAAACTAAGAGCTTGCGCAGAAGCTCTACCAAAGCACCCAAAGTGCAAGCGCTTTCGAATCTGGAAGAATCAAAGAACATGAAACAGCTGATAACGGGCAATTAGTGGACCGCTGCTGCTAGTTACACTGAGAGAATTAATTAGTAATAATTATCATATTTGATGCTGGCACAAGCCCCAACAGCTGTCTTGCCTTCAATCTGCTCATCAATGAGCATTTGTATTACTGGGTCTGATTCGGATTCGATGGTTGAGTGTGTCTTTTTTGACGGTTTTTGTTTTATTTTTATTTATGAGTTGAATTTCCTTGCGGCTTCTTTTCAGGTTGTGATCCTATAGAAAAGGATCGCGTCGGGGTGCGTTAAGCGGCCGTGGAGCGTTAAGCGGCCACTTCGTGGAACTTGAACTCGCGGGCATAACTGTATAAAAGTTGTAACTAAATTAACCTGGGTTCTTCAAGGGTCTGCTCGGGCTGAACAGTCGCTTGCTGCGATCAGGCAAAGGTTGAGGTGAGATACATGAAGTCCAGGTTGGTTGTCCTCAAGTACAGATGGTAAGGGGCTCCGGTTGATTCCGTATCGGCAGGTCCGACTGGCGGTCTGTTACACGGGAGCAACACTAAGCGATGGATACGTATCGGCAGGTCCTACTTGTGGTCCGTTTCATGGGAGCAACGAAGTAGGTTAGGTTACGAGGGTCCTCCTTGTGGTCTGTTTCACGAGAGCAAAACTCTAAGTAGGTTAGATATAGAGAGTTCTACTTGTGGTCTGTTTTCACAGGCGCAACACTCGAAGTAGGTTAGTTAAGAAGGGTCCTTCTTGTGGTCCGTTTCACGGGAGCAAAACTCGTAGTAGGTTGATTTTAAGTGTCGTAACTTGATACTGAGGGGGCCTTATAGCCTAGTGGTTAGTGTACTAGCTCGCTAAGCGTGAGGTCGTGGGTTCGAGCCCCACTCGTGTCAAGTGCATGGCCCTGCAAGTTTTTCGGCGCTCGCGCATATGATGTAAGTAGCGAAAAGCTCTCGTTGGATTCTCGCTATTTATAATTATGTGCATGAGACCCGAAAAACCGGCATTCCCAGATGTCGTTAGGTGGCAAGCCCACTTCTGAGATAGGTTGCACTCGGCTAATCACCGGATCGACTGAACAATAACGATTACAGAAACAACCACAAGATCAGAAAAACACTCACACACCCCCAACCCGATGACGACCCGCCGCTTTTCGCAACGGACACGAATTGGACAATGGAATGTGAGGACCCTAATGGAGCCTTCCAGAATTGCGCAGTTTGAATAAGGAGATGGGCATAGTAAGGATTGGAACCCTGGAGTGGAACCCGCGAAGAAGAAGAAGAGTGGGACGCCCCAAAGCTAACCTGGCGCCGATCTACAATACGCGAACTCGCAGACAATAATACATCACCTGGGGACTTGGCAGAACAGAGAACAGCGCAGAATAGGGTCCGGTGGAATACACTTGTGGATGCCCTAAGCTCCCAAGCGGAGTAATAGGAATAAAAAAAATAAAAATAAAAATAAAAAAAAAAAAACTTGATACTGAGTAACGACCCGAAAGATACATACAAGACTGCATTTTCAGTAGACGAAGGGCATTACGAATTTACTAGAATGCCCTTTGGCCTCAAAAAGGCACCGGAAATATCTGTCTTGTATACCTGGATGACATTATAGTTTACTGCCCCTCACTTGTAGAACATATCGCGAATCTAAAATCCGTATTCCGCGAACTCGAAAAAGCTAGTCTAAAAATGCAGACAACAAAATGCATATTTCTACATAAAGAACTTTACATTCTCGGTCACATAGTGACATAAGAAGGGGTAAAACCGAACCCAATAAAAAAGAAGCAATAAAGAATTTCCCCTGCAAAAAGAATGCCAAACACATTAAATCTTTCCTTGGCATCCTTGGAAAGATAAACCGATAACGAAGTTTACGAATGAACGTTTAACGAATTAAACGAAGATTAAATGGTAACGAATCGGTAGATATAGACGTAGTTTTCTGTTTACGATCAAAAATGATCAGGATGTTTACGATCAAAATGAACAAATCCTCAATACAACCTCGTACCACACGAAGAATAACCACAGGGGCATTGAAGAAACATTCACCTGCTTCAAAAGACAAATATGTTTTCTCCAATTAAAGGTTTAGATTACAAAAATTATTCGAGAATGCATTTATTCAAATACGATAGATCCCCAACCAAGATAAGCCTAAATGTCTCTGAGATACCTTCCAAACCATTAGAGATATTATATATAGTATATATATAAAGACTTATATATATACAATAAAGCACACTCTTCATCTCACAATTATTGATAAGTTCTGAAAATTTCCACAAGCAATCGTTCTGACAAATTGGAATTCCATTAACGCCATCACAGCACTGAAAACATCTTCAGTCTTCAGTCAATTTGGCATTCCAAACAAATTAGTATACGACCAAGGCGCTGAATTTGCGGAAGTAATATTCCAAGATTTCCTAAGCCAATACAATGTCACCCCTCATATTACTTCCTTCCAACTGACCAGTATTAATTCCCCACCGGATAGGTTACACTCGACTATCACGGGGATATACAGAATAATACTAACAACAAAAAAAGAACCAAAAATAAATGTAGAACATAACGCTATAATGGAAGAAACAATACTAACGTATAACAATGCCATTCATTCTACAACAAACCTTAAACCCTTTGAGCTGTTCTCGGGTCGAACTGTTATCTTCGACAAGACATTAACCTACAATAATAACCATGATTATCTGCAAAAACTTGTAACGAACTGTTTTTGCTGGTTGGTGCTCGCAACAAATGCCTAGCTCACTGAGTTTATGGATCGTTCCACCGAATTTATAGATTCGAAGTGACTGACCGAGCCCAGAACTAACACAGGGTGCTTCGTTTCACAAATATCCTTTTTATTCTTATAATGTTTACAAAGAGTGAATCTTACCGGCGACCTTCCGGTCGTCCTTCCCCGGTCACCGTTCCGAGTTGGTGCCTTCCGCCCCGCAGGACGGAACAGTGATCTTGGTGCCGGGTGCCGGTTCGGCTCACGGTTCCCTTCGGGGGGAATATACTGCTCCTCTCCTGCCGCTGTCGCTGCTCCCGTTGTCGTCTCCTGTCGCCGATGATCCTCTCCTCGTTGTTGCTGGCTTCTATGGGCGCCGTGGATCGTCATTGGCGGTGGCCGGCACCTACTCCGTGTTAGCAGACCAATAGGCTCACCTCCCAGGCATACGCCGGCAGGATTCGCTTCTTGGTGCCTGGCGGCCGGATCAGAGCACGAAGGGCCTACCTACACCACAGGACACGCCTCACGTTCGCTACTCGCCTCCAAACACCTGCGTGCCTAAGCTCCGCATGATCTACGGCTGACCAGAGGTTTGGCGTCGCTCCTCCTTCACTTCATGTGATTCGCTGTGCCTACGCCCCAGCGCCTGGATAGGGAGTCTCTTGACTTGACCGGGGTGTCCCTGTTTTGTTTTATTGTTAAGCTTAAGTTCCCGAGCTCACCTGGTCGTACGCCAGACCGAAAGGAAACTTTCTCGGTTGAATGTTAGACTTACCCACGGGGTCTTTCATTCAACTCTTCCAGCTTCTCTAGAAGACTCGGCCTCGATTCACACCAGTGGCCCTCCTTATATAGTGCTTGAGGCGCCCGTTAATCCTTGTAAATCTCGCGTCCTGCCGTTAACCCTTTCTTGAATTTCCGTCGCATTTCCATTGGCGGTATTCTTTTGTATCCCTTTGCCCAGCTTAGGCCTCCGATTCTTACGGTTATTATGCAGGTCACCCGGCTTTGCCCAGATACCTCCGCGCTCCCACCTTTAGGCATTCCAAATGCATTTCTGCGTTTCTGCATTTTTTAAACACAGCTGCGCTGTCGTGGGCCACTTCGTTCCCCTCCGTCCCCTCATGCCGTCTACATTCCACGCATTTCTCTAAACCGCTACGTTCTACGGTGATTCCTCTTTCTCCTTCTTCCGTGCGCACAGCCGTGCTAGTTTGCTTTTGTATATATTTTTTCTTCTTCTTCCTAATAATTATGTTTCTATAGTATTTAATATTTTGTATACATCTATCTTTTTTTCTTCTTCCTCCTAACACTTATATTTCCCTACTATACAAATTTTTATTTGTAATTATTATTTTTTTGTATTTCTTTTATATAAATTTTTATACCCTTGCAGAGGGTATTATAATTTTGGTCAAAAGTGTGCAACGCAGTGGTAGGAGTCATCTCCGACCCTATAAAGTATATATATTCTTGATCAGGATCACCTCCTGAGTCAATATGAGCATGTCCGTCTGTCCGCCCCTGTGTGTCCGTCTGTCTGTCGGTTTCTACGCAAACTAGTCTCTCAGTTTTAGAGCTATCGAGTTGAAACTTTGCACACATCCTTCTTTTCTTGCAGGTAGTACATAAGTCGGAACGGCCGGGATCGGTCGACTATATCCTATAGCTGCCATATAACTGATTGATCGGAAATGCCATAACTTTGGTGTTTTTTAAGTTAGAGAGTTGAGACTTTCCACACATGTTATATTTGACCAATATTTAGTGTACAAAATTTTATAAGGATCGGCCGACTATATCCTATAGCTGTCATAGAACGATCGAAATTGGCATAACTTTGGTGTTTTTTAAGTTAGAAAGATGGGACTTGGTACAGATTACTCTTTGGGCAAAATAATTCAATATGCCAAATTTCATAAGGATCGGCCGACTATATACGATCCGCTATATATCTAATAATATAAGATGCGTGGCGCCACCTATAAATATTTTTTGGGGTTTGTTTTTTTTAAATTTTTTTGCCCATTTTTTTTTATTATTCTTTTTTCAGTGTGTGTTTTTGATTTAAACTCCTTTTTTTTGCTTATTATTATTAATTATTGCTTATGCCTGCGCCGACTCCTCTGCTTGGGTTTTTAGCTCACTAAGGTGTGCCCTCTTTTTCTTCTTTGTGCCAGCGTGGCGTAGCACAGAAATCACTGGCGATACAAAGTTCACCATCGTGTACGGCCCGTCGTACTTTGGCGCTTACTTGGCCGCAAAACCTACGGCGGATCATTGTCTGGATCGTCCTGTTTGCCCTTTCCGTAGAATATTCCTGCGGCGTGTATGGTGCGGTAAATTGATGCCAAACTCCGAGCAATCGAGGAATTTTTTTAAACTCTTACTGGTGAACTGAAGTACCATCACTTTTGGCACACCGTATCTAGCGATAATCCTTTCGCGAATTGCCTTTAGCTGCGTCTCAGTTGTTGCTTTACGCATTGGAACCTACTCCGTCTACTTTAAAAATCGATCAATCATGACCAACAGCATGGTGTTCCCATGCTTGGACCTCGACAAAGGTCCTACGAAAACCGCACCTACCGCCGCCCATGGCTCCTCTAGGATCTGTGTCAGCATTTTCCCTGAGGCCAGCATCTGACTTGGTTTATACCGCATGCCTGTTTCGCACTGTCCGACATACTAGGGCTAGTCCGGGCTAGTTGCTATGTATTTGCTATAGCTTCTATTCCGGGGCGTTGGCAGGCGTACCATCCGTGCCCATGCACTATATGCCTACTCGTAGGTATATTCGAGTGCCGTGGTTGTAATCCCTTCAGTGTGGAACACGCCACGTTAAACAAGATCGGAGAGATCCGAGACATACACCTGTCCGACATACTTTCTTATGTCCCTTTGCATCCCTGGCCAAAAGTCTTGCTACTATTCGTGAAATTGTTTTTTGCTTGCTGCGCCACTTCCTAACTTTTCTATTATCGGCTGGCGGGAAAGTGAATCTGCAACCACATTCAGCATACCTTTCGTGTAGCTGATTACATAGTCGTATTGTTCCAGCTCAAAGACCCATCTCGCAATCCCCCACCAGTGGGCTCTCTATATTATTTAGCCATTTAATACGTGATCACGTCGAACTGGTAGCCCTTCAGGTATGGTCTCATCTGCCTATTGCCCATATTCTCAGTCGCCGAGTAATACTTCTCTGCTCCTATCAGCGTTCGACTGACGTAAGCGACCACTTGCTCGCCCTCATCAGTGTCCTGCGTCAGAACTGCATGCACGCCGTAGTCGCTGGCGTCTGTTTGCAGCACAAATTTCTCTGAGAAATCCGGACATGCCAGCACTTGATCCTCTGCCAACCGCGACTTTAGATTATCAACCGCCTCTTGGTGTCTGGCCGTCTACTCCCACTTTGTCCCTTTTCATAGGAGATCGTTTAATGGTTTTGCGACGCCGGTGAAGTCTGGGACGAATCGCCGATACCACAACGCCATCCCAATGAACTGACGTACCCCCTTCACTTTTTTGGGGGTTTTAACTCAGTAATGGCCGCAACCTTTCTGGGATCCATGCCAATTCCCTGACTCGTTATCAGGTGGCCCAGGTACAATACCTCATCCCTGAAGAAATGTCACTTGTCCGTGTTTATTCTTAGATTCGCCGCCTTCAGTCTACGGAATACCTCCTTCAAGTTCGTCATTCTTCCTTGTGCGTCCAATCACGATGATATCATCTTGATATGCAAACGCGTGCGGGGCCATATCCGGGCCTATGACCTGGTCCACAGCCGGAGAAACACACTAAATAATTCTTGCGCCAAAATTGCTTATAATATATTTAATTATATTTAAGCATAATTGGGAGTGGCGAACACGATATATCCCACTACCCATATCCCACATCCCACATATATACACACCTGGCCAAAATAATAAGTACACAGATATAGTGTTTATTTGTTTCGATATAACTCGATTTTTATGCAATGCACACCCGCCATTTTTTTTATATTGATAAGTTACAATGTTACACAATTTCTAAAACAAGAATGAAATATGGGAACCTCGTGGATTCAATACTAAGCTTAATTTTCTGCTGGGTGGGCGATTTTGGTCTGGTCAAAATAATAAGTACACCTGTGTATTTGATAAATTTTAAAGGATTAAAGCTAGATTCGAGTTAAGATATGTTGGTTTTTATTATTTCCTAGCATATTTAAGTAAATCCCAGGAAAAAAAAATTCTATAGTTGGGCAAACAAAAGAGTTGTACAACAGAAAAAAGAAAAATTGCTTTAATTCTGCAAAAGGAAGGACAAAATCTTCGGGATATCGCTAAAAGACTTGGGCAGTCATTATGTTTGGTCCACAATGCCCTAAAATTCAACATTCAATTCGAAACTCGAGGTCGGAAGAAGAAATCCTGTCAAACGACCGACTCCCAAATCCTAAGTTTTTACTGCTCATCCATTGCTGCTCATATTGACCATGAAATATCGACTAGATCAGTTCGTCGAAGACGTACTAATGCTGGCTTACAAGGACACATAGCCAGAAAAGTTACTCTCCTTCGAGGGAATAAATTAAAGATGAGGAAACAGTTAGCCCAAAATCATTTGGCATGATCTGGAACAGAGGGTTCCAAAAAGTGGAATAATGACCTATGGAGCGACGAAACAAAAATAAATCTATTTGGTAACGACTCCAGAAAGAATGTACGACTTGTTTCGTCGACCCAAAGGCATAGAATTCGACGCCCGGTACTCGAAATAGACCGTTAAACACGGAAGCGGAAACATTATGATTTGGGACTGTTTTTCTTGGCATGGAGTCGTCGCGATTTACGGATTACCGATACTATGACCCAATTTGGATATAAAATTATATTGTCTGACATAATGCTGAGGAAGACATGCCCTTGAGATGGGTCTTTCTACAGGACAACGACCCAAAACACACATCAAAGCTGGTCAAAGCTTAGTTCACCGAAAACAAGGTGGACATTATGAAGTGGCCAAGTCAAACTGCAGACTTAAACCCAATAGATAACCTATGGGGAGAGCTTAATCGTCGGATTGGCACAAACACATTTCAAAATATATAAGAATTGCAGCAAAGACAAGGTACGAGAGTTGTTTGGAGACGTGCCGTTAATTAAATGCCCAGCATGCCGAAACGGATAACAAAAGTTATACAAAATATGGGGGGATATACTGGGTATTAGCATAAGATTACTATAAAAAGAAAAAAATTGAGAAAATGTTTTTTATTTGTAAGTTAGAGGCTTTGAAGAATTGCTGTACTTATTTTTTTGACCAACCCTTTTTTATGTTTTTTAGGTTTAATCGACCATAAATTCTACAAATTTCGTGAATTATTCTTATGTTAAGTATTTTTATAATCAACATTATGCCAGAAAACTAAAAGAAATTAGAATTGGTTCGTTACGGTTATCAAAAAAGATTTACGTGACATAGAAGAAATCTTATGAGCGTGTACTTATTATTTTGGCCAGCAGTGTATATATAAAAGTGTATGTGCGGCGAATTAGGTATTTTCTCCTGCATTAGTTTCAGTAATCAATTATATGTCCGTCGATCCGGTGATTGGCCGGGTGCGACCTATCCCAGCAGTGGGACTGTCATCTAACGAAAACTGGAAGCTCCGCAACCAGAACTAACCAGAAAAAAATTGGGCATGTAATTGATGACGGCTGGTGTAAAGTCACTGTTTAATGTAAAGTCTACATGGCAGGGAGGGTATAGACGAGGACCACCCAAAATGCACCACCCAAGGACCGGCATACTTTGTGTGCTTTCCTTCTCAACTTCCTCATCTCTGTCTACGACGACTTCCGTGACGTACATGGTCTAGTATGCCGTGCCCACACCCACGCCCCTTTCGACTGAGCCAAGCCGTCCCCAAGTATACAGAGGGGCTGCGGCAGAGACCACTCGTGCAGTGTTAGGGATACTTAACTGTAGCTAACCTTAGGACCTTAACTGTACGCGTTCGTTCTATTCTGGCGCCCAACATGGGGCAGGACAATAACAGGACTATGTCAGGATAATGAACCACCATGATGACTTTCTCTTTTCCTTTCCATTGGCCACATTTCGAATTTGATATTTAAAGAAGAGCGTACCTAAATGAAATTACCGTACACGATTGTTTGCAACCGCCTTTGAGTTTTAAGCAGCATGCACAACTAAAAACAGTTATCCTTTCTAAAAACAGTTATCCTTTCAATATACTTCATTGATTGAACATAAAATTGAAGTGGCTGACGCAAAACCAATCAAACAACGATTTTACCCCATTTCTTGTTTCATGCTTGTCATTCCAAGTAATTGAAGTTGAAACCAAGTTCACCATGGTCTTCACCAGTTATGCTTCACGTCAAGCCAGGCAAAAACGTTTGCGCTTAGACGCTCGGAAACTTAACTCAGTGACAGTAAGGGATGCCTATCCTATTCCTATTATAATAGGAATTATATTATTATTATATTATTTTTATATTATATTATGATAGTTATAATAATATATAATATTATTATAATAGGAATTCCATAAAGGAATTCTCTTCAGCCGTCTCCCACCGAATTACTGTATATCCAAGATTGACCTTTTGGCAAATATGCCTCGACAAAGAATCTCGAGTAATTCCGTACAATCTTAAGCAAAACGTCTTAGTTAATTTAGATGACCTGTTGATCCTATCAGAAAGCTTTGAATCCCACTTGTTGGATTTATACGAAGAATCACTATTAACATAAACAAAAGCCAATTCTGCCTTAAGCAGGTCGACTGCCTGGGTTATATAGTTGGGGAAGGTAGCTTACGAGTCAATCCAGAAAAAATATTCGCTGTCAAAGAATTTCCGATTTTACAGAATCAGCGGCATCTCAGAAGATTCCTTGGAATGACTGGTTGGTACCAACGCTTCATTCTAAACTATTCCACAGTAATATTTCCCTTGACCGAACTCCTAAGAAGAAAAATAATGCAATGGGATCCAATGGTCCAAGAAGCATTTGAAGAAATAAAAAAACAGCTGTGCTGTACTCCATTTTTGAGTCTTCCAGACTATGAAAAGCCATTCATAGTACAGAGTTACGCATCTTTATATGGTGTAGGAGCCGTTTTAGCCCAAAGAGATGAATCAGGATGCGAACGTCCCATAGCATATATGTCAAGGAAACTAAATAAAGCACAGCGCAATCATACTGTGACAGAACTAGAATGCCTAGCAGTGGTTTTAGCTATTCAGAAATTCCGAATGTATATTGAAGCAGTTCATGTCATGTGTTCGAAGCAGTTACATATCATGTAAGCCTACGATGGCTCATAAACCAATCTGACTTGAATAGACGGTTGGCTAGATGGGCTATTAAACTTTATGGGCTATTTAAACGTTATGGTTTTACAATTGTCCATCGCAAAGGAAGCGAGAATGTAGTGGCAGACGTTCTTCCACGAACATATAAAAGTACGGCTGCAGATGCCATCTCCGCACTTGAGTATAAAACTCTTCCACAAATCGACTTGAATTCAAAAGCATTCAAGTCACCCGAATAAACTTCATTGATAGAGAAGTTCAAAAACGCCGATTTGCCAGATTTTCAAGTTATTGATGATTATATTTATAATCGAACAGAGTTTTCCGAAGGCAGCAATGCTGATGATCGTTGGAAACTATTAGTTCCCATTTCAATGCAACCTGGAGTGATATATGCAGCACACGATCAGCCAGCTTCAGCTCATTGTGGTATAAGCCAAATGCTTAGACCAAATCAGGCGAAGATTCTATTGGCCTCAAATGGTAACGGACGTTAGAAATTATATCAAAAATTGCCATGTGTGTTAAACCACTAAAGTACCAAATCGACCTTTAAGACCGCCAATGGGATCACAAGTATAGTCTGAACGACCTTTCCAACGTCTGTACTTAGATTTTATAGGACCATTTCCTCGAACATAGATAGATACCATAGAAATTCTAATTATTCTTGATTAATTCTCAAAATTCACATTTTTGAAAACAGTCAAAAAGTTTACATCAAGGGTAGTCATAGACATTCTAAGGGAGGAAATATTTAAATGCTTTGGTATACCCGAAATACAAGAGTTCCGAACTCACCAACTTTCTTTCTAAATATGGTGTTCAACAAATCTTTACAGGTGTATATGCCTCACAATCTAACGCAGCGGAACGCGTAAACAGGTCAATAAACACAGCCCTTAGAGCATATATCAAGGCAGACTAGCGCGAGTGGAATACCTTAGTGAGCAGCATAAACGCCGTTCTTAGAAATTATATTCTTCAATCAATAGGAATTTGACCTTATTTTGCTGTTTTCGCCAGCATATGCTTAATCACGGGCATGTTTTTAAATTATTACGTAAACTAACTCAGTGCTAGACATAAGGCAGTGCTAGATTATCCAGATCTGACGAATTTCAGAAAAACAGATCAAGCATCGATAAGTATGTTTCGAAAGCCTATGAACGAATCAAGCGTAGTTACGATCTGAGATGCCGACCATGAACTTTTGAAGAAGGGAAAATTGTCCCCAAAAGAATTTTCTTGTTAAGCAAAGTAGCTGAACATTTTAACGAATCAAAAATAAACTAGGCCAATTATGTTACTTGCTAAAGGACATGAATGGCAACGAAATAGGTAAATATCATGCTAAGGATATTTTATAATGGTGCACTCTCCTAGTGTTATCCAGTTTTAATGCAAGGGTGTTTTCCCTCGATTCAAACTATAGGAGAGGGGTAAGTAGCGTGCACCCTATGCCAAAATAAAAACAATCTCCTATGCAGGCCAATATTACTTCCCTTTACTGTGCTCATTTGATAGATAAGTACAGAATTGCATCGGCATATGCAAAGCTCACCCACAAACGAATGAACAGACCAAAGGTAGAAAATCATACGATTCCTCCGTTTGGTAGGGAGCTTTATTACCGCTTGGCACTACAAATTCACATTCCTAGCATCTATTCCATTCGGATCTTTTTCCGAGCGTAGAAGCATTTTTAAAAAGTGAAGGAGAATTCCAAAGAAGACACGTGTAGTGCATAAAAAGGCAATAAAACCTACAGAAATTGCGCAGTGACGGCGATTCGGCCTGAATTAAAAACATTTCGATTCGATAGTGATTGTAATAGTGTTTGGAATTCAACTCAGAAGGTGATATACAATATTTAAATGGTCACTTCCTCCCTTTTTCTTAAAGCGGACGGACGTGTTTTTTTGGAATAAGTTTTCTATAAACAATCGGTGTTTATTTCTTTATATAAATATAGTATATATAGAATATATATATAAATATATGTATATATATATATATATATATATATATAAAAACAAATTGCAATTTCTTAGATCCGTATCGCTTCGCGTGTGCAGTGATATATTTGGAGGTAAAATAATAATTTGTTTAATTTACCTTCCAAACATGCTCTGCTTCTTCATCTCCTATCGTGTTGTTGCTATTCTTTTGCTTCTACTCTCGCTCAATAGAGATTCTTATCTCTATTTCTTTAAATCTTACTAACTTGCACTAACTGCTCTCTTTAATCTCCCCCTTTCGTTTCCTTGGTACAGTGGTTCAAGGTTCCTCATTAATAAAATCAAATAATATTTTTAAATTAACTATTAATTTTTTTTAATAATTTTTAATAAATTAATTATTTAATTTTTAATAATTTTTAATAAATTAATTATTTGATTTTAAATAATTTTTAATAAATTAATTATTTAAATTTTTAATAATTATGGATTTTAAATTGGTCTGTGCATTAAAGTCTTGCAATAAGACAATCTCGTCTTCCCAGCCTACCATCCATTGCTGGCTCTGTGAAAACGTTTTACACGCTAAGTGTGCCGGGTTCACGGCCTCAGTTTCGGATGCAATCTCGCGTAGGTCTGGTCTCCACTTTTGCTGTGACGGTTGTCGTGCTGTTCAGAACGAAATGAGGTCGTTCATGAGGCAGACTAAAAGCGGTTTCAAGGAGTTGATTAGTGGTTTTCGAAAAATCAATGACCAACTCTGTGCGCTTGATACACAGTTTAGTAGTCTTCAACTACTAAATGAGTCTCCAAAGCGTAAGAAATCCGCTTTTAGTGATGTGCTCGGGTCGAATAATCTTCAGCCTGCTCAGCCGACAACTATGCAGCGGCTTATATCTCTGGCCACCCCAAAGGCCGATTCGGCTTCCGAATATCTCTCTGTGGCATCGCTTCAAGTGATCCCAAACCCAATAATTCAAACCCAGGCACATGTCATCTTTCAAAATACGTGTGTCCTTGCAGATATTTAAGACGATTTTTTCGCCAGAGAACATTTTCGTTCAAGAACATCTGCCAAGTACGGTGAACAAAAAAATAACCAAACCTTTCACCTCATCTTCCTTAGTTTCAAAAAACTAATGTCTTCACTAACACTTACTTCACTACTTCACTAACACCGAAGTTTTTCCAAGTTGGTACACCACTTTTAGATGTGATAGAACAAGGGGAAGGAGGAGTGTTAATTTCTGTAGACTCCAAATTCTTCTGAAGTGGTAATATTACAAGAGTTTGGTGATATTGAATTTATTTGTATTAAAATCATTTTGTTCGGCCAATCTTTATACGTTACCTGTTCTTATATACCACCTCCATCCAAACCACCCACATACTGGTAAAATTTTTCTTATATTCGTTCTTATATTCGTTTAATATTCTAGAACTAATTTGGGCTAATGTTAATAGTTCACCATCTTTATTGCTTGACTAAATTTTTATTTTAGTTCCGAAAGACTACCAAAAGATGGCGCTCATTCGGGGAGAATGAACTTAAGGTCAATCTCCCGTTTGTTGCAATGTTATACTATGCTGTCCTCGGCATACAAGGAACCTGCGGATAGCGGCCAAAAAGGCCATTTGCGGCTATTTTTCCAAATGGGTCCTTAACGGCCGCCGTGCCTACGAATTTTGTTTTTTGCTATAAATTTGTCGGGAAATTATCTGGCATATACGTATGTAAGAACATCGGGGCCATAAAATCACATTTTGTTGTTTGAAAGTTTTCTAGCTGTTGTTTCTCTGGATAATACATCAGCTGTATTATTTTAATAATAATAATTTAATATTGTTAACTCGCATCATGAGTTCCCTGCAGGAATGTTGGACATGTCACTCGTGTAAATTAACCACGTTAGAAATTCTTTAGGACGGCTGCTGGACTTGTGTTTCGTTTTTGATCCTGGTGGTATTACTCTTTCCAGAACTTTGCCCCTTTCTAACCCTGAGGATCTATATCATCCCACTCTAGAGGTTTGAATCGAAAACAATTGCTTAATTTACCTTGATAATTCTCCACTTAATTATCAGAAAGTTCGTTCTTCCGTAAGGCTGAGTTTATGGAAGTAAATAAGATAATTTTAGAATTTGATTGGTCCGATTTACTGGCTTGTGAAGATATGAACACTGCCTTACACAAATTTTATTACACTTTGAATATATTTTTCGACGCTTGCGTGCCGTGTAACTATCCGTCCGCTTCGACTAATCCGCCTTGGTATACAAAGCACCTATTAAATTTAAAGAACGTCATGAATAGACTTTTTAATAAACACTAGAAAAATAGAAACCAACTTTGAGTTGCAAGTTATGTGGTGGAAATCCTGGTAAGTCCAGAGAGTTAAAAAACTCTGTTGTATAATTTACTACATCATCGGGATTTGTTATGGAATCAACGGATTTGTAAGTCATCAAATCGCCAGAAATTTTTGCTTGAATGGTGGAATTTAGTGCGTGTACATTAATATTCTTTGCGGCAAGAATTGCTCGTTGACTCAACCAAGCATAATTCTGATAATTCTCACTAATGTTTGGGGAAACATTTTCAATAAGTGCTAATTGAGAGTCTACAAATCGACAAAAGTCGTTGGTAAGAGTAATTAATCCAGATGTTGCATCAACTGGGACTTTTCCATTTCCAACAGCTAACAATTGTTTGGAAAATTCTGCAGCACTTTGATCAATTTGAAGTTGAACTCTCATATTAGTGGTTAGCGATAATGTTTTTACTTTATTCCATAAAGATGATGAGTTCAGGCTAGCATTCAATTCATCTGCAGTCGTTCCACGGGGAATTACTGGCAACGTTCACAAACCAGAAGGGGTGTTCGAACATAACGCAGCATAGGATCACGCTGAAGGACGACATCCCAATAAAGCAAAGGTATTACCCCAAGAACCCCAAAATACAGGGGGAGATCAATGAAAACGTAGAAGAACTGCTGGAAAAGGGAGCCTTCAAATAGCGCCTATAGCTCACCCATCGTTATGGTAAAGAAAAAGACGGGTCCATGGAGAATGTGCGTGGACTTCCGACAAATAAACGCAAAATCGGTAAAGGATGCGTAAGGATGCAAGGGAGGAGCATATGGCAAATTTGAAGGAAGTATTACGTAGACTGAAGGCGGCAAACTTAAGGATAAACACGGTCGCTTACGCCAGTAGAACGCTGATAGGCGCAGAGAAAAATGACTCGGCGACTGAGAAAGAGTGCCCAGCATTAGGCAGAATTCGATAATAAGAGGCAGGCCTGGTTTACCGACATGATCCACATAGAGCCGGAAGAAAAGAAGTAGCGTCATGGAAGCTGTGCGTGCCGCTGGATATGAGGCAGCATGTGTTGAAGGAGAACCAACACGCACCGACAGCGGGACATCTAGGCGGAAGAAAAACAATTGCAAAAATAATAGCAAGGTAATTCTGGCCAGGGATGCAAAGGGACATAAGGAAGTATGTCAGAAAGTGCGAAACATGCATGCGGTATAAACCAAGTCAGATGCAGGCCGCACGGAAAATGCTGACAGAGGCCAGAGGATCCATGGGCGACGGTATGTGAGGATTTCGTGTCAACCAAAAAAAATCCAAAACAAAAAAAGGAAAAAAAAGACATATAAAAATGAAAAAATATATATCAAAAAAACAAAAACAAAAGAAAATTTAAAAAAAACAAGAAAGGAAAGCTAACTTCGGGCGGAGACGAAGTTGATATACCCTGGCAGCTGTACCATTTCCGATCGTTCAGTTATATGGCGGCTATTGGATATAGTTGGCCGATATGAAATTTGGCAAATAAGATTATTTTGCCCAAAATGGAATCTGTACCAAGTCCCATCTTTCAATGCCCATGCCATTTCCGATCAATCAGTTATGTGGCAGCTATAGGATATAGCCGACCGATCCCGGCCGTTCCCAAAAAAAAAAATATATAAAAAAAAAATCAAAATTCAAAAAATAATAAAATAACATAATACTGCCTGCAAAGGAAAGAAGGGTGTGTGCAAAGTTTTAACTCGATAGCTCTAAAACTGAGAGACTAGGTTGCGTAGAAACCGACAGACGGACAGACAGGCAGACGGACAAGTGTATAAAAAAAGAAAGAGGGAAAAAGGCACCAGGCACCAAGAAGCGTATCCTGCCCGGCGTAAGCCTGGGAGGTGAGCCTTTTGGTCTGCTAACACGGATTAGGTGCCGGCCACGGCGAAAGGGCATTCCCAGTGAGCCAAGGATATCGAAGATCCAGGAACAGCGACGACGACAGGAGCAGCTGCGATGACAGGGAACGGAAACAGCGACAGTAGGAGAGGGTTAACACAAGCCCCGCAACTGGAACACGTGAGCCCAAACGGAGGGAACCGTGAGCCGAACCGGCACCAGGCACCAAAACCACACGTCCTGTTGGGCGCAAGCTTTGGGGGGGCGTGTCTATTGGTACCAACCCGGAACCGAGCCGAATAGCCGGTGATATTCACCCTTTATAAACAATAAAAAATGAAAGGGGATATTTGTGAAACAATGCACTCTGTTATTTCTGGGCTCGCTCAATCACGTCTTATCTATAAATTTGGTGGAATGATCCACAAACTCTGTGAGCTATCCGCGGCATTTGTTGCGAGCACCAACCAGCAAAAACGGTTTGTTACAATATATACTAATCGAAATTATCGAAATTATGTATATAATGATTAATGCATAAGCTCTTATGGTCTTTTTGACCAAAAGCTGTCGTTCAATCAACATATTTCAGTAATAAAGCCTCGCTTTTAAAAGAGTTTTCAAAAAAAGTTTAATGATCCTTTCAACACTATGACTCAGTATTTCTCTATGGTTCGACCTATAATTAAATACTGTTCATGCGTTGGAGTCCGCAACACTCGGTTAATTAAAAGAGTAAGAGAATCTGTGCAGTTTTTTTTTTATTTACATTAATAAATTTAAACTGCGCCTTTCAGCATATCGTTGCCGGCTATAATGATTAAGTCTACCTCCATTGCAGGTGCGTTGTACTTGTGCTGGGGTCCATAGGATCGTTCTTGGTCAAATGGATTCGAAAATATTACTGGAAAAAATATTATTTTCAGTTTCAACAAGAAAGGAAAGCTAACTTCGGGCGGAGCCGAAGTTGATATACCCTTGCAGTTGAGTCGCAGTCCGCTAGGTGGCGCCACGCATCTTATATTATTAGATATATAGCGGATCGTATATAGTCGGCCGATCCTTATGAAATTTGGCATATCGAATTATTTTGCCAAAAGAGGAATCCATTGAAACTCTCATGCTTCTAACTTGAAAAACAACGAAGTTATAGCATTTCCGATCAATCTGTTATATGACAGCTATAGGATATAGTTGGCCGATCCTTATGAAATTCGACAAATCAGATTGTTTTTCCCAAAATAGAATCTGTACCAAATACCAAATTTCTAACTTAAAAAACAACAAAGTTATGCCAATTTCGATCGTTCTATGACAGCTATAGGATATAGTCGGCCGATCCTTATGAAATTGTTCACAAGATATTTTGGTCAAATGTAACATGTGTGGAAAGTCTCAACCCTCCAACTTAAAAAACACCAAAGTTATGGCATTTCCGATCAATCAGTTATATGGCAGCTATAGGATATAGTCGACCGATCCCGGCCGTTCCGACTTATATACTGCCTGCAAAGGAAAGAAGGGTGTGTGCAAAGTTTCAACTCGATAGCTTTAAAACTGAGAGACTAGTTTGCGTAGAAACAGACAGACGGACAGACGGACCGACGGACAGACGGACAGACGGACATGCTCATATCGACTCAGGAGGTGATCCTGATCAAGAATATATATACTTTATAGGGTCGGAGATGTCTCCTTCACTGCGTTGCACACTTTTGACCAAAATTATAATACCCTCTGCAAGGGTATAAAAAGGATAACCAGGTCCCTCCGACCCCTTTTGTTACCAATTTGTAGAGTTCACTTTGCGGAACATCATCCTTTTTGTGTTGTTTAAAAAATTACCCTAAATTAATTTATTCAAAATTCTGATATATTTTCGCATTTATTATACCCTCAATTATCACTAAATAAAATTAAATTTAAGTTGATTTAATAACTATTAGTAAAATTTAGCCTTAATGTAATCTATAATTTTTTAAAATAACAGATAATTATAATTGTTAATAATAAATTCAAAATAAAATATTGAAATATTCGGAAGCCGAATTTTTCCCAGGTCCAGCCCTTGCGGTGGCCAGAGATATGAGCGACTGCATATTTGTGCACAAGCACATTACTAAAACCGAATTTCACACGCTTTGAATACTTATTTAGCAGCTGAAAACAACTTTAGCGACAACAACCACTCTTTAAATCCACTCGGAGTATGTCTCATACTAATACTTTATATACTTCATAGTGTCGGAGATGTCTCCTTCACTACGGTGCACACTTTTGACGAATATTATTATCCCCAGTGAAAGGATTTAAAAATATAGCTTTTATAAATATTGAATAATGTTATAACAGATACGGTATTATGCTATATAAAGAGGGGGGTTGAGTTGGAGGGCCGCATTTGGAGAGACCGATAGCCCAAAGAAAGCTTAAAGTCAAGTGTGAGAATTAAGCGATTGCGTGAAAAAGTAGCCGTGCCTATCTGGAGAAATCAGGAGGAGATTCTAGCCCAAGGAAGGTGACGTTCTGTCCGTCCGACCGAAAACAGGTGAGCCAGAATAGCGAGACCCAAGTAGGGAAGTCATCAGGGAGAAGCAAAGTGAACCAGAGCCCAGGGTAAAAAGATCAGGGTACAAAAAGACCAGCTTCACGAAAGACCGAAAGAAAAAAAAGGTTCCTGTAAAAATTTAAATAATGCAACTACGAAAATTACGTGCACTCGGTTCCACTTTATAAATTCGATTATATTCAACAAATCACTTAAGCCTAGCTTATCGATTGCGGCGAAGCGGGGCGAATTCACGGGAGAGCGCAAGTGAGCTTTTCTTGCGCTCCCGCTCCGCCCTATGCTAACTTATACTAGACTCCAATACTATTCAAAACTTAATCTTCTACATTAATTCTACAATGTCCATTTACTATATTAAAAACACATTGCAGCACTTGTTCACAATATTTAAATACAAAAATCTTAGCAGCTCCTCAAGTGCCCGGTAATATAACCACAGATGAGTCCAATGCCAGTACAATGCTGAGTCGACATGCGTGACCACTCTGCAACCATGTGAACATACCCGGGCGCATAATAACGGGCTTAAGTTATTTAATCCGTCCAAGACAGAGCTCGTTCTGTTTACTAGGAAGTATAATATACCAAATCTTAAGCTTCCGAAGCTACTAGGGGAAACTCTAACTCTTAGTAGTAGTGAAAAGTATAAGAAACTGGACTGGATGCTCAATACCGTAGATAAGGCAAATAAAGCGGCATTTGCTCCCTCTAAAATGGAGGATGTGCCCTTAAATAGTCAGATTATAGCGTACTACGCCTAGCGACGCCCTAGACTTCATCCTAGACCTAATACTAGTAAAACCGATGGGGTTTAAGTTAGCCACAGTGGCGGCAAAACGACTGCGAGAAGCGAATTTATGGAGCATGACTGCACCACATCATGCCTGAGGGCGGTACGGACTTCTGTATTTCCATCGACCGTACTGTATTTCCGTCAAACCGTAAACTAAAAAATCGCCATTCTCTCTAGAGAGGAATGGAAAGCACAAACCCCGGGTCCAGTGGGCTCTCCTATTAAAACAAATGGATCAAAGATTAATGGGCGGCAGGTGGGAGTTTCTATTGTTAGCGTCTGTGTCTCAGCGAGTCCTTTAGACTACCCAATCAATGAAGTGTCTTTCAGGCTGAAGTAAAAGCTATCAGTAAAAAAAACACCTAACTTCCCAGCACTAACTGGCAACCAGGATTCTTAATGTATTTTCTCGGACAGTCAGGCGGCACTTAAGGCACTTGACGGCTTCTCAATCAACTCTAGGACAGTCAATAACTGTCGCAGTATCTTAATGAGGGGTGCATCATAACATCCGCCTCATATGGGTACCCCGAGGGAATATGACCCGCAGACGAATTAGCAAGGGCAGAGACTACCAACCTTCTCCTTCCTTGCTAGCTCAAATGCAGGTAAAGGAGGCGCGCCGCTCAACCTCTGGTCGGCCAGAAATCCTGCAGGGCGTATGCATGCCGGTGTTTGGCGAAGAGTGGCGAACACAACCATAAGGGCAAGACTCAGTGAACCAGGAGCGGAGACGAGGCCAAAACAAAGCGACGGCGGCAACAACAACAGTAGCAGAAGAAGATCAGAGTAGGACCCGCAGCCTGAGCACGTGAGTTTAAACAAAGAAAGCCATTAGCCGAACCTGCGCCAGACACCAAAACCACATAACCTGCCGGGCAAGAGCTTGGGGGTGTGTGTCCATTGGCACCAACCCGAAACGGAGACCGGTGAACAACGGGAAAACAACCGTTTGATGGCGGAAGCAGAAGCGACCGAAGGAGCTGCGAGCTCACTATAGTAACCTTTCAATTTGTAATCAACCAAGACATAGAATAAAGAAGGAATAATTGAAAAATATGCTATCGGTGTTATTTCTGGGAACGATCCCATAACCTCACCTCAGTGAGTTAACCGCGGCAATTGTTGCGATTAGAAAATAGCAAAACCTACCAAGAAACCCACACCCACAACACAAAATTTGTTTGTTACAAAATGGAAGTGAGCCCTCCACCCAAAATTACATAATTACAAATGCAAAAAAAAATCTACAACAATAAAAGTTTTGAGTAAAATAGAATAAAAAACCGAAGAATTTGATTGACGCATCAATTAGAGCCTTTTTTAATAGGTCCTATTTACGCATTTGTATTTATTATATAAGTTTCATATTCTCGTATTGACAATTAATTATATATTGCGGCGAAGTGGGGCGAATTCGCACAAGAGCAAACTGTAATTTTCTTGAGCTCCCGCTCTGCCCTATGCTAACTTACACTAGACTTTAACGACAACTCTTCTATTAAATTCAACAAGTCTCCATATCTATTTACATAAATACATCTAATCAATCTATTTACAAAATCTATATTTAATCTCCCTACACCGGCCCCGTTGAAAGCCTCCATCTGGCTTTAACGAACTAGCTGTCTCGCCAGAATGCTCTTTAAAAAATGCTTCAGAGCTAGTCCTCAAGACGGCGATTCTGACCCTTCCATTCACGACGGCGTGAGTTTCGACGGCCCTTCCAGTGATGCACTGTTAGGGCGGCTAGTGATACTCTGCGACCAGGACCAGCTCGCCCTTCACAATGACGTGCTGCCACTTCGACCGCACCTGTAGGCCAAAGACGTACTCCAGGGACCATGGCTGCCAGAACGTTTGCTTGATTGACGGGAAAAGCCTTGTCAACAGTTGCCGTCTGCCAACAGGGGCCCGGGAGTCAACGCCTCACCGTCACTTGGGTCCTGACTGTGTGTTCGTGGCAGACAGATACCTTAACACCTGCCTCCCATAGTTCGCCCATGGCGGCGGTATGTCCGTAATTACGCATCCTCTTCTTGATGCGTATTGTCGCAGTTCGTCCGCCTCTTCCTCGATTCGTTGCCGCAACGGTCTGCGGACATCCTCAGCTCCCAACGAACCTTTAAAATGAAAATAAAAAGGAATCCGTTGACAAATCGGAAACAACTTCTAAATAATGCAAAACTACTTTTACTACTTACTTCTGTGGCGACAGAAATCAACGCCACATATGGAGAATGGGCAGAGAGCACGGACTCGATCTAAAAGAAATCTCCCATAATTTGAGTCATCAGATAAGGCTTGCATTTAAAGCATGCATGACCGTACTATCTGACTGCAGACTTCTTGCACATTTACTATCCAAACACGCTGTCGCAAGAAACTCACAAGTGCTCGTGGACAGTCTGTTCGACGTGGACATGAAAATTCGACTCGTGCAAGTATTGAACGTAACTCTGAGAATATTGAGAGCGCTTCGTCAACAATACTGGAAGCTTGGCAAGGCAAAAGCTCAGGTGACAAAGCAAACCGGGGACTCGTTGGCCGGGGACTCGTACTTATCTTTTGGCTCCGTTAAAAACGATGTTTTTCGGCTCCAAGTCTTGACAGAATATCTATCGAGTTCTGTTTAATTGGTTGGACTGACCACTCTTAAGTCTCAGCAACTCTATTTGATACAAACGTTGACAACGACGATGTATGAGATCGAATCCAATCGGTACTTTAATAAGACGCGGCACATAACTCAAGACGGGGGAGCATCTTTGTCTTGAGCGGCGCTCCTTTCGACTTTGCAGTCAACAATGAGACTTCACTACCTTCTGCAGATTTGCAACGAATGTAGAAACAGGTTCCAGAGGCTCTCATCTATGCGTCAGAAAAATAATGACTTTAAATTGGTGCCATCGGCTTACTCATCACAAATCTCGGTACTGAGAAATCTTCTAACTGCGAGAAGGTAAGCTGTATTTTGTTCCACGTTGTTTCAAAGTGCAGTGGAATCGACGCATCCCAATCTAGCCTATAGAGCCATATTGAGCCGTCTCTGCGACAGGATCTTTCCTTTAATAAGTATTAGGCTCAATAAGCCAAGGGGGTCAAATAGCTTTGATGTCACCGAAAGAATATTCCGCTTAGTCGCCCTTCGATCCATGACTGAAGTATTAATTTCAAATCAAACTTCATTATCTTTGGGAACCCAAGCGATTCCTAATGATTTAGTCATCTCTGAGCCCGAAAGTGTTAATGGCTTAACGGTGCTCTCGGATGCAGTAACTTCAGGCGAATTTTAAAACCAAGCGCTTTTAATATGAGTTTCAAGACGGGTTCAGGCTTAATTGTCTTTAGGTCCTTAACGCAACTAGAACCCGTTAACATATCATTCGCAAAAGTCAGAACCATATTTTTTCCCTTGCTTTTGACTTTGTTTTTGATTTTTGTTTTTCCTGTCCATGCTCTTTGATTAGTGTGAACAACAATTCGTTATTTGTATTCTCTCTTTTTATTATTTATTTATATTATTTATTTATCTTTAAGTTAACTTAAAAAGCTATAAATAAAACTGAAAAAAACTAAACAAATGAAATGAAAAAGTTATGCAAATAAAATTACAAAAAACAAAATTGTAAAAACACAAATTGGTTATTAAAATAATATTGTTCCTTAAAAATTTAACAATGTTTTAAAGGTAGTACTACAATCAAATTACACAGGCCGACAATTTCCAACTTTTTTTTTCCTCCACGCATAATTTTACCTGCTCCATAACCTTTAGGCCCCCCTGAACCAAAGTTCAGAACAAACATAGGTTCTATCACCCACAGTTTCCGCGGTACACCTAAGGAAGAAATTGATCAAATTTTACCATATATTGAATTATGTAGGCCGTGTAATGGCGATGACCATCATTGTTTCTAGTAAATATGATTTTTGAAATATATGTGTACCAACTAAAATTAAAAAATGGTATCTAGCAGTTACCATATCTTTGGAATACTCATCCAAAGTTGAAATCTCAGATTTTCTACATTAATTTTTGGTCTTTTATGATTTTTCCCCAAACATTTTTCTATGGAAGTTTTTTGTTTTCTTATTGAAATCAGTAGATTATACCATTTTTTAATTTTGGATTTAAAGAAAAACTCGAAATAATTTTATTGAATTTAATATAGGTGGTTAAACAATATTTTCGTCAATTAAATTGGAGTTTTTAATCTCATATTTTCAAAAAGTCATGGCTATCTACAATTTCTGTAAAGATTTACTAAACAAACTGAACCTGCAATAGATACGTTTTGAACATAGAACAGTTTTTCGCCACAAGCACATTACTAACAAAGGATTTCTTACGCTTTGGAGACTCATTTAGTAGCTGAACCTTACTATACTGTGAATCAATCGCACAGAGCTGGTCATTAAATATTGGAAAACCGAGGATTCTTGGCTTAACTAAAGCCCAGGGTAAACGACCAGGCGGGATTCTGCATAGCGAGGGAACTCAACCCCAATAGAGAAACCAATCGGGGACACCCCCGACGAACTTTTTCTATGTTCAAAACGTATCTATTCCAGGTTCAGCTTTACAGAAATTGTAGATAACCATGACTTTTTGAAAATATGAGATTAAAAACTCCAATTTAATTGACCTTAATATTGTTTAACCACCTATAATTAATTCAATAAAATTATTTCGAGTTTTCCTTAAATCCAAAATTAAAACATGTTATGATATACTGATTTCAATAAGAAAATAAAAATCTTCCATAGGAAAATGTTTGGGAAAAAATTAGAGAAGGCCAAAAATTAATGTAGAAAATCTGAGATTTCAACTTTGGATGAGTATTCCAAAGATATGGTAACTGCTAGATACCATTTTTTAATTTAAGCTGGTACACATACATTTCAAAAATGATATGTACTAGAAACAATGATGGTCATCGCCATTACACGGCCTACATAATTCAATATATGGTAAAATTTGATCAAATTCTTCTCTTAGGTGTACCGCGGAAACTGTGGGTGATAGAACCTATGTTTGTTCTGGACTTTGGTTCAGGGGAGCAGGTGAAATTATGCGTGGAGATTTTTTGCTGTTGGCCTATGTAATCAGCGAACAAGAGCAGGTACCTCGAACCCCAGACGCGAGACCGTACAGGATAGGATTTCAAGGGAACAAAAACCTATGCAAGAGGAAAGCATTCAGCAAATTATATCCAGCTCCATGGAAAGCTTTAGAGCAAAAATGGCAGCCTCAATTGGTGACCAAATAACCACAGCTATTAGGAATTTAAACATATTCTCTCGAGACCCCCGAGAGGAACCCCGACTTGATGGGGATAACGATTTAGCGCCTTAATTACCTCGAGTCAGTAATGCTAGCAATGCAAGGCACAACAGTCAAAGATCTCGACCACAAAATAGTAGGCCAAGTGATGTTTCACAGGAGCAGCCAGATAGGATTTCTAACGTGATTTTCGATTGGCGCATCAAGTTCAGTGGTTTCTTAATGGTAATTTCCCTTGGCTCAGTGAGTTTGCTCATCTTCTATTTTCTGGACCAGCATAGAACGTCTGAACACATGAATTGCTACGAGTTGAACTGTCACTTGCAGGAAAGATACCAGGATCAGACCGAGACATTAGAAATGCTATTAGGCGCAGAAAGCAAGGAGCGAACGAGTGTTTTGATGAATTCCTAGACTCCATCGCTTCTAGGAATTTTGTAGAAGCACTGAGCACAGCTCGCTTTGGCCCAAGCGAGAAGCCAGCAATGTATTAGAGTGCGAGTTTTCGTATTTTTATTAATTTTGTGAGCCTGAATGGAAAAAATTTAGCATCATCAGTGCTACTCAGTCATAAAAACGATAACCTGGCATGCGAGCATATGTACAAATACTTTCGATACACAACTACAACCACAACTACATCTACAGCTTCTGTAAAGCTTTACTAAACAAGCTGAACCTGCAATAGATACCTTTTGAATAAAGAAACAGTTTTAGATAGCCATGAATTTTTGAAAATATGAGATTAAAAACTCCAATTTAATTCACGAAAATATTGTTTAACCACCTATAATAAATTCAATAAAATTATTTCGAGTTTTTCCTTAAATCCAAAATTAGAACATACCATGTTCATACCATCTACTGATTTCAATAAGAAAATAATAATCTTCCATAGAAAGTGTTTGGGAAAAATCATAGAGGACCAAAAATTAATGTAAACAAGAAAGGAAAGCTAACTTCGGGCGGAGCCGAAGTTTATATACCCTTGCAGTTGAGTCGCAGTCCGCTAGGTGGTGCCACGCATCTTATATAATTAGATATATAGCGGAACGTATATAGTTGGCCGATCCTTATGAAATTTGGCATATCGAATTATTTTGACAAAAGAGGAATCCATTGAAACTCCCATCTTTCTAACTTAAAAAACAACAAAGTTATGCCAATAGGATATAGTCGGCCGATCCTTATGCCAAAGTTATGGCATTTCTGATCAATCAGTTATATGGCACCTATAGGATATAGTCGACCGATCCCGGCCGTTCCGACTTATATACTACCTGCAAGGAAAAGAAGGATGTGTGCAAAGTTTCAACTCGATAGCTCCAAAACTGAGAGACTAGTTTGCGTAGAAACCGACAGACAGACAGACAGACAGACAGACGGACATGCTCATATCGACTCAGGAGGTGATCCTGATCAAGAATATATATACTTCATAGGGTCGGAGATGTCTCCTTCACTGCGTTGCACACTTTTGATTAAAATTATAATACCCTCTGCAAGGGTATAATAATTTAAGTTGGTACACATACATTTCAAAAATGATATGTACTAGAAACAATGATGGTCATCGCCATTACACGGCCTACATAATTCAATATATGGTAAAATTTGATCAAATTCTTCTCTTAGGTGTACCGCGGAAACTGTGGGTGATAGAACCTATGTTTGTTCTGGACTTTGGTTCAGGGGAGCTTAAAGGTTATGGAGCAGGTGAAATTATGCGTGGAGATTTTTTGCTGTTGGCCTATGTAATCAGCGAACAAGAGCAGGTACCTCGGACCCCAGACGCGAGACCGTACAGGATAGGATTTCAAGGGAACAAAAACCTATGCAAGAGGAAAGCATTCAGCAAATTATATCCAGCTCCATGGAAAGCTTTAGAGCATAAATGGCAGCCTCAATTGGTGAAAAAATAACCACAGCTATTAGGAATTTGAACATATTCTCTCGAGACCCCCGAGAGGAACCCTAACTTGATGGGGATAACGATTTAGCGCCTTAATTACCTCGAGTCAGTAATGCTAGCAATGCAAGGCACAACAGTCAAAGATCTCGACCACAAAATAGTAGGCCAAGTGATGTTTCACTGGAGCAGCCAGATAGGATTTCTAACGTGATTTTCGATTGGCGCATCAAGTTCAGTGGTGTCTTAATGGTAATTTCCCTTGGCTCGGTGAGTTTGCTCATCTTCTATTTTCTGGACCAGCTACAACCACAACTACATCTACAACTTCTGAAAGCTTTACTAAACAAGCTGAACCTGCAATAGATACCTTTTGAATAAAGAAACAGTTTTAGATAGCCATGAATTTTTGAAAATATGAGATTAAAAACTCCAATTTAATTCACGAAAATATTGTTTAACCACCTATAATAAATTTAATAAAATTATTTCGAGTTTTTCCTTAAATCCAAAATTAGAACATGGTATAATCTACTGATTTCAGTTCAGTTTATATACCCTTGCAGTTGAGTCGCAGTCCGCTAGGTGGCGCCACGCATCTTATATAATTAGATATATAGCGGATCGTATACAGTTGGCCGATCATAGATATAGATATAGATATAGATATAGATATAGATATAGATATAGATATAGATATAGATATAGATATAGATATAGATATAGATATAGATATAGATATAGATATAGATATAGATATAGATATAGATATAGATATAGATATAGATATAGTGGCAAAAGCATAGATGTGGGGGGGTTCATATCCTTACCGGCGTACGCCAGAGACGTAGGTGTTTTGGCGACCAACCCACAAACCAACCAACAAAATAGCGTGTAGATAGCGAGCGGCGGCGACAAGGTCCTTTAGTGTCTAGGCCTTTTCAACTATTAAGTGTTTTCAATATTGCTTCTGCTTAAAAAACTTTATTAAAAATACAATTTACTATGATTAGTAAAAGAATGGAGCCTCTTTTACTGATTTACGCGCATTTACTGATTTTAAACCGACTTAAATGTACAGTAGAACTCCAATTATCCGAACTCCGACTATCCGAATCGCCGATTATCCGAATCACAAGTCTTGACTTGACTTTTCTTAACCTGCCGTTGTGCCTACACTGACTTCCCCCCGGATTGTTTGTTTTGATTAGCCGAGGACGCTACTCTTTCGCTACGGCTTATTTTTGTATGTGCATGTACAATACTGTATTGTTTTTATACCATGGCTTCGAAAAGAAATCGAAAATCCGATTATCCCCCATTCATTCGGATAATTGGAGTTCTACTGTACTATATATACCTTGTGCAAAGACAAGGAGACAGACTGAAGATTAAGACTGAGATTATTCTCATCTTAAATACTTTAGAGAAAATTGTATAGGGTCGGAGATGTCTTCTTCACTGCGTTACACATTTTTGACCGTAATTATAATACCATCTGCAAGTGCATAGGAACAAACTCCGGCTCCGTCCATTTTAGAAAAAAAAAATTTGATTTATGAAAAGTCTTTTTTATGTTGGCTATTTCAAAAATTATATATATTTTCATAGGCGTCGACGTAATCATAGCTAGTATTCCCTGTGGCAATTTCTATTTAATAATGCCAATTGTATGGAGATTTGTTAAATCTGTAATATGACAGCTATAGAACTTTGTATCTATAGATGCCTTACAATAAATTATGATACAGTATTAATATATGTTTATTTAATTCTAGCTCGACAAATATTTAATTATAACAGATGGCAATTTTCTTTCGTTTAAGCTCTAACACAAACAGTATTCTAAAACGTAGATGTTGTTAAAAAAAAGGAAATTGTGAATTTAAAAAATTGAATTTTTGTATACTACCTTATTAAATTTATCAAATATGATAATTTTATTAAATAGGTAAAAAATATTAGATCGTTTACGAAAAATAAAAGATAATAAAAATTATGATTCTTAGTTCAAACAAATTTGTTCATATATATCAATATGTTTCTTAATCTATATTTTAAATATTGAAAAAATTTGAATCTATAACAAGTTTGAATTTTATTGGCTATACGGATTTATTGTGGATAATTAAGTAAATAAATATTAGCCTTAATTTAGGGGGACGGAGATACCTCCTATGCATGGCGACAGAATGCAGATGAACATTTAAGAAATGTGCAAAATACATGTTTATGCGAGTATAGAACAGATTCATCAATCACAACTTATTTCGTATTTATATTAGTGGTTTGTTTGCATATATGATAGATCTAGCGTTGCCAATTATATATTAATTGTACTGTACCTTAGTTTTATTTGTAGTTGCGCTGATATTTATTTTAAATACATTTACATGTACATACGTATGTCGCACGTCCACTGACTTAATTTATACAATCATTAATACGCACAACAACAAAATTTTCTGAATGAATTCGCATCTTTACAATAATGTTTACGCATATAAATACGCATATAAATACGCAAATACGCATATAAACAAACTCAATATATTTTTAAGTTTTGTGTCATTACTTAAAATAAAATGTACATATTTTAGATCAAAGGAAATTAAGGGCATGTTTTACTTTACTGTTGAAATATATTAGTGTTATCCCATTCAAGCTGGTTGATGTGAGAAAATCCATCCTTCAGAGCTAGGAAAGCAATAAAAATTCTTAGTATTAATTATACAAAAGCGATAATATTTCTTTACCTTCGTCCTCTTCCGATTCGGAATTTTCCGACTCAGAACTATCCTCTGATGTTATATCTGTTTGCATTGGATTTATAGTTATAGTTAATGCCGAATCGTCCCAAACTAAGCCATCATCAAGAATCTTATAAGATACATAATACATTGTTTAAAATTGTTTGTAAAAGCATATCATTACATAGAAGGATGTTAATCCAAATTTTAAAATATCCGTAACTTAATAGGAACAGTATGAACGCAATTATAATACAAGCAATAGAATGTAACAAACATACCTTTGGGCAATGCTGATGACGATCAGTGTACTTCTGACTGTTCTTTAATCGAGCAATAGAAACTCCACACAGCAGAATAGCCAAAAAAACACTCACAAGAATTATGAGCATGGAAAGATGTGAGCCCTCAGCTAAATTAAAAATTATATATTTTTAATAAGATAAGACAGTTGTTTGGTTACAATTTAGGTTCAGTATATATCGGGTTGGATTGTGGTACAACAATTTGACATTTGACTATTCGTTCTGACATTGACTATTCGTAATCTATGCATTCAAAATGTAATGAGAAAAAATGTATAGCAAAAATATAACATATTCGCTTCCCCAAAACGTAGGAAAGCATTGTTTTTGTTAAACACAAGAAAGGACGGCTATAGTCGTTAACTTGTCTGATGCCCGATAGTCTTCTCTTTTACCCATACTCTTCTTTTCGTATGTTTTTAAAGAAACAACTGAAAGCAACCAGTAGGCAAGCAAAATAAAAAATATTTTACTCCACCATTCACAAATCTTATAATATCTATCACTAATAGTATCTGAGATCCACGCATTAATAGGGACAGACGGCTGTTGATGCTAATAAAGAAGATATAGACTTTATGCGGTCCGAGATAATTCCTTTTCCCTGTTACATACATTTATATGAATACAATAAATGTACTGTACGAGTAAGTGGTATACAAAATATTAAAAGAAACATACTTAAAAATATTTGCGGGAAGAAGAACAATTCCTTCCTCAAGGGGGCAGGATGGTTTCAGGGGCTGAAAAAAAGCACATTTTTGCTTTTTTTTTTCTCATTTCTGAGTGAACGAAATGATCCAATTTTTTTACACGATAAATGGCTATATTTGTAGAGTATTTAAGAATATTTTTTATTAAGAAATAATTATTATTTATTCCGTGACGGCAGTCGGCCGGAGTCGCTTCAAAAAATTGGTCTCTTGCGGTGCGTAAAGTCTGGACTTACAGTGTTATCTAAAATCAAAAAATTGAATTGATTTACTTAAAATATTTGTTTCTTGTGCGGATGAACGAAACAATTTTGAAAAATATGCAATTTTGGATTTTTGGCGCGGTTTCAAAGTCAAAAGTGCCATTTTTACATAAAAATCCGCCCATTTTTGCCCCTAAAAAAAGTAAAAAAAATTTAAAAAAAAAAAGCGTTCGTTCATCCGCAAGTATTTATTGTATTAAAGATGTGTACAAAATTTTATTTAGATCCGAGCATTACTTTTTGAGTTACGTTACGCACCGACTTGAAAAAGTTGTTTTGAGCAAAACGCGTCTAAAGTTTTAAAAGCAATGGAAAGTATATGGAGAGAAAAAAACTAGAAAATCGGTATCTAAGCAAGTTTTAGTCCGATCGACATGAAACTTTCACAGGATATTCCTAAGATAATGTTCTATTATATAAAAAATTTCTGAAAAAAAAATTTTTTTTAAGTCTCAAACCATCCTGCCCCCTCAAATCACCCCAATTCAAGGTAAGCTTGGACATTAATATGAGAACTCTCTCAATTTTAAACAGGCTTACCGTAACATGTTAGCAGTATAATGTTAGCTTATAATATAATATGTTATAATATATTATAAATATTATATATATATTATATAGACGCCTGCTCCTGGTGGGAAGAACAGAACTCCCAAAGAAAGTTCGAAAATAGGATCAATGATCCTTCAACCTCGAAGTCAAATAGAGGTCAATGAGATGCAGGAATGGCTAAGCTCTCCAATAAGGGACTATATTCATAGGCTGGTCACGTGTAGAGGGTGCTCCAAAACGAGGCCTCCTATATAATCACTGAACGGCGTGGCGATTGGGATTCCAAGGTCGAACTTATATCCAACTGGCGGAGTCCGTAAAGACAGCACCGGTCCGTGTGTGGCTCAATCTGGAGAAGCTCCTACAATAATAGGAGGAGAGCAGCGTTCCTTCTGATGAGACAGAAGGCTCCCTGGACCAAGAAATCATAAAATGAGCCAGAGAGATCCTTTCAGCTTGACTTTTTAATCACGGCTGGACCCGTAAGAGTGTCGAAGGGTAGGACTATTATTGGAGTCTTTGATAGAAGATGGTCTCAATCCCTGCGAAGCTCCAAGATCCACCAGAAGCTATGTTGAAGACGGAGGACTGAATGCGAAAGTTCAGTATGGTACCAGGAGAGCATGAAGGTGATGGCGTGCTAAGATGCTGCATCCGTATGCCTCCATAAGTGCATGATAGCCTTTGTTGGAGAGGTGTTCCTGGGTTCAAAGCTAGAGGCGGTTAACTGGGACCCCCAGCAAAAAACTTAAAAACAATAACTTATTACTGGAATTTACGAGTATATCGAAATTTATGTTATAGGGATATCAATTAAATTTTTAATTCTCACGTGAGTATAAATATACAAGAATAGATCATTAAGGGAACCTCCTAAAGGAAACGTTGACACTAGGGAAGGAATAGACGCCTTGGTGGGGACGCTCACGGCGGCTTGCGCCAGGGCGTATCACAAGGAATACGGATCGGGTATCAGCAAGTCACAGAAGCTTCCATGGTGAACACCGCTGGCACCCTTGAAGACCAAGGTTCGGAAAACCCTTAATTTCACCAATAGAAAAAACACAGGAGATGCCTAAGAGGCAACTTCGCAGGGCAAGTTTCTGCATTCCTTGAACATTCCCAGTATACCTGGGAGGCCTGTCCCCAGAGGAAAATCAAATAGTAAAAAACTGCTCCTAATGTAGGCTATACTGACACTGTACTGGACTGACACTGTACTCCATCCAGCTTCCTAGATTACCGGCTCTAATCAACGAACACATTTCAAAGATAAAGACACTTCCAAAGGATAGTCCCGAAAATTCGTAGCCGTCCCCTCGGCCCCCCCATTTAGAGGATCATTAGTCTCCACTTGCATATGACCACAAGCCCAAACGATATCTTTCCTTTGCACGCAGTATATATGTGGAAACGGCCGGGATCGGTCGACTATATCCTATGGCTGCCATGTAACTAATTGATCGGAAATGCAACAACTTTAGTGCTTTTTATGTTAGAAGGATGGGTCGTTCTATGGAATCTATTTTGGGTCAGATCTATCAAATGCCACCTGGTTAAGAGCTATGATTTTATGGAGTAATATACCATAAAAGCCTGCAAGCTATCAATATATACTGCGGATACTGCGATTGGCTGCAGCTCGGATGCATAAGATGATTTTTTTTTGCGCTCTCATCACGCGCAACCATCCAAGAGGCGCTGGTCGCATGACGTACGGCTTGAATCGCAGATATAGCTCTTAAGGAAAGAAGGATGTGTGCAAACTTTGAAGTCGATAGCTTGTAAACTGAGAGACTAGTTTGCCTAGACACTGACAGACGGACAAACGGATATGCTTTTATTAACTCTGGAGGTGATCCTAATCAAGTATACGTTATAGGGTCGGAGATGTCTAATTCACTTCTTTGCACACTTTTGACAAAAATTTTAATATCCTCATAAAAAATATATAATCCTCATATATGCTTAAATTTAATTAATTTCTTCTTTTATGTGTACCGTAGAAGCTGTGAATAAAACCTATGTTTGTTCTTAATATTGGTTCAGGGGAGAAAGGTTATGAAGCAAGCGAAATTTTACACGAAATACAAAAAAAATGGATATTGGCGGTCTATGTAGTAAGGTGACAATGCTTGATATTTTACTAACCAAATTACCGATCCAGTTGAACCTGCAGTAACGTAGTGACGGACTTGGAACCCAAAAATCACTGACCAAGCCATACGCACATTAACCTTACATAGATCGAAAAACATATTCATATAAATAAAACTATGATCCCTATCATTTTAAATATTACTGTTTGAAATTTTTTTTTTTGGCTTTTTGATATTTTTGCCAGATTATGACTTTGACTCCGTGGCTCTTTTTGACTCTCCGAGCGATTTCGAACAGCTGGTCTACCTTTGCCTCTAAGCGCCGAGTGCTACTGGAGTGCCATCCCAACTCAACCCAGTAGTCTTTTCAAAAGTATTTCTCTTTTATACCCAAGGAATAGCCAGATCATTGGTGGTCTAATTTTAGTTAGTCTCTGGTGGTAGTTGGTGCTCAGTGAGAATAGTCTATACCAGATTTTATAGGAAACCAATAGCTTTAAAACTGAGAGACTAGTTTGCATAGAAACAGACAGACAGACAGACGGACATGCTTATATCGACTCAGGAGGTGATCCTGATCAAGGATATATATTAGACTTCTGCATGGATGTAATCATTTGCAGCATAACAGATCTGTACATTAGTGTACTGTTCTTTCAAATACTGCACTCATTCTTTACTGTATAGTATACTCTATAGGGCACAATAAGAAAGCCCAACATTTTCAGTGTACTCACTTCGAGTGTGAACAGTATGTGATTGTACTTATCGAGAGAGAGTTATACATTTGTGTTTTTTGCAACACTATACAGCTTGTATGTAAACTGTATACAACTGTTCAGATGTATTATTGTTGGATCTGGTTTATCGCGGCAGCTAGCTTGTTAAATATTTAAAAAAAATCGAGACACAATTGGAACTAAAGAAACACTCTAAAAAGCTACTATATTAAATCTCTTGAAGTCGGTTGCATTAAATTAGATGGGAATCTCGCATATTTTGGTCGAATAAAATGAAGTATATAGAAAAACGGACACAAATTTAATTAATATTAGCGGAATGGTAAACCTTTTCGCACCTTTTGAAAGTCATGAAGTTTTCTCAATGTTCAGAAAATCCACTGCATATCAAAAAACTGTACAGTACGTTGACTACTGGACTACATCAATTATGCTGTACTCATCAATAGCTGTACAACTATGGAATGAGTGAGAGCACTATACTACCCAGCTCACTCACACCCAAATATACCGTACAGAAAAAAAGTACACCCATTTCTAGAATAAATAATTCATTTGCCGTTTTGGATGCATTCATGCAGAAGTCTAATATATATACTTTATAGGGTCGGAAATGCCTCCTTCACTGCGTTGCACACTTTTGACCTAAATTATAATACCCTTATAATAGAAAAGGATAGTTTCATTTGCTGAACACTTTTGGATGGAATAATATTACTATCCTCTAGGACATTAATTATAAATCATAAATATTAGGTTATATTATTATATTATATTATTATATATTATATTTTTATATTTATTATTACATTCAATGAAATTTATATTTGTTTTATGCTTTTATTAATTACCTTTGTGTACAATAGAGTGAATGTGAGATTTTGGTTCTTGGACATCGTTTTGGTGAAGTAACGAATACGAAAATATTCTTGAATCTGAAAAAAGAGTAACTAATATTAAACAAAATAAGTAAATTATTAAAACCCACCTGAAGCTTGATTATTATCTTTAGTTTCCACATCGCTGTTTAAATGGAAAGTTGCATCAATATTGGAACTCTTAACACTACCTTCATTATAAAAAGATGGTTGCTCTGTTGTCGACTTGCTCATTTGCTTTGGATGTAATACCGTTAATGTTAATGTGTATTCCGCACTTTTGTATTGTAAACTCATTTGCGCACATGAAAGTTTAAAAACCCTATTTAAATAATAAGCCGGCTTTTTGTTACTATAGACAAGAGACCGTAATACATTTAAATAATTCTGAATGGTGTCCAATCCAATCATGTCCACGCCATCCTTATCTATATTTGTCTTTATATCCATAGTAGACGACAATGACTCGTCACCATCTATTTGAATATCTTCATGATCCGGATTTAAAGAAGGAAACACAACAACGTTGCAAGAATCAAGGAGATTTTTTCCAGTAATTGGAGCACTATTTTTAGATAACATGTCGATGTAAATTTTATCCAAAATGTGTACGCCCAACTTAATTTCTTGATAAGATACCAATTTATTTGTTGTTCCTAAAATAAAAAATTTGTATTAAAAATAACCTTATATATACATACGTACATAATATATGGAGGATTTAGCTTTTATAATCATTTTGGTCAAAAGTGTGCAGTGAAGGAGACATCTCCAATACTATGAACCATAACTCTTATTTTAGAAAAGACATACAACACAAAATATACCTGTTAGGTCATAACAATTTTTTATATTAAATCACAAAAGAACACAAATGTATACATAATAACAAAAATACATAATAAAAAAATTATTAGGTCATAGCCTATATAAAGAACGGTGACTTAAAAAAACGAAACACTACACCAACAACATACTGACACAGCATCAAGAACTGCTGACATGCAGTGGACAAACTATTGTAACACGATCCACACTTTTGAACTGTTAATTTATCATTTTTTTGTTTTGCTATATTTCCATTAATTTACCACCTAAGCAATTTCCATGTACCAAATTAGCTTTAAATATTGAACTATAGTAATAAAACCTTTCCCAGACAAAACCTATTCTAAACTCATTTATGTCTCCACGTCCAATTTTTTCAAGTGCAAGTTACGGCAATAAACCAACAATCGGTTTATATACAATTTGCTTCCTTTAATCAATACAGATTAACATTTTAGTGACCCCGACGTGAATTTGCAAGCCCAGGATCCCCAAACGAACACAAACAGAGAGGAACGTTCCGTAATACAGGAAGAATTCAGGAAGACTACTCCTAGAAAAGAAATTTGATCTTTACAACAGTGTGACGCTGTCCCTCTAATCGGTAAATAAGGGGACCACCCTTCCCTCAATCCATAACAAATAAGGGTTCAGTTTCTTCGACCACTCCCGGTAGCGAGTCGGAGTGCATCCATCTACTAGCACGCTAGCAGCAAATAAAAAATTCCCAACGTTCAGAAACGAAGAAAGTAAAGATGGAAAGGGAACAAATTGCCTCTAAAATCATAATAGACCCAGACATTGATGAGGCAAGAAATTGGTCAGAGGACCTCAAGATGCATCTGGAATTATAAAAAGGATGGGCCGAATCGAAAATTAAAGGCACTTTCTTTACTTTCAATCAGAAAATGACTTTTAAACTATCCATTCTCGAAGAGGCTTGGGAAAGATTCGTTGAAAATGATCCAAAACTTCATAGAACGGATAGAACCGAAAGCTACATAAAGTATGCTGAGGACCTCCGAATCAGTTGCGAAAAATATTCCGCCACTTTCTAAAGAGTAAATTCGGCCGACTGTCGTCGCATGCAGACGTGTTTTTTATTGTGCTCCGGGAAAAAATATTCAATAAAATCATAAAAGTGCAGTGACTGGTCTAAGAAATCTACAATAACGCGAAAAGACGCTTTTTGCGATGAAATCGCTAATGTTTATATTGATTAATTAATAATTAATTAATATAAAACACAACTCTCAAAACTCAAACTAAACCAACCTCGACTGCAATGAGCTTAAACGACGTTCGCACACAACGTCAACGTGAGCAAGACGAGAGACGGCTCTCAGTACAAAGAAACAACGCGTACTTCTCTTTTAAAGCAACCGAAAACCATGCAAGCTCTGATCAAGCGCGGTCAATTACCCTCAACTTGAACGAATTCTTGAACGTAGAGAGTGAGAGAGCGCGTTCCTGCTCCCCCTCGATACCATCGATGTCTCTGCAGCCAAAGAGTGCAGTAACTAGCACCTCAATTTCTTTGACGTCAACAGTAACAACAACAACAACCGCAACTGTATCGACAGCGCATTTAACGACGTCATCAGCTAGCAGCGCAAATAGTAATACGTCCGCGCTGCCCGAAAACCAAAACAAAAACAATGACTATATTAAGCCGGCTGTGCAGACTGGCATGGATCGCTACATCCAAATCAAAAGGAAGCTGAGCCCCCTCAAATCCAAACGCAAAATAACCCGTGGCAATGCTAGCCTAGCAGCAAAAGAAACGCCCATTAACTCAAACCGATTTAAAATCTTCGCAGACGCCGATGAGGTTGAGGCGGGCGAATCCACTGAAGTTGAGAAAAGGAAGCCAAAACCTCCGCCTATCTATATACGCGAAAAATGTTCTTGTCAACAAAATTATTGAGCTTATTGGTAAGGATAACTTCCACATAATACCCCTTGTAAAGGGCAACATTCAAGAAACAAAAGTTCAAATGAAGTCTGAAGATAACTACAGAGTATTATCAAAATATCTTACCGAGAATAAAAGAACTTTTACACATATCAGCTAAAAAGCAGCAAGGGCCTGCAAGTCGTACTTAAGGGCATAGAGCCCGAAATAACGCCTGCAGAGATAAAAAAGGCGCTACAGGAGAAGGGTTTTAGCGCCAAGACAGTCTTTAATATCCTTAACAGGGATAGAAAGCCGCAGCCACTCTTTAAGGTTGAGCTCGAACCAGAAACCAAGCTCCTGAAGAAATACGAAGTGCACCCAATATACAATCTTCAGTACCTGCTGCACCGCAGAATTACAGTTGAGGAACCGCACAAACGCAATGGCCCGGTACAATGTGCGAACTGCCAGGAATATGGCCATACAAGGTCATACTGTAAACTGCGCCCGGTGTGTGTAGTTTGCGGAGAGATTCATGACTCCGCACACTGCCCAGCGAGCAAAGATGACAGCAACTCGAAAAAGTGCGGCAACTGCGGTGGCAATCACACTGCTAATTATAGAGGATGCCCAGTCTATAAGGAGCTGAAAAGTCGCATCCACCAGAAGGGAATAGCTGCCCGCACCCAAAATGGACAGTTCACGGCGTCCAGATCAAACCCTGAAGTCTTCTTCTCGACTGCAGCCAGATCCTCACTAGGACCCATTAACTCTGACAAAAATGTGACATACGCAAGCGCCTTAAAATCAGGACCGGCGACACCTGCCTCAAGAAGCTCATTTCTGCAATCAGCATATCAAGAACCGAACACGGCTCAGCAACATCAACCAACAGAGCAGCCAAAAAGCAACTTTGAAGCTATGATATGCAGCCTACAACAAAGCCTGACGGAATTTATGTCGTTTATGCGCACAACTATGCAAGATTTAATGCGAAACCAAAATCTATTGATTCAAATGCTGGTTTCACAACAATCCAAATAATGGCTTTCCTACGGATATCTACGTGGAACGCTAACGGCGTTTCGCAACATAAACTTGAGTTAGCTCAATTCCTACTCGACAATCATATCGATGTAATGCTGCTTTCGGAAACACACCTTACAAACAAATACAATTTTGAACTACGAGGATATTCATTCTACGGAACAAATCATCCAGATGGTAAAGCACATGGTGGGACTGGAATTCTAATCAGAAGCCGCATAAAGCACCATTATCAAAACAAATTTGCTAAAAACTACCTACAGGCCACATCTATAAATATACAACTAAATACTGGCAACCAACTTACACTAGCCGCCGTATACTGACCCCCTCGCTTCAATATAGCTCAAGATGAGTTTATGCAGTTTTTCAACACACTTGGAGACCACTTCATAGCAGCAGGAGACTGCAATGCCAAGCACACACACTGGGGATCCCGTCTCGTGACTCCAAAAGGGAAGCAGCTCTATAATGCAATTATCAAAGCCAAGAACAAGCTCGACTATGTTTCTTCTGGCACACCAACATACTGGCCGGCAGACCCAAGGAAACTACTAGATTTAATAGACTTTGCGATTACCAAAAACATCCCTAAAAATCTGATAAGCGCCAATTGCCTATCGGATCTCTCATCTGATCACTCGCCTGTCCTGTTTATTCTACTGCGACATCCAGGAACATTGGAACAACCATTAAAATTGACCTCACAGAAAACCAATTGGGTTAAGTACAGAAAATATATCAGCTCACACATTGAGCTAAGTCCTCATCTCCACGATGAAGCCAACGTAGACAGCTTTGTTAATTCACTTGAGTCTGTACTCGTCTCTGCAGCTCGAGCCTCAACATCGCAAACTATAAATACACAAAGCAATAAAAAGACAAATCTACAAATCGAACAGCTCGTCCTCGAAAAGCGGCGTTTACGTCGCGAGTGGCAATTCCACAGATCGCCATCTGCTAAGCAAAGCTTTAGACATGCCTCACGTCAACTTACTAAAGCCCTACAGCAAGAAGAAGATTATGTCCACCGCCGCTATATAGAGCAATTGTCATCTTCTAGTACAAAACACTCACTATGGAGAGCTCACCCAACTCTAAGCTCACCGAAAGAAACCGTGATGCCTATTCAAAATCCCACAGGCGGCTGGGCGCGCAGCGATGCAGACAGAGCCAGCACGTTTGCCAATCACCTTAAAAATATCTTCCAACCAAATCCGGCCACTAGTGCCTTTACTTTGCCGACTTTACCATATGAGCCTCAGCTTCAACATGAACCAATCGAGTTTCGCCCAAACGAAATCGCTAATATCATCAAAAACCAACTAAATCCGAAAAAATCACCAGGCTGCGACCTCATAACTCCCAAAATGATCATTGAGCTTCCATATTGCGCCGTCTGCACTATCACCCAGCTCTTCAATGCCATCGCAAAACTTGGCCACTTTCCAGCGAGATGGAAAAAGTCAATTATAATAATTGTTGGGACTTGTGCCAGCATCAAAAATCATAATAATTTCTATTTCTATTCTCTCAGTGTAACCAGCCGCAGCGGTCCACTAATTGCCCGTTATCAGCTGCTCCATATTCTTTGTTTCTCCCAGATTCGCATGCGCTTTGTTGTTCTTTTGTAGCGCATGCAGTTTGGGAGCTTTGGTGGAGCTTCTGCGCAAGCTCTTAGGTTTTAGTACTTGTAATTCGGCATTGTTTTGGACCGGCCGCGGAATTTGTTTTGGGGTTAAATTGACCCATAATAAATTGATTTGTAAAATTGAACCTGGTCTATTAATTCGGCCGCTATCAAAACGCTGATAGCTCAACATTGGTGACCCCGACGTGATCGCGCTCTAATTGATTTGTGATCATTAAAGTGCTTAAAGGAAACCTTGCAAAGGAAAACTTGTTGCTGTTGTTTCCATTGCATTGCACCTTGCACAAAAACAAATTGCATAATGGAGTCTGGAGATGTAGCTAGTGCCTCGGTTCCTGCAAGCAGGGAAAGGCTTTTGCGGCGAAGAGCAGAGGTGACCTACCAGGAGATGGAAGCCCTGCATAACAAGGTCAAGGCTGCAGTTCAGAAGGAAGATTTGACCATCATGGTACTGGAGCCGTTGGAAATTGCGTTGCGCAAGAAATTTACCACACTCCAGGATGAGTTAGAGCGATTGAGCTCTGTTGAAGTTGGGAGTGAATTATGCTGGAAGTTCTCCCAGCTTGCCGCTGATGTGCGCTTTGACATTCAGGTGGGAATGGCAAAGCACTCCATGAGGGTACCTGCACACTCCACTTGTCTCGACGGCCCCAATGGTCCCACTGCTTCGTCAATGGCAGAACCAACCATAGCGGTGGTGAAGGTGCAGGATGGTCTGTTGGAAAAGCGTCGCTCATGCAGTCAGGATTACCCGCTGGACTGCGACATCCAATCGGGTTCTCAGGTTTTTAAATTGGAGCGAAACCTGAACAAGGATCACGATATCCAGACGTGTCCAATTGCGTCTCATCAGTGCCCCTGCTATCCACCGCTCCCCCCGTGGTCGCTATTTCAACGTCGCATCTGGCAGTTGTCTGCGATGGATTTTCTGAAGCTGCTGAACTTAATCCCTCATCTGGCTCGGGATTTGGATTATTGTCACCGTTGCCGATTAAGTCAGCACCCAGGTCTGACTCCATTCTGAACTCTAGCCTGCACCCTTCCAATGGGGGGAGGTCGTCCGCATCGCTGCTGCCGCCGTTTGCAGCTGCCAAGGTGGCTGCTGCTCCAGCCGTGAAGGCTCCCGATCCTGCAATCGAAAGGTGCGCCTACGCGCAATTTCGGAAAGATGTTTCCTTCCACTCTCGCCACTCTGTTGACGCTTGGCTCGAGCGCTCTCTGGATCTGGATGGACACGGCAGCCTGCAACTGAGAATTATGGACCTTGAGATCATCAGCAATATTATGTGATGAAGCTGCCCCATGCCCCTAAGGATTTTTTGTTGAAAGATGGAATTCAACGGGGGGAGGATGTTGGGACTTGTGCCAGCATCAAAAATCATAATAATTTCTATTTCTATTCTCTCAGTGTAACCAGCCGCAGCGGTCCACTAATTGCCCGTTATCAGCTGCTCCATATTCTTTGTTTCTCCCAGATTCGCATGCGCTTTGTTGTTCTTTTGTAGCGCATGCAGTTTGGGAGCTTTGGTGGAGCTTCTGCGCAAGCTCTTAGGTTTTAGTACTTGTAATTCGGCATTGTTTTGGACCGGCCGCGGAATTTGTTTTGGGGTTAAATTGACCCATAATAAATTGATTTGTAAAATTGAACCTGGTCTATTAATTCGGCCGCTATCAAAACGCTGATAGCTCAACAATAATGATAGCAAAGCCGAGAAAAGACCACACAATTCCCACGTCGTATAGACCTATAAGCCTACTTTCATGCTTATCTAAACTCTTTGAGAAATGCATTCTGACTCGAATAAACACATACCTAAGGATCCAGGAAGGAATCCCGTCACATCAGTTTGGGTTTCGTGAAAAGCACGGAACAATTGAGCAGGTCAACCGGATAACAGCAGAAATTCGGAATGCATTCGAAAAACGCGAGTACTGTACCGCAATATTTCTAGATGTCTCTCAAGCATTTGATAGAGTCTGGCTAGAAGGTCTAATGTACAAGATCAAGACAATGCTCCCTTGTAATACCCACAAGCTTTTAGAGTCTTACCTTTACGACAGAAAATTTGCTGTGAGGTGCAACACAGATATATCTGACGAATTCACTGTTGGAGCCGGAGTTCCTCAAGGAAGTGTACTCGGACCAACATTATATGTTCTCTACACAGCAGACATCCCGACAAGCACACGACTAACAACATCTACGTTTTCTGATGATACAGCTATTCTTAGCCGCTCAAAATGCCCGATGCAAGCAACTGCGCAGCTAGCACTTCATCTGGTGGATGTTGAAAAATGGCTATCAGACTGGCGAATTAAAGTAAACGAACAAAAATGCAAGCACGTTACGTTCACCTTGAATAGGCATAACTGCCCGCCCCTTACGCATAACATATCTAGGAGTACACCTCGATAGAAGACTCACATGGCGTCGGCACATAGAAGCTAAAAGAACCCACCTAAAGCTAAAAGCCAGCAGCCTTCATTGGCTTATCAACGCTCGGTCTCCCCTTTGCCTTGAATATAAAGTCCTGCTGTATAACTCGGTACTTAAACCAATATGGATGTACGGCTCCCAGTTATGGGGGAATGCCAGCAATAGCAATATTGACATAATCCAGCGAGCTCAGTCGAAGATCTTGAGAACAATCACCGGGGCACCGTGGTACGTTCGCAACGAAAACATACATCGCGACTTAAAGATTCTTCCAGTCAAAGATGTGATCGCAGAACAGATGGAAAAGTACTTTAGCAAGCTATTGTCGCACCCTAACCACCTGGCGAGAGGTCTAACAAGGTTGAGCAACCAATCACGACTTCGTCGCAATGACCTACCCACCCAGCGACCGTCTTGAGGAACGCGCAACCAGAATGCAGTCTTAGTCTACTGTTAGTTAAATGTTAATGTTAAGATTTGAAAACTTATTGTTAGTCTCAAAATTAAGAGAAGATCCAATAAATAAAAGCAAAGTTTAATTAAAAAAAAAAAAAAACTTTCTAAAGCAACCGAACTAATGCAAGGCACGATATGGATGCGATCAAATCCGAGAGATGGAGGGAAGAGGCTTAAGAACAAGTAGAAAATCAAGTTCAAGAGCAATTCCCCCATGGCTAAACGATAAGACGGGAAATGCGTAAATGAGGCCAACTATTTACATGCTTGGCGTATAATAGTTGGACCATATGAGAATCCTCGGCTCATTGTGAATGCAGGTATTCGTCGGCTACTTCATCAGAACCTAGTCTCTGACAGTGCCAAATCAATACAGGAGCTGTACATAACCACACTAGGAACCCTTGTTTCATTAAAGGGACTAGGCATCAATGTGTCCACATGGGATGCGTTTCTGGTGGTCTTGCCTACTGATAAGCTTGACATGACAAACAGGGGTCTATTTGAGCAGACAATCGGGAACTCAGTAGAGATACAGTCCCAACAAACGACGATGGAGTTTCTAGAGCAGAGAATTAGAGTCTTGAGCTCAGGAAAGATAACGGCATCATTTACAAAGGAGTCAAAAAATCTGGTTTGCGCATACGATACGTCAGAAAGACAATCATTGCGCTATTATTACGCTTTATAGAAATGTGAGGAGTTCCGAGCAAAAGCAGTATCCGAAAGATTAAAATGAGTACAGAAACAAAAAATGAGTGTAAACTCTTTTAAGACCGACCATAAAGCAAAGGAATAAAGAGGAAGGAATTGTTTCAAGTGCGACAAAAAGCATCACACCTGTTGCACCTAGAATCCACAAACATCCACTGGAATCCTTCAATCCCCTGCTGTCGGTGCAGCGGCTAACAAGAATTACAACCTTCTTGCGACAGCAAAGGTAGCGTTCCAGGCAGATAATCGACAAGTAGCAAAATTTCGAGCCTGATTTGATCACTGAGCGACTAACATCAATGTTGTCACTAAAACTTGACGATAAGAAGCTTCAGATCGAAGGCATTGGAAGACAACCAAGAAGAGATGGAGCCATGATACAAAACACGAAACTTGGATGGATGGTAGCAGGATGAATGAAATCATAAACTCTATCATTCATAGCATGTGGTGTCTGCGTTGATGATGAAATTGACGCGTTGATTGAAAGGTTTTGGAAGCTAGATAATTTGGACAACCAAAAGAAACATCGACCTCCATCAGAGGTACATTGTGAGAAAACTTTGTAAGAAATCTGCAACGATTAAAAGACGGAAGACTAATTGTGAAACTTCCTTTCGCCGAAAACCCTTCAGCCCTGGGAAGTCGAAAGATTTTGACATCAAAAGGTTCTTTGCCCTAGAACGACGATTAACTGGCGATGTTCGGAAAATGTATTCCGAATTCATAACATGCCTTCTCTGACGCATCAATGAGAGCCTATGGAGCCTGCGTCTATATCCGCTGCAAATCTGCAGAAGGTAGTAAAGTCTCATTGTTGACTGCAAAGTCGAAAGTAGCGCCGCTCAAGACAAAGACGCTCCCCCGTCTTGAGTTATGTGCCGCTCACCTTCTCGCGGACCTCTGTCGCAAAATAAAACCTCTTATCAAAGCACCGATCGAACGAAGTGTATATTGGTCAGATTCGGAAGTTTGTCTTCATTGGATTCGTTCCCATCCATCGTCGTTGTCAACGTTCGTATCAAATAGAGTTGCTGAGATTCAAGAGTGGTCAGAGGATAGCACGTGGCGGCATGTACCAACTAAACAGAACCCGGCAGATATTGTGTCAAGAGGTGGAGACGTAAAGGAAACGATAGAATCAATTTGGTTCACAGGTCCATCGTTTTTAACGGAGCCGGAAGATAAGTGGCCAACGAGCCCTCGGTTTGATCCGTCACCAGAGATTTTGCAGATGGAAGCAAAGAAGAGTGCGGTCGGACTGACTGCAATGGTCTCTACCTCATATTTGTTGGAAGTGATAGTAGGATTTTCCTCTCACTTAAAACTGCTGCGAGTGTTCGTTTACATGGTCCGCTTTATAAAGAAGTGTAAAAAATTAGTAGTTACTTCTGATAATGTACCTTCACCTGGCGAATATCAAGACGCTTTTAATAAAATTGTCCAGATAGTCCAAGAGCACGAGTATCAAGTAGAAATTAAAAATGTTAGAAAAAATCTTGTTGTTAGCCCAAGCCTACAGAAGCTAAGTCCGTTTGTCCATGAAACCTCTCAGGCTGGGCTTACCTTTTCGTTGTTGCGGGTCGGGGGGCGACTAGCTAATGCTCCTATTTCGTACGATGCCAAGTTTCCAGTATTGTTGACGAAGCGCTCTCAATTTGTTCAGAGCTGCGTCCGATACTTGCACGAGTCGAATTTTCGAATTGTGGGTCCACGAGCACTGGTGAGTCTCTTACGACAGCGCGTTTGGATAGTAAACGCGCAGGAAGTCTGCAGTCAGATAGTGCGGTCATGCATACGCTGTTTTAAATGCAAGCCTCATCTGATGACTCAAATCATGGGAGATTTACCCTTAGATCGAGTTCGTGCTCTCCGCCCATTTTCCATATGTGGCGTGGATTTCTGTGGCCCTATTGAAACGACCTTGAAAATTCGTGGTAGACCACCATGCAAGTCTTACATTGCCCTGTTTGTTTGTTTTGCGTCTAAAGCAGTACATTTAGAAGTAGTTTCCGATTTGTCAACTGATTCCTTTCTATTGGCTTTCCAAAGGTTCGTTGGGCGCCGAGGATGTCCGTGCATCGTGCACTGCGACAACGCGACGAACTTCATCGGAGCGAGTCGCCACTTCGCGGCACTGCGGCAGTGAATCGAGGACGAGGCGGACGAGCTGCGGCAATACGCATCAAGAAAAGGATGCGTATTTGCATTCATACCGCCGCGGGCCTCCCACATGGGCGGACTATGGGAGGCAGGTGTGAAGTCTGCAAAGCACCTACTCCTACGAGCGGTGGGCAGCGCGAAGTGGGCGCCCTCAGTCAAGACCCAAGCGACGGCGAGACGTTGACTCCCGGGCACCTATTGACAGGCGGGCCGCTCATCACCCCACCAGCACCGCGGACCCCGGATACTAGCAGGGTCTAACGTGCTTGCAGCGATGGCGGCTTGTCTCGTCAATCAAGCAAATGTTTTGGCAGCTTTGGTCCCGGGAGTACGTCTTGGGCCTACAGGCGCGGTCGAAGTGGCAGCGGGAGCAGGAGGACGCCAGGAAGGGCGATCTGGTCCTGGTCGCCGAGGACAACCAGCCGCCCCAGCAGTGGATCACCGCCAGGGTCGTCGAGACTCACGCCGGCGCGGACCGAAGGGTCAGGGTCGCCGACGTCAGGACGAGTAGAGGAGCGAGGCGAGGTTGCCAGTAGTTGAAGCCTAAGGAAGGCTTTCAACGGGGCCGGTGTATAATTAATGTAGATAATTAGGTGAAATGTTATAAAGTCTAGTATGAGTTAGTTTAGGGCGGAGCGGGAGCGCAAGTAAAGCTCTCACTTGCGCTCTCCCATGAATTCGCCCCGCTTCGCCGCACTAGATAAGCTAGGCTTAAGTTTTTGTTGATATGAATATATAATCGAATTTATAACGTTGAAAAGAGTGCACGCATTTTTCGTATTCGTTCGTTTTTTTTGCAATAATTTAATTACAGCCACCTTTTTGTCTTTCGGTTTTTTCGCGATGAGATAAACTAATCTCAATTAACAAATTGTATGAAATAAAAACAGTTTTGAATCGGAACTCATTGGAGTAACACCATTATTAAAAGGAGCTCCTCTTAATATTTGGTCCATCGAGACACCCTGACATTTTCCCCCCTCTGGTAAGAGACTCAGGTTTAAAAGACTGGAACCTATAAATGGCTGTAAAAAAATTAAAATTCTCAGTACAGGGTAGCTACAAAATACGGCTGCGATCTGGGTAAAAAAGAGCTCAGTTTTAAAAATCGTAGTCCTCTTTTGTTTCCCCCCAAGAGGTAAGGATATAAATCCCAATGAGCATAATTAAATAGAAAGGAAAAACAATAATAAATATTTTGTTTCTTTCTATCGTGTTATTTTTTCGGAACGACACCGAAATAAAAAATATACATATATAAAAGATACAATTTGTGTGTTGGCGTATCGGAGGCCCTACATCGGAAAAGTGAAAAAGAAAAAGTAATTGTGATTACTTGAAAAAGTGATTGTGGACAAAAGAAATTAAAAAATAAAATAAATAAATAGAACTTTAAAAAAAAACAAAAAACAAAATCAACAAAAATCAGCATCAGCCGTGACATAAGCAGAAGCAACATCAATCACAGCAGCAGTGAATACCCCAAGCAGAAGCAACATCCGAGCGACAACATCAGGAGCAATATCAGCCGAAACAACAGTGACCCACGTAGAAGCAACACCCGCAGCGACACCAACATCAACAGCAACATCAGCCAGCAGCAGTGAAAACATTCCAAGGGGAAGCAGCATCAACAGCGCAGCGACAACAAAATAATCAAAACATACAGCAGCAATTATAGCCATCGGCAAGTTTGGTTTTTTAGTTTTATAACTTTTTAGTTTTATAACATAAATTTAATTTTAATTAAAAAAAAAAAAAAAAAAGTTAAAATGTCGAGAAAAGAAAAAATTTTAATTATAGAAGACCAGTAGAAGTAGCAAGTAGAGGCGCTTCTCGCAAAAAATGCCTATTTAGAATGGGATAGGGAGTCACTTAAAAATATTAAGCTTAGAACCTGTAAGAACCATAATCATTTAGTTCAACTTGGTGCTGTAGAGCACGAATATTTTACAAAAAATCATTTCGATAGCATGCTTTCAAAATTTAAGTCCGCAAAGGAAAAAATTAAAGACATTATTGGCCAGGATGAGCTCTTTTCTAGGCTTGAGGGTGCTATAAAGAATCTCGAGGATAACCTCGAGCAAACTCACATAGAAATTCAGGAAAGGAAAGCTGAAACCTTCCCGATAAGAATTAAGGAATTAAAAATGTTTCTCAGCAGAGTAGAACAGTGTCCGATTTAATAAATATTGAAGGGCTTAATAATAAATATATGCCCAAAATAATAGAGCTCAGAGAAGATGTTGAAATACACATTGAGCTCATGAATAATAAAATCGAAGTAAGTCGATTAGAAAAGGTAGAAGGGATGTGCCTAGCGTTCGCCGCTGCACGTGTATTGTGGTTGTGGCGGAAAAAGACTCCAGGTGAGCCGACCAATATGTCGCTAAGTAGAATAATAATAAAAGTGTTAAGCATGCAGTCTGAAGAAGAAGCAATTATGTTTTTGTGATGAATTTTGATATTTGAAATGAAGTAAATTTGTAATTTTATGGGCACCTGAGCTGAACGATTTCAATATAAATGGGTAAGGGCAGCAACAATTCGTTGTTGATTCTTTACAGGTAGGGCGGGCCAAGAAGAAGAACCTCACCATCTTGGTTCTTCAATAGCAAGGTTTTCTGTCTCGACTTCTTATCCTTCCAAAGGACTGTAACCCCCTTCCTAACTCTGTCTACAAATTTTTATTGTGTGGCGGTGATGCTGATTAGGAATTAACCGACCCCCTTGTCTCTTCTCTGAGCAAGGCCGTTCCCGTAGGCAGAGTATGCAACCAATCGGTATCCACTACACCGTGTTCGTCACAGCATAAAATGGCGGGGCTAGCCCAACGTGGGGCTAGCAAAACATCTAGCTAAGCAACATACAAAACACCAAATCGCAGCCCCTGCTCTCACGAGCTGTCCTTTAACCTATCCTATCAGTCAGCCTTCCAAACAAGTTTCTTTAGTTTCAGAAAACCCTTCATTTTGATTCTTCTAGGATTGCTGTGTTTTGGGAAATCCTCAAAACCAGACCAGGGAACAAATTAAGGATTAGGAAAGATGTTTCTCTTGAAATATCCTTTTTTGTTTATATATGTATTTAAGGAACAAGAAGTCGAGACTGTATTGGCTGGAATGTTTCAGCAATAACTCCTTTTTAGCCTTAATCAACTCATCAAACCATAAATATTCACAAATTCGAGAATTGTAATTGTTGGAAAATTCAGCAATACCTTATTTTTCAATATTTTGGCTTCAATTTTCACCCTCTATTATTGTCAGTAAGTTGCCTAAATGAAATTGAAAATTATATTGGTTGGAATATTCAGCAGTATACTCTTTCATTTATTGCAACGAGCACATCAGGTTGTTTTAGATTCAATAAAGATATGAAGAGACATACAGAAACCCTTGTAATATATTAAATGAAATCGATACAGCAAAGGATAAGACCCAGATATCCCATAAAATTCAGGATTCCGATATTAAATAGGGAAAATAATTGAATTATTCTCAATCAACTTTCGTTATCTTTCAGTTGTTGTTGAATATCGAGATCGAAATAATGTCAGTCCGGCGTAGTCCTGAAAACAGTTCAAGATTGGCCGTTGAGTCGGTGCAATGCTCCATATGCAATGATACCAACGCCGAGATAGAATTTGTCAAAACTCCGTGTCAACACCGCTTTGATCGAACGTGTGTAACTGTATGGTTACTACAAAATAAAACGTGTCCAAATTGTCGACTACCATGCTTATCTTCGCAGCTCAATAATAGCAAGCGGGGATCACAAGACACTACCTTAGAAGTTTTGAGGGTTCAAAACGATCCAATGCAAACTCGCGAACAGGTGCCGTTCCTAGAACTCGTCCGAATACCAGACCTGCCACAAGGTCAACCACAACCGTATCCAGTAATCGTCCGAGCACCACCTCACAAGCTCAGCGTTCACCACGTGCCGGAGGTTCGCAAAGAGCGACTAGCATTTCAGAAGGTAGAATTCAGGAACTCATAACAAATGCTTGAGAAGCATACCCAACCCAACTCTCTTCGACATTATCAGAACAAATACGTCTGGCAATGCAAAACCTTAACATACCTACTTCTCAAAGACAATCACTTGAGTGGGATTCGGAATTACCGACAGCCGACCCATTACAAAGTCAGCTTTTCGATAATCATGTATCAGGTAACCATAATATATCCGACAATCGTTCACTGGAGAATTGTAGAGAGAACCACACCATCCGACCTGACCAAATTTCAAGTTTACAATTTTCCGGCTCACCAAAAGACATTTCCGTAGAAGATTTTATATATCGAGTCAATACTTTAAACACGTCGCTCATTAAATGGGAACTTTGATCTTTTGTATCAATACGCGAATTTATTGTTTGTAGGCCCAGCTCTAACCTTCTTTTGGCGATGCCATAGGAGTTCAGAGGAGATGAACTGGCGATTACTCTGTTCTCGGTTAAGGGAACGATATAAAGACCAACGATCGGATCAGGACATTCGAGCCGCGATGCGTAGAAGAAGGCAGGGAAATAGCGAATGTTTCGACGATTTCCTTGACTCCATCCTAGCCATCGCCGATGCGCTATCGGAACCCCTTTCAGACTCAGAGTTGGCTCAGACAATAAGAAACAACCTAAGATCTGACCTAGGACACGACCTTCTACATATAGAAACCCCAACTGTAGCTGCTTTTCGCAAGTACTGTCACCGTCATGAAGAGTTCTTCAACAATCTAAGAGCTAAAAATAGTTCACGTTACCCACCGGTAAGACGAAAAGTAAATGAGATTTCTTTAGACGAAGAGCCCGAAGAATCTTTGCAAGGAAACCAACCACAGATTTTGGCGATTCGAAATGAGAATCGAACGAAATGCTGGAATTGTGACACGTTAGGTAATTGATTCAAAGACTGCCCTTAGCCTCATCGAGTTTTTTGCTGCGGGTGTGGCGCGATAAATATTTATAAGCCTACTTGCCCAAAATGCTCCCAACAATCGGGAAACTTTCAGGCGACAACCGTGCCAATCCGGATGCCCGAAAGTAAGCAATGACATCCGTCCGTACGCAAATCTAGTCGTGTTCAATAAACCGTACTTAGCGTTGCTAGGTAGTGGTGCGAATAAGAGCGGAGTCGGCGGAGCGTTAGCTAAAAAATTTTGTTTCAGGAAAATATAAATGCATCAAGGCTCACGGCCACGTACGAACCGCAGATGGAACAAATCAACCCACCTTCGGCACGATCACAATTAAGATGAAATATAACAACATTGATGCAGAAATTGGGTTCATAATAGTACCATCGATCATACTCGATGATGTTTGTGGAATACACTTCTGGGAAATATTTGGAATCTCTGTTTCCTTAGGAAGCCAAGTAAACGAATTAAATTTGTGGAAGCTTCTTCCAAACTTATGCTATCACCTGTGGATCGATCCAGACTCAAAGGTGTAATAGATTTCTTTCCGTCATTTGACAGAGATGGTCTTGGTATTACGAACTTAATCGAACACTCGATTGATACCGGCAATGCGAAACCAATCAAACAAAGGAATTACCCGTTATCACCAGCGCGTGAAAAGCTTCTGTGCGCTGAGATAGACAGGATGATTAAATTAGGAGTAATTGAAGAAGCCTCTGCATCATCATGGTCATCTCCGATTGTATTAATAGTCAAACCCGATAAAGTCAGGATTTGTCTGATTCTAGAAAGGTAAACGAGGTCACGATAAAAGACTCATACCCGATTCCGAATCTAGAAGGATTGTTAAGCCGTCTTCCCCCAGTTCACTGCATTTGAAAAATTTTTTTGAAAGATTCCTTTTGGCAAATCAATTTAGACCCTCAGTACCGACCTAAAACGGCATTCACCGTCCCGAATAGGCCATTATATCAATTTAGACGTATGCCTTTCGGACTGTGCAACGCCCCTCAGACAATGTGTCGTTTGATAGACCAAGAAATACCGTATCAAATGAAATTCCACGTGTTCGTCTATTTGGACGACCTCCTTATCATGTCACCAAGTTTCGACGAGCATTTAAAGCACCTATCAGAGGTGGCAACGTGATTACGCCACGCAGGCCTTACAATCAATATTAAGAAGAGCCAATTTTGACTTCGAAAAGTCAAATACCTTATGTAGTGGGTGAAGGAACACTGCAAGTTAACCCAGAAAAGGTCAGTGCTGTATCTCAGTTTTCTATCCCCAAAACCCAACAGCAACTGAGACGTTTTCTTGGTATGTGCGGCTGGTACCGTCGATTCATATCCCAGTATTCAACAATAATAGCCCCACTTACTGAACGTCCAATCGCATACATGTCCCAAAAAATTGAAAGGAGCTCAACGTAACTACACGGTTACCGAATTAGAGTGTCTGGCCGTGGTGTTTGCCATCAAGAAGTTTCGCATGTATGTAGAAGGGCATAATTTTACAGATGTTACCGATCATTCAGCCCTGCGATGGCTGATGACTAATACCGACCTCAGCGGGAGACTTGCCCGGTGGGCGATTAAGCTACAAGGCTTTGTGTTTAAAATCGAACATCGTAAGGGGAGTCAAAACGTCGTACCGGACGCCCTTTCACGATCGTTCGAGGAGCCAACCGAGATACTGGCGATAGAAGTACACGTTTTTCCAGTGATTGACTTGCAGTCAGATGCATTCGAATCGGAGGAATACCCTCAGCAAAGGGACCATGTCCAAAAATTCAGGGTACTTGGATTTCGAGTCATGGATATCTATATATATTATCGAGCAGGCTTTGCTAGCGGAAACCCAGAAGTTGCAATTACAAACTTCTAGTTCCCCGCGAATTGAGAGCAAGCGTAATTCAGTCTGCCCATGACCAACCAACATCGTCGCATGGTGTGGTGGCCAAATGTCTCGAGCGACTTCGGAGAAACTTCTATTGGCCAAATATGGTGATAGATGTGGGCAATTATATAGCGCAGTGCGATATTTGCAAAACCTGTAAACATCCGACACAACGTCTTCGACCGACGATGGGTGTGCTCGTCACAAGTGAAAGACCATTTCAGCGAATCTATATTGACTTCGTCAGTCCATTCCCAAGAACCCGGAATGGAAATATAAGTAAATTAATTCTCCTAGATCATTTCTCAAAATTTACTTGGCTAAGGCCAGTAAAAAAAGTTCACATCCAAGGTAGTGATGGATTATTTAGAAGATGAGATTTTTGTATGGTTTGGAACTCCTGAGGTTTTGGTTAGCGATAATGGCACTCAGTTAAAAAGCCAGGCCTTCGCAGCGTTTACATCCAAGCATGGACATATCCAACATATTTTCACTGGTGCTTACTCTCCGCAATCCAACGCGGCGGAGCGCGTCAACCGGTCGATCAATGCAGCCCTACGATCATATATTCGGTTAGATCAAAGGTTGTGGGACTTGTATATAGGAAAAATTAATTCTGCCTTGAGAAATAATATTCACCAATCCATTGGAGAATTCCCTTACTATGTAATCTTTGGCCAGCACATGCTCACTCATGGAAAAGATTATAGGTTGTTGAGAAATATCCAGATGTTGTCAGAAGGATCCGCCAAGGTGTCTAGAGCAGACGAGTTTCCGAGAATACGAGCTGAACTCGTGAAGAGATTGACAAAAGCTTACGAGAAAAACCGAAACAACTACGACTTACGTGCTCGACATCGAACATTGGAAGTACTAAGCATATAGGGCTAAGCATATAAACGCAAAATTGTCACCTGTGGGAATCAAGGCCAGAATAAAGGAGAAGAGAGGGCAGTCGCTATATCTGCTCGAAGACAACAATGGAAAAGAGTCAGGAGTTTTTCATACAAAAGACCTTTGAAGTACCCTTTTTCAGCTTTCATCTCCTTCTATTATCAGGTCGATAAAACCTGTGGTGTGAGGGTACGAATATTAATTTTTTTACTACGAAAAATAAACAGAGAAGATAAACTCTAATGTAAACAAACTGTAGTCGATAGCTAGTAGACGATAGTTAGTGGTGTGTCGAATAAAATAAGTCGATAACAGATCGCTGTTACAGCCCTTTAAAGCTGTTAAGGCAAACAATCTGGCAACCCCGTCTATCTGGCAATTTTGACAACCGAATTTCCTCTTAACTGGCTTGTTCTTTTGCGATCAAAACGCCAAAGTGAACAGTTGTCTATAACACAAATTATCTAGTGAATATCACCAAACGTGGAAATTGGTATAGTACGGTACACCAGTGTGTACCGTCTGGATCGAGTTTCGACCCAGAGGTCTACGGCGGAGCCACCGCGTGGATCATCGGCCAGGCATCCAGGAAAAGCTTTCCTCGATCAGCCCCTAAACGTGCGCGAAACCGGTCCAGACTCGAACTACGATAGGCGAGGTTTGTGGCCGGCGACGTGTGCGTGATTGGGGCCGCAGTAGATAAGGAGCGTAGCTGGAACCTGGCCACCCAGGAGCGTGGAGGTGACATAACCTCACTTTCCGGCGCAGAACCTCATGTTTTTATGTGCCGCCCTCGACCATGTGATGGGCTAGCTCGACGCTCGCTGCGGCAGACATCTCGTCCATAGTGACGACTCAACAACAACAACCAGGAGAGGCGCGACAAGCTGTGCCAGGATTAGCGTATTATTGAGTAGAATCTAATTCTTATTATTTTTTTTGTAAATTATATTGGATCGAACCTAGACTCATCTTCTTTTCCTGTAGAGCATTGATAAAATTTTGGCAACATGTACATCAAAACTCCATAATTTAATTCGAATCTAACCCGTCTAACACCCAAAACATCCAGCACTCTCGTCTACAGGCCTGCGGACTTCGAGGGATGGTTGCGTGAGTAAATCTTTCGACTTGAAAATGTAACATGTTATGTTTTTGTAATGAATTTTGATATTTGAAATGAAGTAATTTACTTCAAGTAAATTTATAATTTTATGGGCACCTGAGCTGAACGATTTCAATATAAATGGGTAATGGCAGCAACAATTCGTTGTTGATTCTTTACAAGTAGGGCGGGCCAAGAAGAAGAACCTCACCATCTTAGTTCTTCAATAGCAAGGTTTCCTGTCTCGACTTCTTATCCTTCCAAAGGACTGTAACCCCCTTCCTAACTCTGTCTACAAATTTTTATTGTGTGGCGGTGATGCTGATTAGGAAGTAACTGACCCCCTTGCCTCTTCTCTGAGCTAGGCCGTTCAAGGAGCTAGTGCATTCAAGAATGGATTTAAGTCCATCCTTGAAGCTAACTACCTTAAAAGTGCTCTAAAAGGGAAGCACGAAATGTGGTCTCCCATTTATTGCTTGGCACAGGCAATAATTATGATGCAGCCTGGGAGTTGCTCATAAAAAGGTATGAGAATAATAGAAAAATATTTTCAGACAAATTGAATCGCCTGATTTAGCTTCCAAAAATAAATTTGAACTCATATAGGCATTTAAAAAAATACAATTGATTCTATAAATGAATCAATTTATATGAAGCGTCTCAAAGCAAATCTGACGAAGAATCAGATTGCATTTTTGCGCATATTATTATAAAGAAATTTACTATTGAGGCTCTGCAACAATATGAGAGTCAAGTAAAAAAGTCAAAGGACATCCAAAATTTGAAAGATGTCATAGAATGGCTTAGGTCGTTGACATCAGTTGGAAATGAGTTACCAACTAGAAAAATAATACAAAAAAATCACACAAATAACAAAACATGCCCCATGTGCAAAATGCCTGGGCATCAATTAACTGTTTGCTATAAATTTAAAGCATAAAGTCCACAAGAAAAATCGAACATAGTTAAAAAATTAAATGTGTGCTACAGATGTTTAAAGCACACTTCAAACACAAAATTTACAAGCGAGCTAGTATGCTCGTATTGTAGAAAATCTAAATACATGCATGACCTTTGAACCAGCGTTGTTGGCCCCGGCGTATGTTCAGATTAAAGGTCAAGATGGTAAATTCGGGAAATTTAGAGCATTGATTGACAATGGGTCACAAAGCACTCTAATTTCAGAAGAAGCGGCACAAAAACTTAAGTTGCCAAAAACAAAAGCGCACACTGAAATAAGTAGAGTATCAGCAACAGGAGCCTGTGTTTCAAATCACAAATTAAAACAAGAAGCTAACTTCGGGCGGAGCTGAAGTTTATATATTCTTGCAGTTGAGTCGCAGTCCGCTAGGTGGCGCCACGCATCTTATATTATTAGGTATATAGCGGATCGCATATAGTTGGCCGATCCTTATGAAATTTGGCATTTCGAATTATTTTGCCCAAAGAGGAACCCATTGAAACTCCCATCCTTCTAACTTGAAAAACAACCAAGTTATGGCATTTCCGATCCATCAGTTATATGGCAACTATAGGATATAGTCAACCGATCCCGGCCGTTCCGACTTATATACTGGCTGCAAAGTTTCAACTCGATAGCTTATATCGATCCTGATCAAGAATATATATACTTTATAGGGTCGGAGATGTCTCCTTCACTGCGTTGCACACTTTTTGCGGGTATAAAAAGCAACTGCGGGAATGTGTAAAATGTTCAAGGTATCGCAAAATCGCCGTAGAACAAATAATGGGAAATCTGCCTGATTGCAGGGTAAACATGTCGTATCCTTTCATGAATACGGGGATCGATTATGCAGGGCCATACCTTATAAGATGCTCCAAAAACCGCGGTCAAAAAACATTTAAAGGATATATTGCTGTATTTGTTTGAAAGCCGCAAAGGCTATCCACTTAGAAGTGGTTAGTGACTTATCGTCTTATAGAAGAGGAAAATGTGCAACATATATTCAGACAATGGAACAAATTTTGTAGGAGCATCAAGAAAATTAGATGAGGAATTGGAAAAGGCCATTAGGGAAAATAGTAAAATAGCAGCGCAGTTACAGAATATGAAGTACCATTTAAAACGAGTAATTGGGGACAATGTACTAACATATGAAGAAATGTCTACATTGCTTTGCTAGATAGAAGCAGTTTTAAATTCAAGACCTTCGTACTCATCCAGCGAAGCTGTAGATGATAATGAGGTGCTAACTCCTGGTCATTTCTTAATTGCAAGACTATTTAATTGGAAGAGCTATTAGATGAAATCGAATGACGAAATTGGGAAGATTAATAATTTAGATAGATGGAGATTCATCCAAATAATAAAAAGAGATTTTTGGAATAAATGGAAGGATGATTATTTAAATACTTTGCAACAAAGATACCAATGGAAAAGAAATTCTTCAAATATAAAAAAGGTCAAATAGGTATCTTTAAAGTTGCCATCCAGCGAGGTGGCCTCTAGCAAAGGTTGAAGAAGTCCATAAGGAAGTCAAGTAGCCTTAGATTCGGCTTATACAGAAGAAATAGCTCACCTGGCCAAACAAATAGAAAATTTGAAAGCACAAAATTTAAATTTGAAAAATATCGACTTTCATCATGTGTCAGGTCATAGCTTGTTAATTTTGGTCATAATAATCATAACTGTACTTATTATATCCTATTTAAGAAAATTAAGGTCAAGAAGAGAATTGTTGGCTATAGCATTGCTAACCCCAATGCCGAATGTTTAAAAAAAATTTTGTTATTTTATATGTTTATTGTATAATGTAATGGTTTTATACATATAATTAAGTAATCAATAAAATAAAAAACAAACAAGAAAGGAAAGATAACTTCGGGCGAAGCCGAAGTTTATATAACCTTGCAATTGAGTCGCAGTCCGTTAGGTGGCGCCACGCATCTTATATTATTAGATATATATCGGATAGCATATAGTCCGCCGATCCTTATGAAATTTGGCAAATCAGATTATTTTGTCCAAAATAGAATCTGTACAAAGTCCCATCTTTCTAACTTAAAAAACACCAAAGTTATGCCAATTTCGATCGTTCTATGACAGCTATAGGATATAGTCGGCCGATCCTTATGAAATTTTTTACACAAGATATTTTGGATATATTTTTCAAATATAACATGCGTGGAAAGTCTCAACCCTCTAACATAAAAAACACCAAAGTTATGGCATTTCCGATCAATCAGTTATATGGCAGCTATAGGATATAGTCGACTGATCCCGGCCGTTCCGACTTATATACTACCTGCAAGGAAAAAAGGATGTGTGCAAAATTTCAACTCGATAGCTCCAAAACTGAGAGACTAGTTTGCGTAGAAACCGACAGACAGACAGACAGACGGACATGCTCATATCGACTCAGGAGGTGATCCTGATCAAGAATATATATACTTCATAGGGTCGGAGATGTCTCCTTCACTGCGTTGCACACTTTTGACCAAAATTATAATACCCTCTGCAAGGGTATAAAAATGATCGTACGTTGGACGATTGCAAAAAACACACGTAATTGCTGGATCATGTTTCTAATTCTACAAAAAATGAATGCCGAAACACGTCGCCAAAAACAGATCGAGGACAGCCTCAATCTGAAATCACGCAAGTTACGCCAAGGACCATGAACGGACCAAATCTGATTAGTTCTGCGGAATTTCTGGCGCAGATTTGAGAGCAACGAAGAGCAATGGCAAAAAAGAAATCTGTATGTTTCAACTGTTTAAGATCTAGAAAATTTATAAAGCAGTCGGCGTCATTCTCCACTACATGTACAATCGGCTGCAAACGCGAAAGATTTTACAGCACCTACAAAGAGTACAAAGGAAGGGGTGAGACAGCCTCAACGAGAATGGAGGACCAGCGCACAAGGCTTTGTAGGGATTCTAAAACCTAATGGGCGTCGCCAAAGCACGCTACCGAATGCATTGGTATATGTCCGGAACGAAAATGGGACATATACAAGATGCCGATTACTATTGGACAGTGGATCTGAGCTGACATACATTTCAAAACGTCACATCAACGCACTTGGGCTAGCTTGTACATCATTACAAATACTGGTATCAGTAATTTCTTCCATCAAGGCAGAGGCAACCTGAGGAATCATTCAACTGCGTCTCAAGTGAAGAGATTCAGACAACTCTCTAAATGTTACTGCAGACGTTCTCATTAAGATCACATCTTAGCTGTAAAGACACATTGTCGATCCATCATCACTCTATGGCAATACTTCGCATCAATCGAAACGTACAACAAGAAAGGAAAGCTAACTTCGGGTGGAGCCGAAGTATATATACCCTTGCAGTTAGGTAGCAGTTTATATTATTATATATACATCGGATCGTAAATAGTGGAAACAGATTGGAAACAGCTTTAAGCAATTTTAAAAATCGTTACTTTTTTAAAGCTAGGTTGTGCCATGTGTAGTTATCCGATCCGTAGCTCAGATTTTTTTATCCAAAATGGAATCTGCATCAAGTCCCATCTTTCTAACTAACCGATCAATCAGTTTTAGGATCAGCTTTAGTATATAGTCGATCGATACAACTTATATACTGCCTGCAAACAAAAGAAGAATGTGTGCAAAGTTCCAACTCGATAGCTTTAAAACTGAGAGACTAGTTCGCGTAGAAGCAGACAGATAGACTGACGGACATGCTCATATCGACTCAGGAGGTGATCCTGATGGTCGGCATCTCCATACCATAGGAGACATCCTCCTTCACTGCGTTGCACACTTTTGACCAAAATTATAGTACCCTCTGCAAGGATATAAAAAGGGACGGCGATAAAAAGTATATCGTCAAAAAATTATTCAAGATAGCAACACGAAGTTTGCAGACACACTTCAAGGAACTTAATCCAGCATCATGGGTGTAGAAAGAAGATTACAGCGCACTCAGGATTTACGAGAAAATTATATACAATTCATTCAGGAATTCATCAGTCTTGGCATGGTACCTTACTTATTACCGCCTTACTTATGGAACCGCCTATGTAACATATCTGGCTGTATGAGTATTGGAGCAACTGGCACACAATTACAATAATCAACATTAAACTGCATCGATAATTATTCTGGACGAACGAACAACGAGAATGAGCTAATAGCAATTAAGAATGAGCGTTTACAATTAATGTCACTTGCCAAATTGCAGCTCGCAATGTGGGTATCCAATTCATCATGTACCACGTATCAGTAAACTTCAATCCAGCGCCACTATCTGTATTGGGAGCCAACTTGAAAAAAATTCACGAAAGGTTCTTGAAATCAACTTGAATCCGACCGACCACCAGCTGATGTAAAAGACAGGCTTGACATCAAATCCGAATTGTACTAAATTGTAAATCCTAACAGATGTTGCACCCACCTTTGACCTCATGGCTTACTATTGCCGATTGTGGTTCAATTCAAAATCATGTTTGAACAGTAATGGCTAATGGATCTGGACACGAAGCTCCAGTCAAACATTGCCGAGCCCCGACCGACCACCAGCTAATGTAAAAGACAGGCTGTACTTTATCATCAGGCTGTACTTCATCTAACGCATCAACCAAGGCATATACATCTGCTGTTGATTGTATATTTTGACATGAAGGCGGAACACATTCGGTTTCACTCATTACTAAAACAATAATCATCAAAACGGCTAGAGCTTTGTGGAACACTGCTGCTGAGTCGCCTGGTACGATCACTCAAACATGGTTTACGACACAATGAAATAAAGGTCCACGCATGGTGAGATTAAACAATGGTAGTAGCCTGGCTATCATACCCACCATTGAAGATGAAATCATTCGTCGCAAATCGCACATCTGAGATTCTGGAAGCGTTGCCACAGCATACCTGGTAAAAAACCCCAAAGAATGCGCATCAAGAGGAATAAGAACTACTCAGCTCTCGGAATTAAGCCACCATACCAAGAGCTACTTGACGAAGACGAGTAAACGATAAAAATTAACTGAATACTCTGAACTTTCTGTGAATATTTCCAAAAATCAACTGCAAGACGAATTTAAGACAACATACCTCACTCTGAAGGAGATGGAAAATTCATTATCAACGTATGACGAACTTGTTCAACTTTATCCTGGCAGAAGCTGCTACATACCTTGGGCTATGTCCTACACTCATAATATATACAGGATGGCGCTGCGCCGCATTTAGATTTATAGTCAATTATTTTTTTGCCGTCAATCCATACATAAAGAACCATCTTTACTCCACTCTTACAAATGCTATTTTGAGAAACAATTTGATTTCTGACCAGAAATACCCTATTATGATAATACATATGTGCCATGTATATAGCAAATAACATACATATATACATAGTTGACCAATCCTTTAAAAAAAATTTGAATTTCATTTAAAATTTTAATTTCATTAAATCAATTTTTTATAATAGGTGAAAATCGATAGCTATATATCGAATTAGTTGACCACAAATATAATCCATAGAAATACTTCTTACTTAAAAACACGAAATTTCTTGCATTTCCGACCAATCTTATGAATAGATAACCATCTAGCTGCCAAGAATATACATATCATAGTCAATAGTCAAGAGTTTGGACTTATATACGTTTAGAAAGTTTAAGATTTTTTTGCGCAGAAAGAGAGACAAACTGACAAAAATGCTTATATCGACTTAAAATGTTATCCTGAATGAATATATAATTTTTATAGGTCGAAGATGCCTTCATCTCTTTTACCAGAAAATATAAAAAAGATGAAAGGATGCCGTAAAAGAAGTGATTCCTGACGCATAGTCGCTCCGGTGGATATACTATAGGGTCGGAGGGTTTTTTTCACTGTGTTGCACACTTTTGATCAATTTTATAATATCCACTGAAAGACTATAGAACCGGGGTACCTCATGGAAGTTTCAGTACCAACAAAGCATTCTTTATTAAGAAAAACATTCGCGGAGAAGAAAAAATTTTTCTTTTGACAAAAAATACCCTTTTGCCTCGGACATACTCGCTCCCCGCCAAAATTTAATTTTCTTTACAAGCGTCGCACGCCCAATGAAAACTGTCTTAAGATCTATACTGATAGCCATTTTCAGAATAAAGCACTTCTTTCCGGTCGAACGAGAAGCGAATATCTTTTTCTTCTGGCACCTTTCATTTTACTTTTAGAAAAGTTTACTTTAGAAAAGAAAAAATTTACTTTTAGAAAAAATTATGTATGAAATGGTTGCTCACACAGCTCACACAGTCGGGTGAATTGTCTGATGTGTTGCAATTGTTAATATATATATTGGGAACTTTTTTAATATATTTTATCATACCAGATATCGATATTTTTCTTGGATCCATTTGTGTTTCTGGGACAGATGCATCAAATTGAAAGATTGATTTCAATTTATCAATTGTAAACGTTGCAGAGGAATTATCCTTTTTATTTGTCAATAAAGATTTGGCAGCAATATCAATACCGAGGGAAGCTAAGGGTTGGTTAACCATAATGTACGTCTCTATGGTTGGTAAACGCAGATAACTTTGATTGTTACAAGAAAGGGTCGTACGAACTTCTATGTTGCGTCTTCCTATTGTTGGGTTGGGTTTAATATTAATATATTGAATTTTACGCATCAATTGTTCAATTTCATGTTTAGCATTTGCTTGAATATATATGTTATTCATTTTTATGTTTGTTTGAACTGGAGTGTATTCAGTGGCTGTTGTATGATTTTTTATTTTTATAGTTTCCGGCGACAATAAGTACTCAGCGCAAAAAGTTCCACATTTTATGTCGTTGGCATTTAAAAAACCATCAAATTTTATCTTAACTTCTGATATGTCTCCATTAAACCCATGCTTCATTTTGTTCTCGGAACTTTGATAGCACGCACCAACAGAAAGAGAAGTATTAACACCATATGCAGCATGCAGAGGCCAATCATCAATGACTTCTGGGTTACTATGTCGATCCTCAACCGAATTTTCAAATTGAATACCGTCAATAAATAAATAAACCTTTGCCGAATCAATGACATTTATAATATAATGATGCCATTCGTTGTCACAGACCTCAGGTATTTTCCAACGCCATTCAGCTGGGCTGAAGATGTTTATGTCCCCCTCGTTAAAGTTCTTTCTCAATAAGAGAATTAGCCGACAGTTTCGAACAAATAAAGCCATGTGGTGCCGATTCATTTTATGGTCGTCAGCGCTACACATTATGTGCTCTTTGACATGTTTATTAATGGTTCCCTGGCTGCTGTGTCGAAACATTGTAAGAACACTAAACGAGCGAGTAGAAAAATCGTAGTGATCCACAACAGTATCGGGCACTATCACGCCCATGGATCCGTCAAAGTGAAATATCGGTTCCACGCCCTCGTCATAATTTAATTCTTTCGTCCAATCAGCTCCTTGAGGTAAGAGGTTCATCATTCTTTGGCTTGAATTGCAGCTTGTTAGATCACGGTCGCATCCAAATGATATATGCTTTGTCTGAAAAATAAATTCAATAATATAATTATTTTTTAATTTTTTATTGAATAATTGTAATGGAATAAAATATGTTAGAATATTTATATTCATAAGTCATACCATTGGAGATAGGTGCTAATTAACAGTTGCATTCTGCAACTTCTGAGCTCGCTATGTTATTGTAAAATTTACCATTTAGTGATACAAATTTTGTTTACTGTTTTTTTTCAACGAGCTATAAATATATTTTCAAACAAGAAACGAAAGCTAACTTAAAGCGGAGCCGAAGTTTATATACCCTTGCAGTTGAGTCGCAGTCTGCTAGATCTTATACGCATCTTATATTATTAGATATATAGCGGATTGTATGTATAGTCGGCCGATCCTTATGAAATTTGGCATATAGAATTATTTCCAAAGAGGAATCTATTGCAACTCCCATCCTTCTAACTTGAAAAACAACCAAGTTATGGCATTTCCGATCAATCAGTTATATGGCAGCTATAGGATATAGTTGGCCGATCCTTATGAAATTCGACAAATCAGATTGTTTCCCAAAATAGAATCTGTACCAAATCCCATCTTTCTAACTTAAAAAACAACAAAGTAATGCCAATTTCGATCGTTCTATGACAGCTATAGGATATAGTCGGCCGATCCTTATGAAATTTTTTACACAAGATATTTTGGATATATTTTTCAAATATAACATGCGTGGAAAGTCTCAACCCTCTAACATAAAAAACACCAAAGTTATGGCATTTCCGATCAATCAGTTATATGGCAGCTATAGGATATAGTCGACCGATCCCGGCCGTTACGACTTATATACTGCCTGCAAACAAAACAAGGATGTGTGCAAAGTTTTAACTCGATAGCTCCGAAACTGAGAGACTAGTTTGCGTAGAAACAGACAGACAGACGGACAGACTGACATGCTCATATCGACTCAGGAGGTGATCCTGATCAAGAATATATATACTTTATAGGGTCGGAGATGTCTTCTTCACTGCGTCGCACACAAAAACCAAAGTGCCATTTTCGATCAATCAGTTGATTATAATATTTATAATAATCAGTAACAAGACAGTTGTAGATATATTTTGCATATATTATACATACATATATATATATTTTGTGAATATATTTATTTGTTTGAATTATCATTCTGTATGACAATATTTTTAAGCATTCTATTATAGCCTTGCAGGAGTCAAAAGTTTGCAACGCAGGTAAGAAGACGTCTTAGATCTTACAAAATAGAGGTGATCATCACACCTCCTGAGACCTCCATTTGAATCTTTTTTGACTATTTGACACGAAAGGCAAGACGCTTCCATGTCGAAGCAAGGATCACTTTGTATATACGAATTTTGTATGCAAGGCTTAGTTTGATAACCCTTCCATTAGCCAGTGAAGCCTTTTTTGATCTGACGACTGATAAGTATAATGTGAACTGCGAAAGAAAAGCGCCTGTGTAAGGTTCATTGTATCAAACTTAAGGTTGAGTTATACATTTTTTAATTAACAAAGTTTTTTTGTTTTATTATATTTTTATCGTAAGCTAGCAAAATTAAAAAAATTCAGAAAAATGGGAAGATTTGGGGAACATTTTTTTATTTCGATTTTTTTTTTTATTATTCTTCCCCACTGTTATTCTTGATTCTTTTATTGTCACTGATTCTTTTAGTTAGCTCCAAAACATTTATATTATTTCATTTATTTTCAGTTAGCAACATTTTAATTTTAAATCTCTACTTTGATAGGTTATATTCATTTAAAAACAAGAAAGGAAAGCTAACTTCGGGCGGAGCCGAAGTTAATATACCCTTGCAGTTAATGTTGTGCCATTCAGTCCGAATGGCCGATCGTTCAGTTATATGGAAATTATAGAATATAGTCGGCCGATCCTTATGAAATTCGGCAAATTTAATTATTTTGTTCAAAATAGAATCTGTACCAAGTCCCATCTTTCTAACTTAAAAATCAAAAAAATCCGTATGAAATTTTGTACATAAGATATTTTTGCCAAATATAACATGTGTGGAAAGTTCAAACTCCCTAACTTAAAAAACGGTAAAATTATGGCATTTCCGATCAATCAGTTATATGGCAGCTTTAGGATATAGTCGACCGATCCGTATAGGATCCGATCCTATACTTTCTGCAAACAAAAGAAGGACGTGTGAAAAGTTTCAACTCAAAAGCTTTAAAACTAAGAGACTAGTTTGCGTTGAAACGGACAGACGAACATGCTTATATCGACTCAAGAGGCGATCCTATCTAGAATATATATACTTTATGGAGTCGGAGATGTCGCCTTCACTGCGTTGCACACTTTTGGCCAAAATAATAATTCCCTCTGCAAGGGTAAAACAAGAAAGGAAAGCTAGCTTCGGGCGGATCCAAAGTTGATGTACCCTTGAAGTTAAGGTGTTAGGTGGGTTTACTCGGCAAAAAACAAAACAAAATGAAAAATTTTATTACAATTTTTAAGTTTCTTAAATATACATATTTGAAGAAGAATTTCTGAAATTTTCAGAAAGAAATATTAAACAGTCAGTCAGCAGACGTCATTTCTGGTGACCCCTCGGAAAAAAGGTGCTTTCGCGTTGTCAGCACAATTCCTGACAGAATCATCCGAAATGAAAAAAACAAATATTTTTTTTTAGTACAGTAAAACTAGAAACTGAACGAAGGAAAAACAAGAAAGGAAAGCTAACTTCGGGCGGAGCCGAAGTTGATATACCCTTGCAGTTCAGTCGCAGTCCGCTAGGTGGCGCCACGCATCTTATATTATAAGATATATAACGGATCGTATATAGTCGGCCGATCCTTATTTTGCCCAAAGAGTAATCTGTACCAAGTCCCATCTTTCTAACTTAAGGGGGCAGGATGGTTTGAGACTTAAAAAAAAATTTTTTTTCAGAAATTTTTTAAATAATAGAACATTATCTTAGGAATATTCTGTGAAAGTTTCATGTCGATCGGACTAAAACTTGCTGAGATACCAATTTTCTAGTTTCTTTCTCTCCATATACTTTCCATTGCTTTTAAAACTTTAGACGCGTTTTTCTCAAAACAACTTTTTCAAGCCGGTGCGTAACGTAACTCAAAAAGTAATGCTCGGATCTAAATAAAATTTTGCACACATCTTTAATACAATAAATACTTGCGGATAAACGAACGCTTTTTTTTTTTTAAATTTTTTTTTTACCATTTTTACGGGCAATAATGGGCGGATTTTTATGTAAAAATGGTACCTCCGACTTTACAACCGCGCCAAAAATGCAAAATCGCATATTTTTCAAAATGGTTTCGTTCATCCGCACAAGAAATTGAATTGATATATTTGTCGGAGAGGAGGTAATTAAGTCTCTCGTTAGACATTAGACTTTAAGGTGTGACCATTGGTCGTGCGGGAATATATCAGTCCTGGTATGATGAGGACTTAGTTTGCGAACTAAGGCCGTGTGTGGCTTCGTTGTGTTGCTAGATCTGGTCCTTCTTTTCCTTTTTCATCTCTGCTTCGTATTGAGTTAGACGTGTGGACTTTACTGCTAACATTATTTGACAAAAGATGAGCAACAAAGGCAACGAGGACTCGCTGCATCAGCCAGAACATGGCATGGAACACCACCAGGGGAACGAACAAAGAAATCCCGAGACCCCGCGAGGAGAAGGCTTAACTTATCCGACATCAGAAGTGGGATACGGCCCTAACCAAAGTTGCAACCGACTAGCGAGATTTGCCTGCCGAAATATAATCCGGACGTTGCTGGTGTGGATGCCACGCAGTGGTGCGCTACGGTCGACATCATCTTACGAGAAAAACCATTAAGTGACAGCGCTCTTATATTAGCGTTAAGTAAAGCTTTGGAAGGCACAGCGGCGCAATGGTTATCCCAAATATGTTACCCGGGAATAACTTGGCAACAGTTTCGGCAATTGTTTGAGCAGCGATACGAGACTTCAGAGACGCCGGCCGCCGTCATTTTAAACCTTCTTAATAGCCGTCCAAGCAATGGCGAAAGCCTGTCTGTTTTTGCAAGTCGCTGTGTGACGTCACTGTGCACAAAACTTCGCAATTTGAGTTCAGAACAAATTTCCATCGCGTTGGTTCTTGGGCACATGGCTAATTTCGACCGGCGTTTGCAGCGAATGATACACACAACGCATGTTAGCAATCGACGAGAACTGCAAGCGGAGTTGCAAGTATTCTCAGCGCTAAGAGAGCGCCCTAATGCAACGAACTGGGAACCAGAGACGAAGCGAGCTAAAACTGCGGAAATCAAATGTTACCAGTGTGGAAAACTAGGCCATAAAAAGCAAGACTGTATATCCGGATCCCAGGTTTCGACAACTGGAAAGGAGTGGCGGTCAGCGCAGCCCTGTCATGGAAGGACTAACGTAACGTGCTACAGATGTCAGGAGCCCGGCTCCTGCCCCAATTAGTACACACAATTAGTACACATAGCCACTAATTGTCAAAAAAAAGTGCAGAGCGCTGGATTGGGAGTCAGAACAGAAAAAAGAGTGGAGCTATGAGCTATGGAGCTATAGAGCCTCAATCGAGTATGCTGGTCAATGGTGAGAGATTTCCAATTACATTTGATTCGGGAGCTGAGTGCTCATTAATTAAGAAAAGCGTTTCTAATAAGTAAGCTGGTAAGAGAATTCATAACGTTATTTCTTTAAAGGGGATAGGTAATGCCAATACCTATAGTACCTTACAAGTTGAATCAAACATCATGACCAGACGAATGTATGAAAAATAATATTGTAATCGGCAGAGAAATATTGTCTCAAGGGTTTACAGTAGAAGTCTCCTATGATAATTTTAAAATTGTTCAATCTAAAGTTGTAGACATTTGTGAAACCATTCAACCTACTAATTTTGATAATATTGAAACGGAAATGGTCGAAAATGAAAAAGAAATTTTAATATCATTGCTAAACCAACATTCCCTATCTTTTATTAAAGGCACTCGGCAGTCTTGCTCATTCGTTTGTAATTGTTTATATGGATGACATATTAATTGTTTCAGAAACGAAGGAAGAAGCGTATGAACGTTTGAAACTTGTATTAGACGTTTTAGTGAAGGCAGGATTAACTTTTAACTTTTCAAAGTGCATTTTCTTGAGAACTTCAGTGCGCTACTTGGGCTATGAGATACAAGCGGGGGAGATACGTCCAAATTCTAACAAAATAGAATCACTAGTGGCGTTGCCTCCACCAAAGTCAGTTACTTCTTTAAGACAGTTTATTGGGCTAGCGTCTTATTTTAGTCAATTCATCCCTGGGTTTTCGCAACTGATGAAGCCTTTATATTTTCTTATATCTGAAAAGATTAGATTTGATTGGCAAACACAACATGAACAAATTCGCAGTAAAATCATAAGTAACTGCATACCGACGCCAGCTCTATCGGGTATGGTGCCATCCTTTTGCACCGCATAAACTCTAAACCCCATGTGGTTGAATACTTTAGCAAAGCAACTAGCCCCTGCAAGTCCAGATATACATCATATGAATTTGAAACGTTGGCCGTTGTGAAAGCAGTAAAACATTTTCATCACTATCTACATGGGAGAAAATTCGTAATTTTTACTGACTGCAACTCAATCAAATCTTCTCAAAATGAAGTCGAGTTGTCACCTAGGATTTATCGTTAGTGGGAGTTCCTACAAACATTTGAATTCGAAATTGAATACAAGGAAGGTAAACGTATGGCACACGTTGAATTTTTATCTAGGAACCCGGTGTGTCAAAAAAAAAAAAAAAAAAAATACAATTACATCTAATTGGAACGGGCGCAAGTCGAGCCAACGGTCAAGTTGAAAGGGTCATGAGTATACTGAAGAATCTTTTGACGGCTGTTGAGACAAGCTCTAGATCGTGGCAGGATGCATTAGGGGATGTACAGTTAGCTCTTAACTGTACAGTTAATCGTAGCACTAAGTGTAGTCCTTTGAAACTTTTTATTGGTAAAGTCGGGCGACCACTAGGGTTGATACCTATTAGTGATACCGAAGATGAAATTGACAAGATTAAATCAAGGGAGTTAGATATGAGAAAATAAAATTTGATAAAAATAAGGCTAAAGTAACAAGGTTCCGTGTGGGGGACTTTGTGCTGCTTAAAAACAGCGAGAGACAGCAAACTAAATTAGATCCTAAGTTCAGAGGACCCTTTTTGGTGGTCGATACGTTTTAAAGTGTACACTGAACAATAGGCGTTACAAGTATCCACACGAAAGTTTGCGAAAGTTGCCGGTAGTGCAAATTCCAGAAGAGCTTGATGTAAATTACAAAGAACAATATCAGTTGGAAAAGTCTGATGAAAAAGAAAGTATTCGTGAAGCCATGTGATTGGTGATGGACGAGAGTTGCTTTAGAAATATGTTTGATGAATTCGTGAAGCCATGTGATTGGTGATGGACGAGAGTTGCATTAGAAATATGTTTGAAGAATTCGTAAAGCCAAGTGTTGGGCGATGGACGAATAATTTGTTTGATGAATTCGTGAAGCCAACTGTTGGGCGATGGACGAGAAATGAGATTGATGAATTCGTGAAGCCAACTGTTGGGCGATGGACGAGTAATGAGATTAATGAATTTGTGAAGCTGTGTTCGTGGGCGATGGACAATTTAAATTGTTTGAAAATGTGTGAAGCCAATGTGTTTGGCGAAGAATTTAAAAATCGGCTTTTAAAAGTTTAGTTATGTATTTTGGATTACGAAGTAACTATTTTAACTGATTAATGTATAGCTTGAAAACGATTTATTGATCTTTTGTATGGAAATGGTTTATGAGAGATCATAAGAGATATGTTAAAAATAGAAGTTTAGTTATGTTGATGAACATTATATGAAGTTAAGATTATGTGATTAAGTTCTTTGAAAGCATTTAATGAAATTATAAAGTGGAATGAAATTCAGATGTTGATTATGGACACGAGGACGTGTATATGTCAGGATGGCCGTGTCGGAGAGGAGGTAATTAAGTCTCTCGTTAGACATTAGACTTTAAGGTGTGACCATTGGTCGTGCGGGAATATATCAGTCCTGGTATGATGAGGACTTAGTTTGCAAACTAAGGCCGTGTGTGGCTTCGTTGTGTTGCTAGATCTGGTCCTTCTTTTCCTTTTTCATCTCTGCTTCGTATTGAGTTAGACGTGTGGACTTTACTGCTAACATTATTTGACAAAAGATGAGCAACAAAGGCAACGAGGACTCGCTGCATCAGCCAGAACATGGCATGGAACACCACCAGGGGAACGAACAAAGAAATCCCGAGACCCCGCGAGGAGAAGGCTTAACTTATCCGACATATTTACTCAGACATAAAAAAAAAAATCGCAAAAATCTGCTATTTTTCAGCCTCTGAAACCATCCTGCCCCCTAAAAAAACACCAAAGTTATGCCAATTCCGATCGTTCTATGACAGCTATAGGATATAGTCTGCTGATCCCTATGAAATTTTGTACATAAGATATTTTGGCCAAATATACCATGTGTGGAAAGTCCCAACCCTCTAACTTAAAAAAACACCAAATTTATGGAACTTCCGATCAATCAGTTATATAACAGCTGTAGGATATAGTCGACCGATCCCGTCCGTTCCGACTTATATACTGCATGCAAACAATAGAAGGATGTGTGCAAAGTTTCAACTCGAGAGCTTTAAAACTGAGAGACTAGTTTGCGTAGAAACGGACAGACGGACATGCTCATATCGACTCAGGAGGTGATCCTGATCAAAAATATATATACTTTATAGGGTCGGAGATGTCTCCTTCACTGCAACCCTTCACCCAATGTTCGTGGGCTGGTTTGCTTGGCTAGTACTAGAAAATATTGTGAATCTTGAAACTAATAAATAAATCGCATTTTATACCAAAAAAAAATATTTGAATCATGTGAGTGAGATCTCCAACATTGATAAGATACCAACGATACTTCTATCCGACCTGTTGTCTCCTTCGCCTTGTTGCACGCCCTCGTAACCATTCTCCTTGGGCATCCCATGAAGTACTAGACCTTCTTTCTGGTTGGTCAGTGCGCATACAAGACTCTTGGTCCTCTCTTGACCTTGCTTCTTGCTCCCTTTTGGAGATGCATGTTACCCATGCCAGATAGGAGGTGACTTCTACTCCTTGAATTTCCTTGGTTACTGGCCCTTGCACTCTGTGCTCTTCAGTTGTGAGTTGAAACCTTGGGCTTGTGCTTCGGGGTCCGTCTGCGGCTCTCCTTGTTGATCCGCCATGAGTGGGGAACTATGTAATCTTCCGGATTTTACTATTTCTAAATCTTTTTCATGCAGTTCAGCAACTTTTGTTTTTTATATAACAAGTGTTGGTCAATCAGAATTCTGTCCAATACTCTAGAACTGATTACTTTTAAAATTGCCGGAGTTTCGCCCCGGAGGAACAGTGTGTATAACAATAAGAGCAAATTTCTACATATAATGCGAAAAAGAAAATCGGTAACAATAGAAGTCGGAAGGACCTAGTCAACTTAGTCAACCTAGTAAAAAATAACTTTTCCCGAAATTAATTTTAATCTAACACACATTTAAAAAAATATACAGAAGCATGACCCCAGCACAAGTTTGACGCTCCTGCATATCTCTATTGCCGGCTATGAGTGAGTGTTCCAATTGTATTTACTGTTAAATGTCAATCCTAGGATTTTTGAAAAAGTGCAATTGCGTTTTTTGCAAATGTGTAGGTGTTGGCCCTATGCTAGGGAAAGGGATGCCCCGGAATATGAGCATTAGGTGTTTACACTATTAAGAAGGCGGTTTAAGTTGAGGTTTGTCTTTCCGTTTTATGACAATTTATTAATAAAAACAAGAAAGGAAAGCTAACTTCGGGCGGAGCCCAAGTTGATATACCCTTGCAGTTGAGTCGCAGTCCGCTAGGCGGCGCCACGCATCTTATATTATTAGATATATAGCAAATCGTACATAGTCGGCCGATCCTTATGAAATTTGCCATATTGAATTATTTTGCCCAAAGAGTAATCTGTACTAAGTCCCATCTTTCTAACTTAAAAAACACCAAAGTTATGGCATTTTCAATAAATCAGTTATATGGCATCTATAGGATATAGTCGACCGATCCTGGCCGTTCCGACTTATATAATACCTGCAAGGAAAAAAAAGGATGTGTGCAAAGTTTCAACTCGATAGCTCCAAAACTGAGAGACTAGTTTGCGTAGAAACCGACAGACAGACAGACGGACATGCTCATATCGACTCAGGAGGTGATCCTGATCAAGAATATATATACTTTATAGGGTCGGAGATGTCTCCTTCACTGCGTTGCACACTTTTGACCAAAATTATAATACCCTCTGCAAGGGTATAATTAATTTTTTTTATTAATAATTATAATTAATTATTATGTATTAATAATATTTAATAAATTAATTATAATTAATGTGTAATATTATAATTAATAAATAATTTATAATGAGTCTCATAAATTTTTATGAAAAAAAAATCGTCAGCGTATGCGTTAAATTTAGTGTTTTTGTTTAAGGCTATATGAGTTGCAAGTTAATTGTATTAGGAATAATATTACTGATATAGGTGATCCTTGGGGGATACCGTTAGATAAGAGGTGTGAATCGGATTTGGGTGGTCCTACACCGACAATTATTTTCCTGTTGCGCATAAAGTTTTTTATGTAATTTAATATTTTTGTATGTAGTTTTTTCTGTTGGTATGGTGGTGTTTAAAGATTGGGATTTTATTTGATCCTGGGTTGTGGTGATGGTGAGTGTGACATAAGCATATCTTTAGGGCCGTTTTGTGGTCGACCTTCGACCTTCAGGAATGATGGACATTTACGGTCAAGTGAGCTGTGATGGGGGATGATTTCGTCCATTCAAACCTGGACGTCGGTCACATCGAGATTTAGTAGCAGATAAAGCATCAGAAGCTGCGGATGCATCAGGATTTTGGCATACAAATAGTGAATTAAATAAAGATTTAAAGACTACCGCCACAACACGTTGTTATTATTTTATTAACTGGGCGCTTAATACACACACATTTGTTCCAAATTATAATACCAATAATAATTTAATACTAAAAGGGTATAAAAGTATTAATCTAATCCACAGCTGGCCAGCTATAGCCCTTCGGGGCCGATTACACTTCGGTTCTTAACACAGATAGTACCCCAACATTGCCGAACGATTGATGGGAGAGAGAAAAATCGTTAGTCGCTCCCTGCGTTAATAATGTGTTAATAATAATAACGTTGTGACCAAAAATGATTTCCCCTAAACTTTTAGTAATTTTTATTAGTCCAAATACTATCCCACGAAAACTTTTAGCATGAAATATAACAAAATATACAACAAAAAATTTTACCATGAAAAATGATTCGAACTGAACTGAAAAAATTCGGACTGCTATTCTCTCTGTAGAAAGCTCACCATATATTCTATCTCTAATCTGATGAATACTTTTATTGTATTATGGTTCTTTAATTCTAGTTACCAGATATTTGGTTATTGAAACAGATTCTGTGGATAATTCGATTTAATCACTTTGGACAGTAATCCACGTAGGTGACGAGTCGCATAGTATGCGCTAGGAAGCTATTATATAAAGTCGAAAAACGTTCGATCTGAATAAGATAAGTAAGATATCAATAGATAGGTTTCTTTTAATAAGATCATTTTTATCCTAAAGATTGCCAGAGGAATCTATATTATTTGATTTTTCGAGTTCCAGAGAAAAAGGTTCAGATTAGTTTTATTTATTTAAAGAAACACTCATACCTTTAGGGCTATTGATGTATGAATACTGATATTCTCATTATTGCAAGATATGTCGCATAAATCCAAACGAGCATTAGGGAACAATAGGAGGCTTTCAGTGCTACCAGACTAGAATTAAAAGTTATTAAAACACTAAATTCTTTTTAATATTTTATATAAATAGACAATTCTTACCGAATAATCGATTCGTTCTGGCATACCTAAAAACCTCGCTTCACAAATACGTCGCACTTTAATGCTAACCATAATAGCAGCCGATTCTTTCATTGCGCAATCATAAGCTACTACGGATAAAATGTGGTTATGTGATGCTTTATGCGAAAGTGGTTCAGTGTTTCTGATTGAGCCCTCGTTATCGATTGAAAACGGTTCATCATTGTTAAGAATCTCATATTTGCAAACATCACCAAAAAGTGGCGTGCAGTCTTTATCAGATGCTTCAACTCTTAAAATTTCATTATAAAGTCGCCCTTCTTCTACTTCAGTCACATAAGATGGTTCCAAAAATATTGGTGCATACTCGTTTATGTCTATAACAGTTATATGAACATTTGCTGTATTTGAAGGTGTCCCATCACAATATACCGCGAGTATTTCAAAATGATAGCTCTTTCTTTTTTCGCAATTTAACATGCGGCTTGCTTTCAAAATTCCAAGGTTATTAACCAATTCAATCTAAAATTAGAAATCATTTAAATTTGTATCCAAAGATAAATTTACATTGGATAAACTTACCTCAAATGGAATCTCATGGTATGGTTTTTTTAAAATTCGAAAATTACATATTTTCTCTTCATTCACTTTAATCAGAGGAGTTATTTCGACGAGTGTTTCATTTTCTCGAATTAGACCATGATACGACTTTTCCAAAATAATTTCTTAAAACACAGTAAAAATTAATTTAAACAGGAATAAAAAGCTAACTTCGAGCCGAGCCGAAGCTTACATACCGTTGCAGGTGAATGACGGTTTATATCAGTGGTGGGAAAAATGCACACATGTAAACATTTAAATATGTGAGTACGCAGCGAAAAAAACAGCATTTGATTCTTAAGCTTGGGCTATTGAGAGTGGCCAAATGATCTGCAGGAGAATTTCTGGCCCTATACTAGGTTATGGAAAATGAGAGTTTGCCCACCAGTGGTTTATATCATAAGATAGATGTAGTTATATTAGATGGAATATATAATTTCAGATATTAAAAGATTTTAAATGATCTTTTAATATCAGTTTTAAAAAATTCTCGAGCCTATACTTATCAAGAACATAAAAAATCCTCATCAAGAACATAAATATAGATTTTAAACAAGAAAGGAAAACCTACTTCCGGATGATCAGAAAATTTATGCCCTTGCAGCTATATGGAAATTAAGATATGTATGTACATATATACTAAACACCCCAGCAGGGTCACCCACGAAACACCACGGATTAACCCGTGCGTCCCTCTGATCACCCATGAATCAGCCCTGAAATCTAGAACAAGCGGCCAAGAATTTTTAACTGAAATTTTTGAAAATTTCGTCTTGGCCTCTGATTCCGAATCTCTGGTTTATTTTGAGATGTGATAATAAGAAAAAAATTAAAGTAAACAAAAATCAAAGTAAACAATCATAAAGATTTTTCTGCTGGGAATCGAACCGACGATCTTACGATTTACAGGCAGATATCTTAATCATTGAACCATGGGGTCCTAAGTATTCCGCTAAAATATTTAGAATGACAAAAAAATATTTGTGATTAATAACGAACATCGAATATGCGTGATTTCGAACTCTAGCAGCAGCAGAGGGTCGGCAGAATGACTTCGCCTACTTTGTTTTGACGTTCGAAAGGCTAACATTACGAAATTGTTTTTGTTTTTCGAACGAAATTTTACATTACAGTACAGTGACATGCTAAAACAGTATTTTTTTTTTGACAAAAGGGGAATCTTATGAGTGATAGTGATAAGCACTATAATTAGTGAAAAGATTGATTTTGAGAACATTTTTTTTATACATTATACATTAATAACAAAAACTAAGGTATTTCTACGCAACAAAAATAGAAGTTACTTTCTTACTTACTGAAGAAATTAAAAATAAGATTAATTTATTTATATAAAAACTTTAAATTTTATAGATTCCCTATAAAAATATGTAAATTAAACATACATATATTTAATGACTTTGTTAGCCGTTGACCTTTCTGGATTATTAATTACGCATATGTATGTATGTATTTGAATCAACTTTTAATAATTCGGGATACAATTTTTTTTTATTTAGATATGTAAAAGTTACAGTCCTTCATTTATTAATTTATTGACAAAAGAATTCAAAATCTACCTTAAATTTCAAGGAACTATGGGGCTACAATAACCCATTCATGGATGCGAATATATTCACGTATAATACCTTTTTGAGTTAGATATTCATCTTCATTTTCATTTGATGTCACAATTCCAGCTCCTAGGATAGCACATAACATAACTGCATGGCATATCCAATGTAAATAGTGGAACTTCATTGCTAACGATTAAAGTTGTATCTGAAAAAGGCGAATTTTGTAGAATACATAAGTAGAAATATATTGATTAATTTGTTGTCATAAAATATTAACAGTTAGGTCACTATTTTGATTTTTTTTAAAGGTCCTTATATTGCTTATCACAAGTAAAAATCATATGTATGTATATTTGTAATATGTATACACGTATGTTATGTTTTTTCATGTATGTATCCAAGAGATACATACTTTGTTATAATTTTATTTTTCTTTTGATTTTAGATATTTATTTTCTAAGGAAACTTATTGTAAATAATTTTAGTTTGTATCTTTAATAGTTGTAATGTAACATTGCACCAATTTTTGATTAAGAATTTGCCGTTTTATTATAAAATGAGGAAATGAACGGAATATTTATTTTTATTTATATTTCAAATTTTTTTACTAATAAGGGATCAATTTGTCTAGTGTGTCAAAGGTTATGTTAACGAAATTTCTGTTGAACTAAAGGTTTTACCTCCTTTTTAATTAAAATACTAATGCGAAGCGAAAACATAAAATCGCGCAGTTCAATCACAAGTTTTTTTTAAATACCAAAAAAAATTACCGAATTTTATAACTGAGGTTAGTATTTATCGGTAGATAAATATGTTTGCACGACCCTCGCTGTAAAATAAACACTTTAACTAACACTTTTCCCCATCAAGTGAAAATGTTGCCGGACTTGCCGGTGAAATACGGACTTGCCGGAAACAACTCTTGACAATGTAAAATGTTCACATGCAATACAAAAAAAAACCGCATGCAATTTCTTATCTTGTATTAATAATGACTACGGAAATGTAATGTAATGTATTTGAACTAATTCATATTAAAAGGTCCGCTAGTAGTGCCTGTAATTTGCTACGTACAAAGTGAAAATTAAAATCAAAAATTGATTGTAATATAACATTTTGTTATTTTATTTGAACAAAAAATATTTTATTAAAAATGTTATTTATTCCATACAATTAAATTTATATTTGTGTAAATATTTCTTGAGTTAGAGTATTTCGGACGTTCACCATTTTTTTCAATCCTTGTCACTGATCTTCCTATAGATCGAATATTTCTGAACCAAAAAAGAAGTATATACCTACTTTTTGTATGACACATGTATATAATTAAATATCTTCTTCAAAAATAGTTTGAAAAAATATATTTTTATTTGAGTTCCGTTTTTGATACAGTGTGATTTTTAAAACTGCTTAGAATTTTTGGAGTTTCAGAACAAACTTAACTTTGGGGCTCTAAGTCCCTTTTATAGCTACCCTTGCTGAAGCTTTTTGCAGATCAAAGCTCGAAAGAAGCTTTTCTCTCAGAGAGGCTTTGTTTTCTGAAGGAAATCGATTGAGTCGGAACCTATTACTTGAGGTGTCAGTTGACGTGGAAGACTTTGGGTCTCAATTAATCGAGGTGACAAGAAAATGTGAAATTTCCTGTGAAGTGGATGCCCATTTAAGAATGGTTTGAGCTGTTTAGTTTTATTTCACTTAAAAGGAGTGAGAAAGATTTGAGTCGGGATTCTGTTTACCAAAATATTGTTTTGGTTTTCAATCTGAAGTGGCTCTTAGAAATTGGAAATCTTAAATGAGACTGTTTTCAGCCGAATTGAAAAATTAAATGTTTATGTTTTTACAAAAATTGGAATGATGCAATTTGCAGCTGGATTACGAATTTCAATACAAAAGGCTTCAGCTTCGGTTTACAAAATTGGTTTACAAAATTTACTGATATACACTTAAAGAAATTTTGTTGATATGTTACTTCCCCATCCTTAAGAATTTAGCCTGTCCTCAGGCGGTTAGTTTGGGGTATAACTGTAGGTCATGTTCTTTATTCTCTGAACTTATAGTTTCTTCTTCGGGAGTTATAACCTTTTGTTTTTTATAATTAATTATTATCCTTTTTGGGATGTTCTTAAATTTATAAATCAAATATATGATTATAATAATAATTATTACTACTAGTAGTATTAGTAAAATTGTTTGAGTTTTAAAATATTGTTTTGAGTGGTTTTGGAATATTTCTTTGGCTACGATATACGATAAAGGTTCGAGTTTAGTTATGTTGTTGTTTACATAAATAGTTCGGGTGTAATCAAGCATAGTATTTGTTATTATTACATCTTCTATTTGTATAGAACAGTTGAATACTTTTATTATATTGTTTCCTTCTGCTATTAGATCTTTATTTATACAATTCTGATTTAACAAAGTTTTTGGTAAATTCCATGTTATTATAATGTTGGGTTCAATATAATTTAATTCGAAGTTCTTGTACATTTTTGTATATCTACATTCTGTATTTGTTTGTCTTAAGAGACCTATTATACATTTATTATTTACTATTTCTTTTGTTTTTACTTTAAAGACTTGCTGATTTTTTATGTAATATTTATCATGCAATGTTTCGGTTATTATATTCTGATTCTGATCCGGATACGGTAAAATTTTGTAAATGGGGGTTTTAATAATAGTACGAGGAATATGAGAAATTATCAATATTTCGTTAGTATTAACTTGTAACCAAGTAGATGTTTTAATATTTAACAATTTTTCTGAATTAATATGTTTAAGCGGGTCATGTTTTAGGAGCTTTGGGTTGAATATGCCTAATCTTGTAAATTGCATTCCTAATTCAATGTCTTCTATGTACTCTGTAAATTCTTGTAAATTGAAAATAAGGATTGCTAACCTTTGGTTTTCATTTTGGTTTTCATTTAAACGATTTACTGTTAAAGGAATAATTAATTGCATCAATAACTTTATTTAATTCGTTGATCTGTATACTATTTTCGGACAAGTTATCAATTTTTGATTCTAATTCTTCCCTATCTTGTTGATCCAATGTGCCAAATAAATATTTATAAAAGGTACCTACAAAATTTGCAAGTCCTCTTTTGTTTCGTTGAGCAATTTTTATTCCATTCATTTCTCTATTTAATTTTTCTTTTAGATATTGAATTTGATCCAAATATTCAAATTCTCGTGTTTGTTCCATTAGATTTTTATAAGTTTGTTCAGTTTTAGTTAAATTGACTGTGAGACAATGATATTCATAATTAGTGGGAAGATCTATGTTACCTGTTTGGAAAATTAAGTATCCATTTTATGCTTGAATTGGATTGATATCTATGTTCTGACACATGGCGTGATATATAAGACATAATAAAGTTATTATATAAAAGATAATTTTATTAAGCTGGGTTGTCTTCCGGTGGAAATCTGGAATTATTATATTTGCTGGTATTAATTTTCTTTTTCTTTTTAAATTTCGATTTATAGTGTGTGATTTCTCTACCTCTATTTTTTTCTACATAATGTTTTTCGTCAGTTTGTGTAATTTGGCCTGTCTTCCTAAAAGGATTTGTTGTTTTAGATTTTATAAGTGGAGCTTGTCTATACCTAGTATCAATATCGAATGTATGACGATTTTTATTAAGCTTGTTTATTTTCTTTATTTTATTCACTTGAATATTATAACTTGGAGTTCCGGCGAAAATAAAAATGTCTGCTGGTGTTCTACCTGTAGAGCTATGTTTTGTTTTATGATTATAAATATAAACGATTGTTTCAAATTTAGTAATTATATTTTCAGGATTCCGTTCACAATTTATAATTCTTAATTTTTCATTAATAGTTTTATGAAATCTCTCTATGTCAGAAACGCCATTTTTACTTGTGGTTATAGTTATTCTTACATCTTCTGATTGCAGCCAAAGTTGCAATGCTGAGCACATAAATGCAGAGTCTTTGTCGGCTTTAATTTCTTTTGGTTTACCCATTACATTAAATATCATGAGTAATGCCCTTTTTGCTACTAACCAATCCCTACTGTTGACATTTATTAAAGCAGCATATTTGGAATAAATATCAATGCAAGATAAGAATTGTTTATTATCGATCATGTAAAAATCTATAACATATTTTTCTCTGGGGTTAAAGGTTTCTGGGGTTAATTCAAATGTAAGTTTTGTATCTCTGTGTTCTGTTTTAGCAAGGTTACAAATTTCACACTCATTTATAATATTCTGAATTAATCTCTGATAATCGGGAAAATAATATTTTTCTTTAAAAAGGCTTGTTTGTTTTTCTATTCCTGGATGTAATAATTCTACGTGAGCTTTAAGGACAATTTCCTTGAATTCGGCGAATGTTTGGACATCTGTTAATATTGTACTAGTTTTCATAACTTTGGTTAAGTTGTTTGGGCTGATGATTTCTATATAAGCATTTTGAAATATTATGAAGTCCATTTCACAAGGAAAATAAATAACACTTTTTTTAGAGCACAAATATTCTTTAATTAATTCTTTTGCATATTCATGGGTCATTTCTTTATAAATTATTTTAAGGTTGGTTTTATGAAAGTATTGGCTCAATTTGACTTCATTTGAGTTTCCTCTATGAAATTCAATTTGTCTATTGTAATAGTTTAAAGGTCTTTCCGTTATTTCTATATAATTCTGATTGTCTTCATGTGCACTATGAACTGTTGCTATTGTGGGTAATGACTCGGTATTATCCGGTGTTTCTCCTAAAAAATTTTCTTCTAGCTTCACTCTTGACAGAGCATCAGCTACCTGGTTTTCCTTTCCCGGCAAATATTTAATAGTGAAGTCAAACTCGTTTAATTTTATTCTCCATCTTTGTAGTTTCATGTTTGGTTCTTTTCTATTATGAAGCCAAACTAATGGTCTATGATCGCTAAGGATTTCGAATTTTCTACCAAAGAGATAAGACCTAAAATATTTAGTGGCCCAGACTATAGCCAGAAGCTCTTTTTCTATTGCTGAATAATTAATTTCATGTTCATTAAGAGTTCTACTTGCATAACAAATAGGTTTATGATTTTGCGATAATACTGCGCCTATGGCGACATTGCTAGCATCTGTTGTTAAGGAAAATAATTTTTCAAAGTTAGGGTAAATTAAAATTGGGTCTGATGTAATAAGAAGTTTTAATTTCTCAAATGCTTCTAAATATTCTTTATTGGTTGAATTTATAGTGGAACCTTTCTTTAAGTTTACAGTCATAGGTTTTGCAATTTTAGCAAAATCAGGTATGAATTTTCTATAAAATCCACAGAGACCTAAAAATGATTTTATTTCTTTTTGAGTTTTTGGTATTGGAAATTTTTGTATTGCCTCAATTTTTTGGGGGTTTGGCTTTATTCCTTCTGTTGTTATTATATGTCCAAGGAATTCAGTTTCCTTTTTCATAAACTCACATTTGTCAAGTTGAAGTTTAAGATTAGCTTCTCGAAGTTTTGAAAACACCTTTTTTATGGACAATATGTGTTCTTCTAATGAAGTAGAAAATATAATTATGTCATCCATGTAAACAAGGCAATGCTGGTATATTAAATCTTCTAATAAATTGTTCAAGCAACGTTGGAAAGTTGCAGGCGCATTTTTCAGACCAAATGGCATTCGTGTGTATTCGTAATGTCCATTTTTAGTAGAAAAAGCTGTTTTTGAAATAGAATTTTCATCCATTTGAATTTGATGGAAACCCTTGGCAAGGTCAATTGTTGTAAAATATTGACACTTTCCAAGTTTGTCAAGTATTTCATCCATAACTGGTATCGGATACTTATCATCAATAGTTATTTCATTTAGACTTCGATAGTCTATTACTATTCGAAATTTCTTTTTACCTGATGCATCTTCTTTCTTTTTGACTATCCATATTGGAGAACAATAAGGGGATTTCGATTTACGTATTATTCCCTGATTCATCATTTCTTTAATTTGGTCTTCTACTTCTTGATCATAAGCTTGGGGGTATTTATAAGGTTTTTTGTAAATAGGATCTTCATGTTTGGTTTGGATTGAATGTTTTATAGCACTGGTAAAGGTCAAATTTTCACCTTCCCTGTACTGGATATCCCTAAATTCAAATAAAATGTTATTTAATTTAGTTCTTTCTTCTTTATTAAGATGATTTATTCGAAATTTATTATTTTCTTCTAAGTCATTATTAATTGCAAAATTAAAAGATATATCCTCAGATGAAGGTGGACTGAGATAATCTTCCAATGTTTCAATTTCGGAATTCTTGAAATCTTCGTGGTTATATATCATGGAAAAAACAAATCCGCTCAAAGTGACTGTTTCCTGTTTATAATTAATAATTGCTTCACATGCTTCTAAATACTCTCTTCCTATCAATATGTCATATTTTTGCGAAAAATTGTGAACCCAAAATGGTTGATCGATCGGACAAAGTTTACTTGATTTAAAATTTACGGACTTATTTAATTTAATTACACCATTAATTGTGTGTACTTCTAACGTTTTTAATGTTTGTGGGAAATTAAAATAATTTTCTTTTATTAGGTTTATTGAACTTCCTGTATCTATTACACATTTAAATGCGCGATTGTTAATAGTTATTCTGATGTAAGGATTTCTATTTCTTCTATTGGATCCGAGGCTATTTGATGAAAATTTTCGATTTCCATTCTAGATTGATCGCTTGAATATTCACGCTGTCTTTTCACTGGTTTGTTAGAATTATAACCTTGTAAAGAAGATGTTGGCTGTTGATAATTCATAGGATTCTGAGCTCTACCATGATTTAAATTTTGCTGCAATTCCTGTTGAAATTGTTGTTGATTGAAATTATTTGGTTGTCTATAGTTACTTTGCTGATTATAATTTTGTTGATTATTATTATTATAAAAGGAATTATTTCTTTGGAAATTATTATTTCTTTGATAATTTCTCCTATCTTGTCCGTTTTGTTTTGAATTATGTTGTGATTTAACTTTATCAGAACCAGAATCATAACAACCTTCTTGTTGTGCTACTTGTTTAAGTTTACTGACTGTAGTTATATCGTGCCTTGCTAATGTCATGAATAACCTGTCAGGAAGTTTTCTCATTATTACATCTTTTACAGTATTATTCATGGCATTATTATAAATCATTGTATTTAAATTGTTATTTTCTAACGACAATTTGTTTGTTATGACAAATATTTTATATTCTAGATCCTCGACGAACTTACGAATGCTTCCATTGAAAGGGGTATTGTAGAGTCGTCTTAGTAATTCCTCGCATGGGGTTTGGGTTTTATACTCATCGATGAGAGCAATCCTTAGATCGGGCCAATTGGTTGCTGCTGATATCTGTGACACTCGCTGGGCATCTCCTGATAATTGCATCTCGATTGCACTGAAGAATACAGCTGTTTGACGCGGATCAGTTGATGGATACAAATTTAAAATGTATTCGATCCGTCTGATGAATGCACTTAATTCCCTGGTGCTTCCATTAAAATTGGGAACTTGCCTAATCTGGCTTAAAGGCTGATTAAGGTGTAGCTCGGAGAGTAACTGGACTTGTGCTACTGGTTCGGCCATTGTAATGTTCGTATTTCTTATTTGTTTCGGTAGCGGTCACACTATGAAAGCGGGCTACTAATTTATTTTAAGTTTTTGTGTTTTGTATATTTTCGGTAGCAGTCACACTTCGAAAAGTGGGCTACAAATTGAAACTAACACGTAAGTTCTTTTGCGGATGTGAATAGCGATTAACACTCGCGGTTAGTATTAAGGCTGCAGTTGCATTAGCACAAAATACTTCAACGATGTTCTATGATCTCGATTGATCACTGGTCACTTTTACACATCCTACCGACTGCGTCAATTAAATATCTTCTTCAAAAATAGTTTGAAAAAATATATTTTTATTTGAGTTCCGTTTTTGATACAGTGTGATTTTTAAAACTGCTTAGAATTTTTGGAGTTTCAGAACAAACTTAACTTTGGGGCTCTAAGTCCCTTTTATAGCTACCCTTGCTGAAGCTTTTTGCAGATCAAAGCTCGAAAGAAGCTTTTCTCTCAGAGAGGCTTTGTTTTCTGAAGGAAATCGATTGAGTCGGAACCTATTACTTGAGGTGTCAGTTGACGTGGAAGACTTTGGGTCTCAATTAATCGAGGTGACAAGAAAATGTGAAATTTCCTGTGAAGTGGATGCCCATTTAAGAATGGTTTGAGCTGTTTAGTTTTATTTCACTTAAAAGGAGTGAGAAAGATTTGAGTCGGGATTCTGTTTACCAAAATATTGTTTTGGTTTTCAATCTGAAGTGGCTCTTAGAAATTGGAAATCTTAAATGAGACTGTTTTCAGCCGAATTGAAAAATTAAATGTTTATGTTTTTACAAAAATTGGAATGATGCAATTTGCAGCTGGATTACGAATTTCAATACAAAAGGCTTCAGCTTCGGTTTACAAAATTGGTTTACAAAATTTACTGATATACACTTAAAGAAATTTTGTTGATATGTTACTATATATAAGTTAACACCTAAAATGTCAAATACTAAATAATACTGAATTAGCTAATAAAACGCTAAGTCCAGCCACAAGCGCATAAGTTCTTAATAACAACTGCAAAAGAGCTTACACATCCGCATTCAACACCGTGCACCGGATGCAATATGATGCCGTGGCACCAATAGGGTCACATGGATCGAAAGACACGTGTACTGAGTAAGCATTGATTATGCTTGCGATCGTGGGAAAGCTAAAAGAAAGAAAACACCCAAATATTTGGCAAGCTCACTGAACTTAATGACAAGTGCATCCACCATCAACGCAATGCACTCGCATTGACCAATTAGCAACGAAGACATGGACTTAAGTTACAGCAACAACATTAGCTACCAAAGACATCGAGGGACGTAAGCAGCGGCAGCAACCGCCAATGGAGCGACGCATTGGTCTAATTACTAATAATAAGAATCATAATTGTTAGTTCTAATCCGATACTCAAATAAACGAAATGTAAAAAAGATTAATTTTTTTTTTTTAAAAGAACATTTACAAATCTTTTTAACAGGCGCCCGAGCAGGGACCTGGTGAAAACCGCGAAAGGATACAAGTTCCGAGTCTCGTTCAGATCGGTAAAAAAAATTAAATAAGAAAACGGCAAACACCGCGATTCGGAAGAGTAAAAGTGTCGTTAAAAAACGCTACAACGCACTCCCAAAGGAATTCTACCTAGCGGAAAAACCAGGCTCCAATTTTTATCGCCGTGATCCCTTCAGTATCAGTATCCCTTCAGTAATCAAAACCCACAAATTAAAAACATATGTTCCAATTGATAACTTTACAAAGATTTAAAACTAGAATTTGCAGAAAAAAAAGTAAAAATAATTCTTTTGACATCCCCATAATTAACCCCCATAAGACATTAACTTTATAACATTTTACTGAGGTTTTTAATGGATGATTAAAAACCTCAGTAAAATGACTAAACCGGACTTGGTAGATAGGATGGGAAATCTTGCAGGACCTTCATCCTCTATAAGGACGAGTTCGAAACTACTGACTGAAAAATACATTGAAGAGAAAATTAGGGACATACTTCAAGAGAACCTCTTGAAGTATCTCACTGTAACGAATAGTTGCAGTGCTGAGGTGGCATCGTTGGAGATATCGGATGAATGAAAGGGTTGCACGCGGTGTCCGGCCAGATCTTGGCGGCTAATTGGCGGGTTCTGAAACACCCCTTTCTCTCCCCTTAGTGCTTCCTCGGGGATCATAAAATATTTCAACATTGATCACGAACCGCGTAGGTCAAACATGAGCCTTTCACAACTGTGGATGTTAAGATCCCTGGAAGGTCTTCGAGAAAGTCCATGGTAACGGCTGGGGGCAGGACGGTGGCAAATTAAACGAGGCGCATTATATTTTCTCACTCCATTATAATTTCCATATTTATTCCTTAAAGAAAGTCCTTATATCTATAAATAAAATCTCTTTTCTAACTTCCTAACTATCATAATAATTCAATATATATTCTTTCTTACTACGCTTAACGGTAACTTATCACTAAAGATTTATGAACTTAATGTGTATTTAATTCGACAGAATATGTGGACGTGCTCTTAATCTCATAATACAATATATTAACTATTAAAAGAACTCTACTGCAAAGTCCGCGAACGGAAGTGGGCCAAATTCGATTTTCATTTTCATTTCTATTCAATGCAATACAGTGGTTGACTATCTAACTGGTGAAGCCTCTTGGGCCGGAAATCGGAGAACGTGAAAAATAACTGATCGGAGAATTCCGCATCACTTCATCTGGCTTGGTATGGATTAAAGATTACTCACTTTTTATATCCGCGATGAGCCGTTAAAGCGCTTCCACTGCTCGAGGCTGGAAAAGAAAATATACATATCGGGAGGACTCTCGCCGGTCCCGTCAACAAAGCCAACACAAAATACTCAGCCGGCAACAGTGCTCCAGCCCGAAGTCTCCGGACACTACTTCCTCTTTCCCGTTTTCGGCACCGTTAGGCCATCAGTCGGATGCACCCCTTGAACAACGGAGCGCTTCTTGAAAGCGCCGCTAGCGCCCCGTCCCTGCTTCCTGTCCTACGACTGTCGGTTGGGGCGTACCCAATTCGAATCCACAGCGGAGCGCCCCTTAAAGCATCGCGAACGCTCCGGCTGCTTGCCACTTCTTCAGCTCCAGTCGAGCCCACTCTGCTCCTAGCTCCAAACTAGTCGACGTCCCTTCTCCGCCCCTCTGCACGGGCGGCCAAATGGCGAGAAGGGATCTACTTCACTAAGGATCTAGCTTGTACGCCAAGACTCTTGACCTAATGAATCGAAAACATCTACGTCAGGCTCACACGACCATGACATAACCTCATGACTCACCTCGCTTCTGCGATCCGCGACTTGTCTCAACTTCGCGCACGCCTGCAAACGGCCGCTTGTGGCCTTTTGATTATTGCCGGTCCTGTGTCAACTACTCAAACGCGATGATCCCTCAGCGGGTAAATCTTCAGCACTTTTTTTGAATTTCTCGATGCCTTTACTAATTGGCAGATCTTTCCCATTCAATGGTTAAAACGCCAAAGAAAGCTTTAACCACGCGGTTTTCTAACCTACGCTTTAAACTTGTTACCAGATCGTCAGAGCCCCCCATGAAATGCTAAATAGTCCTACTATGCAATAGGTCTGCCACGTAGGCTGCTTTACCGCAATATTGGGGAGTTCGATAAATTACCGGACATAGTGCGGACGCTTAGAGATTTTTCTGGAAACAAGAGCGAATACGCGTCTTGGTAGAGAGGGTTTTAAAAATTTATGTCAGTAAAAATAATACGGCATAATATTAGCAATTAGGAACAATATCGTCGGTCAAGCAGATGCTGTCCTCGAGTCCTATAACACACCTTTGGATTGGGAGGCAATATCGAAGATTCTAACTGCGGCATGCCCAAGTGGGTAGTAATGGACAACGAACGCACCTTAAACTCTGCGGCGATTCGATTCCTTTTAGAAGACCAACTTAAAATATCAGTTCATACAAAAGCCCCATACGCTTCAACCAGTAAAGGTCAGGTAGAACGATTTCATTCAACACTTTCGAAAATCATGAGATGCATCAAAAAAGACAACGGGAGCATGACATTTGAAGACCTAATTATCAAATCAGTTAAAGAATACAATAGGTCCATCCTCTCGGTAGCTCCGCAGCATCAAGCGTTGAGCCGCGCTTCCGCGTCATCATTCTAATTCGTCAACCTAAAGGTTGACTACCCAGTCACTTATGTAAATATATCATTTGTAGAAACGCATTTGTAAGGATCAACATCCTTAATTCGAACCCTATAATGCACCAGTTTGGGTAGTCCCAAAAAAAAACCGACACTAGTAAAAAACAAAAATACACGCTAGTGATTGATTATAGAATGCTCTATAAGGTAACAATATCCGATCGGTACCCCATTCCTGAAATCGGCGAAATAATCGCACAATTAGGAAACAACAGATTCTTCTCAGTACTAGACTTAAGAAGTGGATTTAATCAAGTACCACTTAAAGAGTCAGACATGGAAAAAACTGCTTTCACAGTGAATGGAGGGAAATACGAAATTACCAGATTACCATTTGGCTTAAAAAATTCACCAGCCATATTTCAAAGATCTTTAGATGACATTTTGCGAGAACACATGGGGAAATCTGTTATGTGTACGTTGATGACATCATCGTCTTCAGCAAAACAGAAAACGATCATGCTGAAAACTTGAACAAAGTGTTTCTAACATTACAAAAAGTCAATATAAGGATACAAATCTACAAATGTCATTTTTTTTTAAAAAGAAGTCGATTTTCTGGGTTTTACGATTTCAGAACAGGGAGTGTTGCGCTATTAATAGTTGTTAATAGCGTCAAAATGAATTAAAATTCCAATGTTTAATTTCAATCCAAATTCAGTTTTTATTTTTAAAGGGTTCAACTCTAACCCAACTTGCAGCTGTTCCAATCAATACAATAATACAAGTACCCAAGCTTAGCAATACGAACTTAGCAATACGAACGCACACAAATGCAAGATTTGCTGGTGTGCAGCAGCTCTCCAAAAAAGCTCCCCAAAGCGCATGCGCTACAAATACCAGCAAAGCGCATGCGAACGGGGAGAAGTAAACAAAAACCAGAACTGCCGATAACCCGCCGCTGCTACTCAGATTTATAACATATGTGACTTATTTAGCAGCTTCGCCCTTGTCTGCTTGGCTCAACATCCTCCCCCCGTTGAAGGCTGAATCTTCAACCGAATCCTTGACAGGCAGCAGACACAGCCGTGACACCGCACGCTTAGTCACTCCCACCGCTGTTTTGAGAACGGCCACACGGTGCACTCCGTCACGCCCAGGAACCAGCTCCAGTATCCTGGCCAGAGGCCACTTCATTGGGGGTAGATTTTCATCCTTCACCAGGACTATGTCTCCAACAGCAATTACAGGGCCAGGGGTGCGCCATTTGGAACGCTGCTGCAACAGCGTAAGGTACTCCTCCTTCCAACGAGCCCAGAAAACCTGCTGCAGGAAGGAGACTCTCTGCCACCCATCCAGCCGATTAAAGTTTAGCGCAGTAAGGTCCGGCTCGATGAATGTTGAAGGCGGTCCGCCATTTAAAAAATGAGCCGGCGTCAGGACATCTAGATCCGCAGGATTCTCTGAAATCGACACAAGGGGCCGAGAATTAATAATTGAGGCGATGCGGCACAACAAAGTCCTTAATTCTTCAAAGCCAAGAACTGCGGGACCAACTGCACGATAAAGATGGTGCTTAGCCGTTTTCACTGCTGCTTCCCATAGACCACCAAAATGAGGAGAGCGTGGAGGAATAAATCGCCACTCGATAGACTCAGACAGGCAAAAATCGTGCAGAGAAGCCTGGTGCTCCTGGCTGAGGAATCTTCGCTTCAACTCCATAAGCTCATTCTTGGCACCCACAAAATTGGTGGCATTATCCGACCATATCTGTCTGGGTTTACGTCGCGTACAAATAAACCGTTGGAGGGCGCTCAGAAACGAAGCGGTGGAAAGGTCCTTAACTAACTCCAAATGGATTGCCTTCGTACTGAAGCAGATGAATACGCTTACATAACATTTAATAGGGCCCTTATTCCGAGTCTCTGCCTTGTAGAAAAACGGTCCGCAAAAATCCACACCAGTGACATCAAAACATTGGAATCCTGCAACTCTCTCGGTCGGAAGATCGGCCATAACATGCTCCAGTAGACGAGGCTTTGCGCGAAAACAACGTACGCATTTGTTCACAACCCTTGAAACGGTCTTCCTCCCCCCAATGGGCCAGTATTGAGAACGGATTTTCGCCACTAGTGCCCGAGGACCAGAATGCAGGTTCTTCTCGTGAAAGTGAGTCACTATGGCCGAAGTGACGGGATGGCCTCTGGGAAGGATGATCGGATGACGTCCGTCAAAATCCAACGCAGAGTTCCGCAATCGCCCGTCAACACGAAGCAAACCATCATTATCCACAAAGGGAGCAAGCGAGGTCAGAGGGTTTGAGGGCGGAACCAATCTGCGTGACTTTAGTAAGCTTATCTCTTCCTTAAACTCGGCAAGCTGGACGGCGCGCAACAGTAGATGGGTTCCTCCTTTGAGATCCTGAACAGAAATCCCTTCGTGACGGATGCGGCGGCAAAACTTGAAGACGTAGACGAACACTCTCTGTAGGGAGGGAAACGAGTTGGCAAACTTTGACAATGCGGCGATATCCCTGGGTGGAGCCGTAGCCAATAAAGTCCTGGCGCGAAGTTCGATGGCTGCCTTTTCGGCCACAACAGCAATGGGCCAATCATCCTTGGAACCACGAAGAAATGGAGGGCCTTGGGACCAAAGCTGGGAGTTGAATAGCTCAGTGGGAAGAGAACCTCTGGACAGTAGATCGGCTGGGTTGACGGCAGTAGGAACATAAAGCCATTTCATTGCCTTGGTGAGCTCCTGAATGGAAGAACGCGATTAGAAACAAACACTTTAAATCGAGCAGGTTCATCTTGAATCCAGGATAGGGCAACCAAGGAGTCACACGAACAATAATAATCTCCATTATATGTCCCAAGATCAGCAACTTCAGCCATTAGTCTTGCTAGCAACTCAGCTCCACATAACTCTAGCTTCGGTATTGTCTGAGTTTTAATGGGTGCCACTCGACTCTTTGAGCATAACAGCCGACAATCAGAACCTGACAATACATACACGCACGCTCCATACGCATCTAAACTAGCGGAACAGAACTGGAACAGAACTGTAACCACTCGGAGAGAAGGGATTGAGGAAGGCTTTCATCCCATGACAAATTTTCTCGGCACAGCTTCTGCAACAGGATCTTTGCCCTGGTGACTACAGGACCTACCAAGCCCATTGGGTCATAAAACCGAGCGACGGAAGATAGTATAGATCTCCTGGTGGGTTTGGCGGTGGGCTGAAGAGCTTCAAAGGAAAAAAGCAGCAGGTCAGCTGAAGGATCCCATGCTAATCCAAGAGTCTTTGTGAACGGACTGCCATCGTCAAATTTCAAGTAAGACTCTCTATCACTTTCGGGCACGCCTTCCAAAACCTCTGGGATGTTGGAGCACCATTTCCTTAATTGAAACTGACCCTTGTTCAACAGGCTCGATGTCTGAGCTATTATCTCAAGCGCATCAGTCTTCGTTGGGGCACCAGATATAAGGTCGTCCACATAAAAATCCTGGAGGACAACACGAGAGCCAACGGGAAAACCGGCACCTTCATCCTTAGCCAGCTGGTGCATTGAGCGAATAGATAGAAAAGACGCTGGCTTTGTGCCATACGTCACGGTGTCGAGCTTAAAAACCTTCACGTCATCGTGGATAGAATCTCTCCAGAGGATGCACTGCAGCAAACTATCATCCGGAAAGACCCTTACGCAGCGGCACATCTTGCAAATGTCCCCAGTCAAAGCTACAAGGTGGGACCGAAACCGAAGCAATGGATGAAAAAGCTTAGGCTGAATCACGGGGCCGGACATCAGGACATCATTGAGGGAATAGCCGGAAGCCGTAGCAGCCGAACCATCGAACACAACTCTCAGCTTAGTGGTGGAACTTTCTTCCTTCAGGACGCAGTGGTGGGGAAGGAAATACTGGCACTTACCTCGCAATTCCTGCGGCACCAGAGACATGTGACCCAGATCCAAGTATTCCTTGATGAAAGACGAATATTGGGTCCTTAAATTCGGATGACGATCCAGCTTGCGCTCAAGTGAATGGAACCGCCGCAAAGCCTGTGCGTAGGATTCCCCTAACAGATCCACACTGTGCTTGATTGGCAGGCGAACGGAATAGGCACCTGATTCAAGGCGGACGTGGTGCATGACGAAGTGGGCCTCGCAATCAAGCTCCTCCTTAGTGGCCTGAACGATAGGCGCAGTGCAGGCATCCACTTCCCAGAATTGGCGGAGAAGAGGTCAAACGAGGTTGCTGAGTCAGCAGAAATCATCTTACATGATGCGGCCAAGCGAGGGTTTCCCGGGGTGCAACCTCCTCCAGAAACTACCCATCCAAAACGTGTCTTCTGCAACAGAGGCAGACCGTCTCCTAGCTGGATTTGCCCGACTGAGAGCAGATCAAAAAACAGGCTTGCTCCAATCAGCAGATCCACACGCTGAGCTCTGTGGAAGTCCGGGTCAGCTAGCACCACATTGGCGGGAACCTTCCAATTGGACACATCTAAGTTCAGGCCAGGTTGACGCTCTATGATGTGAGACGCCACAATTGCCTCAATGTAAACGGAATACGTGGATAGGCGAGACTTCAGGCAAACGTTAAGCGATGCCCGATCCGTAATAAACTCAGCGTCTCCAAGGCCAGTCACTGTTACGGAACATTTGGACCGATGAAGCTGAAGTTGGCTGGCCAGCCGGGATGTGATGAGATGAACTTGGGAGCCGGAGTCAAATAGCGCTCGACAAGGAAGAAAGGCTCCTGATCTGCCACGGACGAGAATGTTGGCGGTGGGCAAGAACACTATTTCAGCGCTGCGATCCTGTGCAATAAGAGCATTAGCAGGAGGAGCCTGAGAGGTCGCAACCCCTGCTACATTGGCCGGATTCGATCCAGAAGCAGGAACGGAAGTGGCGCTGGCTAAACGCTCGCAAGGATGCAATAGCGCATGGTGTCGGCGATGGCAAGTTGGGCAGCGGGAGGATGAGCATCCGCGGGCTAAATGATCAGACTTGAGGCACACAGAGGGCAAGACGTCGAACCTCATCGTATCGTTCCTCAACTGACAAGGCGAGAAACCTTGGGCAAGAAGGCACAGCGTGAGCCAGGATGCCGAACAGGGCACACGAAGCAGGCGGAGCATTCAGGAGCATGCAGGATCGGTTGTTAAATGGCCTACGACGGCCCGCTTGATTCGCTGACAAATGCGGAGCTAAGGCCAAGTCCACCGTCTCCAGGGTACGGCACCTTTGCTCCAGAAACCGAGCCATAGATTCCCAAGTTGGCAGGCTATCATCAGTGTTTCCTGCCAGCGAGTCTTCCCATTTGGCCTTTGTGGCAGGGTCCAGCTTTTGAAAGATGATCTGGATGAGGAGGCACCCTTGAATTTCAGCCGACGTCCCGGAACTCATAAGAGCCCGCATATGTCCATTAAATCGGTCGGATAATTCTCGAAGAGTAGCAACGGATCCTGGCTCAACCGCCCTTAACTGCAAGATCTCGTTGATGTGAGACTGGAAGATTAAGCGACGGTTGCTGAAACGGTTGCGCAAAAGGTCGAGGGCAACCTCATAGTTCGCGTCGGTAATCTCAAGCGCCCTCACCGTCTCCAGGGCTGAGTCCCGCAGGCAGGAAATGAGCCACCTGAGCTTCTCCATCTGTGTCAAGTGCGGGTGGCTGTCAATGGTGGTCCTAAATAGGGCGCAGAAATCCGGCCACTCGGCATAGCCACCGCTAAATGTTGGCATTGGCAACGGGGGCAATGAGGGAGCAGGCCTATATGGAGCGTTTGAAATCCCAGCACCACTGGTAGCATCCAAAAGTGTAGAGTGAGCAGCAACCCGCATAGAACGCTTGGCCACCTCCACCTGGATGTCAACGTGCACGTCCGTAGCCAGCTGAGAGAATCGCCAATATAAATCGCTCCCGATCTCGCTGTAGTTTAGCTCCTCCAATTCCTCCTGCAGCGTGGTAAAACGGTCGCGCAGACGTTTCTCCATAGACTCGAGGGTCAGAATAGTTGAATCCTCGGTCTGAATCGCAGCCTTGACCTTCCGATGCAGTACCTCCATTTCCTGGCATGTTACCTCTGCGCGTCTCCGCAGCATCCTCTCACGGTTTGACGCAGCAGATGCAGTAGCTTCAGCTCCAGATTCCATTATGCAATTAAATTAAAATGCAACTTGGGGACACAAAAACAACAACGGTGCTTTAGTGGCACTTTTAATGCTGATTACGACAATTGAACGGGATGCTAATCACGTCGGGGTCACCAAAATGTTGCGCTATTAATAGTTGTTAATAGCGTCAAAATGAATTAAAATTCCAATGTTTAATTTCAATCCAAATTCAGTTTTTATTTTTAAAGGGTTCAACTCTAACCCAACTTGCAGCTGTTCCAATCAATACAATAATACAAGTACCCAAGCTTAGCAATACGAACTTAGCAATACGAACGCACACAAATGCAAGATTTGCTGGTGTGCAGCAGCTCTCCAAAAAAGCTCCCCAAAGCGCATGCGCTACAAATACCAGCAAAGCGCATGCGAACGGGGAGAAGTAAACAAAAACCAGAACTGCCGATAACTCGCCGCTGCTACTCAGATTTATAACATATGTGACTAATTTAGCAGCTTCGCCCTTGTCTGCTTGGCTCAACAGGGAGTTAAAACCAACATCGAAAAAATTAAAAACTTCCCAATACCCAAAACACTAAAGAAACTTCAATCATTTTTGGGAATGACAAGCTATTATAGGAGATAAATTAAGGATTACGCGAAGATAGCCAAACCTCTAACTGCCCTCCTAAGGGGAGAAGGAGAACGCGTATCCAAATACAAGTCAAGCAGAATAGCCATAAACCTAGACAAAGAAGAGGGTGCATTCGAAAAACTTAAAAACAGGCTTATATCTAGGGATGTAACATTAGCGTACCCAGACTTTACGAAGGAATTCCAACTGACCACAGACGCATCAAATTTTGCCATATTAGCCGTTTTAGAACAGAACCATAGACCAATAACATTCATATTCCGTACCCTCTCGAAAACCGAAGAAAATAACGCAACGAACGAAAGGGAAATGTTAGTCATCGTATGGGCTCTTCAAAGCTTAAGACATTATCTGTACGGATATTCGAATGTAACAATTTATACAGTCCATCAACCCCTGACCTTTTCGAATAGTGCAAATAATCACAATGCCAAGCTCAATCGCTGGAGCCCAGCCCAGAGATTAAATAAAAGCCCGGTGTAGCTAATGTAGTAGCAGACGCCCTATCCAGAGCCCGACCAGACGTTAATTCAATCCATTCAGACTCTCCAATCCACAGCAACGAAAGTTCCTCACATAATTTAATATTCTCAGTAGAAGCCGCGATCAACGCATTTAAAAATCAATTTTTTTTATTAAAAGAAAACACTGATGCTTATAACTTCGAAATTCCATTTCTAACTTTTCATCGCCATATAATAAAAAGGATTTCTTACACAGAACAGAAAATCATGAATATACTCCGAGTCCGATTAGATCCCAGAATTATCAACGGTATCTACACTTTAGAAGAAATAATGGGAAAAATACAAGCTATTTATACTACGCACTTTAAGTCTTACAAAGTTAGGATTACTAGTAATCAAGTTGAAGATGTATCATGAGAAACAACCCAGAAGCAGATCATTACATTCAAACATAAAAGGGCACACAGAGACGCAAACGAAAACAAAATACAAATTCTTAAAAAATATTCCTTCTCACAAGCTGAACAGAAAATTCAGGCAAAACTCAAGGGCCTCCGAGGACATTAATACGCCGATAGAATTCAGCATGCCCAAGTGGGTAGTAATGGACAACGAACGCACCTTAAACTCTGCGGCGATTCGATTCCTTTTAGAAGACCAACTTAAAATATCAGTTCATACAAAAGCCCCATACGCTTCAACCAGTAACGGTCAGATAGAACGATTTCATTCAACACTTTCGGAAATCATGAGATGCATCAAAAAAGACAACGGGAGCATGACATTTGAAGATCTAATTTTCAAATCAGTTAAAGAATACAATAGGTCCATCCTCTCAGTAGCTCCGCAGCATCAAGTGTTGAGCCGCGCTTCCGCGTCATCATTCTAATTCGTTCGTCAACCCTACTCAGTCACATATGTAAATATATCATTTGTAGAAACGCAAAAACAATTAAATAAATTGTATCAACATCTTTAAATCGAACTGTGGTTGTTTTTATTAAAGGCAATATTTAGAACAGAAAAAATAAAGCTACCAAAAACGCTCAGTAACTGAACATTTGGTGAACCCCTACGTGATTGTGCTTAGGTAAATAATTTGTTAAATTATTTTCCGTTGAAAAATTGAACATATAAACATAAACAAATAAAGAAATTAAAAAACAGTATTCGGTTTGTAATTTGTGCGCGAAATATTAGCATCTTTTGACATACATACATATTCTGTTTGCAGAGTGCTAAAATCGCTCATACATATATTACCTCGTTATATAGAACTTGCACATTGGGTCGTGAGCTGACAATAAATAAACAAACTAAAATAAATTTTTTGTTGCGAAAATGAATCCGTTTTGTGCCTCTCCTAGGAAAGTATTCCTGAGTCAAAGTGCTGCTGTCCTTTTTGAGGATCTTCAAGGATTGTTATCCTCCTTGAAATCAGTGGAGACATTTCCTGAGGCGATGTTAAATGTGCGGCTCAGCGAATTGGACGGAATCGTTTCGGATTTCAAGAGCACACACAAGGAGCTGTCCGAGATGGATGCTGCAGAACTCAGGAGCAATCTGCGCGCCAACTTCAACGATGCGGCGAGGGAGGCATTATTCATCCTGGATCAGGAGATTATGAGGCGCTCCAGTTTGTTGCCAGCGAGTTCGACGCTGATCAACGCATCTTCTGCCACCAATTTCGATGCATCGTTTGGCAGAACTTTTCAGGCTTTGCCGCCACTGCCACTTCCCACTTTTAGTGGAGGTTATGCGGAGTGGCTTGAATTTCGGTCACTATTCTCGAATATGGTGGACACAAACCCATTCATCAGTCGGGTCGAGAAGCTTCAACGGTTGCGGTCCTGCCTTCGTGAATTTGCCTTGGAGACTGTTCTATCGTTGGAGCCCACGGACAAAAATTATGACTTCGCATTGGAGCTGCTAAACAAAAGGTTTAGTAATCGCAGACTCATTTTTCAAGCTCATGTTAATGAGATAATGAATCTTAATTTAATTCGCATATGCGAGTCCTGGTAAGCATAGGCACAACGAAACAGATTGCTAGCTGCATCATAATCCAAGTGCTGTTGCAGAAGGTTGATGATGCTACGCAATCTAAGTGGAAAGAAATGCAAGTTGACTCGGATTCCTTGGATTCCATTCCAACGTGGGAGTCCATCGCCAGTTTTCTTGAGCAGAGATGCCAGACTTTGGAGAGCATGGATTTGCCGACGACATCGTATGCACCAAACCTTGCGGTAGGCCGGCATAGGTCCTTTCATCCAGGTAACTCTGCATTTGTGATTACCAACTCGTCCGCATGGATGATTTGTGATGGCCATTCTCACATAATAAACTCCTGCCCAAGGTTTTTAAGCTTGTCTCCTGAGGATCGTTTAGGCGAAGTTAGGCGATTGGATTTATGCCGTAAGTGCCTTGGAGCTAGGCACCAATTTTGGCATTGCAATTCGTCAAGCTGCCGTGCAAGTGGCATTATAGTTTGCTGCATTTTGGTGGTAACTCGCCAGCTCAAGGCCCACACTCCTCTCCCGAGGCTTCTGCATCTAGCGACGCTGTTTCTCGATCAGCGTCCGTTCTCGTCAATTCTCTGGTAGCCAAGGATCGTTTTGGTGATGTGGTGCTGCTAGCCACTGCCAATATTTTGGTCAGGAACCGCTCCGGAGTTCTACTGCCCTGCCGAGCGCTGCTCGATTCTGGTTCGCAGGTGCATCTAGTCACCTCAAGGCTGGCGAACCAGCTGCAGCTGCGGAAGATAAGGTATCCGGTTTCTGTATCCGGCATAGGATACATAGGATTTGTCGCCTGGTTTGCTCTTAATACAAAAAACTCGGCTCGGTTGGGTTGTTTGTGGAGGCGGAGGTCCGGACAATTTCAAGGTTCTCATGGCTGCTGAGCGGTCGGGACTGATCTGCCCAAAGAGGCCTTTAGATGAGAGGCTCGATCAACTTCTTCGACAGTGGGAAGTGGAAACCTGCACCGATCCGATTGTGAAGGCATCAAAGGAAGAACTGGATTGCGAGAGTCACTTTGTTAAAAACTTCGTTCGGTTAGAATGTGGTGCCTATACAGTCAGGTTACCAATTAAACATAACTCCGGTTTATTGGGTGATTGGTACTCACAGGCTCCACGTCGTTTCCAGTCGTTGGAGAGGAAACTGTCTCATCAGTTCGAACTGCGCGCTCAGTATTCGGCCTTTATAAAGGAGTATCTTTACCTAGGTCATATGACCCTGGTTCCGTCGGAGTTGCATCGAGATTGCAAATATTTTCTGCCACATCATAACCGGACGGTTCTGCTGTTACCACTTCCGGTTATTCTCTGAATGACATATTGATGGCTGGGCCGGTCATCCAACCTTAGCTTTTTCACATCCTGCTGAGGTTTCGTTCCCATCCGATAGCGCTGGCTGGCGACATTTGTAAGATGTACCGTTGTGTGAGGATGGCGCCGTCTGACAGCTTTTTGCAGTGCATTCTGTGGCGAGATTCCCCTCTGGAGGAGCTAAAAACATATAAATTGGACACTGTCACATATGGAACAAAGCCTGCGTCCTGTGCGAGCGATGCACCAATTGGCTAAGGACGAGGTGGAAGACTTTCCAGTGGGATCCGAAATCTTGCTTCGAGATTTTTACGTCGATGATCTTATTTCTGGTGGCAGCTCCAAGGAGTAGGTTGTCAGTATTTTAGGGCAGATTTCAGCGCGTCTGTCCAAGGGCGAATTTCAGCTGCGGAAATAATGCTTCAATATCCCTAGCATGTTGAACGGCGTGCCTAAAGAGGATCGGGAGTCTTATCTAACTTTTGATGACGGCAGCAACTTCACGAAAACGTTAGGATTGGCTTGGGATCCTTCCACTAATCAGCTGCTGCTTTCGTTTTCTGCTCTTCAGTCCACTTCGAAGCCGTCTCGATGTTCTGTCCTATCATTAATAGCGCGGTTATACTATCCGCTGGGCCTTGTTGGTCCAGTTCTTACTAAAGCAAAAATATTCCTCCAGGTGGAAGCTGTGCCGAGAGCATCTTTATTGGGATGAAAGCTTACCTCAGGTTTTTACACCGAGTGGCAGGAGATCTGCCGGAGCTTCAGTCACACGCAACGTGCAGAATTTCCTCGGCTGGCACGTACGTCTGGAGCTCATGGAGATTCATGGATTTTGTGACGCCAGCATTGAAGCCTACGGAGCATGTCGCCAGGGTCGCCAGGGGCTGAGAGCCGCCTTTTATGTGCGAAGTCTCGAGTATTGCCTCTTAAGACGTTAACTGTGCTGAAGTTGTAGCTGGCTGGAGCTGAGTTGTTGGCGAGAATGATGGCAGAGCTTCGCCCTTCAATTCTGTTGATGAAGTCGCCATATACAGACCTCGTGGCGACATGCAAATACGTTAACTCCTTTCTAACTCTTCAGCGAGTGTTTGCGTACGTCTATAAGTTTGGCAGACGGGTTCGGCTTAAAGGAATTACCGTTCATGAAGCAGGCGGGGACTCGCATGCTTTTGTGGGCACTTCAGCGCGCTCATTTGGGTGATGAAATCAACTTCCCCTCTTTATCTTAAAGCGGACGGACGTTTTTTTTTTGTGCGCACTACGTTTTTGTAAAATTTGCAATAAGCTTTCTATAAACAATCGGTGTTTATTTCTTTACATATATAAAAACAAATTGCAATTTCTTAGATCCGTATCGCTTCGCGTGTGCAGTGATATATTTGGAGGTAAAATAATAATTTGTTTAATTTACCTTCCAAACATAGCCCTGCTCTGCTTCTTCATCTCCTATCGTGTTGTTGCTATTCTTTTGCTTCTACTCTCGCTCAATAGAGATTCTTATCTCTATTTCTTTAAATCTTACTAACTTGCACTAACTGCTCTCTTTAATCTCCCCCTTTCGTTTCCTTGGTACAGTGGTTCAAGGTTCCTCATTAATAAAATCAAATAATATTTTTAAATTAACTATTAATTTTTTTAATAATTTTTAATAAATTAATTATTTAATTTTTAATAATTTTTAATAAATTAATTATTGGATTTTAAATAATTTTTTATTAATTAATTATTTAAATTTTTAATAATTATTTATTTTAAATTGGTCTGTGCATTAAAGTCTTGCAATAAGACAATCTCGTCTTCCCAGCCTACCATCCATTGCTGGCTCTGTGAAAACGTTTTAAACGCTAAGTGTGCCGGGTTCACGGCCTCAGTTTCGGATGCAATCTCGCGTAGGTCTGGTCTCCACTTTTGCTGTGACGGTTGTCGTGCTGTTCAGGACGAAATGAGGTCGTTCATGAGGCAGATTAAAAGCGGTTTCAAGGAGTTGATTAGTGGTTTTCGAAAAATCAATGACCAACTCTGTGCGCTTGATACACAGTTTAGTAGTCTTCAACTACTAAATGAGTCTCCAAAGCGTAAGAAATCCGCTTTTAGTGATAACTATGCAGCCGACAACTATACAGCCGCTTATATCTCTGGCCACCCCAAGGGCCGGACCTGAGAAAAATTCGGCTTCCGAATGTCTCGGAATCAATGAGCAATATGAATATATATATGTCCGAATATATGTCCGATATGTCTTCTGTGGCATCGCTTCAAGTGATCCCAGACCCAATAATTCAAACTCCTGTAACAGTCACCAAAGAGGGTAATAAACCGTCCGGCGGCACCAAAACCCTTGCAGGTGATCCCACCATCGAAACACATTTTTGTTTCCCGGCTTGCCCCTGATACTTCGGAGATTGATATCTCGGCTTACATAAAAGCCAAGGCAAACGCCGACATAAAGGTGGTGGATATTACAAAATTCAAATATTCTTACACCAGGCACACGTCATCTTTCAAAATACGTGTGCCCTTGCAGATGTTCAAGACGATCTGTTCCGCCAGCTTTCGGCCAGAGAACATTTTCGTCCAAGAACATCAGCCAAGTACGGTGAAAAAAAAGATAACCAAACCTGTGGGTGTAAAACTCCCACATGTTAAGGCCACTGATCAACCTTCCACCTCATCTTCCTCAATCTCAAAAAACTAATGTCTTCATTAACACTTACCTATCAGAATACAAGAGGGTTACGTAGTAAACTTCCCAAACTGTATTCTGATAGTTCTTTCTTTGCATCTCACATTATTGGATTTACAGAAACTTGGTTAAAGCCGGAGATCTTAAGCTCCGAAGTTTTTCTAGTAGGTACACCACTTTTAGATGTGATAGAACTCTGCGAAGAGGAGGAGAAGTGTTAATCTCTGTAGACTCCAAACTTCAAACTTCTGAAGAGGTAAAATCACAAGAGTTTGGTGACATTGAATTCCTTTGCATCAAAATCACTTTGTCCGATCAATCTTTGTATGTTACCTGTTCTTACATACCACCTTCGTCCGAACCGCCAACATACTGGCAACATTTGTCCGCTATTCGTTTGGTTTTCGATCGTCTGTCTGATGGTGACCAGCTGATAGCTCTGGGTGACTTTAATATCCCAGAACTTATAAGGTCAAATGTTGAAAATTCACCGTCTTTACAGCTTAACTCCCACCACGACTTCCCTGTGGGCATGTTTGACATGTCACTCGGGCAAATTAACCACGTTAGAAATTCTTTAGGTCGGATGCTGGACTTATATTTCGTTTCTGATCCTGATGGAATTACTCTTTCCAGAACTTTGCCCATTTCTGACCCTGAGGATCCATATCATCCCACTCTTGAGCTTTCAATTGAAAACAACTCCTTAATTGACCTTAAGTCTAAACTTAAATCTCATAAAATTCGTTTCTTTCGTAAGGCTGACTTTATGAAATTAAATAAGTTAATTTTGGAATTTGATTGGTCTGATTTACTGGCATGATTATTACACTTTGAACATATTTTTCGACGCATGCGTGCAGTGGAAATATCCGTCCGCTTCAACGAATCCGTCTTGGTATACAAGGCACCTTATAAATTTAAAGAAAAGTATGAGTAGACTTTTAAACAAACATAGATTATCTGGCTGTACAGTTAGTTATTCAAGATACTTAGTAGCTCGGTCCAATTTCACCGTGCATAACGCAGAATGTTATAGGAGTTATATTCGCCGCTACAGGATTCAGTTTACTCAGGATTCGAAGCAGTTTTATAACTTTGTAAACACTAAGCGTAAACATGTATCTTTTCCCCCACTGCTTACGTTTGAGAACTCTTATGCGAACACTGATCAGGCAATGGCCGATCTCTTTGCACAGTTTTTTCAAAATACCTATTCACCTACCAGCAGTTTAGCTCAGCCTTACACTTATAATATCCAATCAGCCAACCTTATATTTTGCCCATCTTTCGATCAAAGTGGTGTGTTATCGGATCTTTTTAAGGTTAAGCCCGTGTATTCGCCAGGCCCTGATGGAGTACCAGGCTGTGTTCTGAAGTACTGCGCCGAGGCACTGTGCAAACCGCTTGTTAAACTCTTTAATCTATCGCTGCAAACTTCGAACTTTCCCCTTATGTGGAAGGAATCTTTCATTATTCCGCTGCATAAAAAAGGGAAAAGAAGGACGTGGGTCCCTCCCAGAACCGAAACGAGCCGAGCAACAACAACTACTGGACTATCCTTCAAAATGACGAAATGACTCCTACCCCCCACCATCCAATTAAACAACGGCCCAACAAGGACCCGCGCCACCACTCGACAAGGCAACTGCAAAAATCCCCCCATCACAGGTCAAGGATGGCCCAAACAAATCCGGACCGAAGGCTAAACCAGCAACGGCAACATCCAACGGAACAGCGCAGCAACTACAACCCATTTAGGCAACAGAGGCGACCAAATCCGGCAGAGGCGCATCTGGCTCGCTTTCAGGAGAGGCTCACCGGACAATGACTTTCTAGCCAACTTATCCTGCTCTATCCAGACAATCGAAATGGCTTCGATTTTAAATAACAGCCTAGACGCCAATGACTGTCCCTATGCCTAAAGCTCCCAAGAGCTTAAAGATTGTCTCCTGGAACGCTGGGGGCATCCATAACAAAATTGACGAGCTCTCAGCGTTCTTAAGGGGACGTGATGTTGACGTCCTGCTCGTCAGCGAAATTAGGACATGGACCATTGATATCCCTGGATACAAGGCTTACACTGCCCTAAATCCGGTGTCGCAGCGCAGAGGGGGTGCTGCGACAATAATTCGTAGCGACCTTGCCCATTCGGTCCTTGTACCTAGAAATGAAGAAGCGGTACAAATCTGCCCTATTGCCGTACAAAATGTCATACTTGCCTCCATCTATTGCCCACCATCTGTGAAATGGCAAAACGACGATTTTCCTCGCCTCCTCAAAGGGATAGACCAACTATGTAATCCACAATCACTGAGGTTCATCATTGCGGGGGACTGGAATGCAAAAAACCAGATGTGGGGAAACGCTCGTAGCTGCAACAGAGGGAAATTGTTAGCGGAAGCAGTCCAAGCAAAAAACAGATATAACATACTTGCTACAGGAGAGGCCACTTGTTATCCCTTTAACAAAAAGGCAAATCCCTCGGCAATAGATTTTGCCGTGTATTCGGGTTTCCTCCCTACCCACATCTCCATCTCATCGGTATCCGAATTATCCTCTGACCATGTCCCACTCATCATCAATGCGGCACTGGGCAAAACTCCTTTAATCAGTCCAGATGTCGAACAGGCTGCGCCAAGACCTCCTCCCCTCCCACGAGGATCTCACAGAATCAAAGCATTCAGGGACCATCTGGAAAAATACATTCTTTTAAATACTGAAATAAACAGTGGGGAGGATATTGAAGACTGCGTTGGCATTTTACTTAAAAACATTGAGAGCGCTGCTTTACACGCCACTCCCACCGCAAACAACGCCTCCCGATATTCGACCAAACATCCTTCTCGTCACATGACAAAGCTTGATAAACCAGCCAGCATCCTTCTTCAGCTATTGCAAGCACGTTTCTTCAAAATGAAAGAGGATCCCTCACCTGATAATAAAGCAAAGTTTTCCAGAATAAGAAACAAGTTTAAAAAAGCAATTAAAAGACTAAAACAAGCCCGGGTAAACCGCATGCTCCTCAATCTTGACCCTGAAGATAGATACAACATGGCCAAGATTTGGAAAATTACCAGGCACATCAAAAGTCAACCCCAATCTGACCATCCTCTCAAGATCCCAGTACAGTCCAGGTCCTCTGGACACTCGCCAGCTTCCTCCGACCACATATGGACCCGTTCCTCTAAAGAAAAGGCGGACGCCTTCGTCAAACACCTGGAGGATAGGTTCTCCCCCAAAATGACCACTCTGGAAGAGGAAAGAATTGCTATAATAAATGATCTTAATGATTTCTATGCACACTCACCTTCTCCTCCCTCGGCCCCGATTTTCTTCAGGCTGGAGGAGCTCCAAACACAGATTGCTGCTCTGGCGACCGCGAAGAGCCCTGGGGAAGACCAAATCCAAAACGCCCTTATCAAATTACTACCAAAGAAGGCAGTCCTCTACCTATTGCATATTTACAACTCTGTTCTAAGACTCGGCCATTTCCCCCTTCAATGGAAACTAGCTGTCATCACCATGATCCATAAGACGGGGAAGCCAACTCATTGCCCGGACTCCTACAGGCCCATAAGTCTCCTCTCCGGCTTTGGAAAGCTGTTTGAGCGTCTCCTTCTCTCCAAGCTTTTCAAGTGTAAGAACTTTGCGGAAGCCATACCAGAACACCAGTTTGGCTTTCGCCCAGAACACAGTTCGGAACAGCAAGTGTTGAGGGTCACGCAACACATCCTGAGAGCATTTGAAGAAAAGGAACACTGCTCGGCCATCTTTTTGGACTTCTCGCTGGCTTTCGATAGGGTTTGGCATGAGGGACTTTTACAAAAACTTTCCAAGATTGTCCCTAAACAACTACACAAAGTCCTCACCAGCTACCTCCCAAACAGGACTTTCAAGGTGAAAGGAACTGGTGGAATCAGATCCAGGCTTGGTTCCATCAGTGATGGAGTGCCCCAAGGGAGCATCCTCGGCCCAATCCTATACTCGATCTACACCTCTGACATGCCACTCCCAGATGCAGTTCCCATTATCTCCAGGAACTGTACTCTTACCCCGACCAAGTTCCTTCTAGCCACATATGCAGACGATACAGCGGTACTTATGTCACACAAACAGCCAAAGGAACACGCAAAGCATCTGCAAGCATACCTCAACGTCATCTCCGAATGGGCAAACAAATGGCGCATGACCTTCAATGTTAAAAAATGCGCCCACGTCTCCTTCTTTTCTGGACAAAATATGACCCAAACCAACCAGACGAAACTCCTCCTCAATGGACAGATCATACCTCAGGCTAACAAATTCAAATACCTTGGGGTCACATTGGATAGGAAAATAAATATGAGCCTTCACATTTCCCTCCTTTGCATAAGGCTGAGGGCTAGGGCAAAGAGTCTTGAGTGGCTAATTGGTCCGCACAGCCCCCTACCCAAACCCACCAAGGCTACGCTGATTAAGCTGCTTATTATCCCCATCTGGCAACATGCCATCCCGGTCTGGGCATCGCTGGCCTCAGATTCGGCAGTGATGAAGGTCCAATCTGCCACAAACGCCATTATAAGACGATCACTGGAAGCGGGTAGGCACACCACTAATAAGGTCCTAGCCAGCACCTTCAACATTAAAACACTTGAGGAGATTTATGGAGCACAAAGTGCTAGACTCGCTAACGCCCTATTAATGCATATAAATCCGGCAGCGCAACACCTTGGCCTTAACCCAGTTACCCCCGTCAGCACAAAAAAACAAAGACCCAGACTATCCAAACAAGTCCTGGATCATTACAATGACAATGGCAACGGACAAAACACGCGAGTCCCACCGAAATCCTGCACTATCCCGACTCTCCTTAGGCTTGAGATAAAGAAGGAGAACGAAGGCTCCAACAGTGATGTATCCAGGACCAAATACGTACACCCAAACCTTTCCAGCAAAGGGATTGACCGCTTAGGTGAGAGGGCTATAAACTGGACTAGGAGATCTTTCATACATGGGGAAATTACCCGCGAAAGGGCTGCTAGGATGGTACGAGGCCAACCCCTATCTATCAGGCGACTTGTCCTTCCAGACGAAATAATCCTAACAGGGGAAAAATACTTCCCACCACCTGTCATCGACCTGCTAAACAGCGAAGGATCCTCCTCCGAACCCCATGACTGATCACAATTTTTCTCCCTGGGGACCTAACGCTAGCCCCTCCGGGACTGCCTCTCCAAAACACAAACCGATGCAGCTTAACCCGTGACTACTCACTGGCTCCTCCGTAGAAACTCCTCCCATATTCCAGCATCGGCGATGATTGTATGGTGTGTGTGTGTGGGTGTGTGGGTGTGTTCCAACGCTGCCTCAAATCTCCCGGCAACGATGCATTTTAATAGAGGGGGCGATCAAAATTGTCAGACACAGAAACAAGATCGCATAGCCACTGCTCCTGCTTGAGGAATATATATTACAAATTTGTCTGACTGCCAGTCTCAGGACATCATACTCACCTGTGCCTTCTCTCCTCTGGCCACAAAATGGGATATTTCTGGAACCGGCCACCTACAATTCGCTCGGCCATCCACTACTAAACTTGACGATGTTCCATGTCCAAGAGCGTCGGCAACCTGAAACGAGAAAAGAAGAAACAAAAATCTTACAATGGATTCTACATCAAAGTGCTATTGGAACTCATCTTATTATATCTCCTCCTTCAAAGCTCCTGTCCAATGATGACCTTCCTCCTGCTTCTCTTGCTCCAAATGATCCTAACCACGAGCGCCCATTCTTGCTGGACATTGTTCCTGGAAAGAAAAGAGAAAAATAAAATTAATCCTGACGCCGCTAAAACCAAACAAAATTTAGCCTACTTACCTTTTCTTTGACCCTTCACGAACGTGCAAAACCTGGAGGAATAAAGGGCAAATTGAAATAAGACCCTGGATCATGGGAAAACACATATATATATTTACCTGGAAATTGCCATCCCACGCTGCCGACACCGAGGAACTGAAATGATGGAAAATTGAAATTTATACGCTCCAAATATCCCCCCTGAAGGGAATTGATGCCTGAGAAGCTATTGCACTTCCAAAGGATGGCACCTGCTCCAGGATCATCTGCGTACCTGTCTGCTCAATGTCGTCCCAAATTGCTGTCTTTTAATCTTGTCTTGAAGTCCTCATTGTTTACATGTTTTCAATGTTTACATAATCATCCGTCTTCTTCTTAATACTGCATTCCATGTTTTTGATCCAAAAATTTCCTATTAACGACGCTGACTGCCGACTTACCAACTATCTGTGATACTCACCTGTGATAACCCTTATCCACTTGACGACCTCCACTGGATTCACCTGCAAACGTACCTGATTAGCTTAAGGAAAAACACCGACAATTGGAAGACTAATAAGAAGAAGAAACCATAACAAAACTTACCTTCAAAGACGACACGACCCGATGCACCAGAAAGACGACGCCCTTGAACACGCCAACCGGCAAAATCCCCTGTCCCACAATGCCGTCCCTCAATGTGTTGTCCTAAATGTCTCCCTGAAATGCAAAAACTCACAAACTCTTAAATTTTCTTCTTATATTTACACATTTCTGCGATGAGTGCTGCCAACCTGCCCGGCCTGGTGGTCGGAGTTGCCACCTGGGGCAAAGCACCAGAAACGAGAGCTGCCAACTGGTCCCGCCTGGCATATGGAGTTGCCACCTAGCGCCAAGACGACCATGGGACGAATGCGACCCGACGACCCCAGAAACAACAACAGGAGAAAGTGCTCTCTCCAGGAGCCCGCCAATTTCATGGAAAGTCTCCCGGAACAAAAGTTGCCCTCTGGGTAATACTCCGGGAGACTTTTCTCTTCCCAGCATTCTCACAACGATTTGGGCCCTGGAGCAGCGAGGACTGGTCTTAAACCAGCCCGCCAAATCTTTGAAATTTGAATTTGAATTTGTTTAAAGTGTAAAACGCCAAGTAAAAGTTATTTGTAAAATTCATACAATTCCTTTAAAAGAAAAAGAATAAAAAAAAAACACATTAAAAAAAAAAAACAAGTTGAAGTGACTTATTAATTAAAAGGAGACTTAAAAAGGAGATATGGAGGACACAAGGACAGAAATACAAAAGGAGATGGACAATTTCAACCTGGACAACATCGAGCCATTTACTTCGTTGGACTCCTTTGAGATGGCCATGATCTGCAGGCCTTATGGTGGTGAGTCCACTGAGTCCACTTTCTTCCCCCTATTCGGGGCGTCACCCAGGATCCTCATTGCAATCATCAGATGATTCCTGCGTGATTGTGTGTGACGCCAATTTAAGGACTCCCCCCGCTGACCCCTCTTCAAAAGCGAAGAGCCCGCCAAAAATAAATACAAATAAAATATCCCATACACACCCACACACAGCGCCAGATCCACTTTCCCTCCATGACCCCTCTTCCAAGGAGAAGAGCCCGCCAAAAATAAATGCAAATACACACACACACACAGCCAGATCCACTTTCCCTCTATGACCCCTCTTCCAAGGCGAAGAGCCCGCCAAATGCAATAGATAAGAGTAATAAGACAGTTCCAATAAGCACACACCCCCATACACTCACACAAACACAGCCACACACACATACTGCACCACTTTCTTCTCCCTTGCCTATGGGGACTGAAATTGGCGCGAAGCAATGCACCCAAACACACCCACAGTCACACACACATACTGCACCACTTTCTTCTCCTTTGCCTATGGGGACTGAAATTGGCGCGAAACAATGCACCCAAGCACACTCACAGTCACACACACACACTATACCCCACTTTCCTCTTCCCTGACTACGGGTCCTGAAATTGGCGCGAACATTGAAATACAAGCAACCAAGACCTTAGCTTCCGCCTTGCCCAAAAAAACAACAAGCCCTACAGCTGATCGTGAGCCACCTGTTGGTTCAAACACAGCCATAAACAAAAACAATAAACGGCTGTTGTCTTCCTCTCCAACTACGCTAACCAACGACATCAAGAGAGCCAACCGGGAGTTTGAACATGTTGCGCCCAAGTTGGACCAGCTGGCCCATCCAAACAACAACACCACAAAAAACAACAAATCGCCTATTAAAATTTTATCTGATGAGTTGTTGAGAAACTTTTTCTCACAACTTAAAGATAGCGATGCAAACCCCCCTCCCCCCAATGCCCCCAAAACCACATACAGCCAGATTTTGCAGCAGGAGCCCGAATATTCATCCCCCACCAGACCCGCCAAACTCGCCACAATGAATCAATCAAGTAAACCAGCCCCTAAAAAACCAACTCCGATTAGAGCCAGCGAGTCCAGCTCGGCAGACATGGGCCCCGTGGTTTTTAATGTTAAAGCTACGGTCCACACCACGCCCAATCATAATCCTCAGGGTCCTGCACTGATGGATGTTTCCTCCCCCTTCCATTACAAGCCAGAAAAGACTCCTGTCTTCAAGAGTCTTTATGCCCAACGGCTCTACATGGAACGGGTGGAAGCAAGAGCTGAGGCCAATAGGGTAAAGGGAAACGGGGCCAGGGAAGGGGCCCAAATTAATGGAAACAGCAGCAATAAAAACAACAACATTAAAACTCCTACAGCGATGGCCCCTCCCATTGTCCCCCTTCGTAAGCCCCCGGTCCCGCTAATGTCCTTGTCCTTGCCCTTCCGTCCGCCTACGAATGCCCTTGCATTGGCCCAATGCCACCGTTGCCAAAAACATGGGCACAAAAAGGGCTCATGCAGACGAGCCTTCGTCTGCATGAAGTGTGCAGGGCAGCACCCCACCACAGCCTGCAAAAAGCCCAGACATGTACCCCCTCGATGCTGCAACTGTGGGGGTCGGCACATAAGTGCCTATAAGGGTTGTAGGGTCTTCCAGGAGGTGAAGAGAAGAGCGGCCCAGGATACCCTCCGCCCGGTTGCTCCGCCTGAGCGTCAGCGGAGTCACCGCCCACTAAAGAAGGACGTGGGTCCCTCCCAGAACCGTAACGAGCCGAGCAACAACAACTACTGGACTATCCTTCAAAATGACGAAATGACTCCTACCCCCCACCATCCAATTAAACAACGGCCCAACAAGGACCCGCGCCACCACTCGACAAGGCAACTGCAAAAATCCCCCCATCACAGGTCAAGGATGGCCCAAACAAATCCGGACCGAAGGTTAAACCAGCAACGGCAACATCCAACGGAACAGCGCAGCAACTACAACCCATTTAGGCAACAGAGGCGACCAAATCCGGCAGAGGCGCATCTGGCTCGCTTTCAGGAGAGGCTCCAACTGGAGCAAGAGGGAAAGGAGCGCTCCCAACGGCTTCGAGGGCAGGGATGGCCAACTCCTCAGGAGAGTTTGATGCAAAAACGGACTGGCGCAGCTCTCAAAAACTCGCGCCAATCCAGTGTAAAATCCCAGCTGCACTGGCACAAGCTGCTGGAGAAACTGGCATTCACCCACGAGGCTGCCCAGTCCAAGCTGCTGGAAAAAGTGGCTTCTATCGAGAAAAAAATAAATAAATTGTCAACACTGTTTATTAAAATTACAAATATGTTTGACATAACAGAGGCCTCACCGGACAATGACTTTCTAGCCAACTTATCCTGCTATATCCAGACAATCGAAATGGCTTCGATTTTAAATTACAGCCTAGACGCCACTGACTGTCCCTATGCCTAAAGCTCCCAAGAGCTTAAAGATTGTCTCCTGGAACGCTGGGGGCATCCATAACAAAATTGACGAGCTCTCAGCGTTCTTAAGGGGACGTGATGTTGACGTCCTGCTGGTCAGCGAAATTAGGACATGGACCATTGATATCCCTGGATACAAGGCTTACACTGCCCTAAATCCGGTGTCGCAGCGCAGAGGGGGTGCTGCGACAATAATTCGTAACGACCTTGCCCATTCGGTCCTTGTACCTAGAAATGAAGAAGCAGTACAAATCTGCCCTATTGCCGTACAAAATGTCATACTTGCCTCCATCTATTGCCCCCCATCTGTGAAATGGCAAAACGACGATTTTCCTCGCCTCCTCAAAGGGATAGACCAACTATGTAATCCACAATCACTGAGGATCATCATTGCGGGGGACTGGAATGCAAAAAACCAGATGTGGGGAAACGCTCGTAGCTGCAACAGAGGGAAATTGTTAGCGGAAGCAGTCCAAGCAAAAAACAGATATAACATACTTGCTACAGGAGAGGCCACTTGTTATCCCTTTAACAAAAAGGCAAATCCCTCGGCAATAGATTTTGCCGTGTATTGGGGTTTCCTCCCTACCCACATCTCCATCTCATCGGTATCCTAATTGTCCTCTGACCATGTCCCACTCATCATCAATGCGGCACTGGGCAAAAATCCTTTAATCAGTCCAGATGTCGAACAGGCTGCGCCAAGACCTCCTACCCTCCCACGAGGATCTCACAGAATCAAAGCCTTCAGGGACCATCTGGAAAAATACATTCTTTTAAACACTGAAATAAACAGTGGGGAGGATATTGATGACTGCGTTGGCATTTTACTTAAAAACATTGAGAGCGCTGCTTTACACGCCACTCCCACCGCAAACAACGCCTCCCGATATTCGACCAAACATCCTTCTCGTCACATGACAAAGCTTGATAAACCAGCCAGCATCCTTCTTCAGCTATTGCAAGCACGTTTCTTCAAAATGAAAGAGGATCCCTCACCTGATAATAAAGCAAAGTTTTCCAGAATAAGAAACAAGTTTAAAAAAGCAATTAAAAGACTAAAACAAGCCCAGGTAAACCGCATGCTCCTCAATCTTGACCCTGAAGATAGATACAACATGGCCAAGATTTGGAAAATTACCAGGCACATCAAAAGTCAACCCCAATCTGACCATCCTCTCAAGATCCCAGTACAGTCCAGGTCCTCTGGACACTCGCCAGCTTCCTCCGACCACATATGGACCCGTTCCTCTAAAGAAAAGGCGGTCGCCTTCGTCAAACACCTGGAGGATAGGTTCTCCCCCAAAATGACCACTCTGGAAGAGGAAAGAATTGCTATAATAAATGATCTTAATGATTTCTATGCACACTCACCTTCTCCCCCCTCGGCCCCGATTTTCTTCAGGCTGGAGGAGCTCCAAACACAAATTGCTGCTCTGGCGACCGCGAAGAGCCCTGGGGAAGACCAAATCCAAAACGCCCTTATCAAATTACTACCAAAGAAGGCAGTCCTCTACCTATTGCATATTTACAACTCTGTTCTAAGACTCGGCCATTTCCCCCATCAATGGAAACTAGCTGTCATCACCATGATCCATAAGACGGGGAAGCCAAATCATTGCCCGGACTCCTACAGGCCCATAAGTCTCCTCACCGGCTTTGGAAAGCTGTTTGAGCGCCTCCTTCTCTCCAAGCTTTTCAAGTGTGAGAACTTTGCGGAAGCCATACCAGAACACCAGTTTGGCTTTCGCCCAGAACACAGTTCGGAACAGCAAGTGTTGAGGGTCACGCAACACATCCTGAGAGCATTTGAAGAAAAGGAACACTGCTCGGCCATCTTTTTGGACTTCTCGTCTTCCAGACGAAATAATCCTAACAGGGGAAAAATCCTTCCCACCACCTGTCATCGACCTGCTAAACAGCGAAGGATCCTCCTCCGAACCTCATGACTGATCACAATTTTTCTCCCTGGAGACCTAACGCTAGCCCCTCCGGGACTGCCTCTCCAAAACACAAACTGATGCAGCTTAACCCGTGACTACTCACTGGCTCCTCCGTAGAAACTCCTCCCATATTCCAGCATCGACGATGATCCTTCTCCTATATCACAGCATCGACATTGATCCTCCTCCTAAGCGCCGGAAACCTGGAAAAAGGAAAAGGAATTAATGACATTAAACGACGGTGTCTGCTGGGCCTCAACCATCTGTGATACTCACCTGTGATACTTTATATACCTGACGACATCCCATGGAAGAATGAAACATGTACCTGATTAAATATAAACAAAGCTAATTGACAATCGGAAGAAGAAGACTAAATTACAACAAACCTACCTTAACGACGGATGACCTGATGCTCCCTTGCGACGACGCCCAATTTCCTGACAACATGCCGTATCCACGGTGCTCCAATAGATGTCCAAAATATTTGCTGCATCAGACGACGAACCCCACAAATTGCCTCATGAGTTGCTCGTCCGTGAGAGTAATCTGCATAATCCTGCCTCTAATCGCCTGGCATCTACGTCCTCACTCAAAAATCCAACGCTGCATTCCAACAGAGGGGAGGGGGGGTGTGGGTGTATGGTGTGCGTGTGTGGGTGTGTGTGTGTGTTCCAACGCTGCATTACAATAGAGGGGAGGCAACCTGAAACGAGAAAAGAAGAAACGAATATCTTACAAGGGGTCCTACATCAGAATGCTATGGAACTTATCTTATTCCCTCCCACTATAATATGCACGGTGCTCCAATAAATGCTCAAACTGTTTGCTCCATCACACAAAGAATCCTATAAATTGCCTCATGTGTTGATTTGACCGTGAGAGTAACTTCAATAATCCTGCCTCAAATCTCCCGGCAACTGTGCATTTCAATAGAGGGGGCGATCAAAATCGTCAGACACAGAAACAAGATCGCACAGCCACTGCTCCTGCTTGAGGAATATATATTACAAATTTGTCTGACTGCCAGTCTCAGGACATCATACTCACCTGTGCCTTCTCTCCTCTGGCTACAAAATGGGATACTTCTGGAACCGGCCACCCACAGTTCGCTCGGCCATCCACTACTAAACTTGACGATGTTCCATGTCCTAGAGCGTCGGCAACCTGAAACGTGAAAAGAAGAAACAAAAATCTTACAAGGGGTTCTACATCAAAGTGCTATTCGAACTCATCTTATTATATCTCCTCCTTCAAAGCTCCTGTCCAATGATGACCTTGCTCCTGCTTCTTTTGCTCCAAATGATCCTAGCCACGAGCGCCCATTCTTGCTGTACATTGTTCCTGGAAAGAGAAGAGAAATATAAAATTAATTCTGACGCCGCTAAAACCAATCAAAATTTAGCCTACTTACCTTTTCTTTGACCCTTCACGAACGTGCAAAACCTGGAGGAATAAAGGGCAACTTGAAATAAGACCTTGGATCATGGGAAAACACATACATATATTTACCTGGAAATTGCCATCCCACGCTGCCGACACTGAGGAACTGAAATGATAAAGGAAAATTGAAATTAATACGCTCCAAATATCCCCACTGAAGGGAATTGATGCCTGAGAAGCTATTGCACTTCCAAGGATGGCACCTGATCCAGGATCATCTGCGTACCTGCCTCATGTCGTCCCAAATATCTGTTTTGAATCTTGTCTTGAAGTCCACATTGTCTACATGTTTTCAATGTTTACATAATCCCACGTCTTCTTCTTAATACAGCATTCCATGATTTGATCCAAAAATTTCCTATTAACGACGCTGACTGCCCACTGATCAACTATCTGTGATACTCACCTGTGATAACCCTTATCCACTTGACGACTTCCACTGGATTCACCTGCAAACGTACCTGATTAGCTTAAGAAAAAACACTGACAATTGGAAGACTAATAAGAAGAAGAAACCAAAACAAAACTTACCCTCAAAGACGACACGACCCGGTGCACCAGAAAGACGACGCCCTTGAACACGCCAACCGGCAAAATCCGCTGTCCCACAATGCCGTCCCTCAATGTGTTGTCCTAAATGTCTCCCTGAAATGCAAAAACTTACAAACTTTTAAATTTCTTCCTATATTTACCCATTTCTGCGATGAGTGCTGCCAACCTGCCCTGCCTGGTGGTCGGAGCTGCCACCTGGGGCAAATGACCAGAAATGAGAGCTGCCAACCGGTCCCGCCTGGCAATAGGAGTTGCCACCTGGAGGAAGTGAAGAAAAATACCAGGAACAAAGGAAATACCAAGTGCCAAGACGACCATGGGACGAATTGAGGCCCGACGACCCCAAAAACAACAACAGGAGAAAGTGCTCTCTCCAGGAGCCCGCCAATTTCATGAAAAGTCTCCCGGAACAAACGTTGACCTTTGGGTAATACTCCGGGAGACTTTTCTCTTCCCTGTTGAACACAACCACTTGGGCCCTGGAGCAGTGCGGACTGGCTTTAAACCAGCCCGCCAAATCTTTCCTTTTTTGAATTTGTTTAAAGTAAAACCTAAAATATAAAACGCCAAGTTATTTGTTAAATTTTCAAAATTCTTTTAAACAAAAAACAATAAAACAAAACACAAATTAAAAAAATAAAAACAAATTGAAGTGACTTAATAATTAAAAGGAGACTTAAAAAGGAGATATGGAGGACACAAGGACAGAAATCCAAAAGGAGATGGACAATTTCAACCTGGACAACATCGAGCCTTTTACTTCGTTGGACTCCTTTGAGATGGCCATGATCTGCAGGCCTTATGGTGGTGAGTCCACAGAGAAAATTGAACTTTCTTCCCCCTATTCGGGGCGTCATCCAGGATCCTCCCTGCAATCATCAGATGATTCCTGTGTGACGCTAATTCAAGGACTCCCCCCGTTGACCCCTCTTCCAAGGCGAAGAGCCCGCCAAATGCAGGAGATAAAAGTAATAAGACAACAGTTCCAATAAGCACACACCCCCATACACTCACACAAACACAGTCACACACACATACTGCACCACTTTCTTCTCCCTTGCCTATGGGGACTGAAATTGGCGCGAAGCAATGCACCCAAACACACCCACAGTCACACACACATACTGCACCACTTTCTTCTCCTTTGCCTATGGGGACTGAAATTGGCGCGAAACAATGCACCCAAGCACACTCACAGTCACACACACACCATGTCCCACTTTCCTTTTCCCTGACAACGGGTCCTGAAATTGGCGCGAACATTGAAATCCAAGCAACCAAGGCTTTAGCTTCCGCTTTGCCCAAAATAACAACAAGCCCTTCAGCTGATCGTGAGCCACCTGTTGGTTCAGACACAGCCACAAACAAAAACAATAAACGGCTGTTGTCTTCCTCTCCAACTACGTTAACCAACGACATCAAGCGAGCCAACCGGGAGATTGAACATGTTGCACCCAAGTTGGACCAGCTGGCCCATGCAAACAATAACAAAACAAAAAATTACAATCTAATATATAAAATTCTCGTGTCACAGTTTTCGTTGCCATACTCCTCCGAAACGGCTTGACCGATGTTGATGAAATTTTTTGTGCTTATCTGGTATCTATGAGAATCGGCCAACATCTATTTTTCAGCCCCCTAAATGTTAGGGGTAGTCCACCCCTAAATTTTTACTTTTATTTTTTAGACAAAATTTTTAATTTCTCATTTTTTATGATACAACATACAAAAATACATACAATCCTCAATTTTCACCCTTCTACGATCAACCGGGAATGATTGCCGGGAAAATCTATAAACAGCATTTTTCTATTTCCCATACAAACGTTTTTTAAACAAAATGGAGACTACAATAGTAGTAGGCGCCGGTATGTGATACATTGTTTGACAGCTACTCATTGTTCTCTGCTCAGTTAATTTTATGTGACAAACCGATATTGTGTTCACTGAAAAATTGTGAAAAAAATTGAAAAAAATTTTTATTTGAAATTTTATTACTTCTCAAATTTCGCGGGATATTTTCTCAATTTGATTAATTACAATTTACGATGCCGAGGAGAAGACTTAGGTCGTCGTAGTCAATTAAATGTGCGAAGAGCTACCTCACGTGCTAGCCGCACTGATGACCAGAGACAGACAGAAGAAAATAGTCGTATTGTGTGTCAGAATTGCGTTCTTTAGTGAGTGACAATGTAGGAGATAAGCTTAGAATGCAACGAGTTCGTGTACATCAAACACAACAACAGCAAGCTAGACATAATGAAAATGAGCGAATCCGCAGACGCAGTGCTTCTGTGATTCTTGAACGAGCTGCATTCCACTATGATCCGGCAATTGATTATTGTGCCGACAAAACAGTAACAATTGCGGAAATGAAAACACTTTGTAAATATTGTAAGGCGTTAAAGTACACTGGTGAATTTACTGGATTATGTTGTGCTAAAGGCAAAATAAAATTGCCACAAATGGTCCCACCACCAGCTCCTTTACGCTCTTTAGTTTCTGGGATTAAAAATGATAATTATTTATCTCATATCATATTATATCATATTATATCAGTCAATGTGATTATAATTTAAAGCAATTTAGGTGTGTTTCTAACGAAAAAGGGTCAATTTTAAATTTTTTCCCGCTCCACAAAGTTCAAATCCAATCAAATTATTCGTCGCGTGCGCTTTGGGGGATCTAATGTCGCGTTTCGAAATTAAACAAAAGTGAATCGCGATCGCGAAAAAATTTCAGAGTCACAAATTGTAATTAGTACTGTATTTTAATTTATTTGGTCAGCTCCACGAAACTTTACTTTAGCTATCTTCAGTTCTTACTGTATCAGATAATATTTTTAAGTTTGAAAAATTTTAAATTTTATCACAAAAGAAGTTTCAAGAAAAAGTCACAAAAGAAGTTTTGTTAAGAAAAGAAGAAAAAACAACAGCTGGCAGTGCGAAGTCTGCCGGGTCAGCTAGTCTCCTATAAAAATCCCATCTGATGAGTTGTTGAGAAACTTTTTCTCACAACTCAAAGATAGCGAGGCAAACCCCCCTCCCCCCGATGCATCTAATTCAGTGTCCCAAATCCAGATACTTAATGCCCCCAAAACCACATACAGCCATATTTTGCAGCAGGAGCCCGATTATTTATCCCCCACCAGATCCGCCAAACTTGCTCCAAAGACTCAATCAAGCAAACCAGTCCCTAAAAAACCAACTCCGCTCAGATCCAGCGAGTCCAGCTCGGTAGACATGAGCCCCGTGGTTTTTAATGTTAAAGCTACGGTCCACACCACGCCTAATCATAATCCACAGGGTCCTGCACAGATGGATGTTTCCTCCCCCTTCCATTACAAGCCTGAAAAGACTTCTGTCTTCAAGAGTCTTTTTGCCCAACGGCTCTACATGGAACGTGTGGAAGCTAGAGCCGAGGCCAATAGGGTAAAGGGAAACGGGGCCAGGGAAAGGGCCCCAATTAATGGAAACAGCAGCAACAAGAACAACAACAATAAAACTCCTACAGCGATGGCCCCTCCCATTGTCCCCCTTCGTAAGCCCCCGGTCCCGCTAATGTCCTTGCCCTTGCGACCGCCTACGAATGCCCTTGCTTTGGCCCAATGCCACCGGTGCCAAAAATATGGGCACAAAAAGGGCTCATGCAGACGAGCCTTCGTCTGCATGAAGTATGCAGGGCAGCACCCCACCACAGCCTGCAAAAAGCCCAGACGTGTACCCCCTCGATGCTGCAACTGTGGGGGTCGGCACATAAGTGCCTATAAGGGTTGTAGGGTTTTCCAGGAGGTGAAGAGAAGAGCGGCCCAGGATACCCTCCGCCCGGTTGCTCCGCCTGAGCGTCAGCGGAGTCACCGCCCACTAAAGAAGGACGTGGGTCCCTCCCAGAACCGAAACGAGCCGAGCAACAACAACTACTGGACTATCCTTCAAAATGACGAAATGACTCCTACCCCCCACCCTTCTATTAAACAACGGCCCAACAAGGACCCGCACTACCACTCGACAAGGCATCAGCAAAAATCCCCCTACCACAGGTCAAGGATGGCCAAAACAAATCCGGACTGAAGGCCAAACCAGCAACGGCAACATCCCTCGGAACAGCGCAGCAACTACAACCCATTCAGGCAACAGAGGCGACCAAATCCGGCAGAGGCGCATCTGGCTCGCTTCCAGGAGAGGCTCCAACTGGAGCAAGAGGGAAAGGAGCGCTCCCAACGGCTTCGAGGGCAGGGATGGCCAACTCCTCAGGAGAGTTTGATGCAAAAACGGACTGGCGCAGCTCTCAAAAACTCGCGCCAATCCAGTGTAAAATCCCAGCTGCACTGGCACAAGCTGCTGGAGAAACTGGCACTCACCCAGGAGGCTGCCCAGTCCAAGCTGCTTGAAAAAGTGGCTACATTTTGAAGGATAGAAAAAAATCAATAAATTGTCAACTCTGTTTATTAAAATCACTAATATGTTTGACATAACTGAGGCCTCACCGAACAATAACTCTCTAGCCAACTTATCCTGCTCCATTCAGACAATCGAAATGGCCTCGATTCTAGAAAATACCCTTGACGCCAATGACTGCCTCTATGTTTAAAGCTCCTAAGACTTTAAAGATTGTCTCCTGGAACGCTGGGGGCATCCAAAACAAAATTGACGAGCTCTCAGCGTTCTTAAGTGGACGAGATATTGACGTGCTGCTCGTCAGCGAAGTTAGGACAGGGACCTTTCATATCCCTGGATACAAGGTTTACACTGCCTTGAATCCAGTGTCGCAGCGCAGAGGGGGTGCTGCGACAATAATCCGTAGCGACCTTGCCCATTCGGTCCTTGTACCTAGAAAGGAAGAAGCGGTACAAATCTGCCCAATTGCCGTCCAAAATGTCATACTTGCCTCCATCTATTGCCCCCCATCTGTGAAATGGCAAAACGACGATTTTCCTCGCCTCCTCAAAGGGATCGACCAACTATGTAATCCACAATCACTGAGGTTCATCATTGCGGGGGACTGGAATGCGAAAAAACCAAATGTGGGGAAACGCTCGTAGCTGCAACTCGTAGCTGCAACAGAGGGAAATTGTTAGCGGAAGCAGTACAAGCAAAAAACAGATATAACATACTTGCTACAGGAGAGGCCACTTGTTATCCCTTTAACAAAAAGGCAAATCCCTCGGCAATAGATTTTGCCGTGTATTCGGGTTTCCTCCCTACCCACGTCTCCATCTCATCGGTATCCGAATTGTCCTCTGACCATGTCCCACTCATCATCAATGCGGCACTGGGCAAAACTCCTTTAATCAGTCCAGATGTCGAACAGGCTGCGCCAAGACCTCCTCCCCTCCCACGAGGATCTCACAGAATCAAAGCCTTCAGAGACCATCTGGAAAAATACATTCTTTTAAACACTGAAATAAACAGTGGGGAGGATATTGATGACTGCGTTGGCATTTTACTTAAAAACATTGAGAGCGCTGCTTTACACGCCACTCCCACCGCAAACAACGCCTCCCGATATTCGACCAAACATCCTTCTCGTCACATGACCAAGCTTGATAAACCAGCCAGCATCCTTCTCCAGCTATTGCAAGCATGTTTCTCCAAAATGAAAGAGGATCCCTCACCTGAAAATAAAGCAAAGTTTTCCAGAATAAGAAATAAGTTTAAAAAAGCAATTAAAAGACTAAAACAAGCCCAGGTAAACCGCATGCTCCTCAATCTTGACCCTGAAGATAGATACAACATGGCCAAGATCTGGAAAATTACCAGGCACATCAAAAGTCAACCCCAATCTGACCATCCTCTCAAGATCCCAGTACAGTCCAGGTCCTCTGGACACTCGCCAGCTTCCTCCGACTGCATATGGACCCGTTCCTCTAAAGAAAAAGTGGACGCCTTCGTCAAACATCTGGAGGATAGGTTCTCCCCTAAAATGACCACTCTGGAACAGGAAAGAATTGCTATAATAAATGATCTTAATGATTTCTATGCACACTTACCTTCTCTCCCCTCGGCCACGATTTTCTTCAGGCTGGAGGAGCTCCAAACACAGATTGCTGCTCTGGCGACCGCGAAGAGCCCTGGGGAAGACCAAATCCAAAACGCCCTTATCAAATTACTACCAAAGAAGGCAGTCCTCTACCTATTGCATATTTACAACTCTGTTCTAAGTCTCGGCCATTTCCCTCATCAATGGAAACTAGCTGTCATCACCATGATCCATAAGACGGGGAAGCCAACTCATTGCCCGGACTCCTACAGACCCATAAGTCTGCTCTCTGGCTTTGGAAAGCTGTTTGAGCGCCTCCTTCTCTCCAAGCTTTTCAAGTGTAGGAACTTTGCGGAAGCCATACCAGAACACCAGTTTGGCTTTCGCCCAGAACACAGTTCGGAACAGCAAGTGTTGAGGGTCACGCAACACATCCTGAGAGCATTTGAAGAAAAGGAACACTGCTCGTCCATCTTCTTGGACTTCTCGCAGGCTTTCGATAGGGTTTGGCATGAGGGACTTCTCCAAAAACTTTCCAAGATTGTCCCTAAACAACTACACAAAGTCCTCACCAGCTACCTCCAAAACAGGACTTTCAAGGTGAAAGGAACTGGTGGAATCAGATCCAGGCTTGGTTCCATCAGTGCTGGAGTGCCCCAAGGGAGCATCCTCGGCCCAATCCTTTACTCGATCTACACCTCTGACATGCCACTCCCAGATACAGTCCCCATTATCTCCAGGAACTGTACTCTTACCCCGAGCAAGCTCCTCCTAGCCACATATGCAGACGATACAGCGGTACTTATGTCGGACAAACAGCCAAAGGAACACGCGAAGCATCTGCAAGCATACCTCAACGTCATCTCCGAATGGGCAAACAAATGGCGCATGACCTTTAATGTTAAAAAATGTGCCCAGGTCTCCTTCTTTTCTGGACAAAATATGACCCAAACCAACCAGACGAAACTCCTCCTCAATGGACAGATTATACCTCAGGCTAACAAATACAAATACCTTGGGGTCATATTGGATAGGAAAATAAATATGAGCCTACACATTTCCCTCCTTTGCATAAGGCTGAGGGCTAGGGCAAAGAGTCTTGAGTGGCTAATTGGTCCGCACAGCCCCCTACCCAAACCCACCAAGGCTACGCTGATTAAACAGCTTATTATCCCCATCTGGCAATATGCCATCCCGGTCTGAGCATCGCTGGCCTCGGACTCGGCAGTGATGAAGGTCCAATCTGCCACAAACGCCATTATAAGACGATCACTGGAAGCGGGTAGGCACACCACTAACAAGCTCCTAGCCAGTACCTTCAGCATTAAAACACTTGAGGAGATTTATACAGCAAAAAGTGCTAGACTCGCTGGCGCCCTATTAATGCATATAAATCCGGCAGCGCAACACCTTGGCCTTAACCCAGTTACCCCCGTCAGCACAAAAAAACAAAGACCCAGACTAACCAAACAAGTCCTGGATCACTACAATGACAGCAACGGACAAAACACGCGAGTCTTACCGAAATCCTGCACTATCCCGACTCTCCTTAGGCTTGAGATAAAGAAGGAGAACGAAGGCTCCAACAGCGATGTATCCAGGACCAAATACGTGCACCCAAACCTTTCCACCAAAGGGATTGACCGCCTAGGTGAGAGGGCTATAAACTGGACTAGGAGATCTTTCACCCATTGGGAAATTACCCGCGAAAGGGCTGCTAGGATGGTACGAGGTCAACCCCTATTATCAGGCGACTTGTCCTTCCAGACGAAATAATCCTAACAGGGGAAAAATACTTCCCACCACCTGTCATCGACCTGCTAAACAGCGAAGGATCCTCCTCCGAACCTCATGACTGATCACAATTTTTCTCCCTGGGGACCTAACGCTAGCCCCTCCGGGACTGCCTCTCTAAAACACAAACTGATGCAGCTTAACCCGTGACTACTCACTGGCTCCTCCGTAGAAACACCTCCCATATTCCAGCATCGACGATGATCCTCCTCCTATATCACAGCATCGACATTGATCCTTCTCTTAAGCGCCGGAAACCTGGAAAAAGGAAAAGGAATTAATGACATTAAACGACGGTGTCTGCTGGGCCTCAACCATCTGTGATACTCACCTGTGATACTTTATATACCTGACGACATCCCATGGAAGAATGAAACATGTACCTGATTAAATATAAACAAAGCTAATTGACAATCGGAAGAAGAAGACTAAATTACAACAAACCTACCTTGACGACGAGATGACCTGATGCTCCCTTGCGACGACGCCCAATTTCCTGACAACATGCCGTATCCACGGTGCTCCAATAGATGTCCAAAATATTTGCTGCATCAGACGACGAACCCCACAAATTGCCTCATGAGTTGCTCGTCCGTTAGAGCAATCTGCATAATCCTGCCTCTAATCGCCTGGCATCTACGTCCTCACTCAAAAATCCAACGCTGCATTCCAACAGAGGGGAGGGGGGGTGTGGGTTTTTTTTTTTTTTTTTTGGATTGCGCCATTGAGGTGGAAATCTATCCTGAGATACTATTGGCCCGTACCAATAGTATGCACGATTCACCGGCGTGTCTAGCCGGTGCCTACGTACTAAAACCACCCCCGCACACACTACAGACCCCGCGGAACCACTGTAAGGTATTACTTCGCGGGGAAGGGTTGCCTAACCTAGGCATTCTCTCTTAAGCGACGTTCATTTTCTAGTCTTCTTAAGTCGCCCTGTGTATAAGCTATAACCTGGCTAACCCGGTTCCACTGCTCCTCTGATTTGCACATATATTTTATTAGGTGCTGTGGAGCTGGTAGAGCTCCTACTCTTGCACGGTACCTCCTGCAGCTATAGAGGATGTGCTCTGGGTCCTCGTCTGCTCCTGAGCAGTTAGGGCATTCTGGGCTTTCCTCGTGCCCGATCCGGTGGAGGTACTTTCTATACCCCCCGTGGCCTGAAAGAAACTGGGTAAGTTGGTAACTCACCTGGCCCTTGTCTCTTCCGATCCACTCCTGTATATTGGGGATTAGCCTATGCGTCCATCTTCCATTGGTCGCTGAATCCCACCTCTCCTGCCAAGTCGATAATGACCATTGCCGGGCGGACCTCTTAATGGCCTCCCTGGGTGCCGTACTTCCCTCTTGTTGAGTTGATTTATATATCTCCTCCGCTTCGGTTGCCAGAATGTCTATGGGGATCATTCCTGCCAAGACGAGGGCTGCATCCTCCGAGATCGACTTGAAGCCCGATATGACTCGTAGCGCTGCGAGCCGGTATGGTGCGCCTAGCTTCCTTTTAAGCCCTTGGTTTCCTTTGACTGATGCTGCCCATATCGGTGCTGCATACAGTAGGACCGACGTGACGACACTGGCCAGAAGGCGTCTCCTGCCTTCTTTTGGGCCTCCAATGTTTGGCAACATCCGAGATAGTGCTCCTTGAATTCCAGATGATTTTTTGGTCACGTAGTCCACGTGAGCTCCGAAGGACAGCCTGTTGTCCAGCATGACTCCTAGATACTTTATTGCGTCCTTAGATCTTATTGGGCAGTTGCCCACTTGGATGGTGATATGTTCCACCTTCTTCCTGCTTGTGAAGAGGACCGCCTCCGTTTTGTGTGCCGCCAGGTCAAGTCCCGAGTCCGCCATCCATGCCGATATGCACTGTTCGCATTATCGCATTGTTCGCATTGGACTCTACTTCCTTGGTTTCCTTGGCCACCACCATCAGGGCGAGATCGTCCGCGAAACCAATGAGCTTACATCCCTCCGGAAGCTCAATCCTGAGAACTTCATCGTACATGATGTTCCATAGGAGCGGTCCGAGAACCGATCCTTGTGGAACACCCGCTGTCACCTCGTACCTTTTCGTTCCCTCCTCCGTCTCGTAGAGCAGTGTCCTGTCTGAGAGGTAGCTGGATATTATCCGCTGCAGGTATACCGGGGTTCCTGCCAAGAATATGGCTCTGTGGATGCGTGTCCAGTTTGCCGAGTTAAAGGCATTGCGGATGTCTAATGTTATCATCGCGCAGTACTCCTTATCACCCCATCTCCACCTTGATCCTGCGATGGCAGCTTCAGCCATGTCGGTCTCCGCCTTGATCGCGTCAATCGTAGAGCGTGCCTTCCGGAATCCATATTGGTTCCCAGAGAGCGCTCCTTTTTCCTCAATGATTTTCGAGATGCGAGTGGCAATGGTCATCTCGAGGACTTTCCCTACCGTGTCCAAGAGACATATGGGCCTGTATCCTGATGGGTCATCAGTCGGCTTGTTCCCTTTCGGAAGCAAAATAAGATTTTGCAACTTCCAAGTTTTAGGAAAAGTGCCGCTTTGGAGGCACTTGTTGAAGGTCTCTGCGAAGACCTCCGGTTTTTCCTCCATTGCCTGTTTTAGGGCGGCGTTTGGGATCCCGTCGGGCCCTGGGGTCTTCCTAGTGCCGATCTTCTTCGCGTAGCTTCTGACCTCCTCTTCCGAAACTGGAGTGAATGGCTCCGCGCCTCCGGCAATTAGAATTTCCCGCTTGGGCGGATGCTTTGGGAACAGCGATTCTACTATTTTCCTTAGTAGAATGGGGCATGTTGGCCTAAGGAATTCCTGCCCTTTCATTTTTTTCATGACTACTTTGTAGGCAGTCCCCCATGGGTCCACCTGTGCCTCGTCGCAGATCCTCCTAAAACATTGTCGCTTGCTGGCTTTTATTGCCAGTTTCAGGGCCTTCTTGGCTGCCTTGAATTCCTCCATTTTAATGATCCGATCCTCTACCGTCCTTGCTCTTTGGTATCGCCTCCTTGCTCGCAGGCAGACAGTCCTGAGTCGCTGGATGTCCTGATTCCACCAGTATACCGCTGCTCTTCTTCTGCACCGTATCCTCGTAGGCATGGCGCAGTCGCAGGCAGCTGCTATAGACCTCGATAGGTCGTTTGCTGACTCCTCTGGAGAAGATGGTTGGGTCCAGTCGTGCGTCTGGAGAGCTACCGAGAATGCTTCTCGATCCAGGGACTTGTCCTTCCATTTCGGTCCTGTCACCTTGGGAATCCATTTCCTACTTACCCCTCCAAGGGTAAAGTGTATGGCTTGGTGGTCACTGAAAGTAAAAGAATCGCAGACTTCCCAGTCGCACTTTCTTATTAGTGCGCTGCTTATGAATGTTATGTCGATAATCGACCCACGCCCTGCTTTGTTAAAGGTCCACTTTTGGCCTCGATTGGCAAGCACCACGTCCAGGGTCGCGAAGTGCTCCAAGAGGCAGGTGCCCCTTTCGTTGGCTACTCTGCTTCCCCACTCCGGAGACCAAGCATTAAAGTCTCCTCCAATGACCACTGGCGATCTACCTCTTGCGTCCGAAACTAGGCTCCTCAGCATCCTTTGGAAGCGCGGAATGTCCCATCTCGGCGGGGCGTAGCAGCTATAAAAGGTAACACCCTTTATGCTGGCTCGGACGAAGCCTTCGCAGGATGTCCTAATGTCCTGAGGGGCCGTCTCCGTCGACCATAGGGCCGCTCCTTTGCAGCTGCTTGCGAGCCATCCGTTTCCTGGGATGCTCCTATACGGCTCCGAGATGAGGACGACCTGTGTTCCGCCTTCCACTACCGCCTGCCTTAGCAACGAGTGTGCTGCCTCGCAGTGGTTGAGGTTTATTTGCTTGCATCTCATTTTTTCCTTGTATTTAAGAGGGCGCTCCTAAACATCGGCCACTTCCCACTTCCGGCCACGTGTCCCGCGTCTTTCCCAGCGTTGGTGCAGAACGCGCATTTGGGTTCCTCCGCGCAGTTTTTGGCCATGTGCCCGTCCTTGCCGCATCTCCGGCACATGCGCGAGCGATCGATAGCGCTCTGCGGGGGGGTGTGGGTGTATGGTGTGTGTGTGTGGGTGTGTGTGTGTGGGTGTGTGTGTGTGTTCCAACGCTGCATTACAATAGAGGGGAGGCAACCTGAAACGAGAAAAGAAGAAACGAATATCTTACAAGGGGTCCTACATCAGAATGCTATGGAACTTATCTTATTCTCTCCCACTATAATATCCACGGTGCTCCAATAAATGCTCAAACTGTTTGCTCCATCACACAAAGAATCCTATAAATTGCCTCATGTGTTGATTTGTCCGTGAGAGTAACTTCCATAATCCTGCCTCAAATCTCCCGGCAACTGTGCATTTCAATAGAAGGGGCGATCAAAATCGTCAGACACAGAAACAAGATCGCACAGCCACTGCTCCTGCTTGAGGAATATATATTACAAATTTGTCTGACTGCCAGTCTCAGGACATCATACTCACCTGTGTCTTCTCTCCTCTGGCCACAAAATGGGATATTTCTGGAATCGGCCACCCACAGTTCGCTCGGCCATCCACTACTAAACTTGACGATGTTCCATGTCCTAGAGCGTCGGCAACCTGAAACGTGAAAAGAAGAAACAAAAATCTTACAAGGGGTTCTACATCAAAGTGCTATTGGAACTCATCTTATTATATCTCCTCCTTCAAAGCTCCTGTCCAATGATGACCTTCCTCCTGCTTCTCTTGCTCCAAATGATCCTAGCCACGAGCGCCCATTCTTGCTGGACATTGTTCCTGGAAAGAAAAGAGAAAGATAAAATTAATTCTGACGCCGCTAAAACCAATCAAAATTTAGCCTACTTACCTTCTCTTTGACCCCTCACGAACGTGCAAAACCTGGAGGAATAAAGGGCAAATTGAAATAAGACATTGGATCATGGGAAAACACATACATATATTTACCTGGAAATTGCCATCCCACGCTGCCGACACCGAGGAACTGAAATGATGGAAAATTGATATTAATACGCTCCAAATATCCCCCCTGAAGGGAATTGATGCCTAAGAAGCTATTGCACTTCCAAAGGATGGCACCTGCTCCAGGATCATCTGCGTACCTGCCTCTTAATGTCGTCCCAAATATCTGTTTTGAATCTTGTCTTAAAGTCCACATTGTTTACATGTTTTCAATGTTTACATAATCCCACGTCTTCTTCTTAATACAGCATTCCATGTTTTTGATCCAAAAATTTCCTATTAACGACGCTGACTGCCGACTGATCAACTATCTGTGATACTCACCTGTGATAACCCTTATCCACTTGACGACTTCCACTGGATTCACCTGCAAACGTACCTGATTAGCTTAAGAAAAAACACTGACAATTGGAAGACTAATAAGAAGAAGAAACCAAAACAAAACTTACCCTCAAAGACGACACGACCCGATGCACCAGAAAGACGACGCCCTTGAACACGCCAACCGGCAAAATCCGCTGTCCCACAATGCCGTCCCTCAATGTGTTGTCCTAAATGTCTCCCTGAAATGCAAAAACTTACAAACTTTTAAATTTCTTCCTATTTTTACCCATTTTTGCGATGAGTGCTGCCAACCTGCCCCGCCTGGTGGTCGGAGTTGCCACCTGGGGCAAATGACCAGAAATGAGAGCTGCCAACCAGTCCCGCCTGGTAATAGTAGTTGCCACCTGGAGGAAGTGAAGAAAAATACCAGGAACAAAGGAAATACCAAGTGCCAAGACGACCATGGGACGAATTGAGGCCCGACGACCCCAAAAACAACAACAGGAGAAAGTGCTCTCTCCAGGAGCCCGCCAATTTCATGGAAAGTCTCCCGGAACAAACGTTGCCCTTTGGGTAATACTCCGGGAGACTTTTCTCTTCCCTGTTGAACACAACCACTTGGGCTCTGGAGCAGTGCGGACTGGCTTTAAACCAGCCCGCCAAATCTTTCCTTTTTTGAAGTTGTTTAAAGAGACTTAAAAAGGAGATATAGAGGACACAAGGACAGAAATCCAAAAGGAGATGGACAATTTCAACCTGGACAATTTCGAGCCATTTACATCGTTGGACTCCTTCGAGATGTCCATGATCTGCAGGCCTTATGGTGGTGAGTCCACTGAGAAAATTGAACTTTCTTCCCCCTATTCGGGGCGTCATCCAGGATCCTCCCTGCAATCATCAGATGATTCCTGTGTGATTGTGTGTGACGCTAATTCAAGGACTCCCCCCGTTGACCCCTCTTCCAAGGCGAAGAGCCCGCCAAATGCAGGAGATAAAAGTAATAAGACAACAGTTCCAATAAGCACACACCCCCATACACTCACACAAACACAGTCACACACACATACTGCACCACTTTCTTCTCCCATGCCTATGGGGACTGAAATTGGCGCGAAGCAATGCACCCAAACACACTCAGAGTCACACACACATACTGCACCACTTTCTTCTCCCTTGCCTTTGGGGACTGAAATTGGCGCGAAACAATGCACCCAAACACACCCACAGTCACACACACATACTGCACCACTTTCTTCTCCCTTGCCTTTGGGGACTGAAATTGGCGCGAAACAATGCACCCAAGCACACTCACAGTCACACACACACCATGTCCCACTTTCCTTTTCCCTGACAACGGGTCCTGAAATTGGCAACCAAGGCTTTAGCTTCCGCCTTGCCCAAAATAACAACAAGCCCTTCAGCTGATCGTGAGCCACCTGTTGGTTCAAACACAGCCACAAACAAAAACAATAAACGGCTGTTGTCTTCCTCTCCAGCGTTAACCAACGACATCAAACGAGCCAACCGGGAGATTGAACATGTTGCACCCAAGTTGGACCAGCTGGCCCATCCAAACAATAACACAACAAAAAACATCAAATCCCCTATAAAAATCCTATCTGATGAGTTGTTGAAAAACTTTTTCTCACAACTCAAAGATAGCGAGGCAAACCCCCCTCCCCCCGATGCATCTAATTCAGTGTCCCAAATCCAGACACTTAATGCCCCCAAAACCACATACAGCCATATTTTGCAGCAGGAGCCCGATTATTTATCCCCCACCAGATCCGCCAAACTTGCTCCAAAGACTCAATCAAGCAAACCAGTCCCTAAAAAAACCAACTCCGCTCAGAGCCAGCGAGTCCAGCTCGGCAGACATGGGCCCCGTGGTTTTTAATGTTAAAGCTACGGTCCACACCACGCCTAATCATAATCCACAGGGTCCTGCACAGATGGATGTTTCCTCCCCCTTCCATTACAAGCCTGAAAAGACTCCTGTTTTCAAGAGTCTTTTTGCCTAACGGCTCTACATGGAACGTGTGGAAGCTAGAGCCGAGGCCAATAGGGTAAAGGGAAACGGGGCCAGGGAAGGGGCCCCAAATAATGGAAACAGCAGCAACAAGAACAACAACAATAAAACTCCTACAGCGATGGCCCCTCCCATTGTCCCCCTTCGTAAGCCCCCGGTCCCGCTAATGTCCTTGTCCTTGCCCTTCCGTCCGCCTACGAATGCCCTTGCATTGGCCCAATGCCACCGTTGCCAAAAACATGGGCACAAAAAGGGCTCAAGTGTGCAGGGCAGCACCCCACCACAGCCTGCAAAAAGCCCAGACATGTACCCCCTCGATGCTGCAACTGTGGGGGTCGGCACATAAGTGCCTATAAGGGTTGTAGGGTCTTCCAGGAGGTGAAGAGAAGAGCGGCCCAGGATACCCTCCGCCCGGTTGCTCCGCCTGAGCGTCAGCGGAGTCACCGCCCACTAAAGAAGGACGTGGGTCCCTCCCAGAACCGAAACGAGCCGAGCAACAACAACTACTGGACTATCCTTCAAAATGACGAAATGACTCCTACCCCCACCCTTCTATTAAACAACGGCCCAACAAGGACCCGCGCTACCACTCGACAAGGCATCAGCAAAAATCCCCCCATCACAGGTCAAGGATGGCCCAAAAAAATCCGGACCGAAGGCCAAACCAGCAACGGCAACATCCCTCGGAACAGCGCAGCAACTACAACCCATTTAGGCAACAGAGGCGACCAAATCCGGCAGAGGCGCATCTGGCTCGCTTCCAGGAGAGGCTCCAACTGGAGCAAGAGGGAAAGGAGCGCTCCCAACGGCTTCGAGGGCAGGGATGGCCAACTCCTCAGGAGAGTTTGATGCAAAAACGGACTGGCGCAGCTCTCAACAACTCGCGCCAATCCAGTGTAAAATCCCAGCTGCACTGGCACAAGCTGCTGGAGAAACTGGCACTCACCCACGAGGCTGCCCAGTCCAAGCTGCTTGAAAAAGTGGCTACAATTGAGAAAAAAATAAATAAATTGTCAACTCTGTTTATTAAAATCACTAATATGTTTGACATAACTGAGGCCTCACCGAACAATAACTCTCTAGCCAACTTATCCTGCTCCATTCAGACAATCGAAATGGCCTCGATTCTAGAAAATACCCTTGACGTCAATGATTGCCTCTATGTTTAAAGCTCCTAAGACTTTAAAGATTGTCTACTGGAACGCTGGGGGCATCCAAAACAAAATTGACGAGCTCTCAGCGTTCTTAAGTGGACGTGATGTTGACGTCCTGCTCGTCAGCGAAATTAGGACATGAACCATTGATATCCCTGGATACAAGGCTTACACTGCCCTAAATCCGGTGTCGCAGCGCAGAGGGGGTGCTGCGACAATAATTCGTAGCGACCTTGCCCATTCGGTCCTTGTACCGAGAAATGAAGAAGCGGTACAAATCTGCCCTATTGACGTACAAAATGTCATACTTGCCTCCATCTATTGCCCACCATCTGTGAAATGGGTAAACGACGATTTTCCTCGCCTCCTCAAAGGGATCGACCAACTATGTAATCCACAATCACTGAGGTTCATCATTGCGGGGGACTGGAATGCGAAAAACCAGATGTGGGGAAACGCTCGTAGCTGCAACAGAGGGAAATTGTTAGCGGAAGCAGTACAAGCAAAAAACAGATATAACATACTTGCTACAGGAGAGGCCACTTGTTATCCCTTTAACAAAAAGGCAAATCCCTCGGCAATAGATTTTGCCGTGTATTCGGGTTTCCTCCCTACCCACATCTCCATCTCATCGGTATCCGAATTGTCCTCTGACCATGTCCCACTCATCATCAATGCGGCACTGGGCAAAACTCCTTTAATCAGTCCAGATGTCGAACAGGCTGCGCCAAGACCTCCTCCCCTCCCACGAGGATCTCACAGAATCAAAGCCTTCAGGGACCATCTGGAAAAATACATTCTTTTAAGGGGGGGTTAGGGTCTGAGCGAGCAAAAAAAGACACATTTTCATGTTTTTTTTTTTGAGGATCTGGTAAACATCTATTTATTTAAACTATTTTTAGATTAAAGTACAACATTTGAAGAATGTTTTGTAAAATTTTCAGAAAAAAATAATAAGAACTACGGCAATGGCGACCATTATTAGCAGACTCCTCGAAAAAAAGTTCCCCGCATATATCGGTTGTAGATCTTTCGAAATCAAAATAACAAAGTTCTTTCGTTAGATAGACATTTTTCCCAAGTAACGCTGGGAACACTTTGAAGTGAAAAACGTGATTTTTGAGGAAAAAAATCGGCTAATTTGTTATTTAAAAAATAGAAATTTAAACAAATTTGGAAAAAAACTCTCCAGGGATACCTCGTCAATTATGTTGGCAAGAAGTGGTAAAAATTTTAAAACGATCGATTCAGTAGTTTTGAAGTTATGATGGGCACCGACTTTGAAAAAGTGAGTTTTGGGAAAAACGCTTCGAAGTTTTTCTGACCGTTGGCCTGGCTCGGAGGTGGGGTTGCTACAATCGCTGTATCTTTGTTAATAATGCACCTATGCATCTAAAATTTGGACACAGTATTCTTGAAAGGTTCTTTAATAAGAAAATAAAAAAAAAAAAATCGAAAAAAAAAATTTTTAAAACCCTAACCCCCCCTTAAACACTGAAATAAACAGTGGGGAGGATATTGATGACTGCGTTGGCATTTTACATAAAAACATTGAGAGCGCTGCTTTACACGCCACTCCCACCGCAAACAACGCCTCCCGATATTCGACCAAACATCCTTCTCGTCACATGACCAAGCTTGATAAACCAGCCAGCATCCTTCTCCAGCTATTGCAAGCATGTTTCTCCAAAATGAAAGAGGATCCCTCACCTGAAAATAAAGCAAAGTTTTCCAGAATAAGAAATAAGTTTAAAAAAGCAATTAAAAGACTAAAACAAGCCCAGGTAAACCGCATGCTCCTCAATCTTGACCCTGAAGATAGATACAACATGGCCAAGATCTGGAAAATTACCAGGCACATCAAAAGTCAACCCCAATCTGACCATCCTCTCAAGATCCCAGTACAGTCCAGGTCCTCTGGACACTCGCCAGCTTCCTCCGACTGCATATGGACCCGTTCCTCTAAAGAAAAGGCGGACGCCTTCGTCAAACACCTGGAGGATAGGTTCTCCCCTAAAATGACCACTCTGGAACAGGAAAGAATTGCTATAATAAATGATCTTAATGATTTCTATGCACACTCACCTTCTCTCCCCTCGGCCCCGATTTTCTTCAGGCTGGAGGAGCTCCAAACACAGATTGCTGCTCTGGCGACCGCGAAGAGCCCTGGGGAAGACCAAATCCAAAACGCCCTTATCAAATTACTACCAAAGAAGGCAGTCCTCTACCTATTGCATATTTAGAACTCTGTTCTAAGACTCGGCCATTTCCCCCATCAATGGAAACTAGCTGTCATCACCACGATCCATAAGACGGGGAAGCCAACTCATTGCCCGGACTCCTACAGACCCATAAGTCTGCTCTCTGGCTTTGGAAAGCTGTTTGAGCGCCTCCTTCTCTCCAAGCTTTTCAAGTGTAGGAACTTTGCGGAAGCCATACCAGAACACCAGTTTGGCTTTCGCCCAGAACACAGTTCGGAACAGCAAGTGTTGAGGGTCACGCAACACATCCTGAGAGCATTTGAAGAAAAGGAACACTGCTCGTCCATCTTCTTGGACTTCTCGCAGGCTTTCGATAGGGTTTGGCATGAGGGACTTCTCCAAAAACTTTCCAAGATTGACCCTAAACAACTACACAAAGTCCTCACCAGCTACCTCCAAAACAGGACTTTCAAGGTGAAAGGAACTGGTGGAATCAGATCCAGGCTTGGTTCCATCAGTGCTGGAGTGCCCCAAGGGAGCATCCTCGGCCCAATCCTTTACTCGATCTACACCTCTGACATGCCACTCCCAGATACAGTCCCCATTATCTCCAGGAACTGTACTCTTACCCCGAGCAAGCTCCTCCTAGCCACATATGCAGACGATACAGCGGTACTTATGTCGCACAAACAGCCAAAGGAACACGCAAAGCATCTGCAAGCATACCTCAACGTCATCTCCGAATGGGCAAACAAATGGAGCATGACCTTTAATGTTAAAAAATGTGCCCACGTCTCCTTCTTTTCTGGACAAAATATGACCCAAACCAACCAGACGAAACTCCTCCTCAATGGACAGATTATACCTCAGGCTAACAAATACAAATACCTTGGGGTCATATTGGATAGGAAAATAAATATGAGCCTACACATTTCCCTTCTTTGCATAAGGCTGAGGGCTAGTGCAAAGAGTATTGAGTGGCTAATTGGTCCGCACAGCCCCCTACCCAAACCCACCAAGGCTACGCTGATTAAACAGCTTATTATCCCCATCTGGCAATATGCCATCCCGGTCTGGGCATCGCTGGCCTCGGACTCGGCAGTGATGAAGGTCCAATCTGCCACAAACGCCATTATAAGACGATCACTGGAAGCTGGTAGGCACACCACTAACAAGCTCCTAGCCAGTACCTTCAGCATTAAAACACTTGAGGAGATTTATACAGCACAAAGTGCTAGACTCGCTGGCGCCCTATTAATGCATATAAATCCGGCAGCGCAACACCTTGGCCTTAACCCAGTTACCCCCGTCAGCACAAAAAAACAAAGACCCAGACTAACCAAACAAGTCCTGGATCACTACAATGACAGCGACGGACAAAACACGCGAGTCTTACCGAAATCCTGCACAACAAACCTACCTTGACGACGAGATGACCTGATGCTCCCTTGCGACGACGCCCAATTTCCTGACAACATGCCGTATCCACGGTGCTCCAATAGATGTCCAAAATATTTGCTGCATCAGACGACGAACCCCTCAAATTGCCTCATGAGTTGCTCGTCCGTAATACAGCATTCCATGTTTTTGATCAAAAAATTTCCTATTAACGACGCTGACAGCCGACTGATCAACTATCTGTGATACTCACCTGTGATAACCCTTATCCACTTGACGACTTCCACTGGATTCACCTGCAAACGTACCTGATTAGCTTAAGAAAAAACACTGACAATTGGAAGACTAATAAGAAGAAGAAACCAAAAAAAAACTTACCCTCAAAGACGACACGACCCGATGCACCAGAAAGACGACGCCCTTGAACACGCCAACCGGTAAAATCCGCTGTCCCACAATGCCGTCCCTCAATGTGTTGTCCTAAATGTCTCCCTGAAATGCAAAAACTTACAAACTTTTAAATTTCTTCCTATATTTACCCATTTCTGCGATGAGTGCTGCCAACCTGCCCTGCCTGGTGGTCGGAGTTGCCACCTGGAGGAAGTGAAGAAAAATACCAGGAACAAAGGAAATACCAAGTGCCAAGACGACCATGGGACGAATTGAGGCCCGACGACCCCAAAAACAACAACAGGAGAAAGTGCTCTCTCCAGGAGCCCGCCAATTTCATGGAAAGTCTCCCGGAACAAACGTTGCCCTTTGGGTAATACTCCGGGAGACTTTTCTCTTCCCTGTTGAACACAACCACTTGGGACCTGAATTTGTTTAAAGAGACTTAAAAAGGAGATATGGAGGACACAAGGACAGAAATCCAAAAGGAGATGGACAATTTCAACCTGGACAATATCGAGCCATTTACATCGTTGGACTCCTTCGAGATGGCCATGATCTGCAGGCCTTATGGTGGTGAGTCCACTGAGAAAATTGAACTTTCTTCCCCCTATTTGGGGCGTCATCCAGGAATCTCTTTGCAATCATCAGATGATTCCAGCGTGATTGTGTGTGACGCTAATTCAAGGACTCCCCCCGTTGACCCCTCTTCCAAGGCGAAGAGCCCGCCAAAAATAATTCCCAATAAAAAAACCCATACACTCACACACTCACAGTCAGATCCGCTTTCTCTCTATGACCCCTCTTCCAAGGCGAAGAGCCCGCCAAATGCAGGAGATAAAAGTAATAAGACAACAGTTCCAATAAGCACACACCCCCATACACTCACACAAACACAGTCACACACACATACTGCACCACTTTCTTCTCCCTTGCCTATGGGGACTGAAATTGGCGCGAAGCAATGCACCCAAACACACCCACAGTCACACACTCATACTGCACCACTTTCTTCTCCCTTGCCTATGGGGACTGAAATTGGCGCGAAACAATGCACCCAAGCACACTCACAGTCACACACACACCATGTCCCACTTTCCTTTTCCCTGACTACGGGTCCTGAAATTGGCGCGAACATTGAAATCCAAGCAACCAAGGCTTTAGCTTCCGCCTTGCCCAAAATAACAACAAGCCCTTCAGCTGATCGTGAGCCACCTGTTGGTTCAAACACAGCCACAAACAAAAACAATAAACGGCTGTTGTCTTCCTCTCCAACTACGTTAACCAACGACATCAAGCGAGCAGGACCGGCGGATCATGCTCAGCCCGAGTGGGTAGTTGTAAAAAAAAAAAAAAAAAAAAAAAAAGAAAAGGTTCACAGGAAAATATTCAAGTGGTTCTCTTCATTGTTTATTTCAGCTTATAAAAGATAATAAGTATATAAATATTATAAAAGATATAAGTATCATTTGCGCAACGCAAATACAGAGCTCCGTTTAGCATTTTTCGAAATGAATTCATTTAACAATTCATCCAAATCAAGTTTGTCGGTAGTTTCGCGATAAACATGTAAGATTGCTACGTTATTCAGTCGATATTGCGATATTGTTGATCTTAAATAAGTTTTCACCCTGCGAAGAACCGAAAAACTTCTTTCATTTGAACAGGATGACCCTGGTATTGTAATTAGCAGACGAACGAATCGCACAAACTCTGGAACAAGCCCTCTCATCCATTCGTATTTCTTCAAGAAATCTACAACTTCCCTCAGATTATTTGTGTGTTCATTCTGCCTTTTCACAAGTTGCAAAAACATATTTCTATCACTGAGTAACCTGTCCTTGTCAAAATCATTCTTATAATGGTTCACGATTTCATTGATATCTACTGGCTGACCTACTGCAAATCTTTCCAACATTTTAAAAAATCGCGCAGAATCATTTTCGAATCGATTATTTAGAGACGAAATCAATTGATCGAAAACTTCAAAGTAAGATTTTCTGAAAAACTCGATTGGTTTTTTAAATTCAAAGTTCTCCGCTTTGCCTTGCTCAAGAGTCTCGAGATGTTTTGGGATTTTTCGACGACGTGGAATTTGTGGCTCGCTTAGTTCAAGGCCAGCAGCAGCTTCAATGCTCTTGCTCCAAATTTCATTGAACTTAGCATCACGTGAAGCGTTCAGAACGTCGGAAACTGCTTGTATTTTATCATATGATTCGATGACGCAAAGATTCGAATTTTGCAAATCTTTGTTTAATATCTCCACGCGATCGAAAATTTCTATCATCATATTCAAGTGAAACACGCACTCAAATGTCTCCATGTAGTCATAAAACCCTGACGCTTTTGCTGATACGGCGCTGTTGACTTCTTTATCCACAGAACGGTCATGGAAAAATTGCATCAATTGAGCGTAGTTTGCTTTGACAGTTTTCAAAGATTTTATTCTAACCACCCATCTATAAAATGAAAACAAACATGTATATAAACCTGAAAACATAATTGAAATAAGTTTTTTAAAGTATACCTGGTCGGGCAATAAGCTGCAAGAGAAGGTAAGTCGTTGCCTTGCTCTTTTCCCGCATCAATCTGCAAGTCCCTAAACTGTGCAACGCGTTTCGGCGAATCTCCGACGAAATTTATCAGCTCTTTTATTGTTCCAATAAATTTTCTTGCCAATATCACTCGTTCAATTGAATCTTGAACAACAAGATTCAAATTATGGGCATTGCAGTGGACGAATAAAGCCCGAGGTTCTTCTTCAAGAATTCGCTTTTGCAATCCTGAGATTTTTCCAGAAACATTTGATGCTCCATCGTAACATTGACCCCTCAGTTTGGAAATTGATAAATTATGTTTTTCAAAAACTTCTTGAACAAGGTTAAATAGGGTTTCTGATTTCGTATTAGGAGTTGAGAAAAATCCAATAAAATATTCTTTTGCTGTTAAATTTTCAACAATCCCAGTGGGTATTTTCCCCACTCGGAAATTTCCGAGTGGGTACAACTACCCACCATACCCATATTATCCGCCGGGCCTGCAAGCGAGCCAACCGGGAGATTGAACATGTTGCACCCAAGTTGGACCAGCTGGCCCATCCAAACAATAACACAACAAACAAGAAAGGAAAGCTAACTTCGGGCGGAGCCGAAGTTGATATACCCTTGCAGTTCAGTCGCAGTCCGCTAGGCGGCGCCACCCATCTTATTTTATTAGATATATAGCGGATCGTTTATAGTCGGCCGATCCTTATGAAAATTGGCAGATCAGATTGTTTTCCCCAAAATAGAATCTGTACCAAATCCCATCTTTCTAACTTAAAAAACACAAAGTTTCAACTCGATAGCTCTAAAACTCAGAGACTAGTTTGCGTAGAAACAGACAGACGGACAGACGGGCATGCTCATATCGACTCAGGAGGTGATCCTGATCAAGAATATATATACTTTATAGGGTCGGAGATGTCTCCTTCACTGCGTTGCACACTTTTGACCAAAATTATAATACCCTCTGCAAGGGTATAAAAACAACAAATCCCCTATTAAAATCCTATCTGATGAGTTGTTGAGAAACTTTTTCTCACAACTTAAAGATAGCGAGGCAAACCCCCCTCCAACCGATGCATCTAATTCAGTGTCCCAAATCCAGACACTTAATGCCCCCAAAACCACATACCGCCATATTTTGCAGCAGGAGCCCGATTTTTTATCCCCCACCAGATCCGCCAATCTTGCTCCAAAGACTCAATCAAGCAAACCAGCCCCTAAAAAACCAACTCCGCTCAGAGCCAGCGAGTCCAGCTCGGCAGACATGGGCCCCGTGGTTTTTAATGTCAAAGCTACGGTCCACACCACGCCTAATCATAATCCCCAGGGTCCTGCACAGATGGATGTTTCCTCCCCCTTCCATTACAAGCCAGAAAAGACTCCTGTCTTCAAGAGTCTTTTTGCCCAACGGCTCTACATGGAACGTGTGGAAGCTAGAGCCGAGGCCAATAGGGTAAAGGGAAACGGGGCCAGGGAAGGGGCCCCAATTAATGGAAACAGCAGCAACAAGAACAACAACAATAAAACTCCTACAGCGATGGCCCCTCCCATTGTCCCCCTTCGTAAGCCCCCGGTCCCGCTAATGTCCTTGTCCTTGCCCTTGCGACCGCCTAACAATGCCCTTGCTTTGGCCCAATGCCACCGGTGACAACTCGCGCCAATCCAGTGTAAAATCCCAGCTGCACTGGCACAAGCTGCTGGAGAAACTGGCACTCACCCACGAGGCTGCCCAGTCCAAGCTGCTTGAAAAAGTGGCTACAATTGAGAAAAAAATAAATAAATTGTCAACTCTGTTTATTAAAATCACTAATATGTTTGACATAACTGAGGCCTCACCGAACAATAACTCTCTAGCCAACTTATCCTGCTCCATTCAGACAATCGAAATGGCCTCGATTCTAGAAAATACCCTTGACGTCAATGATTGCCTCTATGTTTAAAGCTCCTAAGACTTTAAAGATTGTCTACTGGAACGCTGGGGGCATTCAAAACAAAATTGACGAGCTCTCAGCGTTCTTAAGGGGACGAGATGTTGACGTGCTGCTCGTCAGCGAAGTTAAGACAGGGACCTTTCATATCCCTGGATACAAGGTTTACACTGCCTTGAATCCAGTGTCGCAGCGCAGAGGGGGTGCTGCGACAATAATCCGTAGCGACCTTGCCCATTCGGTCCTTGTACCTAGAAAGGAAGAAGCGGTACAAATCTGCCCAATTGCCGTCCAAAATGTCATACTTGCCTCCATCTATTGCCCACCATCTGTGAAATGGCAAAACGACGATTTTCCTCGCCTCCTCAAAGGGATCGACCAACTATGTAATCCACAATCACTGAGGTTCATCATTGCGGGGGACTGGAATGCGAAAAACCAGATGTGGGGAAACGCTCGTAGCTGCAACAGAGGGAAATTGTTAGCGGAAGCAGTACAAGCAAAAAACAGATATAACATACTTGCTACAGGAGAGGCCACTTGTTATCCCTTTAACAAAAAGGCAAATCCCTCGGCAATAGATTTTGCCGTGTATTCGGGTTTCCTCCCTACCCACATCTCCATCTCATCGGTATCGGAATTGTCCTCTGACCATGTCCCACTCATCATCAATGCGGCACTGGGCAAAACTCCTTTAATCAGTCCAGATGTCGAACAGGCTGCGCCAAGACCTCCTCCCCTCCCACGAGGATCTCACAGAATCAAAGCCTTCAGGGACCATCTGGAAAAATACATTCTTTTAAACACTGAAATAAACAGTGGGAGGATATTGATGACTGCGTTGGCATTTTACTTAAAAACATTGAGAGCGCTGCTTTACACGCCACTCCCACCGCAAACAACGCCTCCCGATATTCGACCAAACATCCCTCTCGTAACATGACCAAGCTTGATAAACCAGCCAGCATCCTTTTCCAGCTATTGCAAGCATGTTTCTCCAAAATGAAAGACGATCCCTCACCTGAAAATAAAGCAAAGTTTTCCAGAATAAGAAATAAGTTTAAAAAAGCAATTAAAAGACTAAAACAAGCCCAGGTAAACCGCATGCTCCTCAATCTTGACCCTGAAGATAGATACAACATGGCCAAGATTTGGAAAATTACCAGGCACATCAAAAGTCAACCCCAATCTGACCATCCTCTCAAGATCCCAGTACAGTCCAGGTCCTGTGGACACTCGCCAGCTTCCTCCGACCACATATGGACCCGTTCCTCTAAAGAAAAGGCGGACGCCTTCGTCAAACATCTGGAGGATAGGTTCTCCCCTAAAGTGACCACTCTGGAACAGGAAAGAATTGCTATAATAAATGATCTTAATGATTTCTATGCACACTCACCTTCTCCCCCCTCGGCCCCGATTTTCTTCAGGCTGGAGGAGCTCCAAACACAGATTGCTGCCCTGGCGACCGCGAAGAGCCCTGGGGAAGACCAAATCCAAAACGCCCTTATCAAATTACTACCAAAGAAGGCAGTCCTCTACCTATTGCATATTTACAACTATGTTCTAAGACTCGGCCATTTCCCCATCAATGGAAACTAGCTGTCATCACCATGATCCATAAGACGGGGAAGCCAACTCATTGCCCGGACTCCTGCAGACCCATAAGTCTGGCTTTGGAAAGCTGTTTGAGCGCCTCCTTCTCTCCAAGCTTTTCAAGTGTAGGAACTTTGCGGAAGCCATACCAGAACACCAGTTTGGCTTTCGCCCAGAACACAGTTCGGAACAGCAAGTGTTGAGGGTCACGCAACACATCCTGAGAGATCTTCTTTTTGCCATCTTTTTGGACTTCTCGCAGGCTTTCGATAGGGTTTGGCATGAGGGACTTCTCCAAAAACTTTCCAAGATTGTCCCTAAACAACTACACAAAGTCCTCACCAGCTACCTCCAAAACAGGACTTTCAAGGTGAAAGGAACTGGTGGAATCAGATCCAGGCTTGGTTCCATCAGTGCTGGAGTGCCCCAAGGGAGCATCCTCGGCCCAATCCTATACTCGATCTACACCTCTGACATGCCACTCCCAGATACAGTCCCCATTATCTCCAGGAACTGTACTCTTACCCCGAGCAAGCTCCTCCTAGCCACATATGCAGACGATACAGCGGTACTTATGTCGCACAAACAGCCAAAGGAACACGCGAAGCATCTGCAAGCATACCTCAACGTCATCTCCGAATGGGCAAACAAATGGCGCATGACCTTTAATGTTAAAAAATGTGCCCACGTCTCCTTCTTTTCTGGACAAAATATGACCCAAACCAACCAGACGAAACTCCTCCTCAATGGACAGATTATACCTCAGGCTAACAAATACAAATACCTTGGGGTCATATTGGATAGGAAAATAAATATGACCCTACACATTTCCCTCCTTTGCATAAGGCTGAGGGCTAGGGCAAAGAGTCTTGAGTGGCTAATTGGTCCGCTCAGCCCCCTACCCAAACCCACCAAGGCTACGCTGATTAAACAGCTTATTATCCCCATCTGGCAATATGCCATCCCGGTCTGGGCATCGCTGGCCTCGGACTCGGCAGTGATGAAGGTCCAATCTGCCACAAACGCCATTATAAGACGATCACTGGAAGCGGGTAGGCACACCACTAACAAGCTCCTAGCCAGTACCTTCAGCATTAAAACACTTGAGGAGATTTATACAGCCCAAAGTGCTACACTCGCTGGCGCCCTATTAATGCATATAAATCCGGCAGCGCAACACCTTGGCCTTAACCCAGTTACCCCCGTCAGCACAAAAAAACAAAGACCCAGACTATCCAAACAAGTCCTGGATCATTACAATGACAATGGCAACGGACAAAACAAGCGAGTCCCACCGAAATCCTGCACTATCCCGACTCTCCTTAGGCTTGAGATAAAGAAGGAGAACGAAGGCTCCAACAGCGATGTATCCAGGACCAAATACGTGCACCCAAACCTTTCCAGCAAAGGGATTGACCGCCTAGGTGAGAGGGCTATAAACTGGACTAGGAGATCTTTCACCCATGGGGAAATTACCCGCGAAAGGGCTGCTAGGATGGTACGAGGTCAACCCCTATCTATCAGGCGACTTGTCCTTCCAGACGAAATAATCCTAACAGGGGAAAAATACTTCCCACCACCTGTCATCGACCTGCTAAACAGCGAAGGATCCTCCTCCGAACCTCATGACTGATCACAATTTTTCTCCCTGGGGACCTAACGCTAGCCCCTCCGGGACTGCCTCTCTAAAACACAAACTGATGCAGCTTAACCCGTGACTACTCACTGGCTCCTCCGTAGAAACACCTCCCATATTCCAGCATCGACGATGATCCTCCTCCTATATCACAGCATCGACATTGATCCTTCTCTTAAGCGCCGGAAACCTGGAAAAAGGAAAAGGAATTAATGACATTAAACGACGGTGTCTGCTGGGCCTCAACCATCTGTGATACTCACCTGTGATACTTTATATACCTGACGACATCCCATGGAAGAATGAAACATGTACCTGATTAAATATAAACAAAGCTAATTGACAATCGGAAGAAGAAGACTAAATTACAACAAACCTACCTTAACGACGAGATGACCTGATGCTCCCTTGCGACGACGCCCAATTTCCTAACAACATGCCGTATCCACGGTGCTCCAATAGATGTCCAAAATATTTGCTGCATCAGACGACGAACCCCACAAATTGCCTCATGAGTTGCTCGTCCGTGAGAGCAATCTGCATAATCCTGCCTCTAATCGCCTGGCATCTACGTCCTCACTCAAAAATCCAACGCTGCATTCCAACAGAGGGGAGGTGGGGGTGTGTGTGTATGGTGTGTGTGTGTTTTTTTTTTTTTTTTTAATCGTTTCTTTATTTACAACTTATACTAACAGTGGTGTCTCCTAAACCTGCTCCTGCGGAAATGCCGGTAGGCTTTGCTTCGCAGGGCTAGGGTTGGCGTAAGATTAGCGCCCCGCAATATTTGGTTGCTCGGCTTGGAGCCTAGCCTCCGCCCGGATCCTTTCCAGCCGTCTCAGCTCCTTCATGGTTGTAGCTGCAAAGCTGCTCAGACCATCCCAGAACTGGGCGTCCTCCAGCAGCCTTCTTCCGAGGAGTTCCGCCGTCTGTACATCCCCAAGAAGTCTTTGCCTTGGAGCTGTGAACCGTGGGCAGTCCAAGACCACGTGCTCCGCAGTTTCTTCTACGCCGCATGCCGGGCACCTTGGGTCGTCGTCATGACCAAATTTGAAAAGGTAGCTTCTGAAGCAACCGTGGCCGCTGATGAGTTGCGTGAGCCAAAAATTTACTTCTCCGTGTTTTCTATGGAGCCATCTCTCCAGATCGGGGACCAATCGGTGGGTCCAGCGTCCCTTGGTCGATTCGTCCCAGCGTCGCTGCCACTTTCTGATGCTCGTCGCTCTCGAGCTTAGTTTGAGCCGACGGCGTGTCGCCGCCGGTACTTGCCCGCTCAGCTCTGTCATAGCCTGGAATATTTCGGACCGTTCCGCTGCGAGAAGGTCAAAAGGGACCATGCCTGCGATGACGAGAGCTGCGTCATCCGAGATGGACCGGAAGCCAGAGCAAACCCTTAGGGCGCACAGTCTGTATGTACTGTTTAAGCCCTTGGTGTACGTACTTATTTTGGCCGACTCCGCCCACACGGGGGCTGCGTAGAGCATCGTTGAGCTGCAGACGGTCTGGAGCAATAATCTGCGTCCTTGCTTTGGGCCCCTGCAGTTCATCATAATTTTTCCCAGGGCTCTGGCGACGTTTGCTGCCTTTCTGTTGGCTTCTGCGAAGTGCTCCCTGAAGCAGAGCCTCGTGTCCATCATTACACCCAGGTACCTGATGGCCCTGGTTGATGTGACCGAGTGGCCCCTGATGCTTATCGTGGCTGTCTCGACACGCTTCCTGCTTGAGACCAGGACAGCCTCTGTCTTATGGTGGGCTAGACTTAGCCCCGCCCGGTCGAGCCACTCGACGACGCATGCAATGGCTGCATTGCATGAATTTTCGGCTTCCTGGATTGACTTTGCGACGACCACGACTGCTAAGTCGTCCGCAAAGCCCACAAGGTGAGTTCGTTCTGGGTGCTCAAGCCTTAGGACCCCATCGTACATGATGTTCCATAGTACTGGGCCTAAAACGGAACCTTGAGGTACCCCACAGGTGACCGTATGCTCTTGGGTGCCAGTGGTTGTCTCGTACCTGATGGAACGATCGCTAAGGTACGACCTTACGACCTTGATGATGCTAGGCGGCACTCGGAGGGTATTCAGCGCCTCCACTATGGCGTCCCACCTTGCCGTGTTGAAGGCATTCCTGATGTCTAGTGTGGCGATCAGGCAGTATTCTTTGCTTCCGCCTGCCCATCTGGTCCCCTCGATTGCCTTGGCTGCTATCCTCTTAACCAGGGAGATTGCGTCGATGGTGGAGCGGTTTTCCCTGAACCCATATTGCAATGGGGAGAGATCTCCTGCGTCAATTACCGCCGCCTGGAGCCTCCGGCATATGCAGCGCTCTAGGGCTTTCCCGGCGTGGTCGATGAGGCAGATCGGCCTGAGGGACGCCGGGTCCTCCGGCGGCTTGCCTGGTTTTGGCAGCAGGACCAGGCTTTGAGTTTTCCACCTTCTTGGGAATAATCCTTCCCTCAAGCATCCATTGAAGACACTGGCGAATCGCTCCGGGAACGTAGACATGGCTAATTTAATCGCGCTGTCTGGGATCCCATCTGGACCGGGTGCTTTTCCGACCTGGATAGCCTTGGCGATTTCTACGATTTCCTGGGCGCTTATTGTCTGGGCCGGCGTTGAGCCGACCGACTCTCTTGCTCGGCTCGGTGTTGAGCAGGTCAGCGTCGGGAAGAGGTGTTCCACAATGGCTTTCATCGTGGCGGCTTCTTTTGGGGCGATCGGCTTTGCTTGCTTGGCTTTCTTTACCACTGCCCGGTAGGCCGAGCCCCACGGATCCTGCTCGGCTGCGTCGCACATCTCGAGGAAGCACCTCTTCTTTGCCTCTTTGATCATCTTCATCAGGATCTTCCGCTTAGCAGCAAAGTCCTCACTCTTCTGCTCGAAGTCCGGCCTTCCTCTGGCTCTTTGCTGCAGCCTTCTGGTTCGGAGACACTCCCTGCGCGCTTGGGCTATCTCCGGTGACCACCAGGGCACCGGTTCCTGGTGCCTTGAGTGGCCACGGCTAGACCCCATGCTGGCTCGGCAGGCCTGTTGAACCGCGGCCATGGTCTCCTGTACGTCGCGTTCGGCGTCTCCCGAGGGATCTGGAATCCTCAGTTCATGAGCGAATATTTCGGGTTGCAGAGTCGCCGGTTTAAACCTCAGTGGATTCGCTCTTGCAAAGGTTTGCCCTCTGTCCTCTATGTCGCAGACTATGTATTTATGGTCGCTCGCTGTGTAATCCTCACTGAGGGACCACTTTGTCCTCCGCTGCAGTCCGCTACTGCAAAAGGTTAGGTCCACGATCGATCCGTACCCTGCTCTGCTGAACGTGTTTCGGGAGCCAGTGTTCAGGAGGGCAACGTCGAGGGCCGCAAGGGTCTCTTGGAGCGCGCGACCCCTGGCGTTGGTGCGGGGTGAGCCCCATTTCTCCGCCCAGGCGTTAAAATCGCCCGCTATCACCACATTGCCTTTGAACCTCGCATCGTGGGATATCTCGTCCAGGGTGTGTGTGAACTGCTGAAGAGTGAGGCGTGGGGGCAGGTAGCAGCTATAAAGCCAAAACTCGCCCACTTTGGCCCGGATAAAACCAACGCCCCTTTGAATGCTTTCGGGTTGTGCGCCTGGCGCCCAGATTGCTGCCGATTTGGCTGTATCTAGAATGTAGTTATGCGTCTCGGCTTTTTTAAACGGCTCGCTGATTAGGGCTATATCTGCCCTCTTCTCCCTTAAGGTCTGCTCGAGTAGGCTATGAGCTACTTCGCAGTGGTTGAGGTTGACTTGAATGAACCTCATGCCCTTCTTTGTTCTTTGACTTCTGGTTTGCCTAGTGGACATCTCCTGCTGCCAGCTACGTGGGCAAGCTCTGCCTTGTTTGCAGCAGCGCAGAGGAAGCATTTTGCCTCCTTCGAGCAGGAAGCCACCTTGTGGCCTGGATTACCGCATCTGAGGCACCAGTCGCTTCTGTCCGTCCGCTCTTTGCAGAACGCGGCGATGTGTCCAAAGCCCAGGCACTTATAGCAGCGACGCTGGGCCGTGCGCTCCCTAACTCTGCACCTGGTCCATCCTATCCTGATCCTGCCCTCTAGCAGGATCTTGGAAGCGAGGTTTGACCCCGCTCCCACAATTGCGACCTGGGTTCCGGAGTAGCCTGGGCGGAGGGACTTAACCCTGATGGTTTCCTCCTGTCCGCTCAATCGAGCTGCGAATGCTGCGACTATTTCGTCCTTAGTAGTTAGGTCGTCCAAGTCGCGTATCTCCAGAGTGGTCTCTTCCGTGGCCGCTCTGACGCTCGCTGTCTCACCTAGCACCTGGGAAAGCGTCTGCCTTAGCGAGAGCGCATTAGCTTCCTTGGCTACCGCCAGTTCCAGCAGGAGGTCGCCTTTAGCCGTGCGCCTGATCCTCCTGACGCTTTGGCTTACCTGTTCAAGCTTGTCGTCTTGCCGGCGGGTGACGAGTTTAAGGACGTCTCCGTACGTGTATCCTGCCTTTCCCGTTATGATGAGAGCGTCAGGACGGCTCTTCCTAGTCTGGGATAGCTTGGCATCCTTTTTACCGGCTATCTTTGCGCTGAGCGGAGGGGGTATCTCCGCCGGGCGCTTCGTCCTTGCGACTTTACTAAACGAGGCGCGCTCCGGAGTGGTCTGCGTCGCTACCTCGACGCGTGGACTGTAGCAGCCTGGCTCATCCCGGCTGCATCCGCACCTGGGCCTTTCCTCCTGGTTCTGGGCGGTGAGTATCCGGTCCCGCAGCAACTCCTGCAACTCCTTCAGCCTTGCGAAAGAATTCTTCATGGTTTGATTAATGCTTCTAACCTTATGGTCGTTTACCTTTGCCAAAAGGTCATCCAGGATCGCGCCCATCTCAACGATGGGTGTTTGCGGGGTTTTGGTTTTCTTCTCTGGTTGGGAGCTACATGGCGGGGACAACTGGTCCCGATGCCTCTTCGGGGTGTGATCGCTCGCCATCTGCTTGGGAGGAGTTCTTTTCATCTTGCTTCCACGTCTGAACGCCTGATGTTCTTCTAAGGTCTCACTTGTAGCAGTATCTGGGACACCGGCCAAGTGGGCCGCCGGTGGAGCAGTCTTATTTGGAATATAAGATAGGGCCTCCAGAATCCTTGCCCTGGCCGCGGGTGTTTCCGCGGGTGGATTTCCACAGTTGTGGGTGCCACCTGGAGTAGTTATGTTTTTTTCTTCCATTCCTTTAATAGTCGCATTTTATACCTGCTGCCAGGTTTGCAGTTTATACCTCCTGCCAGGTAAAAATTTTTGGTGTGTGTGTGTGGGTGTGGTTGTGTGCTCCAACGCTGCATTACAATAGAGGGGAGGCAACCTGAAACGAGAAAAGAAGAAACGAATATCTTACAAGGGGTCCTACATCAGAATGCTATGGAACTTATCTTATTCTCTCCCACTATAATATCCACGGTGCTCCAATAAATGCTCAAACTGTTTGCTCCATCACACAAAGAATCCTATAAATTGCCTCATGTGTTGCTTGTCCGTGAGAGTAACTTCCATAATCCTGCCTCAAATCTCCAGGCAACTGTGCATTTCAATAGAGGGGGCGATCAAAATCGTCAGACACAGAAACAAGATCGCACAGCTACTGCTCCTGCTTGAGGAATACATATTACAAATTTGTCTGACTGCCAGTCTCAGGACATCATACTCACCTGTGCCTTCTCTCTTCTGGCCACAAAATGGGATATTACTGGAATCGGCCACCCACAGTTCGCTCGGCCATCCACTACTAAACTAGACGATTTTCCATGTCCTAGAGCGTCGGCAACCTGAAACGAGAAAAGAAGATACAAAAATCTTACAAGGGGTTCTACATCAAAGTGCTATTGGAACTCATCTTATTATATCTCCTCCTTCAAAGCTCCTGTCCAATGATGACCTTCCTCCTGCTTCTTTTGCTCCAAATGATCCTAGCCATGAGCGCCCATTCTTGCTGGACATTGTTCCTGGAAAGAAAAGAGAAAAATAAAATTAATTCTGACGCCGCTAAAACCAAACAAAATTTACCCTACGTACCTCTTCGATGACCCTTCACGAACATGCAAAACCTGCAGGAATAAAGGGCAAATTGAAACAAGACACTGAGGAACTGAAATGATAAAGGAAAATTGAAATTAATACGCTCCAAATATCCCCACTGGATCATGGGCCATCCCACGCTGCCGACTCTGAGGAACTGAAATGACAAAGGAAAATTGAAATTAATACGCTCCAAATATCCCCACTGAAGGGAATTGATGCCTGAGAAGCTATTGCACTTCCAAGGATGGCACCTGATCCAGGATCATCTGCGTACCTGCCTCTTAATGTCGTCCTAAATATCTGTTTTGAATCTTGTCTTGAAGTCCACATTGTTTACATGTTTTCAATGTTTACATAATCCTACGTCTTCTTCTTAAATACAGCATTCCATGTTTTTCATCAAAAAATTTCTTATTAACGACGCTGACTGCTGACTAATTAACTATCTGTGATACTCACCTGTGATAACCCATATCCACTTGACGACTTCCACTGGATTCACCTGCAAACGTACCTGATTACCTTAAGAAAAAACACTGACAATTGGAAGACTAATAAGAAGAAGAAACCAAAACAAAACTTACCCTCAAAGACGACACGACCCGATGCACCAGAAAGACGACGCCCTTGAACACGCCAACCGGCAAAATCCTCTGTCCCACAATGCCGTCCCTCAATGTGCTGTCCTAAATGTCTCCCTGAAATGCAAAAACTTACAAACTTTTAAATTTCTTCCTATATTTACCCATTTCTGCGATGAGTGCTGCCAACCTGCCCTGCCTGGTGGTCGGAGTTGCCACCTGGGGCAAATGACCAGAAATGAGAGCTGCCAACCGGTCCCGCCTGGCAGTAGGAGTTGCCACCTGGAGGAAGTCAAGAAAAATATCAGGAACGAAGGAAATACCAAGTGCCAAGACGACCATGGGACGAATTGAGGCCCGACGACCCCAAAAACAACAACAGGAGAAAGTGATCTCTCCAGGAGCCCGCCAATTTCATGGAAAGTCTCCCGGAACAAACGTTGCCCTTTGGGTAATACTCCGGGAGACTTTTCTCTTCCCTGTTGAACACAACCACTTGGGCCCTGGAGCAGTGCGGACTGGCTTTAAACCAGCCCGCCAAATCTTTCCTTTTTTGAATTTGTTTAAAGTAAAATAAAATATAAAACGCCAAGTTATTTGTTAAATTTTCAAAATTCTTTCAAACAAAAAACAATAAAACAAAACACAAATTAAAAAAATTTAAAAAAAACAAAAAAAAACTGGTTTCTAACCAGCCCGCCAAATCTTTCCTCCTTTGAATTTGTTTAAAGTAAAAAAAAATATAAAACGCCAAGTTATTTGTTAAATTTTCAAAATTCTTTCAAACAAAAAACAATAAAACAAAACACAAATTAAAAAAATTTAAAAAAAACAAAAAAAAACTGGTTTCTAACCAGCCCGCCAAATCTTTCCTCCTTTGAATTTGTTTAAAGTAAAAAAAAATATAAAACGCCAAGTTATTTGTTAAATTTTCAAAATTCTTTCAAACAAAAAACAATAAAACAAAACACAAATTAAAAAAATTTAAAAAAAAACAAAAAAAAACTGGTTTCTAACCAGCCCGCCAAATCTTTCCTTCTTTGAATTTGTTTAAAGTAAAAAAAAATATAAAACGCCAAGTTATTTGTTAAATTTTTAAAATTCTTTTAAACAAAAAACAATATAACAAAACACAAATTATAAACAAATTAAAACAAATTGAAGTGACTTATTAATTAAAAGGAGACTTAAAAAGGAGATATGGAGGACACAAGGACAGAAATCCAAAAGGAGATGGACAATTTCAACCTGGACAATATCGAGCCATTTACATCGTTGGACTCCTTCGAGATGGCCATGATCTGCAGGCCTTATGGTGGTGAGTCCACTGAGAAAATTGAACTTTCTTCCCCCTATTCGGGGCGTCATCCAGGAATCTCTTTGCAATCATCAGATGATTCCAGCGTGATTGTGTGTGACGCTAATTCAAGGACTCCCCCCGTTGACCCCTCTTCCAAGGCGAAGAGCCCGCCAAAAATAATTCCCAATAAAAAAACCCATACACTCACACACTCACAGTCAGATCCACTTTCTCTCTATGACCCCTCTTCCAAGGCGAAGAGCCCGCCAAATGCAATAGATAAGAGTAATAAGACAACAGTTCCAATAAGCACACACCCCCATACACTCACACAAACACAGTCATACACACATACTGCACCACTTTCTTCTCCCTTGCCTATGGGGGTTGAAATTGGCGCGAAGCAATGCACCCAAACACACCCACAGTCACACACACACCATGTCCCACTTTCCTTTTCCCTGACTACGGGTCCTGAAATTGGCGCGAACATTGAAATCCAAGCAACCAAGGCTTTAGCTTCCGCCTTGCCCAAAATAACAACAAGCCCTACAGCTGATCGTGAGCCACCTGTTGGTTCAAACACAGCCACAAACAAAAACAATAAACGGCTGTTGTCTTCCTCTCCAACTACGTTAACCAACGACATCAAGCGAGCCAACCGGGAGATTGAACATGTTGCACCCAAGTTGGACCAGCTGGCCCATCCAAACAATAACACAACAAACAAGAAAGGAAAGCTAACTTCGGGCGGAGCCGAAGTTGATATACCCTTGCAGTTCAGTCGCAGTCCGCTAGGTGGCGCCACCCATCTTATTTTATTAGATATATAGCGTATCGTTTATAGTCGGCCGATCCTTATGAAAATTGGCAGATCAGATTTTTTTCCCCAAAATAGAATCTGTACCAAATCCCATCTTTCTAACTTAAAAAACACAAAGTTTCAACTCGATAGCTCTAAAACTGAGAGACTAGTTTGCGTAGAAACAGACAGACGGACAGACGGACATGCTCATATCGACTCAGGAGGTGATCCTGATCAAGAATATATATACTTTATAGGGTCGGAGATGTCTCCTTCACTGCGTTGCACACTTTTGACCAAAATTATAATACCCTCTGCAAGGGTATAAAAACAACAAATCCCCTATTAAAATCCTATCTGATGAGTTGTTGAGAAACTTTTTCTCACAATTAAAAGATAGCGAGGCAAACCCCCCTCCCCCCGATGCATCTAATTCAGTGTCCCAAATCCAGACACTTAATGACCCCAAAACCACATACAGCCATATTTTGCAGCAGGAGCCCGATTATTTATCCCCCACCAGATCCGCCAAACTTGCTCCAAAGACTCAATCAAGCAAACCAGCCCCTAAAAAACCAACTCCGCTCAGAGCCAGCGAGTCCAGCTCGGCAGACATGGGCCCCGTGGTTTTTAATGTCAAAGCTACGGTCCACACCACGCCTAATCATAATCCACAGGGTCCTGCACAGATGGATGTTTCCTCCCCCTTCCATTACAAGCCAGAAAAGACTCCTGTCTTCTTTTTGTTTTTCTTTTTTTTGCCCAAGTCTTTTTGCCCAACGGCTCTACATGGAACGTGTGGAAGCTAGAGCCGAGGCCAATAGTTTAAAGGGAAACGGGGCCAGGGAAGGGGCCCCAATTAATGGAAACAGCAGCAACAAGAACAACAACAATAAAACTCCTACAGCGATGGCCCCTCCCATTGTCCCCCTTCGTAAGCCCCCGGTCCCGCTAATGTCCTTGCCCTTGCGACCGCCTAACAATGCCCTTGCTTTGGCCCAATGCCACCGGTGCCAAAAATATGGGCACAAAAAGGGCTCATGCAGACGAGCCTTCGTCTGCATGAAGTGTGCAGGGCAGCACCCCACCACAGCCTGCAAAAAGCCCAGACGTGTACCCCCTCGATGCTGCAACTGTGGGGGTCGGCACATAAGTGCCTATAAGGGTTGTAGGGTTTTCCAGGAGGTGAAGAGAAGAGCGGCCCAGGATACTCTCCGCCCGGTTGCTCCGCCTGAGCGTCAGCGGAGTCACCGCCCACTAAAGAAGGACGTGGGTCCCTCCCAGAACCGAAACGAGCCGAGCAACAACAACTACTGGACTATCCTTCAAAATGACGAAATGACTCCTACCCCCACCCTTTTATTAAACAACGGCCCAACAAGGACCCGCGCTACCACTCGACAAGGCATCAGAAAAAATCCCCCTACCACAGGTCAGAATGGCCCAAACAAATCCGGACCGAAAGCCAAACCAGCAACGGCAACATCCCTCGGAACAGCGCAGCAACTACAACCCATTCAGGCAACAGAGGCGACCAAATCCGGCAGAGGCGCATCTGGCTCGCTTCCAGGAGAGGCTCCAACTGGAGCAAGAGGGAAAGGAGCGCTCCCAACGGCTTCGAGGGCAGGGATGGCCAACTCCTCAGGAGAGTTTGATGCAAAAACGGACTGGCGCAGCTCTCAACAACTCGCGCCAATCCAGTGTAAAATCCCAGCTGCACTGGCACAAGCTGCTGGAGAAACTGGCACTCACCCACGAGGCTGCCCAGTCCAAGCTGCTTGAAAAAGTGGCTACAATTGAGAAAAAAATAAATAAATTGTCAACTCTGTTTATTAAAATCACTAATATGTTTGACATATCTGAGGCCTCACCGAACAATAACTCTCTAGCCAACTTATCCTGCTCCATTCAGACAATCGAAATGGCCTCGATTCTAGAAAATACCCTTGACGCCAATGACTGCCTCTATGTTTAAAGCTCCTAAGACTTTAAAGATTGTCTCCTGGAACGCTGGGGGCATCCAAAACAAAATCGACGACCTCTCAGCGTTCTTAAGGGGACGAGATGTTGACGTGCTGCTCGTCAGCGAAGTTAGGACAGGGACCTTTCATATCCCTGGATACAAGGTTTACACTGCCTTGAATCCAGTGTCGTAGCGCAGAGGGGGTGCTGCGACAATAATCCGTAGCGACCTTGCCCATTCGGTCCTCGTACCTAGAAAGGAAGAAGCGGTACAAATCTGCCCAATTGCCGTCCAAAATATCATACTTGCCTCCATCTATTGCCCACCATCTGTGAAATGGCAAAACGACGATTTTCCTCGCCTCCTCAAAGGGATCGACCAACTATGTAATCCACAATCACTGAGGTTCATCATTGCGGGGGACTGGAATGCGAAAAACCAGATGTGGGGAAACGCTCGTAGCTGCAACAGAGGGAAATTGTTAGCGGAAGCAGTACAAGCAAAAAACAGATATAACATACTTGCTCACCTTCTCCCCCCTCGGCCCCGATTTTCTTCAGGCTGGAGGAGCTCCAAACACAGATTGCTGCTCTGGCGACCGCGAAGAGCCCTGGGGAAGACCAAATCCAAAACGCCCTTATCAAATTACTACCAAAGAAGGCAGTCCTCTACCTATTACATATTTACAACTCTGTTCTAAGACTCGGCCATTTCCCCCATCAATGGAAACTAGCTGTCATCACCATGATCCATAAGACGGGGAAGCCAAATCATTGCCCGGACTCCTACAGGCCCATAAGTCTCCTCTCCGGCTTTGGAAAGCTGTTTGAGCGCCTCCTTCTCTCCAAGCTTTTCAAGTGTAAGAACTTTGCGGAAGCCATACCAGAACACCAGTTTGGCTTTCGCACAGAACACAGTTCGGAACAGCAAGTGTTGAGGGTCACGCAACACATCCTGAGAGCATTTGAAGAAAAGGAACACTGCTCGGCCATCTTCTTGGACTTCTCGCAGGCTTTCGATAGGGTTTGGCATGAGGGACTTCTCCAAAAACTTTCCAAGATTGTCCCTAAACAACTACACAAAGTCCTCACCAGCTACCTCCAAAACAGGACTTTCAAGGTGAAAGGAACTGGTGGAATCAGATCCAGGCTTGGTTCCATCAGTGCTGGAGTGCCCCAAGGGAGCATCCTCGGCCCAATCCTATACTCGATCTACACCTCTGACATGCCACTCCCAGATGCAGTCCCCATTATCTCCAGGAACTGTACTCTTACCCCGAGCAAACTCCTCCTAGCCACATATGCAGACGATACAGCGGTACTTATGTCGCACAAACAGCCGAAGGAACACGCAAAGCATCTGCAAGCATACCTCAACGTCATCTCCGAATGGGCAAACAAATGGCGCATGACCTTCAATGTTAAAAAATGTGCCCACGTCTCCTTCTTTTCTGGACAAAATATGACCCAAACCAACCAGACGAAACTCCTGCTCAATGGAGAGATCATACCTCAGGCTAACAAATACAAATACCTTGGGGTCACATTGGATAGGAAAATAAATATGAGCCTACACATTTCCCTCCTTTGCATAAGGCTGAGGGCTAGGGCAAAGAGTCTTGAGTGGCTAATTGGTCCGCACAGCCCCCTACCCAAACCCACCAAGACTACGCTGATTAAACAGCTTATTATCCCCATCTGGCAATATGCCATCCCGGTCTGGGCATCGCTGGCCTCGGACTCGGCAGTGATGAAGGTCCAATCTGCCACAAACGCCATTATAAGACGATCACTGGAAGCGGGTAGGCACACCACTAACAAGCTCCTAGCCAGTACCTTCAGCATTAAAACACTTGAGGAGATTTATGGAGCACAAAGTGCTAGACTCGCTGGCGCCCTATTAATGCATATAAATCCGGCAGCGCAACACCTTGGCCTTAACCCAGTTTCCCCCGTCAGCACAAAAAAACAAAGACCCAGACTAACCAAACAAGTCCTGGATCACTACAATGACAGCAACGGACAAAACATGCGAGTCCCACCGAAATCCTGCACTATCCCGACTCTCCTTAGGCTTGAGATAAAGAAGGAGAACGAAGGCTCCAACAGCGATGTATCCAGGACCAAATACGTGCACCCAAACCTTTCCAGCAAAGGGATTGACCGCCTAGGTGAGAGTGCTATAAACTGGACTAGGAGATCTTTCACCCATGGGGAAATTACCCGCGAAAGGGCTGCTAGGATGGTACGCGGTCAACCCCTATCTATCAGGCGACTTGTCCTTCCAGACGAAATAATCCTAACAGGGGAAAAATACTTCCCACCACCTGTCATCGACCTGCTAAACAGCAAAGGATCCTCCCCCGAACCTCATGACTGATCACAATTACGCTAGCCCCTCCGGGACTGCCTCTCCAAAACACAAACTGATGCAGCTTAACCCGTGACTACTCACTGGCTCCTCCGTAGAAACTCCTCCCATATTCCAGCATCGGCGATGATTGTATGGTGTGTGTATGTGGGTGTGTGGGTGTGTTCCAACGCTGCCTCAAATCTCCCGGCAACGATGCATTTTAATAGAGGGGGCGATCAAAATTGTCAGACACAAAATCAAGATCGCACAGCCACTGCTCCTGCTTGAGGAATATATATTACAAATTTGTCTGACTGCCAGTCTCAGGACATCATACTCACCTGTGCCTTCTCTCCTCTGGCCACAAAATGGGATATTACTGGAATCGGCCACCCACAGTTCGCTCGGCCATCCACTACTAAACTAGACGATTTTCCATGTCCTAGAGCGTCGGCAACCTGAAACGAGAAAAGAAGATACAAAAATCTTACAAGGGGTTCTACATCAAAGTGCTATTGGAACTCATCTTATTATATCTCCTCCTTCAAATGATCCTAACCACCAGCGCCCATTCTTGCTGGACATTGTTCCTGGAAAGAAAAGAGAAAGATAAAATTAATTCTGACGCCGCTAAAACCAATCAAAATTTAGCCTACTTACCTTCTCTTTGACCCCTCACGAACGTGCAAAACCTGGAGGAATAAAGGGCAAATTGAAATAAGACATTGGATCATGGGAAAACACATATATATATTTACCTGGAAATTGCCATCCCACGCTGCCGACACCGAGGAACTGAAATGATGGAAAATTGAAATTAATACGCTCCAAATATCCCCCCTGAAGGGAATTGATGCCTGAGAAGCTATTGCACTTCCAAAGGATGGCACCTGCTCCAGGATCATCTGCTTACCTGTCTGCTCAATGTCTGCCGACTTACCAACTATCTGTGATACTCACCTGTGATAACCCTTATCCACTTGACGACCTCCACTGGATTCACCTGCAAACGTACCTGATTAGCTTAAGGAAAAACACCGACAATTGGAAGACTAATAAGAAGAAGAAACCATAACAAAACTTACCCTCAAAGACGACACGACCCGATGCACCAGAAAGACGACGCCCTTGAACACGCCAACCGGCAAAATCCCCTGTCCCACAATGCCGTCCCTCAATGTGTTGTCCTAAATGTCTCCCTGAAATGCAAAAACTCACAAACTCTTAAATTTTCTTCCTATATTTACCCATTTCTGCGATGAGTGCTGCCAACCTGCCCGGCCTGGTGGTCGGAGTTGCCACCTGGGGCAAAGCACCAGAAACGAGAGCTGCCAACTGGTCCCGCCTGGCATATGGAGTTGCCACCTAGCGCCAAGACGACCATGGGACGAATGCGACCCGACGACCCCAGAAACAACAACAGGAGAAAGTGCTCTCTCCAGAAGCCCGCCAATTTCATGGAAAGTCTCCCGGAACAAAAGTTGCCCTCTGGGTAATACTCCGGGAGACTTTTCTCTTCCCAGCATTCTCACAACCATTTGGGCCCTGGAGCAGCGAGGACTGGTCTTAAACCAGCCCGCCAAATCTTTGAAATTTGAATTTGAATTTGTTTAAAGTGTAAAACGCCAAGTAAAAGTTATTTGTAAAATTCATACAATTCCTTTAAAAGAAAACAAATAAAAAAAAAAACACATTAAAAAAAAAAAACAAGTTGAAGTGGCTTATTAACTAAAAGGAGACTTAAAAAGGAGATATGGAGGACACAAGGACAGAAATACAAAAGGAGATGGACAATTTCAACCTGGACAACATCGAGCCATTTACTTCGTTGGACTCCTTTGAGATGGTCATGATCTGCAGGCCTTATGGTGGTGAGTCCACTGAGAAAATTGAACTTTCTTCTCCCTATTCGGGGCGTCACCCAGGATCCTCATTGCAATCATCAGATGATTCCTGCGTGATTGTGTGTGACGCCAATTTAAGGACTCCCCCCGCTGACCCCTCTTCAAAAGCGAAGAGCCCGCCAAAAATAAATACAAATAAAATATCCCATACACACACACACACACAGCCAGATCCACTTTCCCTCTATGACCCCTCTTCCAAGGAGAAGAGCCCGCCAAAAATAAATGCAAATACACACACACACACACAGCCAGATCCACTTTCCCTCTATGACCCCTCTTCCAAGGCGAAGAGCCCGCCAAATGCAATAGATAAGAGTAATAAGACAACAGTTCCAATAAGCACACACCCCCATACACTCACACAAACACAGCCACACACACATACTGCACCACTTTCTTCTCCCTTGCCTATGGGGACTGAAATTGGCGCGAAGCAATGCACCCAAGCACACTCACAGACACACACACACTATACCCCACTTTCCTCTTCCCTGACTACGGGTCCTGAAATTGGCGCGAACATTGAAATACAAGCAACCAAGACCTTAGCTTCCGCCTTGCCCAAAAAAACAACAAGCCCTACAGCTGATCGTGAGCCACCTGTTGTGAGCCACAATAAACGGCTGTTGTCTTCCTCTCCAACTACGCTAACCAACGACATCAAGAGGGCCAACCGGGAGTTTGAACATGTTGCGCCCAAGTTGGACCAGCTGGCCCATCCAAACAACAACACAACAAAAAACAACAAATCGCCAAACAAATCTTTCAACAAAATTGAAAGAATTTACTCTATATTTTTAAGTTTATTGCACACATACATGAACAAGCTCAAAAAACCCAGCAGTACTGAAATTCATGTCACCGCCTTTTCCGGCCGTAATGTCAAACTTCGTTCGAAAAACAACAATTCAAACGTCAAAACAAAGTAGGCGAAGTAATTCTGCCGGCCCTCTGCTGCTGCTAGAGTTCGAAATAACGCATATTCGATATTAGTTATTAATCACTAATAATTTTTTGTTGTCATTCTAAATATTTTGCGCGAAAAACTGTAACCCCATGGTTCAATAATTAAGGTATCTGTCTGTTAATCGTAAGGTCGTGGGTTCGATTCCAAGCAGAAAAATCTTTATTATGGGTTGATTTTTGTTTAATTTATTATACCCTTGCAGAGGGTATTATAATTTTGGTCAAAAGTGTGCAACGCAGTGAAGGAGACATCTCCGACCCTATAAAGTATATATATTCTTGATCAGGATCACCTCCTGAGTCGATATGAGCATGTCCGTCTCTCCGTCTGTCCGTCTGTCTGTCTGTCTGTCTGTCTGTCTGTCTGTCTGTCTGTCTGTCTGTCTGTCTGTCTGTCTGTCTGTCTGTCTGTCTGTCTGTCTGTCTGTTTCTACGCAAACTAGTCTCTCAGTTTTAAAGCTATTGAGTTGAAACTTTGCACACATCCTTCTTTCCTTTGCAGGCAGTACATAAGTCGGAACGGCCGGGATCGGCCGACTATATTCTACAGCTGCCATATAACTGATTGATCGGAAATGCCATAACTTCGTAGTTTTTTAGGTTAGAAGAATGGGACTTTCCACACATGTTATATTTGACCAAAATATCTTATGTACAACATTTCATAAGGATCGGCCGACTATATCCTATAGCTGTCATAGAACGATCGAAATTGGCATAACTTTGGTGTTTTTTAAGTTAGAAAGATGGGATTTGGTACAGACTCTATTTTGGGGAAAACAATCTGATCTGCCAATTTTCATAAGGATCGGCCGACTATAAACGATCCGCTATATATCTAATAAAAAAAGATGGGTGGCGCCACCTAGCGGACTGCGACTGAACTGCAAGGGTATATCAACTTCGGCTCCGCCCGAAGTTAGCTTTCCTTTCTTGTTATACCCTTGCAGAGGGTATTATAATTTTGGTCAAAAGTGTGCAACGCAGTGAAGGAGACATCTCCGACCCTATAAAGTATATATATTCTTGATCAGGATCACCTCCTGACTCGATATGAGCATGTCCGTCTGTCCGTCTGTCCGTCTGTCCGTCTGTCTGTCTGTCTGTCTGTTTCTACGCAAACTAGTCTCTCAGTTTTAAAGCTATCGAGTTGAAACTTTGCACACACCCTTCTTTCTGTTGCAGGCAGTACATAAGTCGGAACGGTCGGGATCGGTCGACTATATCCTATAGCTGCCATATAACTGATTGATCGGAAATGCCATAACTTCGTTGTTTTTTAAGATAGAGGGTTGGGACTTTCCACACATGTTATATTTAATCAACATATCTTATGTACAACATTTCATAAGGATCGGCCGACTATATCCTATAGCTGTCATACAACGATCGGAATTGGCATAACTTTGTTGTTTTTTAAGTTAGAAAGATGAGACTGGGTACAGATTCTCTTTTGGATAAAATAATCTGATTTGCCAAATTTCATAAGGATCGGCCGCCTATATACGATCCGCTATATATCTAATAATATAAGATGCGTGGCGCCACCTAGCGGACTGCGACTGAACTGCAAGGGTATATCAACTTCGGCTCCGCCCGAAGTTAGCTTTCCTTTCTTGTTATATGCAATTTTGTACACCTATATAGCATATTTTCGTCACTAAAATTGATATCAGATATTTTGGGTTTCGCATGCAGGTTCGTCACCGGTACTTTACCTCGTCAAGAGGTTCTTTTCTATGATACCAGTTGTTTTTTTGTATATATTGATCTTCAATTATTTAAAATAGAACACATAATATATAGAATATTAAAGTAACCTCTGGACAGTTGATTCACAGTTAGCAACACTTTAATTGTAAGGATAAATACCAAAACTATTTTTTTTTTAACTCTATAGATTTTGACATTCAAGAAGGTGGAATAATTAAAATCCTTTCCAAAGACGTAAAGAATTTTTCGATAGCTTCAGTGGTTCTGAGTTATACGTATTTTTAATTTACAAAGGTTTTGTAATTTGGTTAGTTCAAAAATTTTAATTAAAAATTTGCCCAAAATTCTATTTAAAATCCAAATTGTTCGCAATTGTTGGAAACTAAGTTGTTTAAAAAAATTAACAGATGAAAGGCCAATCCTTACGAGAGTTTCTATACATAATAAATTATCAAAAAAAATATTAGAAAGGAAAGCTAACTTCGAGCTGAGCCGAAGTTGATATAACCTTGCAGTTAAGCAGAAGCTCATATGATTATTATATATATCGAATCGTATATAGTTGTCCGATCCTTAAGAGAATTTCACCAACAAGGAAATGTCTAATAAAATTATATAAACAGCCCCAAGCCTCTTTAAAAATAGCAAGGTTGTGCCATTTCCGATCGTTCAGTTACATAGCAGGTATAGGATATAGTCGGCCGATCCTTATGAAACATAGGATTAGATTGCCCAAAACGGAAACCGTAGATAGTCCCATAATTCTAGCTTCAAAAACAACAAAGTTAAGCCAATTACCCTAATACAATTTTGCAAATTGGAGAAGATTGCCCAAAATGCAATCTGTACTAAGTCCCATCTTTCTAACTTAAAAAACATGCCACAGAATAAATATATGGCAGCTATAGGATATAGTCGGCCGATCCTTATGAATTTTGCCCATAAGATGTTTTGACCATAAGATGTAACATGTGTGGATAGTCCCAACCCTCCAACTTAAAAAAAACCAAAGTTATGGCATTTCCGATAAAATCAATTATATGGCAGCTATAGGATATAGTCGTCCGATAGACAAATAAACTAAAAGTTGAAAGAATTTACTCTATATTTTTAAGTTTATTGCACACATACATGAACAAGCTCAAAAAACCCAGCAGTACTGAAATTCATGTCACCGCCTTTTCCGGCCGTAATGTCAAACTTCGTTCGAAAAACAACAATTCAAACGTCAAAACAAAGTAGGCGAAGTAATTCTGCCGGCCCTCTGCTGCTGCTAGAGTTCGAAATAACGCATATTCGATATTAGTTATTAATCACTAATAATTTTTTGTTGTCATTCTAAATATTTTGCGCGAAATACTGTAACCCCATGGTTCAATAATTAAGGTATCTGTCTGTTAATCGTAAGGTCGTGGGTTCGATTCCAAGCAGAAAAATCTTTATTATGGGTTGATTTTTGTTTAATTTATTATACCCTTGCAGAGGGTATTATAATTTTGGTCAAAAGTGTGCAACGCAGTGAAGGAGACATCTCCGACCCTATAAAGTATATATATTCTTGATCAGGATCACCTCCTGAGTCGATATGAGCATGTCCGTCTCTCCGTCTGTCTGTCTGTCTGTCTGTCTGTCTGTCTGTCTGTTTCTACGCAAACTTATCTCTCAGTTTTAAAGCTATCGAGTTGAAACTTTGCACACATCCTTCTTTCCTTTGCAGGCAGTACATAAGTCGGAACGGCCGGGATCGGCCGACTATATTCTATAGCTGCCATATAACTGATTGATCGGAAATGCCATAACTTCGTAGTTTTTTAAGTTAGAAGAATGGGACTTTTTTATGGATTCTAATTTGGGCAAACGTATACGATCTGCCAAATTTCATAAGGATCGGCCATCTATATCCTATAGCTGCCATATAACTGATTGATCGGAAATGCCATAACTTCGCTGTTTTTCAAGTTAGAAGGGTGGGAGTTTCAATGGGGATTCCTAATTTCATAAGGATTGGCCGACTATATACGATCCGCTATATATCTAATAATATAAGATGCGTGGCGCCACCTAGCGGACGGCGACTCAACTGCAAGGGTATATCAACTTCGGCTCCGCCGAAGTTAGCTTTTCTTTCTTAGCTTTTCTTTCTTATTATTTTTTTTTTTTAATTTGTTTAAAATTTGTGTATTGTTTTATTGTTTTTTGTTTAAAAGAATTTTGAAAATTTAACAAACAACTTGGCGTTTTATATTTTATTTTACTTTAAACAAATTCAAAACAAACAAATTCAAAACAGGAAAGATTTGGCGGGCTGGTTTAAAGCCAGTCCGCACTGCTCCAGGGCGCAAGTGGTTGTGTTCAACAGGGAAGAGAAAAGTCTCCCGGAGTATTACCCAAAGGGCAACGTTTGATCCGGGAGACTTTCCATGAAATTGGCGGGCTCCTGGAGAGAGCACTTTCTCCTGTTGTTGTTTTTGGGGTCGTCGGGCCTCAATTCGTCCCATGGTCGTCTTGGCACTTGGTATTTCCTTTGTTCCTGGTATTTTTCTTCACTTCCTCCAGGTGGCAACTCCGACCACCAGGCAGGGCAGGTTGGCAGCACTCATCGCAGAAATGGGTAAATATAGGAAGAAATTTAAAAGTTTGTAAGTTTTTGCATTTCAGGGAGACATTTAGGACAGCACATTGAGGGACGGCATTGTGGGACAGAGGATTTTGCCGGTTGGCGTGTTCAAGGGCGTCGTCTTTCTGGTGCATCGGGTCGTGTCGTCTTTGAGGGTAAGTTTTGTTTTGGTTTCTTCTTCTTATTAGTCTTCCAATTGTCAGTGTTTTTTCTTAAGCTAATCAGGTACGTTTGCAGGTGAATCCAGTGGAAGTCGTCAAGTGGATATGGGTTATCACAGGTGAGTATCACAGATAGTTAATTAGTCAGCAGTCAGCGTCGTTAATAAGAAATTTTTTGATGAAAAACATGGAATACTGTATTTAAGAAGAAGACGTAGGATTATGTAAACATTGAAAACATGTAAACAATGTGGACTTCAAGACAAGATTCAAAACAGATATTTAGGACGACATTAAGAGGCAGGTACGCAGATGATCCTGGATCAGGTGCCATCCTTGGAAGTGCAATAGCTTCTCAGGCATCAATTCCCTTCAGTGGAGATATTTGGAGCGTATTAATTTCAATTTTCCTTTATCATTTCAGTTCCTCAGTGTCGGCAGCGTGGGATGGCAATTTCCAGGTAAATATTTGCAAGTGTTTTCCCATGATCCATGGTCTTGTTTCAATTTGCCCTTTATTCCTGCAGGTTTTGCATGTTCGTGAAGGGTCATCGAAGAGGTAAGTAGGCTAAATTTTGATTGGTTTTAGCGTCGTCAGAATTAATTTTATTTTTCTCTTTTCTTTCCAGGAACAATGTCCAGCAAGAATGGGCGCTCATGGCTAGGATCATTTGGAGCAAAAGAAACAGGAGGAAGGTCATCATTGGACAGGAGCTTTGAAGGAGGAGATATAATAAGATGAGTTCCAATAGCACTTTGATGTAGAACCCCTTGTAAGATTTTTGTATCTTCTTTTCTCGTTTCAGGTTGCCGACGCTCTAGGACATGGAAAATCGTCTAGTTTAGTAGTAGATGGCCGAGCGAACTGTGGGTGGCCGATTCCAGTAATATCCCATTTTGTGGCCAGAGGAGAGAAGGCACAGGTGAGTATGATGTCCTGAGACTGGCAGTCAGACAAATTTGTAATATGTATTCCTCAAGCAGGAGCAGTAGCTGTGCGATCTTGTTTCTGTGTCTGACGATTTTGATCGCCCCCTCTATTGAAATGCACAGTTGCCTGGAGATTTGAGGCAGGATTATGGAAGTTACTCCCACGGACAAGCAACACATGAGGCAATTTATAGGATTCTTTGTGTGATGGAGCAAACAGTTTGAGCATTTATTGGAGCACCGTGGATATTATAGTGGGAGAGAATAAGATAAGTTCCATAGCATTCTGATGTAGGCCCCCTTGTAAGATATTCGTTTCTTCTTTTCTCGTTTCAGGTTGCCTCCCCTCTATTGTAATGCAGCGTTGGAATACACACACACACCCACACACACACCATACACACACACCCCCCCTCCCCTCTGTTGGAATGCAGCGTTGGATTTTTGAGTGAGGACGTAGATGCCAGGCGATTAGAGGCAGGATTATGCAAATTGCTCTCACGGACGAGCAACTCATGAGGCAATTTGTGGGGTTCGTCGTCTGATGCAGCAAATATTTTGGACATCTATTGGAGCACCGTGGATACGGCATGTTGTCAGGCATGTTGTGTTGGGCGTCGTCGCAAGGGAGCATCAGGTCATCTCGTCGTTAAGGTAGGTTTGTTGTAATTTAGTCTTCTTCTTCCGATTGTCAATTAGCTTTGTTTATATTTAATCAGGTACATGTTTCATTCTTCCATGGGATGTCGTCAGGTATATAAAGTATCACAGGTGAGTATCACAGATGGTTGAGGCCCAGCAGACACCGTCGTTTAATGTCATTAATTCCTTTTCCTTTTTCCAGGTTTCCGGCGCTTAAGAGAAGGATCAATGTCGATGCTGTGATATAGGAGGAGGATCATCGTCGATGCTGGAATATGGGAGGTGTTTCTACGGAGGAGCCAGTGAGTAGTCACGGGTTAAGCTGCATCAGTTTGTGTTTTAGAGAGGCAGTCCCGGAGGGGCTAGCGTTAGGTCCCCAGGGAGAAAAATTGTGATCAGTCATGAGGTTCGGAGGAGGATCCTTCGCTGTTTAGCAGGTCGATGACAGGTGGTGGGAAGTATTTTTCCCCTGTTAGGATTATTTCGTCTGGAAGGACAAGTCGCCTGATAGATAGGGGTTGACCTCGTACCATCCTAGCAGCCCTTTCGCGGGTAATTTCCCCATGGGTGAAAGATCTCCTAGTCCAGTTTATAGCCCTCTCACCTAGGCGGTCAATCCCTTTGCTGGACAGGTTTGGGTGCACGTATTTGGTCCTGGATACATCGCTGTTGGAGCCTTCGTTCTCCTTCTTTATCTCAAGCCTAAGGAGAGTCGGGATAGTGTAGGATTTCGCTAAGACTCGCGTGTTTTGTCCGTTGCTGTCATTGTAGTGATCCAGGACTTGTTTGGTTAGTCTGGGTCTTTGTTTTTTTGTGCTGACGGGGGTAACTGGGTTAAGGCCAAGGTGTTGCGCTGCCGGATTTATATGCATTAATAGGGCGCCAGCGAGTCTAGCACTTTGTGCTGTATAAATCTCCTCAAGTGTTTTAATGCTGAAGGTACTGGCTAGGAGCTTGTTAGTGGTGTGCCTACCCGCTTCCAGTGATCGTCTTATAATGGCGTTTGTGGCAGATTGGACCTTCATCACTGCCGAGTCCGAGGCCAGCGATGCCCAGACCGGGATGGCATATTGCCAGATGGGGATAATAAGCTGTTTAATCAGCGTAGCCTTGGTGGGTTTGGGTAGGGGGCTGTGCGGACCAATTAGCCACTCAAGACTCTTTGCCCTAGCCCTCAGCCTTATGCAAAGGAGGGAAATGTGTAGGCTCATATTTATTTTCCTATCCAATATGACCCCAAGGTATTTGTATTTGTTAGCCTGAGGTATAATCTGTCCATTGAGGAGGAGTTTCGTCTGGTTGGTTTGGGTCATATTTTGTCCAGAAAAGAAGGAGACGTGGGCACATTTTTTAACATTAAAGGTCATGCGCCATTTGTTTGTCCATTCGGAGATGACGTTGAGGTATGCTTGCAGATGCTTTGCGTGTTCCTTTGGCTGTTTGTGCGACATAAGTACCGCTGTATGCATATGTGGCTAGAAGGCTTGCTCGGGGTAAGAGTACAGTTCCTGGAGATAATGGGAACTGCATCTGGGAGTGGCATGTCAGAGGTGTAGATCGAGTAAAGGATTGGGCCGAGGATGCTCCCTTGGGGCACTCCAGCACTGATGGAACCAAGCCTGGATCTGATTCCACCAGTTCCTTTCACCTTGAAAGTCCTGTTTTGGAGGTAGCTGGTGAGGACTTTGTGTAGTTGTTTAGGGACAATCTTGGAAAGTTTTTGGAGAAGTCCCTCATGCCAAACCCTATCGAAAGCCTGCGAGAAGTCCAAGAAGATGGCCGAGCAGTGTTCCTTTTCTTCAAATGCTCTCAGGATGTGTTGCGTGACCCTCAACACTTGCTGTTCCGAACTGTGTTCTGTGCGAAAGCCAAACTGGTGTTCTGGTATGGCTTCCGCAAAGTTCTTACACTTGAAAAGCTTGGAGAGAAGGAGGCGCTCAAACAGCTTTCCAAAGCCGGAGAGGAGACTTATGGGCCTGTAGGAGTCCGGGCAATGATTTGGCTTCCCCGTCTTATGGATCATGGTGATGACAGCTAGTTTCCATTGATGGGGGAAATGGCCGAGTCTTAGAACAGAGTTGTAAATATGTAATAGGTAGAGGACTGCCTTCTTTGGTAGTAATTTGATAAGGGCGTTTTGGATTTGGTCTTCCCCAGGGCTCTTCGCGGTCGCCAGAGCAGCAATCTGTGTTTGGAGCTCCTCCAGCCTGAAGAAAATCGGGGCCGAGGGGGGAGAAGGTGAGCAAGTATGTTATATCTGTTTTTTGCTTGTACTGCTTCCGCTAACAATTTCCCTCTGTTGCAGCTAAGAGCGTTTCCCCACATCTGGTTTTTCGCATTCCAGTCCCCCGCAATGATGAACCTCAGTGATTGTGGATTACATAGTTGGTCGATCCCTTTGAGGAGGCGAGGAAAATCGTCGTTTTGCCATTTCACAGATGGTGGGCAATAGATGGAGGCAAGTATAACATTTTGGACGGCAATTGGGCAGATTTGTACCGCTTCTTCCTTTCTAGGTACGAGGACCGAATGGGCAAGGTCGCTACGGATTATTGTCGCAGCACCCCCTCTGCGCTGCGACACTGGATTCAAGGCAGTGTAAACCTTGTATCCAGGGATATGAAAGGTCCCTGTCCTAACTTCGCTGACGAGCCGCACGTCAACATCTCGTCCCCTTAAGAACGCTAAGAGCTCGTCAATTTTGTTTTGGATGCCCCCAGCGTTCCAGGAGACAATCTTTAAAGTCTTAGGAGCTTTAAACATAGAGGCAGTCATTGGCGTCAAGGGTATTTTCTAGAATCGAGGCCATTTCGATTGTCTGAATGGAGCAGGATAAGTTGGCTAGAGAGTTATTGTTCGGTGAGGCCTCAGTTATGTCAAACATATTAGTGATTTTAATAAACAGAGTTGACAATTTATTTATTTTTTTCTCAATTGTAGCCACTTTTTCAAGCAGCTTGGACTGGGCAGCCTCGTGGGTGAGTGCCAGTTTCTCCAGCAGCTTGTGCCAGTGCAGCTGGGATTTTACACTGGATTGGCGCGAGTTGTTGAGAGCTGCGCCAGTCCGTTTTTGCATCAAACTCTCCTGAGGAGTTGGCCATCCCTGCCCTCGAAGCCGTTGGGAGCGCTCCTTTCCCTCTTGCTCCAGTTGGAGCCTCTCCTGGAAGCGAGCCAGATGCGCCTCTGCCGGATTTGGTCGCCTCTGTTGCCTAAATGGGTTGTAGTTGCTGCGCTGTTCCGAGGGATGTTGCCGTTGCTGGTTTGGCCTTCGGTCCGGATTTGTTTGGGCCATTCTGACCTGTGGTAGGGAGATTTTTTCTGATGCCTTGTCGAGTGGTAGCGCGGGTCCTTGCTGGGCCGTTGTTTAATAGAAGGGTGGGGGTAGGAGTCATTTCGTCATTTTGAAGGATAGTCCAGTAGTTGTTGTTGCTCGGCTCGTTTCGGTTCTGGGAGGGACCCACGTCCTTCTTTAGTGGGCGGTGACTCCGCTGACGCTCAGGCGGAGCAACCGGGCGGAGAGTATCCTGGGCCGCTCTTCTCTTCACCTCCTGGAAAACCCTACAACCCTTATAGGACATTAGCGGGACCGGGGGCTTACGAAGGGGGACAATGGGAGGGGCCATCGCTGTAGGAGTTTTATTGTTGTTGTTCTTGTTTCTGCTGTTTCCATTAATTGGGGCCCCTTCCCTGGCCCCGTTTCCCTTTAAACTATTGGCCTCAGCTCTTGCTTCCACCCGTTCCATGTAGAGCCGTTGGGCAAAAAGACTTGGGCAAAAAAAAGAAAAACAAAAAGAAGACAGGAGTCTTTTCTGGCTTGTAATGGAAGGGGGAGGAAACATCCATCTGTGCAGGACCCTGTGGATTATGATTAGGCGTGGTGTGGACCGTAGCTTTGACATTAAAAACCACGGGGCCCATGTCTGCCGAGCTGGACTCGCTGGCTCTGAGCGGAGTTGGTTTTTTAGGGGCTGGTTTGCTTGATTGAGTCTTTGGAGCAAGATTGGCGGATCTGGTGGGGGATAAATAATCGGGCTCCTGCTGCAAAATATGGCGGTATGTGGTTTTGGGGGCATTAAGTGTCTGGATTTGGGACACTGAATTAGATGCATCGGGGGGAGGGGGGTTTGCCTCGCTATCTTTAAGTTGTGAGAAAAAGTTTCTCAACAACTCATCAGATAGGATTTTAATAGGGGATTTGTTGTTTTTATACCCTTGCAGAGGGTATTATAATTTTGGTCAAAAGTGTGCAACGCAGTGAAGGAGACATCTCCGACCCTATAAAGTATATATATTCTTGATCAGGATCACCTCCTGAGTCGATATGAGCATGTCCGTCTGTCCGTCTGTCTGTTTCTACGCAAACTAGTCTCTGAGTTTTAGAGCTATCGAGTTGAAACTTTGTGTTTTTTAAGTTAGAAAGATGGGATTTGGTACAGATTCTATTTTGGGGAAAAAAAATTTGATCTGCCAATTTTCATAAGGATCGGCCGACTATAAACGATCCGCTATATATCTAATAAAATAAGATGGGTGGCGCCACCTAGCGGACTGCGACTGAACTGCAAGGGTATATCAACTTCGGCTCCGCCCGAAGTTAGCTTTCCTTTCTTGTTTGTTGTGTTATTGTTTGGATGGGCCAGCTGGTCCAACTTGGGTGCAACATGTTCAATCTCCCGGTTGGCTCGCTTGATGTCGTTGGTTAACGTAGTTGGAGAGGAAGACAACAGCCGTTTATTGTTTTTGTTTGTGGCTGTGTTTGAACCAACAGGTGGCTCACGATCAGCTGTAGGGCTTGTTGTTATTTTGGGCAAGGCGGAAGCTAAAGCCTTGGTTGCTTGGATTTCAATGTTCGCGCCAATTTCAGGACCCGTAGTCAGGGAAAAGGAAAGTGGGACATGGTGTGGGTGTGACTCTGAGTGTGCTTGGGTGCATTGTTTCGCGGCAATTTCAGTCCCCATAGGCAAGGGAGAAGAAAGTGGTGCAGTATGAGTGTGTGACTGTGGGTGTGTTTGGGTGCATTGCTTCGCGCCAATTTCAGTCCCCATAGGCAAGGGAGAAGAAAGTGGTGCAGTATGTGTGTGTGACTGTGTTTGTGTGAGTGTATGGGGGTGTGTGCTTATTGGAACTGTTGTCTTATTACTTTAATCTGCTGCATTTGGCGGGCTCTTCGCCTTGGAAGAGGGGTCATAGAGAGAAAGTGGATCTGACTGTGAGTGTGTGTGTGTATGGGTTATTTTATTGGGAATTATTTTTGGCGGGCTCTTCGCCTTGGAAGAGGGGTCAACGGGGGGAGTCCTTGAATTAGCGTCACACACAATCACGCAGGAATCATCTGATGATTGCAAAGAGGATCCTGGATGACGCCCCGAATAGGGGGAAGAAAGTTCAATTTTCTCAGTGGACTCACCACCATAAGGCCTGCAGATCATGGCCATCTCGAAGGAGTCCAACGATGTAAATGGCTCGATATTGTCCCGGTTGAAATTGTCCATCTCCTTTTGGATTTCTGTCCTTGTGTCCTCCAAATCTCCTTTTTAAGTCTCCTTTTAATTAATAAGTCACTTCAATTTGTTTTAATTTGTGTTTTGTTTTATTGTTTTTTGTTTAAAAGAATTTTAAAAATTTAACAAATAACGTGGCGTTTTATATTTTATTTTTACTTTAAACAAATTCAAAAAAGGAAAGATTTGGCAGGCTGGTTAGAAACCAGTTTTTTTTTTTTCTTTTAATTTTTTTAATTTGTGTTTTGTTGTATTGTTTTTTGTTTAAAAGAATTTTAAAAATTTAACAAATAACTTGGCGTTTTATATTTTTTTTTACTTTAAACAAATTCAAAAAAGGAAAGATTTGGCGGGCTGGTTTAAAGCCAGTCCGCACTGCTCCAGGGCCCAAGTGGTTGTGTTCAACAGGGAAGAGAAAAGTCTCCCGGAGTATTACCCAAAGGGCAACGTTTGTTCCGGGATACTTTCCATGAAATTGGCGGGCTCCTGGAGAGAGCACTTACTCCTGTTGTTGTTTTTGGGGTCGTCGGGCCTCAATTCGTCCCATGGTCGTCTTGGCACTTGGTATTTCCTTTGTTCCTGGTATTTTTCTTCACTTCCTCCAGGTGGCAACTCCTACTGCCAGGCGGGACGGGTTGGAAGCTCTCATTTCTGGTCATTTGCCCCAGGTGGCAACTCCGACCACCAGGCAGGGCAGGTTGGCAGCACTCATCGCAGAAATGGGTAAATATAGGAAGAAATTTAAAAGTTTGTAAGTTTTTGCATTTCAGGGAGACATTTAGGACAGCACATTGAGGGACGGCATTGTGGGACAGAGGATTTTGCCGGTTGGCGTGTTCAAGGGCGTCGTCTTTCTGGTGCATCGGGTCGTGTCGTCTTTGAGGGTAAGTTTTGTTTTGGTTTCTTCTTCTTATTAGTCTTCCAATTGTCAGTGTTTTTTCTTAAGCTAATCAGGTACGTTTGCAGGTGAATCCAGTGGAAGTCGTCAAGTGGACATGGGTTATCACAGGTGAGTATCACAGATAGTTAATTAGTCAGCAGTCAGCGTCGTTAATAAGAAATTTTTTGATGAAAAACATGGAATGCTGTATTTAAGAAGAAGACGTAGGATTATGTAAACATTGAAAACTTGTAAACAATGTGGACTTCAAGACAAGATTCAAAACAGATATTTAGGACGACATTAAGAGGCAGGTACGCAGATGATCCTGGATCAGGTGCCATCCTTGGAAGTGCAATAGCTTCTCAGGCATCAATTCCCTTCAGTGGGGATATTTGGAGCGTATTAATTTCAATTTTCCTTTATCATTTCAGTTCCTCAGTGTCGGCAGCGTGGGATGGCAATTTCCAGGTAAATATTTGCAAGTGTTTTCCCATGATCCATGGTCTTGTTTCAATTTGCCCTTTATTCCTGCAGGTTTTGCATGTTCGTGAAGGGTCATCGAAGAGGTAAGTAGGCTAAATTTTGATTGGTTTTAGCGTCGTCAGAATTAATTTTATTTTTCTCTTTTCTTTCCAGGAACAATGTCCAGCAAGAATGGGCGCTCATGGCTAGGATCATTTGGAGCAAAAGAAACAGGAGGAAGGTCATCATTGGACAGGAGCTTTGAAGGAGGAGATATAATAAGATGAGTTCCAATAGCACTTTGATGTAGAACCCCTTGTAAGATTTTTGTATCTTCTTTTCTCGTTTCAGATTGCCGACGCTCTAGGACATGGAAAATCGTCTAGTTTAGTAGTGGATGGCCGAGCGAACTGTGGGTGGCCGATTCCAGTAATATCCCATTTTGTGGCCAGAGGAGAGAAAGCACAGGTGAGTATGATGTCCTGAGACTGGCAGTCAGACAAATTTGTAATATGTATTCCTCAAGCAGGAGCTGTAGCTGTGCGATCTTGTTTCTGTGTCTGACGATTTTGATCGCCCCCTCTATTGAAATGCCCAGTTGCCTGGAGATTTGAGGCAGGATTATGGAAGTTACTCTCACGGACAAGCAACACATGAGGCAATTTATAGGATTCTTTGTGTGATGGAGCAAACAGTTTGATTATTTATTGGAGCACCGTGGATTTTATAGTGGGGGAGAATAAGATAAGTTCCATAGCATTCTGATGTAGGACCCCTTGTAAGATATTCGTTTCTTCTTTTCTCGTTTCAGGTTGCCTCCCCTCTATTGTAATGCAGCGTTGGAACACACACACACACCCACACACACACACCATACACCCACACCCCCCCTCCCCCCTGTTGGAATGCAGCGTTGGATTTTTGAGTGAGGACGTAGATGCCAGGCGATTAGAGGCAGGATTATGCAAATTGCTCTCACGGACGAGCAACTCATGAGGCAATTTGTGGGGTTCGTCGTCTAATGCAGCAAATATTTTGGACATCTATTGGAGCACCGTGGATACGGCATGTTGTCAGGAAATTGGGCGTCGTCGCAAGGGAGCATCAGGTCATCTCGTCGTTAAGGTAGGTTTGTTGTAATTTAGTCTTCTTCTTCCGATTGTCAATTAGCTTTGTTTATTTTTTTTACTTTGTTATATTTAATCAGGTACATGTTTCATTCTTCCATGGGATGTCGTCAGGTATATAAAGTATCACAGGTGAGTATCACAGATGGTTGAGGCCCAGCAGACACCGTCGTTTAATGTCATTAATTCCTTTTCCTTTTCCAGGTTTCCGGCGCTTAGGAGGAGGATCAATGTCGATGCTGTGATATAGGAGAAGGATCATCGTCGATGCTGGAATATGGGAGGAGTTTCTACGGAGGAGCCAGTGAGTAGTCACGGGTTAAGCTGCATCAGTTTGTGTTTTGGAGAGGCAGTCCCGGAGGGGCTAGCGTTAGGTCCCCAGGGAGAAAAATTGTGATCAGTCATGAGGTTCGGGGGAGGATCCTTCGCTGTTTAGCAGGTCGATGACAGGTGGTGGGAAGTATTTTTCCCCTGTTAGGATTATTTCGTCTGGAAGGACAAGTCGCCTGATAGATAGGGGTTGACCTCGTACCATCCTAGCAGCCCTTTCGCGGGTAATTTCCCCATGGGTGAAAGATCTCCTAGTCCAGTTTATAGCCCTCTCACCTAGGCGGTCAATCCCTTTGCTGGACAGGTTTGGGTGCACGTATTTGGTCCTGGATACATCGCTGTTGGAGCCTTCGTTCTCCTTCTTTATCTCAAGCCTAAGGAGAGTCGGGATAGTGTAGGATTTCGCTAAGACTCGCGTGTTTTGTCCGTTGCAGTCATTGTAGTGATCCAGGACTTGTTTGGTTAGTCTGGGTCTTTGTTTTTTTGTGCTGACGGTGGTAACTGGGTTAAGGCAAAGGTGTTGCGCTGCCGGATTTATATGCATTAATAGGGCGCCAGCGAGTCTAGCACTTTGTGCTGTATAAATCTCCTCAAGTGTTTTCTGGGCGAAAGCCAAACTGGTGTTCTGGTATGGCTTCCGCAAAGTTCCTACACTTGAAAAGCTTGGAGAGAAGGAGGCGCTCAAACAGCTTTCCAAAGCCAGAGAGCAGGCTTATGGGTCTGTAGGAGTCCGGGCAATGAGTTGGCTTCCCCGTCTTATGGATCATGGTGATGACAGCTAGTTTCCATTGATGGGGGAAATGGCCGAGTCTTAGAACAGAGTTTTAAATATGCAATAGGTAGAGGACTGCCTTCTTTGGTAGTAATTTGATAAGGGCGTTTTGGATTTGGTCTTCCCCAGGGCTCTTCGCGGTCGCCAGAGCAGCAATCTGTGTTTGGAGCTCCTCCAGCCTGAAGAAAATCGGGGCCGAGGGGAGAGAAGGTGAGTGTGCATAGAAATCATTAAGATCATTTATTATAGCAATTCTTTCCTGTTCCAGAGTGGTCATTTTAGGGGAGAACCTCCAGGTGTTTGACGAAGGCGTCCGCCTTTTCTTTAGAGGAACGGGTCCATATGCAGTCGGAGGAAGCTGACGAGTGTCCAGAGGACCTGGACTGTACTGGGATCTTGAGCGGATGGTCAGATTGGGGTTGACTTTTGATGTGCCTGATAATTTTCCAAATCTTGGCCATGTTGTATCTATCTTCAGGGTCAAGATTGAGGAGCATGCGGTTTACCTGGGCTTGTTTTAGTCATTTAATTGCTTTTTTAAACTTATTTCTTGTTCTGGAAAACTTTGCTTTATTTTCAGGTGAGGGATCCTCTTTCATTTTGGAGAAACATGCTTGCAATAGCTGGAGAAGGATGCTGGCTGGTTTATCAAGCTTGGTCATGTGACGAGAAGGATGTTTGGTCGAATATCGGGAGGCGTTGTTTGCGGTGGGAGTGGCGTGTAAAGCAGCGCTCTCAATGTTTTTAAGTAAAATGCCAACGCAGTCATCAATATCCTCCCCACTGTTTATTTCAGTGTTTAAAAGAATGTATTTTTCCAGATGGTCCCTGAAGGCTTTGATTCTGTGAGATCCTCGTGGGAGGGGAGGAGGTCTAGGCGCAGCCTGTTCGACATCTGGACTGATTAAAGGAGTTTTGCCCAGTGCCGCAATGATGATGAGTGGGACATGGTCAGAGGACAATTCGGATACCGATGAGATGGAGATGTGGGTAGGGAGGAAACCCGAATACACGGCAAAATCTATTGCCGAGGGATTTGCCTTTTTGTTAAAGGGATAACAAGTGGCCTCTCCTGTAGCAAGTATGTTATATCTGTTTTTTGCTTGTACTGCTTCCGCTAACAATTTCCCTCTGTTGCAGCTACGAGCGTTTCCCCACATCTGGTTTTTCGCATTCCAGTCCCCCGCAATGATGAACCTCAGTGATTGTGGATTACATAGTTGGTCGATCCCTTTGAGGAGGCGAGGAAAATCGTCGTTTTGCCATTTCACAGATGGTGGGCAATAGATGGAGGCAAGTATGATATTTTGTACGGCAATTGGGCAGATTTGTACCGCTTCTTCCTTTCTAGGTACGAGGACCGAATGGGCAAGGTCGCTACGGATTATTACCCCATCTGCGCTGCGACACTGGATTCAAGAGGCAATGTAAACCTTGTATCTAGGGATATGAAAGGTCACTGTCCTAACTTCGCTGACGAGCAGCACGTCAACATCTCGTCCACTTAAGAATGCTGAGAGCTCGTCAATTTTGTTTTGGATGCCCCCAGCGTTCCAGGAGACAATCTTTAAAGTCTTAGGAGCTTTAAACATAGAGGCAGTCATTGGCGTCAAGGGTATTTTCTAGAATCGAGGCCATTTCGATTGTCTGAATGGAGCAGGATAAGTTGGCTAGAGAGTTATTGTTCGGTGAGGCCTCAGTTATGTCAAACATATTAGTGATTTTAATAAACAGAGTTGACAATTTATTTATTTTTTTCTCAATTGTAGCCACTTTTTCAAGCAGCTTGGACTGGGCAGCCTCGTGGGTGAGTGCCAGTTTCTCCAGCAGCTTGTGCCAGTGAAGCTGGGATTTTACACTGGATTGGCGCGAGTTGTTGAGAGCTGCGCCAGTCCGTTTTTGGATCAAACTCTCCTGAGGAGTTGGCCATCCCTGCCCTCGAAGCCGTTGGGAGCACTCCTTTCCCTCTTGCTCCAGTTGGAGCCTCTCCTGGAAGCGAGCCAGATGCGCCTCTGCCGGATTTGGTCGCCTCTGTTGCCTAAATGGGTTGTAGTTGCTGCGCTGTTCCGAGGGATGTTGCCGTTGCTGGTTTGGCCTTCGGTCCGGATTTGTTTGGGCCATCCTTGACCTGTGGTAGGGGGATTTTTGCTGATGCCTTGTCGAGTGGTAGCGCGGGTCCTTGTTGGGCCGTTGTTTAATAGAAGGGTGGGGGGTAGGAGTCATTTCGTCATTTTGAAGGATAGTCCAGTAGTTGTTGTTGCTCGGCTCGTTTCGGTTCTGGGAGGGGCCCACGTCCTTCTTTAGTGTGCGGTGACTCCGCTCAGGCGGAGGCCGGGCGGAGGGTATCCTGGGCCGCTCTTCTCTTCACCTCCTGGAAAACCCTACAACCCTTATAGGCACTTATGTGCCGACCCCCACAGTTGCAGCACCGAGGGGGTACACGTCTGGGCTTTTTGCAGGTTGTGGTGGGGTGCTGCCCTGCACACTTCATGCAGACGAAGGCTCGTCTGCATGAGCCCTTTTTGTGCCCATATTTTTGGCACCGGTGGCATTGGGCCAAAGCAAGGGCATTGTTAGGCGGTCGCAAGGGCAAGGACATTAGCGGGACCGGGGGCTTACGAAGGGGGACAATGGGAGGGGCCATCGCTGTAGGAGTTTTATTGTTGTTGTTCTTGTTGCTGCTGTTTCCATTAATTGGGGCCCCTTCCCTGGCCCCGTTTCCCTTTACCCTATTGGCCTCGGCTCTAGCTTCCACACGTTCCATGTAGAGCCGTTGGGCAAAAAGACTCTTGAAGACAGGAGTCTTTTCAGGCTTGTAATGGAAGGGGGAGGGAACATCCATCTGTGCAGGACCCTGTGGATTATGATTAGGCGTGGTGTGGACCGTAGCTTTAACATTAAAAACCACGGGCCCATGTCTGCCGAGCTGGACTCGCTGGCTCTGAGCGGAGTTGGTTTTTTAGGGGCTGGTTTGCTTGATTAAGTCTTTGGAGTAAGTTTGGCAGATCTGGTGGGGGATAAATAATCGGGCTCCTGCTGCAAAATATGGCTGTATGTGGTTTTGGGGGTATTAAGTGTCTGGATTTGGGACACTGAATTAGATGCATCGGGGGGAGGGGGGTTTGCCTCGCTATCTTTGAGTTGTGAGAAAAAGTTTCTCAACAACTCATCAGATAGGATTTTTATAGGGGGTTTGTTGTTTTTTGTTGTGTTATTGTTTGGATGGGCCAGCTGGTCCAACTTGGGTGCAACATGTTCAATCTCCCGGTTGGCTCGCTTGATGTCGTTGGTTAGCGTAGTTGGAGAGGAAGACAACAGCCGTTTATTGTTTTTGTTTATGGCTGTGTTTGAACCAACAGGTGGCTCACGATCAGCTGTAGGGCTTGTTGTTATTTTGGGCAAGGCGGAAGCTAAAGCCTTGGTTGCTTGGATTTCAATGTTCGCGCCAATTTCAGGACCCGTAGTCAGGGAAGAGGAAAGTGGAACATAGTGTGTGTGTGACTGTGAGTGTGTTTGGATGCATTGCTTCGCGCCAATTTCAGTCCCCATAGGCAAGGGAGAAGAAAGTGGTGCAGTATGTGTGTGTGACTGTGAGTGTGTTTGGGTGCATTGCTTCGCGCCAATTTCAGTCCCCATAGGCAAGGGAGAAGAAAGTGGTGCAGTATGTGTGTGTGACTGTGTTTGTGTGAGTGTATGGGGGTGTGTGCTTATTGGAACTGTTGTCTTATTACTTTTATCTCCTGCATTTGGCGGGCTCTTCGCTTTGGAAGAGGGGTCATAGAGAGAAAGTGGATCTGACTGTGTGTGTGTGTGTGTATGGGTTATTTTATTGGGAATTATTTTTGGCGGGCTCTTCGCCTTGGAAGAGGGGTCAACGGGGGGAGTCCTTGAATTAGCGTCACACACAATCACGCAGGAATCATCTAATGATTGCAAAGAGGATCCTGGATGACGGCCCGAATAGGGGGAAGAAAGTTCAATTTTCTCATTGGACTCACCACCATAAGGCCTGCAGATCATGGCCATCTCAAAGGAGTCCAACGAAGTAAAAGGCTCAATGTTGTCCAGGTTGAAATTGTCCATCTCCTTTTGGATTTCTGTCCTTGTGTCCTCCATATCTCCTTTTTAAGTCTCCTTTTAATTAATAAGTCACTTCAACTTGTTTTTTTTTAATTTATAATTTGTGTTTTGTTTTATTGTTTTTTGTTTAAAAGAATTTTAAAAATTTAACAAATAACTTTGCGTTTTTATTTTAGGTTTTACTTTAAACAAATTCAAAAAAGGAAAGATTTGGCGGGCTGGTTTAAAGCCAGTCCGTTTTTATAATTTGTGTTTTGTTTTATTGTTTTTTGTTTAAAAGAATTTTGAAAATTTAACAAACAACTTGGCGTTTTATATTTTATTTTACTTTAAACAAATTCAAAAAAGGAAAGATTTGGCGGGCTGGTTTAAAGCCAGTCCGCACTGCTCCAGGGCCCAAGTGGTTGTGTTCAACAGGGAAGAGAAAGGTCTCCCGGAGTATTACCCAAAGGGCAATAGACTTTCCAACTTTGTTCCGGGAGACTTTCCATGAAATTGGCGGGCTCCTGGAGAGAGCACTTTCTCCTGTTGTTGTTTTTGGGGTCGTCGGGCCTCAATTCGTCCCATGGTCGTCTTGGCACTTGGTATTTCCTTTGTTCCTGGTATTTTTCTTCACTTCCTCCAGGTGGCAACTCCTACTGCCAGGCGGGACCGGTTGGCAGCTCTCATTTCTGGTCATTTGCCCCAGGTGGCAACTCCGACCACCAGGCAGGGCAGGTTGGCAGCACTCATCGCAAAAATGGGTAAAAATAGGAAGAAATTTAAAAGTTTGTAAGTTTTTGCATTTCAGGGAGACATTTAGGACAGCACATTGAGGGACGGCATTGTGGGACAGAGGATTTTGCCGGTTGGCGTGTTCAAGGGCGTCGTCTTTCTGGTGCATCGGGTCGTGTCGTCTTTGAGGGTAAGTTTTGTTTTGGTTTCTTCTTCTTATTAGTCTTCCAATTGTCAGTGTTTTTTCTTAAGCTAATCAGGTACGTTTGCAGGTGAATCCCGTGGAAGTCGTCAAGTGGATAAGGGTTATCACAGGTGAGTATCACAGATAGTTGATCAGTCGGCAGTCAGCGTCGTTAATAGGAAATTTTTGGATCAAATCATGGAATGCTGTATTAAGAAGAAGACGTGGGATTATGTAAACATTGAAAACATGTAAACAATGTGGACTTCAAGACAAGATTCAAAACAGATATTTGGGACGACATTAAGAGGCAGGTACGCAGATGATCCTGGATCAGGTGCCATCCTTGGAAGTGCAATAGCTTCTCAGGCATCAATTCCCTTCAGTGGGGATATTTGGAGCGTATTAATTTTAATTTTCCTTTATCATTTCAGTTCCTCGGTGTCGGCAGCGTGGGATGGCAATTTCCAGGTAAATATATGTGTTTTCCCATGATCCAAGGTCTAATTTCAATTTGCCCTTTATTCCTCCAGGTTTTGCACGTTCGTGAAGGGTCAAAGAAAAGGTAAGTAGGCTAAATTTTGATTGGTTTTAGCGGCGTCAGAATTAATTTTATCTTTCTCTTTTCTTTCCAGGAACAATGTCCAGCAAGAATGGGCGCTCGTGGCTAGGATCATTTGGAGCAAAAGAAGCAGGAGCAAGGTCATCATTGGACAGGAGCTTTGAAGGAGGAGATATAATAAGATGAGTTCCAATAGCACTTTGATGTAGAACCCCTTGTAAGATTTTTGTTTCTTCTTTTCACGTTTCAGGTTGCCGACGCTCTAGGACATGGAACATCGTCAAGTTTAGTAGTGGATGGCCGAGCGAACTGTGGGTGGCCGGTTCCAGAAGTATCCCATTTTGTAGCCAGAGGAGAGAAGGCACAGGTGAGTATGATGTCCTGAGACTGGCAGTCAGACAAATTTGTAATATATATTCCTCAAGCAGGAGCAGTGGCTGTGCGATCTTGTTTCTGTGTCTGACGATTTTGATCGCCCCCTCTATTGAAATGCACAGTTGCCGGGAGATTTGAGGCAGGATTATTGAAGTTACTCTCACGGACAAATCAACACATGAGGCAATTTATAGGATTCTTTGTGTGATGGAGCAAACAGTTTGAGCATTTATTGGAGCACCGTGGATATTATAGTGGGAGAGAATAAGATAAGTTCCATAGCATTCTGATGTAGGACCCCTTGTAAGATATTCGTTTCTTCTTTTCTCGTTTCAGGTTGCCTCCCCTCTATTGTAATGCAGCGTTGGAATACACACACACACCCACACACACACCATACACACACACCCCCCCTCCCCTCTGTTGGAATGCAGCGTTGGATTTTTGAGTGAGGACGTAGATGCCAGGCGATTAGAGGCAGGATTATGCAGATTGCTCTCACGGACGAGCAACTCATGAGGCAATTTGTGGGGTTCGTCGTCTGATGCAGCAAATATTTTGGACATCTATTGGAGCACCGTGGATACGGCATGTTGTCAGGAAATTGGGCGTCGTCGCAAGGGAGCATCAGGTCATCTCGTCGTTAAGGTAGGTTTGTTGTAATTTAGTCTTCTTCTTCCGATTGTCAATTAGCTTTGTTTATATTTAATCAGGTACATGTTTCATTCTTCCATGGGATGTCGTCAGGTATATAAAGTATCACAGGTGAGTATCACAGATGGTTGAGGCCCAGCAGACACCGTCGTTTAATGTCATTAATTTCTTTTCCTTTTTCCAGGTTTCCGGCGCTTAGGAGGAGGATCAATGTCGATGCTGTGATATAGGAGAAGGATCATCGTCGATGCTGGAATATGGGAGGTGTTTCTACGGAGGAGCCAGTGAGTAGTCACGGGTTAAGCTGCATCAGTTTGTGTTTTGGTGAGGCAGTCCCGGAGGGGCTAGCGTTAGGTCCCCAGGGAGAAAAATTGTGATCAGTCATGAGGTTCGGGGGAGGATCCTTCGCTGTTTAGCAGGTCGATGACAGGTGGTGGGAAGTATTTTTCCCCTGTTAGGATTATTTCGTCTGGAAGGACAAGTCGCCTGATAGATAGGGATTGACCTCGTACCATCCTAGCAGCCCTTTCGCGGGTAATTTCCCCATGGGTGAAAGATCTCCTAGTCCAGTTTATAGCCCTCTCACCTAGGCGGTCAATCCCTTTGCTGGAAAGATTTGGGTGCACGTATTTGGTCCTGGATACATCGCTGTTGGAGCCTTCGTTCTCCTTCTTTATCTCAAGCCTAAGGAGAGTCGGGATAGTGCAGGATTTCGGTAAGACTCGCGTGTTTTGTTCGTTGCTGTCATTGTAGTGATCCAGGACTTGTTTGGTTAGTCTGGCAATTTATAGGAAGGTCTTTGTTCTTTGTGTTGACGGGGGTAACACAAAGACTCGCGTGTTTTGTTCGTTGCTGTCATTGTAGTGATCCAGGACTTGTTTGGTTAGTCTGGCAATTTATAGGAAGGTCTTTGTTCTTTGTGTTGACGGGGGTAACTGGGTTAAGGCCAAGGTGTTGCGCTGCCGGATTTATATGCATTAATAGGGCGCCAGCGAATGTAGCACTTTGGGCTGTATAAATCTCCTCAAGTGTTTTAATGCTGAAGGTGCTGGCTAGGAGCTTGTTAGTGGTGTGCCTACCCGCTTCCAGTGATCGTCTTATAATGGCGTTTGTGGCAGATTGGACCTTCATCAATGCCGAGTCCGAGGCCAGCGATGCCCAGACCGGGATGGCATATTGCCAGATGGGGATAATATGCTGTTTAATCAGCGTAGCCTTGGTGGGTTTGGGTAGGGGGCTGTGCGGACCAATAAGCCACTCAAGACTCTTTGCCCTAGCCCTCAGCCTTATGCAAAGGAGGGAAATGTGTAGGCTCATATTTATTTTCCTATCCAATGTGACCCCAAGGTATTTGTATTTGTTAGCCTGAGGTATGATCTGTCCATTGAGGAGGAGTTTCGTCTGGTTGGTTTGGGTCATATTTTGTCCAGAAAAGAAGGAGACGTGGGCGCATTTTTTAACATTGAAGGTCATGCGCCATTTGTTTGCCCATTCGGAGATGACGTTGAGGTATGCTTGCAGATGCTTTGCGTGTTCCTTTGGCTGTTTGTGCGACATAAGTACCGCTGTATCGTCTGCATATGTGGCTAGGAGGAGCTTGCTCGGGGTAAGAGTACAGTTCCTGGAGATAATGGGGACTGCATCTGGGAGTGGCATGTCAGAGGTGTAGATCGAGTAAAGGATTGGGCCGAGGATGCTCCCTTGGGGCACTCCAGCACTGATGGAACCAAGCCTGGATCTGATTCCACCAGTTCCTTTCACCTTGAAAGTCCTGTCTTGAAGGTAGCTGGTGAGGACTTTGTGTAGTTGTTTAGGGACAATCTTGGAAAGTTTTTGTAAAAGTCCCTCATGCCAAACCCCATCGAAAGCCTGCGGGAAGTCCAAAAAGATGGCCGAGCAGTGTTCCTTTTCTTCAAATGCTCTCAGGATGTGTTGCGTGACCCTCAACACTTGCAGTTCCGAACTGTGTTCTGGGCGAAAGCCAAACTGGTGTTCTGGCTTCCGAAAAGTTCTTACACTTGAAAAACTTGGAGAGAAGGAGGCGCTCAAACAGCTTTCCAAAGCCGGAGAGGAGACTTATGGGCCTGTAGGAGTCCGGGCAATGATTTGGGTTCCCCGTCTTATGGATCATGGTGATGACAGCTAGTTTCCATTGATGGGGGAAATGGCCGAGTCTTAGAACAGAGTTGTAAATATGCAATAGGTAGAGGACTGCCTTCTTTGGTAGTAATTTGATAAGGGCGTTTTGGATTTGGTCTTCCCCAGGGCTCTTCGCGGTCGCCAGAGCAGCAATCTGTGTTTGGAGCTCCTCCAGCCTGAAGAAAATCGGGGACGAGGGGGGAGAAGGTGAGTGTGCATAGAAATCATTAAGATCATTTATTATAGCAATTCTTTCCTGTTCCAGAGTGGTCATTTTAGGGGAGAACCTATCCTCCAGGTGTTTGACGAAGGCGTCCGCCTTTTCTTTAGAGGAACGGGTCCATATGTGGTCGGAGGAAGCTGGCGAGTGTCCAGAGGACCTGGACTGTACTGGGATCTTGAGAGGATGGTCAGATTGGGGTTGACTTTTGATGTGCCTGGTAATTTTCCAAATCTTGGCCATGTTGTATCTATCTTCAGGGTCAAGATTGAGGAGCATGCGGTTTACCTGGGCTTGTTTTAGTCTTTTAATTGCTTTTTTAAACTTGTTTCTTACTCTGGAAAACTTTGCTTTATTTTCAGGTGAGGGATCCTCTTTCATTTTGGAGAAACATGCTTGCAATAGCTGAAGAAGGATGCTGGCTGGTTTATCAAGCTTAGTCGTGTGACGAGAAGGATGTTTGGTCGAATATCGGGAGGCGTTGTTTGCGGTGGGAGTGGCGTGTAAAGCAGCGCTCTCAATGTTTTTAAGTAAGATGCCAACGCAGTCTTCAATATCCTCCCCACTGTTTATTTCAGTATTTAAAAGAATGTACTTTTCCAGATGGTCCCTGAATGCTTTGATTCTGTGAGATCCTCGTGGGAGGGGAGGAGGTCTTGGCGCAGCCTGTTCGACATCTGGACTGATTAAAGGAGTTTTGCCCAGTGCCGCATTGATGATGAGTGGGACATGGTCAGAGGATAATTCGGATACCGATGAGATGGAGATGTGGATAGGGAGGAAACCCGAATACACGGCAAAATCTATTGCCGAGGGATTTGCCTTTTTGTTAAAGGGATAACAAGTGGCCTCTCCTGTAGCAAGTATGTTATATCTGTTTTTTGCTTGGACTGCTTCCGCTAACAATTTCCCTCTGTTGCAGCTACGAGCGTTTCCCCACATCTGGTTTTTTGCATTCCAGTCCCCCGCAATGATGAACCTCAGTGATTGTGGATTTCATAGTTGGTCTATCCCTTTGAGGAGGCGAGGAAAATCGTCGTTTTGCCATTTCACAGATGGTGGGCAATAGATGGAGGCAAGTATGACATTTTGTACGGGAATAGGGCAGATTTGTACCTCTTCTTCATTTCTAGGTACAAGGACCGAATGGGCAAGGTCGCTACGAATTATTGTCGCAGCACCCCCTCTGCGCTGCGACATCGGATTTAGGGCAGTGTAAGCCTTGTATCCAGGGATATCAATGGTCCATGTCCTAATTTCGCTGACGAGCAGGACGTCAACATCACGTCCCCTTAAGAACGCTGAGAGCTCGTCAATTTTGTTATGGATGCCCCCAGCGTTCCAGGAGACAATCTTGGACAATGTCAAACATATTTGTAATTTTAATAAACAGTGTTGACAATTTATTTATTTTTTTCTCGATAGAAGCCACTTTTTCCAGCAGCTTGGACTGGGCAGCCTCGAGGGTGAATGCCAGTTTCTCCAGCAGCTTGTGCCAGTGCAGCTGGGATTTTACACTGGATTGGCGCGAGTTTTTGAGAGCTGCGCCAGTCCGTTTTTGGATCAAACTCTCCTGAGGAGTTGGCCATCCCTGCCCTCGAAGCCGTTGGGAGCGCTCCTTTCCCTCTTGCTCCAGTTGGAGCCTCTCCTGAAAGCGAGCCAGATGCGCCTCTGCCGGATTTGGTCGCCTCTGTTGCCTAAATGGGTTGTAGTTCCTGCGCTGTTCCGTTGGATGTTGACGTTGCTGGTTTAGCCTTCGGTCCGGATTTGTTTGGGCCATCCTTGACCTGTGATGGGGGGATTTTTGCAGTTGCCTTGTCGAGTGGTGGCGCGGGTCCTTGTTGGGCCGTTGTTTAATTGGATGGTGGGGGGTAGGAGTCATTTCGTCATTTTGAAGGATAGTCCAGTAGTTGTTGTTGCTCGGCTCGTTTCGGTTCTGGGAGGGACCCACGTCCTTCTTTAGTGGGCGGTGACTCCGCTGACGCTCAGGCGGAGCAACCGGGCGGAGGGTATCCTGGGCCGCTCTTCTCTTCACCTCCTGGAAGACCCTACAACCCTTATAGGCACTTATGTGCCGACCCCCACAGTTGCAGCATCGAGGGGGTACATGTCTGGGCTTTTTGCAGGCTGTGGTGGGGTGCTGCCCTGCACACTTCATGCAGTCGAAGGCTCGTCTGCATAAGCCCTTTTTGTGCCCATGTTTTTGGCAACGGTGGCATTGGGCCAATGCAAGGGCATTCGTAGGCGGACGGAAGGGCAAGGACAAGGACATTAGCGGGACCGGGGGCTTACGAAGGGGGACAATGGGAGGGGCCATCGCTGTAGGAGTTTTAATGTTGTTGTTTTTATTGCTGCTGTTTCCATTAATTTGGGCCCCTTCCCTGGCCCCGTTTCCCTTTACCCTATTGGCCTCAGCTCTTGCTTCCACCCGTTCCATGTAGAGCCGTTGGGCATAAAGACTCTTGAAGACAGGAGTCTTTTCTGGCTTGTAATGGAAGGGGGAGGAAACATCCATCAGTGCAGGACCCTGAGGATTATGATTGGGCGTGGTGTGGACCGTAGCTTTAACATTAAAAACCACGGGGCCCATGTCTGCCGAGCTGGACTCGCTGGCTCTAAGCGGAGTTGGTTTTTTAGGGGCTGGTTTACTTGATTGATTCATTGTGGCGAGTTTGGCGGGTCTGGTGGGGGTGAATATTCGGGCTCCTGCTGCAAAATCTGGCTGTATGTGGTTTTGGGGGCATTGGGGGGAGGGGGGTTTGCATCGCTATCTTTAAGTTGTGAGAAAAAGTTTTTCAACAACTCATCAGATAAAATTTTAATAGGCGATTTGTTGTTTTTTGTTGTGTTGTTGTTTGGATGGGCCAGCTGGTCCAACTTGGGCGCAACATGTTCAAACTCCCGGTTGGCCCTCTTGATGTCGTTGGTTAGCGTAGTTGGAGAGGAAGACAACAGCCGTTTATTGTTTTTGTTTATGGCTGTGTTTGAACCAACAGGTGGCTCACGATCAGCTGTAGGGCTTGTTGTTTTTTTGGGCAAGGTGGAAGCTAAGGTCTTGGTTGCTTGTATTTCAATGTTCGCGCCAATTTCAGGACCCGTAGTCAGGGAAGAGGAAAGTGGGGTATAGTGTGTGTGTGTCTGTGACAGTGCTTGGGTGCATTGCTTCGCGCCAATTTCAGTCCCCATAGGCAAGGGAGAAGAAAGTGGTGCAGTATATGTGTGTGGCTGTGTTTGTGTGAGTGTATGGGGGTGTGTGCTTATTGGAACTGTTGTCTAATTACTCTTATCTATTGCATTTGGCGGGCTCTTCGCCTTGGAAGAGGGGTCATAGAGGGAAAGTGGATCTGGCTGTGTGTGTGTGTATTTGCATTTATTTTTGGCGGGCTCTTCTCCTTGGAAGAGGGGTCATAGAGGGAAAGTGGATCTGGCTGTGTGTGTGTGTGTGTATGGGATATTTTATTTGTATTTATTTTTGGCGGGCTCTTCGCTTTTGAAGAGGGGTCAGCGGGGGGAGTCCTTAAATTGGCGTCACGCACAATCACGCAGGAATCATCTGATGATTGCAATGAGGATCCTGGGTGACGCCCCGAATAGGGGGAAGAAAGTTCAATTTTCTCAGTGGACTCACCACCATAAGGCCTGCAGATCATGGCCATCTCAAAGGAGTCCAACGAAGTAAATGGCTCGATGTTGTCCAGGTTGAAATTGTCCATCTCCTTTTGTATTTCTGTCTTTGTGTCCTCCATATCTCCTTTTTAAGTCTCCTTTTAATTAATAAGTCACTTCAACTTGTTTTTTTTTTTTAATGTGTTTTTTTTTTTATTTGTTTTCTTTTAAAGGAATTGTATGAATTTTACAAATAACTTTTACTTGGCGTTTTACACTTTAAACAAATTCAAATTCAAATTTCAAAGATTTGGCGGGCTGGTTTAAGACCAGTCCTCGCTGCTCCAGTGCCCAAATGGTTGTGGGAATGCTGGGAAGAGAAAAGTCTCCCGGAGTATTACCCAGAGGGCAACTTTTGTTCCGGGAGACTTTCCATGAAATTGGCGGGCTCCTGGAGAGAGCACTTTCTCCTGTTGTTGTTTCTGGGGTCGTCGGGTCGCATTCGTCCCATGGTCGTCTTGGCGCTAGGTGGCAACTCCATATGCCAGGCGGGACCAGTTGGCAGCTCTCGTTTCTGGTGCTTTGCCCCAGGTGGCAACTCCGACCACCAGGCCGGGCAGGTTGGCAGCACTCATCGCAGAAATGGGTAAATATAGGAAAAAAATTTAAGAGTTTGTGAGTTTTTGCATTTCAGGGAGACATTTAGGACAACACATTGAGGGACGGCATTGTGGGACAGGGGATTTTGCCGGTTGGCGTGTTCAAGGGCGTCGTCTTTCTGGTGCATCGGGTCGTGTCGTCTTTGAGGGTAAGTTTTGTTATGGTTTCTTCTTCTTATTAGTCTTCCAATTGTCGGTGTTTTTCCTTAAGCTAATCAGGTACGTTTGCAGGTGAATCCAGTGGAGGTCGTCAAGTGGATAAGGGTTATCACAGGTGAGTATCACAGATAGTTGGTAAGTCGGCAGACATTGAGCAGACAGGTAAGCAGATGATCCTGGAGCAGGTGCCATCCTTTGGAAGTGCAATAGCTTCTCACAAAGAAAAGGTAAGTAGGCTAAATTTTGTTTGGTTTTAGCGGCGTCAGGATTAATTTTATTTTTCTCTTTTCTTTCCAGGAACAATGTCCAGCAAGAATGGGCGCTCGTGGTTAGGATCATTTGGAGCAAGAGAAGCAGGAGGAAGGTCATCATTGGACAGGAGCTTTGAAGGAGGAGATATAATAAGATGAGTTCCAATAGCACTTTGATGTAGAACCCCTTGTAAGATTTTTGTATCTTCTTTTCTCGTTTCAGGTTGCCGACGCTCTAGGACATGGAACATCGTCAAGTTTGGTAGTGGATGGCCGAGCGAACTGTGGGTGGCCTGTTCCAGAAATATCCCATTTTGTAGCCAGAGGAGAGAAGGCACAGGTGAGTATGATGTCCTGAGACTGGCAGTCAGACAAATTTGTAATATATATTCCTCAAGCAGGAGCAGTGGCTGTGCGATCTTGTTTCTGTGTCTGACAATTTTGATCGCCCCCTCTATTAAAATGCATCGTTGCCGGGAGATTTGAGGCAGCGTTGGAACACACCCACACACCCACACACACACACCATACAATCATCGCCGATGCTGGAATATGGGAGGAGTTTCTACGGAGGAGCCAGTGAGTAGTCACGGATTAAGCTGCATCGGTTTGTGTTTTGGAGAGGCAGTCCCGGAGGGGCTAGCGTTAGGTCCCCAGGGAGAAAAATTGTGATCAGTCATGGGGTTCGGAGGAGGATCCTTCGCTGTTTAGCAGGTCGATGACAGGTGGTGGGAAGTATTTTTCCCCTGTAAGGATTATTTCGTCTGGTAGGACAAGTCGCCTGATAGATAGGGGTTGGCCTCGTACCATCCTAGCAGCCCTTTCGCGGGTAATTTCCCCATGTATGAAAGATCTCCTAGTCCAGTTTATAGCCCTCTCACCTAGGCGGTCAATCCCTTTGCTGAAAAGGTTTGGGTGCACGTATTTGGTCCTGGATACATCACTGTTGGAGCCTTCGTTCTCCTTCTTTATCTCAAGCCTAAGGAGAGTCGGGATAGTGCAGGATTTCGGTGGGACTCGCTTGTTTTGTCCGTTGCCATTGTCATTGTAATGATCCAGGACTTGTTTGGATAGTCTGGGTCTTTGTTTTTTTGTGCTGACGGGGGTAACTGGGTTAAGGCCAAGGCCAAATCTGGCTGTATGTGGTTTTGGGGGCTTTGGGGGGAGGGGGGTTTGCATCGCTATCTTTAAGTTGTGAGAAAAAGTTTTTCAACAACTCATCAGATAAAATTTTAATAGGCGATTTGTTGTTTTTTGTTGTGTTGTTGTTTGGATGGGCCAGCTGGTCCAACTTGGGCGCAACATGTTCAAACTCCCGGTTGGCCCTCTTGATGTCGTTGGTTAGCGTAGTTGGAGAGGAAGACAACAGCCGTTTATTGTTTTTGTTTATGGCTGTGTTTGAACCAACAGGTGGCTCACGATCAGCTGTAGGGCTTGTTGTTTTTTTGGGCAAGGTGGAAGCTAAGGTCTTGGTTGCTTGTATTTCAATGTTCGCGCCAATTTCAGGACCCGTAGTCAGGGAAGAGGAAAGTGGGGTATAGTGTGTGTGTGTCTGTGACAGTGCTTGGGTGCATTGCTTCGCGCCAATTTCAGTCCCCATAGGCAAGGGAGAAGAAAGTGGTGCAGTATATGTGTGTGGCTGTGTTTGTGTGAGTGTATGGGGGTGTGTGCTTATTGGAACTGTTGTCTAATTACTCTTATCTATTGCATTTGGCGGGCTCTTCGCCTTGGAAGAGGGGTCATAGAGGGAAAGTGGATCTGGCTGTGTGTGTGTGTATTTGCATTTATTTTTGGCGGGCTCTTCTCCTTGGAAGAGGGGTCATAGAGGGAAAGTGGATCTGGCTGTGTGTGTGTGTGTGTATGGGATATTTTATTTGTATTTATTTTTGGCGGGCTCTTCGCTTTTGAAGAGGGGTCAGCGGGGGGAGTCCTTAAATTGGCGTCACGCACAATCACGCAGGAATCATCTGATGATTGCAATGAGGATCCTGGGTGACGCCCCGAATAGGGGGAAGAAAGTTCAATTTTCTCAGTGGACTCACCACCATAAGGCCTGCAGATCATGGCCATCTCAAAGGAGTCCAACGAAGTAAATGGCTCGATGTTGTCCAGGTTGAAATTGTCCATCTCCTTTTGTATTTCTGTCTTTGTGTCCTCCATATCTCCTTTTTAAGTCTCCTTTTAATTAATAAGTCACTTCAACTTGTTTTTTTTTTTTAATGTGTTTTTTTTTTTATTTGTTTTCTTTTAAAGGAATTGTATGAATTTTACAAATAACTTTTACTTGGCGTTTTACACTTTAAACAAATTCAAATTCAAATTTCAAAGATTTGGCGGGCTGGTTTAAGACCAGTCCTCGCTGCTCCAGTGCCCAAATGGTTGTGGGAATGCTGGGAAGAGAAAAGTCTCCCGGAGTATTACCCAGAGGGCAACTTTTGTTCCGGGAGACTTTCCATGAAATTGGCGGGCTCCTGGAGAGAGCACTTTCTCCTGTTGTTGTTTCTGGGGTCGTCGGGTCGCATTCGTCCCATGGTCGTCTTGGCGCTAGGTGGCAACTCCATATGCCAGGCGGGACCAGTTGGCAGCTCTCGTTTCTGGTGCTTTGCCCCAGGTGGCAACTCCGACCACCAGGCCGGGCAGGTTGGCAGCACTCATCGCAGAAATGGGTAAATATAGGAAAAAAATTTAAGAGTTTGTGAGTTTTTGCATTTCAGGGAGACATTTAGGACAACACATTGAGGGACGGCATTGTGGGACAGGGGATTTTGCCGGTTGGCGTGTTCAAGGGCGTCGTCTTTCTGGTGCATCGGGTCGTGTCGTCTTTGAGGGTAAGTTTTGTTATGGTTTCTTCTTCTTATTAGTCTTCCAATTGTCGGTGTTTTTCCTTAAGCTAATCAGGTACGTTTGCAGGTGAATCCAGTGGAGGTCGTCAAGTGGATAAGGGTTATCACAGGTGAGTATCACAGATAGTTGGTAAGTCGGCAGACATTGAGCAGACAGGTAAGCAGATGATCCTGGAGCAGGTGCCATCCTTTGGAAGTGCAATAGCTTCTCAGGCATCAATTCCCTTCAGGGGGGATATTTGGAGCGTATTAATTTAAATTTTCCATCATTTCAGTTCCTCGGTGTCGGCAGCGTGGGATGGCAATTTCCAGGTAAATATATATATGTGTTTTCCCATGAGCCAGGGTCTTATTTCAATTTGCCCTTTATTCCTCCAGGTTTTGCACGTTCGTGAAGGGTCAAAGAAAAGGTAAGTAGGCTAAATTTTGTTTGGTTTTAGCGGCGTCAGGATTAATTTTATTTTTCTCTTTTCTTTCCAGGAACAATGTCCAGCAAGAATGGGCGCTCGTGGTTAGGATCATTTGGAGCAAGAGAAGCAGGAGGAAGGTCATCATTGGACAGGAGCTTTGAAGGAGGAGATATAATAAGATGAGTTCCAATAGCACTTTGATGTAGAACCCCTTGTAAGATTTTTGTATCTTCTTTTCTCGTTTCAGGTTGCCGACGCTCTAGGACATGGAACATCGTCAAGTTTGGTAGTGGATGGCCGAGCGAACTGTGGGTGGCCTGTTCCAGAAATATCCCATTTTGTAGCCAGAGGAGAGAAGGCACAGGTGAGTATGATGTCCTGAGACTGGCAGTCAGACAAATTTGTAATATATATTCCTCAAGCAGGAGCAGTGGCTGTGCGATCTTGTTTCTGTGTCTGACAATTTTGATCGCCCCCTCTATTAAAATGCATCGTTGCCGGGAGATTTGAGGCCAGTGAGTAGTCACGGATTAAGCTGCATCGGTTTGTGTTTTGGAGAGGCAGTCCCGGAGGGGCTAGCGTTAGGTCCCCAGGGAGAAAAATTGTGATCAGTCATGGGGTTCGGAGGAGGATCCTTCGCTGTTTAGCAGGTCGATGACAGGTGGTGGGAAGTATTTTTCCCCTGTAAGGATTATTTCGTCTGGTAGGACAAGTCGCCTGATAGATAGGGGTTGGCCTCGTACCATCCTAGCAGCCCTTTCGCGGGTAATTTCCCCATGTATGAAAGATCTCCTAGTCCAGTTTATAGCCCTCTCACCTAGGCGGTCAATCCCTTTGCTGAAAAGGTTTGGGTGCACGTATTTGGTCCTGGATACATCACTGTTGGAGCCTTCGTTCTCCTTCTTTATCTCAAGCCTAAGGAGAGTCGGGATAGTGCAGGATTTCGGTGGGACTCGCTTGTTTTGTCCGTTGCCATTGTCATTGTAATGATCCAGGACTTGTTTGGATAGTCTGGGTCTTTGTTTTTTTGTGCTGACGGGGGTAACTGGGTTAAGGCCAAGGTGTTGCGCTGCCGGATTTATATGCATTAATAGGGCGTTAGCGAGTCTAGCACTTTGTGCTCCATAAATCTCCTCAAGTGTTTTAATGCTGAAGGTACTGGCTAGGAGCTTGTTAGTGGTGTGCCTACCCGCTTCCAGTGATCGTCTTATAATGGCGTTTGTGGCAGATTGGACCTTCATCACTGCCGAATCTGAGGCCAGCGATGCCCAGACCGGGATGGCATGTTGCCAGATGGGGATAATAAGCTGTTTAATCAGCGTAGCCTTGGTGGGTTTGGGTAGGGGGCTGTGCGGACCAATAAGCCACTCAAGACTCTTTGCCCTAGCCCTCAGCCTTATGCAAAGGAGGGAAATGTGTAGGCTCATATTTATTTTCCTATCCAATGTGACCCCAAGGTATTTGTATTTGTTAGCCTGAGGTATGATCTGTCCATTGAGGAGGAGTTTCGTCTGGTTGGTTTGGGTCATATTTTGTCCAGAAAAGAAGGAGACGTGGGCGCATTTTTTAACATTGAAGGTCATGCGCCATTTGTTTGCCCATTCGGAGATGACTGTATCGTCTGCATATGTGGCTAGGAGGAGCTTGCTCGGGGTAAGAGTACAGTTCCTGGAGATAATGGGGACTGCATCTGGGAGTGGCATGTCAGAGGTGTAGATCGAGTAAAGGATTGGGCCGAGGATGCTCCCTTGGGGCACTCCAGCACTGATGGAACCAAGCCTGGATCTGATTCCACCAGTTCCTTTCACCTTGAAAGTCCTGTCTTGAAGGTAGCTGGTGGGGACTTTGTGTAGTTGTTTAGGGACAATCTTGGAAAGTTTTTGTAAAAGTCCCTCATGCCAAACCCCATCGAAAGCCTGCGGGAAGTCCAAAAAGATGGCCGAGCAGTGTTCCTTTTCTTCAAATGCTCTCAGGATGTGTTGCGTGACCCTCAACACTTGCAGTTCCGAACTGTGTTCTGGGCGAAAGCCAAACTGGTGTTCTGGCTTCCGAAAAGTTCTTACACTTGAAAAACTTGGAGAGAAGGAGGCGCTCAAACAGCTTTCCAAAGCCGGAGAGGAGACTTATGGGCCTGTAGGAGTCCGGGCAATGATTTGGGTTCCCCGTCTTATGGATCATGGTGATGACAGCTAGTTTCCATTGATGGGGGAAATGGCCGAGTCTTAGAACAGAGTTGTAAATATGCAATAGGTAGAGGACTGCCTTCTTTGGTAGTAATTTGATAAGGGCGTTTTGGATTTGGTCTTCCCCAGGGCTCTTCGCGGTCGCCAGAGCAGCAATCTGTGTTTGGAGCTCCTCCAGCCTGAAGAAAATCGGGGACGAGGGGGGAGAAGGTGAGTGTGCATAGAAATCATTAAGATCATTTATTATAGCAATTCTTTCCTGTTCCAGAGTGGTCATTTTAGGGGAGAACCTATCCTCCAGGTGTTTGACGAAGGCGTCCGCCTTTTCTTTAGAGGAACGGGTCCATATGTGGTCGGAGGAAGCTGGCTAGTGTCCAGAGGACCTGGACTGTACTGGGATCTTGAGAGGATGGTCAGATTGGGGTTGACTTTTGATGTGCCTGGTAATTTTCCAAATCTTGGCCATGTTGTATCTATCTTCAGGGTCAAGATTGAGGAGCATGCGGTTTACCTGGGCTTGTTTTAGTCTTTTAATTGCTTTTTTAAACTTGTTTCTTACTCTGGAAAACTTTGCTTTATTTTCAGGTGAGGGATCCTCTTTCATTTTGGAGAAACATGCTTGCAATAGCTGAAGAAGGATGCTGGCTGGTTTATCAAGCTTAGTCGTGTGACGAGAAGGATGTTTGGTCGAATATCGGGAGGCGTTGTTTGCGGTGGGAGTGGCGTGTAAAGCAGCGCTCTCAATGTTTTTAAGTAAGATGCCAACGCAGCCTTCAATATCCTCCCCACTGTTTATTTCAGTATTTAAAAGAATGTATTTTTCCAGATGGTCCCTGAATGCTTTGATTCTGTGAGATCCTCGTGGGAGGGGAGGAGGTCTTGGCGCAGCCTGTTCGACATCTGGACTGATTAAAGGAGTTTTGCCCAGTGCCGCATTGATGATGAGTGGGACATGGTCAGAGGATAATTCGGATACCGATGAGATGGAGATGTGGGTAGGGAGGAAACCCGAATACACGGCAAAATCTATTGCCGAGGGATTTGCCTTTTTGTTAAAGGGATAACAAGTGGCCTCTCCTGTAGCAAGTATGTTATATCTGTTTTTTGCTTGGACTGCTTCCGCTAACAATTTCCCTCTGTTGCAGCTACGAGCGTTTCCCCACATCTGGTTTTTTGCATTCCAGTCCCCCGCAATGATGAACCTCAGTGATTGTGGATTACATAGTTGGTCTATCCCTTTGAGGAGGCGAGGAAAATCGTCGTTTTGGCATTTCACAGATGGTGGGCAATAGATGGAGGCAAGTATGACATTTTCTACGGCAATAGGGCAGATTTGTACCGCTTCTTCATTTCTAGGTACAAGGACCGAATGGGCAAGGTCGCTACGAATTATTGTCGCAGCACCCCCTCTGCGCTGCGACACCGGATTTAGGGCAGTGTAAGCCTTGTATCCAGGGATATCAATGGTCCATGTCCTAATTTCGCTGACGAGCAGGACGTCAACATCACGTCCCCTTAAGAACGCTGAGAGCTCGTCAATTTTGTTATGGATGCCCCCAGCGTTCCAGGAGACAATCTTTAAGCTCTTGGGAGCTTTAGGCATAGGGACAGTTATTGGCGTCTAGGCTGTTATTTAAAATCGAAGCCATTTCGATTGTCTGGATAGAGCAGGATAAGTTGGCTAGAAAGTCATTGTCCGGTGAGGCCTCTGTTATGTGAAACATATTTGTAATTTTAATAAACAGTGTTGACAATTTATTTATTTTTTTCTCGATAGAAGCCACTTTTTCCAGCAGCTTGTGCCAGTGCAGCTGGGATTTTACACTGGATTGGCGCGAGTTTTTGAGAGCTGCGCCAGTCCGTTTTTGGATCAAACTCTCCTGAGGAGTTGGCCATCCCTGCCCTCGAAGCCGTTGGGAGCGCTCCTTTCCCTCTTGCTCCAGTTGGAGCCTCTCCTGAAAGCGAGCCAGATGCGCCTCTGCCGGATTTGGTCGCCTCTGTTGCCTAAATGGGTTGTAGTTGCTGCGCTGTTCCGTTGGATGTTGCCGTTGCTGGTTTAGCCTTCGGTCCGGATTTGTTTGGGCCATCCTTGACCTGTGATGGGGGGATTTTTGCAGTTGCCTTGTCGAGTGGTGGCGCGGGTCCTTGTTGGGCCGTTGTTTAATTGGATGGTGGGGGGTAGGAGTCATTTCGTCATTTTGAAGGATAGTCCAGTAGTTGTTGTTGCTCGGCTCGTTTCGGTTCTGGGAGGGACCCACGTCCTTCTTTAGTGGGCGGTGACTCCGCTGACGCTCAGGCGGAGCAACCGGGCGGAGGGTATCCTGGGCCGCTCTTCTCTTCACCTCCTGGAAGACCCTAAAACCCTTATAGGCACTTATGTGCCGACCCCCACAGTTGCAGCATTGAGGGGGTACATGTCTGGGCTTTTTGCAGGCTGTGGTGGAGTGCTGCCCTGCACACTTCATGCAGACGAAGGCTCGTCTGCATGAGCCCTTTTTGTGCCCATGTTTTTGGCAACGGTGGCATTGGGCCAATGCAAGGGCATTCGTAGGCGGACGGAAGGGCAAGGACAAGGACATTAGCGGGACCGGGGGCTTACGAAGGGGGACAATGGGAGGGGCCATCGCTGTAGGAGTTTTAATGTTGTTGTTTTTATTGCTGCTGTTTCCATTAATTTGGGCCCCTTCCCTGGCCCCGTTTCCCTTTACCCTATTGGCCTCAGCTCTTGCTTCCACCCGTTCCATGTAGAGCCGTTGGGCATAAAGACTCTTGAAGACAGGAGTCTTTTCTGGCTTGTAATGGAAGGGGGAGGAAACATCCATCAGTGCAGGACCCTGAGGATTATGATTGGGCGTGGTGTGGACTGTAGCTTTAACATTAAAAACCACGGGGCCCATGTCTGCCGAGCTGGACTCGCTGGCTCTAAGCGGAGTTGGTTTTTTAGGGGCTGGTTTACTTGATTGATTCATTGTGGCGAGTTTGGCGGGTCTGGTGGGGGATGAATATTCGGGCTCCTGCTGCAAAATCTGGCTGTATGTGGTTTTGGGGGCATTGGGGGGAGGGGGGTTTGCATCGCTATCTTTAAGTTGTGAGAAAAAGTTTCTCAACAACTCATCAGATAAAATTTTAATAGGCGATTTGTTGTTTTTTGTTGTGTTATTGTTTGGATGGGCCAGCTGGTCCAACTTGGGCGCAACATGTTCAAACTCCCGGTTGGCTCTCTTGATGTCGTTGGTTAGCGTAGTTGGAGAGGAAGACAACAGCCGTTTATTGTTTTTGTTTATGGCTGTGTTTGAACCAACAGGTGGCTCACGATCAGCTGTAGGGCTTGTTGTTTTTTTGGGCAAGGCGGAAGCTAAGGTCTTGGTTGCTTGTATTTCAATGTTCGCGCCAATTTCAGGACCCGTAGTCAGGGAAGAGGAAAGTGGGGTATAGTGTGTGTGTGTCTGTGAGTGTGCTTGGGTGCATTGCTTCGCGCCAATTTCAGTCCCCATAGGCAAGGGAGAAGAAAGTGGTGCAGTATGTGTGTGTGGCTGTGTTTGTGTGAGTGTATGGGGGTGTGTGCTTATTGGAACTGTTGTCTTATTACTCTTATCTATTGCATTTGGCGGGCTCTTCGCCTTGGAAGAGGGGTCATAGAGGGAAAGTGGATCTGGCTGTGTGTGTGTGTGTGTATTTGCATTTATTTTTGGCGGGCTCTTCTCCTTGGAAGAGGGGTCATAGAGGGAAAGTGGATCTGGCTGTGTGTGTGTGTGTGTATGGGATATTTTATTTGTATTTATTTTTGGCGGGCTCTTCGCTTTTGAAGAGGGGTCAGCGGGGGGAGTCCTTAAATTGGCGTCACACACAATCACGCAGGAATCATCTGATGATTGCAATGAGGATCCTGGGTGACGCCCCGAATAGGGGAAAGCAAGTTCAATTTTCTCAGTGGACTCACCACCATAAGGCCTGCAGATCATGGCCATCTCAAAGGAGTCCAACGAAGTAAATGGCTCGATGTTGTCCAGGTTGAAACTGTCCATCTCCTTTTGTATTTCTGTCCTTGTGTCCTCCATATCTCCTTTTTAAGTCTCCTTTTAATTAATAAGTCACTTCAACTTGTTTTTTTTTTTTAATGTGTTTTTTTTTTATTTGTTTTCTTTTAAAGGAATTGTATGAATTTTACAAATAACTTTTACTTGGCGTTTTACACTTTAAACAAATTCAAATTCAAATTTCAAAGATTTGGCGAGCTGGTTTAAGACCAGTCCTCGCTGCTTCAGGGCCCAAATGGTTGTGAGAATGCTGGGAAGAGAAAAGTCTCCCGGAGTATTACCCAGAGGGCAACTTTTATTCCGGGAGACTTTCCATGAAATTGGCGGGCTCCTGGAGAGAGCACTTTCTCCTGTTGTTGTTTCTGGGGTCGTCGGGTCGCATTCGTCCCATGGTCGTCTTGGCGCTAGGTGGCAACTCCATATGCCAGGCGGGACCAGTTGGCAGCTCTCGTTTCTGGTGCTTTGCCCCAGGTGGCAACTCCGACCACCAGGCCGGGCAGGTTGGCAGCACTCATCGCAGAAATGTGTAAATATAAGAAGAAAATTTAAGAGTTTGTGAGTTTTTGCATTTCAGGGAGACATTTAGGACAACACATTGAGGGACGGCATTGTGGGACAGGGGATTTTGCCGGTTGGCGTGTTCAAGGGCGTCGTCTTTCTGGTGCATCGGGTCGTGTCGTCTTTGAAGGTAAGTTTTGTTATGGTTTCTTCTTCTTATTAGTCTTCCAATTGTCGGTGTTTTTCCTTAAGCTAATCAGGTGAATCCAGTGGAGGTCGTCAAGTGGATAAGGGTTATCACAGGTGAGTATCACAGATAGTTGGTAAGTCGGCAGTCAGCGTCGTAATAGGAAATTTTTGGATCAAAAACATGGAATGCAGTATTAAGAAGAAGACGGATGATTATGTAAACATTGAAAACATGTAAACAATGAGGACTTCAAGACAAGATTAAAAGACAGCAATTTGGGACGACATTGAGCAGACAGGTACGCAGATGATCCTGGAGCAGGTGCCATCCTTTGGAAGTGCAATAGCTTCTCAGGCATCAATTCCCTTCAGGGGGGATATTTGGAGCGTATTAATTTAAATTTTCCATCATTTCAGTTCCTCGGTGTCGGCAGCGTGGGATGGCAATTTCCAGGTAAATATATATATGTGTTTTCCCATGATCCAGGGTCTTATTTCAATTTGCCCTTTATTCCTCCAGGTTTTGCACGTTCGTGAAGGGTCAAAGAAAAGGTAAGTAGGCTAAATTTTGTTTGGTTTTAGCGGCGTCAGGATTAATTTTATTTTTCTCTTTTCTTTCCAGGAACAATGTCCAGCAAGAATGGGCGCTCGTGGTTAGGATCATTTGGAGCAAGAGAAGCAGGAGGAAGGTCATCATTGGACAGGAGCTTTGAAGGAGGAGATATAATAAGATGAGTTCCAATAGCACTTTGATGTAGAACCCCTTGTAAGATTTTTGTATCTTCTTTTCTCGTTTCAGGTTGCCGACGCTCTAGGACATGGAACATCGTCAAGTTTGGTAGTGGATGGCCGAGCGAACTGTGGGTGGCCTGTTCCAGAAATATCCCATTTTGTAGCCAGAGGAGAGAAGGCACAGGTGAGTATGATATCCTGAGACTGGCAGTCAGACAAATTTGTAATATATATTCCTCAAGCAGGAGCAGTGGCTGTGCGATCTTGTTTCTGTGTCTGACAATTTTGATCGCCCCCTCTATTAAAATGCATCGTTGCCGGGAGATTTAAGGCAGCGTTGGAACACACCCACACACCCACACACACACACCATACAATCATCGCCGATGCTGGAATATGGGAGGAGTTTCTACGGAGGAGCCAGTGAGTAGTCACGGGTTAAACTGCATCGGTTTGTGTTTTGGAGAGGCAGTCCCGGAGGGGCTAGCGTTAGGTCCCCAGGGAGAAAAATTGTGATCAGTCATGGGGTTCGGAGGAGGATCCTTCGCTGTTTAGCAGGTCGATGACAGGTGGTGGGAAGTATTTTTCCCCTGTTAGGATTATTTCGTCTAGTAGGACAAGTCGCCTGATAGATAGGGGTTGGCCTCGTACCATCCTAGCAGCCCTTTCGCGGGTAATTTCCCCATGTATGAAAGATCTCCTAGTCCAGTTTATAGCCCTCTCACCTAGGCGGTCAATCCCTTTGCTGGAAAGGTTTGGGTGCACGTATTTGGTCCTGGATACATCACTGTTGGAGCCTTCGTTCTCCTTCTTTATCTCAAGCCTAAGGAGAGTCGGGATAGTGCAGGATTTCGGTGGGACTCGCTTGTTTTGTCCGTTGCCATTGTCATTGTAATGATCCAGGACTTGTTTGGATAGTCTGGGTCTTTGTTTTTTTGTGCTGACGGGGGTAACTGGGTTAAGGCCAAGGTGTTGCGCTGCCAGATTTATATGCATTAATAGGGCGTAAGCGAGTCTAGCACTTTGTGCTCCATAAATCTCCTCAAGTGCTTTAATGTTGAAGGTGCTGGCTAGGACCTTATTAGTGGTGTGCCTACCCGCTTCCAGTGATCGTCTTATAATGGCGTTTGTGGTAGATTGGACCTTCATCACTGCCGAATCTGAGGCCAGCGATGCCCAGACCGGGATGGCATGTTGCCAGATGGGGATAATAAGCTGCTTAATCAGCGTAGCCTTGGTGGGTTTGGGTAGGGGGCTGTGCGGACCAATTAGCCACTCAAGACTCTTTGCCCTAGCCCTCAGCCTTATGCAAAGGAGGGAAATGTGAAGGCTCATATTTATTTTCCTATCCAATGTGACCCCAAGGTATTTGTATTTGTTAGCCTGAGGTATGATCTGTCCATTGAGGAGGAGTTTCGTCTGGTTGGTTTGGGTCATATTTTGTCCAGAAAAGAAGGAGACGTGGGCGCATTTTTTAACATTGAAGGTGATGCGCCATTTGTTTGCCCATTCGGAGATGACGTTGAGGTATGCTTGCAGATGCTTTGCGTGTTCCTTTGGCTGTTTGTGTGACATAAGTACCGCTGTATCGTCTGCATATGTGGCTAGAAGGAGCTTGGTCGGGGTAAGAGTACAGTTCCTGGAGATAATGGGAACTGCATCTGGGAGTGGCATGTCAGAGGTGTAGATCGAGTATAGGATTGGGCCGAGGATGCTCCCTTGGGGCACTCCAGCACTGATGGAACCAAGCCTGGATCTGATTCCACCAGTTCCTTTCACCTTGAAAGTCCTGTTTTGGAGGTAGCTGGTGAGGACTTTGTGTAGTTGTTTAGGGACAATCTTGGAAAGTTTTTGTAAAAGTCCCTCATGCCAAACCCTATCGAAAGCCAGCGAGAAGTCCAAAAAGATGGCCGAGCAGTGTTCCTTTTCTTCAAATGCTCTCAGGATGTGTTGCGTGACCCTCAACACTTGCTGTTCCGAACTGTGTTCTGGGCGAAAGCCAAACTGGTGTTCTGGTATGGCTTCCGCAAAGTTCTTACACTTGAAAAGCTTGGAGAGAAGGAGGCGCTCAAACAGCTTTCCAAAGCCGGAGAGGAGACTTATGGGCCTGTAGGAGTCCGGGCAATGATTTGGCTTCCCCGTCTTATGGATCATGGTGATGACAGCTAGTTTCCATTGATGGGGGAAATGGCCGAGTCTTAGAACAGAGTTGTAAATATGCAATAGGTAGAGGACTGCCTTCTTTGGTAGTAATTTGATAAGGGCGTTTTGGATTTGGTCTTCCCCAGGGCTCTTCGCGGTCGCCAGAGCAGCAATCTGTGTTTGGAGCTCCTCCAGCCTGAAGAAAATCGGGGACGAGGGGGGAGAAGGTGAGTGTGCATAGAAATCATTAAGATCATTTATTATAGCAATTCTTTCCTGTTCCAGAGTGGTCATTTTGGAGGAGAACCTATCCTCCAGGTGTTTGACGAAGGCGTCCGCCTTTTCTTTAGAGGAACGGGTCCATATGTGGTCGGAGGAAGCTGGCGAGTGTCCAGAGGACCTGGACTGTACTGGGATCTTGAGAGGATGGTCAGATTGGGGTTGACTTTTGATGTGCCTGGTTATTTTCCAAATCTTGGCCATGTTGTATCTATCTTCAGGGTCAAGATTGAGGAGCATGCGGTTTACCTCGGCTTGTTTTAGTCTTTTAATTGCTTTTTTAAACTTGTTTCTTGCTCTGGAAAACTTTGCTTTATTTTCAGGTGAGGGATCCTCTTTCATTTTGGAGAAACATGCTTGCAATAGCTGAAGAAGGATGCTGGCTGGTTTATCAAGCTTAGTCGTGTGACGAGAAGGATGTTTGGTCGAATATCGGGAGGCGTTGTTTGCGGTGGGAGTGGCGTGTAAAGCAGCGCTCTCAATGTTTTTAAGTAAGATGCCAACGCACAGTGGTCGGGCTTGTATGGAACCGCAGCCATAAATACTTCTAGGTATGCTATCGCTATGAAACTTTCACCACTAATCTAGAAAAGTATTATAAATATATTATAAAAAAAATTTACCAGATCGTACCACTATATCCTATAGTTTCCATATAACTGATTGATCGGAAATGCCGTAAAATGCTGGTGTTTTTTAAGTTAGAGAGTTGGGACTCTCCACAGATTTTATATTTGGTCAAAATATCTAATCTACAAAATCTAATCTAATTGCTCTAATCTAATCTAATAAATTTCATAAGGATCGGGCGACTATATCCTATAGCTGCCATATAACTGAACCATCGACAGTGGTTGGGCTTGTATGGTGCCGCGCCAAAAATATTTCTAGTGGCGATATCGCAATGAAATTTTTTCCAAAAATCTATAAAAGTATTCTAAACACACTGTAAAAAAATCGTGTCATATAGCTTCCATACAAACCAATGGCGCGATTTTTCATAAAATTATTTTTTTTCCAATACTAAAATTAAATATTTGAATTTTAAATATAAGCATTAAATTGTAATCCCTAAGTTTTACGTAACTATTAAGTTGAGGGAAGTCTTACTATTAAAAAAACAAACTAAATATTGATATTTACTTATATTTGTATAAAGAAAGAGTTATAAGACTTTATCAACATAAAATTCTGTAATCCCTCTTCGCTGCACCATACATTAAAAGCATATAAACGTGAGAAAACACACTTATAAGAAGAACTTAATAAAGTTTAAAGCAATGGAATAAACAAAAAATAAATCAAAACTATTATATGCAAATCTATTAATAAACACAAACTCAAAAGACGAAGGACAAAGCAACAGAACAACAACCCCACAAGCGAAAATAAATTTTTGTAGTGCAAAACTGACCCTGAAAAAGTTAAGAGGGTGTTAGAATTTTCACGATTGTAAGCACATCTGCAAATTTCTGCAAAAAAAATGTACACATTTATTACCTTAAGGGCCAGACGAACACATTGGTATATAACTTAATTGTGGCATTTTGTGGCATCACAACTAAAACTTTAACTAAACATGAAAAAGACGTTCAAAAAATAGACAAAAAACATGTATTTTTTTAAATTAATATAACAAGAACAGTTTAACATGTACGATTTTTTATATCTCAAATTTTAGAAAATACTTTCAACTTCAAAATCCATTACAAATATTTTAAATTTGGATACGTAATAAATGATCTGACCACTTCAAAGTTCGGTTTTGTTATGAAAAATTCGCGATGCGCGCAAACTGCGCTGTGAAAATAAACACCTTCACTCAACTTCAATTCTATTTTAAAGAAGAACGGTTAATTTTCCGGACAAATCTAGTAAGCCACAAAGAAGTTTGGACAATTTAGAAGCGATTTGTTTACTTTTCCTATATTTTTGTTGTTATGACTATTTTTATTTTTGACCTATGGGCGCAACCACTGTGCAACGCAGTCTTCAATATCCTCCCCACTGTTTATTTCAGTATTTAAAAGAATGTATTTTTCCAGATGGTCCCTGAATGCTTTGATTCTGTGAGGTCCTCGTGGGAGGGGAGGAGGTCTTGGCGCAGCCTGTTCGACATCTGGACTGATTAAAGGAGTTTTGCCCAGTGCCGCATTGATGATGAGTGGGACATGGTCAGAGGATAATTCGGATACCGATGAGATGGAGATGTGGGTAGGGAGGAAACCCGAATACACGGCAAAATCTATTGCCGAGGGATTTGCCTTTTTGTTAAAGGGATAACAAGTGGCCTCTCCTGTAGCAAGTATGTTATATTTGTTTTTTGCTTGGACTGCTTCCGCTAACAATTTCCCTCTGTTGCAGCTACGAGCGTTTCCCCACATCTGGTTTTTTGCATTCCAGTCCCCCGCAATGATGAACCTCAGTGATTGTGGATTACATAGTTGGTCTATCCCTTTGAGGAGGCGAGGAAAATCGTCGTTTTGCCATTTCACAGATGGTGGGCAATAGATGGAGGCAAGTATGACAGTTATGTATGGCAATAGGGCAGATTTGTACCGCTTCTTCATTTCTAGGTACAAGGACCGAATGGGCAAGGTCGCTACGAATTATTGTCGCAGCACCCCCTCTGCGCTGCGACACCGGATTTAGGGCAGTGTAAGCCTTGTATCCAGGGATATCAATGGTCCATGTCCTAATTTCGCTGACGAGCAGGACGTCAACATCACGTCCCCTTAAGAACGCTGAGAGCTCGTCAATTTTGTTATGGATGCCCCCAGCGTTCCAGGAGACAATCTTTAAGCTCTTGGGAGCTTTAGGCATAGGAACAGTCATTGGCGTCTAGGCTGTTATTTAAGCCATTTCGATTGTCTGGATAGAGCAGGATAAGTTGGCTAGAAATTCATTGTCCGGTGAGGCCTCTTTTATGTCAAACATATTTGTAATTTTAATAAACAGTGTTGATAATTTATTTATTTTTTTCTCGATAGAAGCCACTTTTTCCAGCAGCTTGGACTGGGCAGCCTCGTGGGTGAATGCCAGTTTCTCCAGCAGCTTGTGCCAGTGCAGCTGGGATTTTACACTGGATTGGCGCGAGTTTTTGAGAGCTGCGCCAGTCCGTTTTTGGATCAAACTCTCCTGAGGAGTTGGCCATCCCTGCCCTCGAAGCCGTTGGGAGCGCTCCTTTCCCTCTTGCTCCAGTTGGAGCCTCTCCTGAAAGCGAGCCAGATGCGCCTCTGCCGGATTTGGTCGCCTCTGTTGCCTAAATGGGTTGTAGTTGCTGCGCTGTTCCGTTGGATGTTGCCGTTGCTGGTTTAGCCTTCGGTCCGGATTTGTTTGGGCCATCCTTGACCTGTGATGGGGGGATTTTTGCAGTTGCCTTGTCGAGTGGTGGCGCGGGTCCTTGTTGGGCCGTTGTTTAATTGGATGGTGGGGGGTAGGAGTCATTTCGTCATTTTGAAGGATAGTCCAGTAGTTGTTGTTGCTCGGCTCGTTTCGGTTCTGGGAGGGACCCACGTCCTTCTTTAGTGGGCGGTGACTCCGCTGACGCTCAGGCGGAGCAACCGGGCGGAGGGTATCCTGGGCCGCTCTTCTCTTCACCTCCTGGAAGACCCTAAAACCCTTATAGGCACTTATGTGCCGACCCCCACAGTTGCAGCATTGAGGGGGTACATGTCTGGGCTTTTTGCAGGCTGTGGTGGAGTGCTGCCCTGCACACTTCATGCAGACGAAGGCTCGTCTGCATGAGCCCTTTTTGTGCCCATGTTTTTGGCAACGGTGGCATTGGGCCAATGCAAGGGCATTCGTAGGCGGACGGAAGGGGAAGGACAAGGACATTAGCGGGACCGGGGGCTTACGAAGGGGGACAATGGGAGGGGCCATCGCTGTAGGAGTTTTAATGTTGTTGTTTTTATTGCTGCTGTTTCCATTAATTTGGGCCCCTTCCCTGGCCCCGTTCCCCTTTACCCTATTGGCCTCAGCTCTTGCTTCCACCCGTTCCATGTAGAGCCGTTGGGCATAAAGACTCTTGAAGACAGGAGTCTTTTCTGGCTTGTAATGGAAGGGGGAGGAAACATCCATCAGTGCAGGACCCTGAGGATTATGATTGGGCGTGGTGTGGACCGTAGCTTTAACATTAAAAACCACGGGGCCCATGTCTGCCGAGCTGGACTCGCTGGCTCTAAGCGGAGTTGGTTTTTTTGGGGCTGGTTTACTTGATTGATTCATTGTGGCGAGTTTGGCGGGTCTGGTGGGGGTGAATATTCGGGCTCCTGCTGCAAAATCTGGCTGTATGTGGTTTTCGGGGCATTGGGGGGAGGGGGGTTTGCATCGCTATCTTTAAGTTGTGAGAAAAAGTTTCTCAACAACTCATCAGATAAAATTTTAATAGGCGATTTGTTGTTTTTTGTTGTGTTGTTGTTTGGATGGGCCAGCTGGTCCAACTTGGGCGCAACATGTTCAAACTCCCGGTTGGCTCTCTTGATGTCGTTGGTTAGCGTAGTTGGAGAGGAAGACAACAGCCGTTTATTGTTTTTGTTTATGGCTGTGTTTGAACCAACAGGTGGCTCACGATCAGCTGTAGGGCTTGTTGTTTCATAGAGGGTCATAGAGGGAAAGTGGATCTGGCTGTGTGTGTGTGTGTGTATGGGATATTTTATTTGTATTTATTTTTGGCGGGCTCTTCGCTTTTGAAGAGGGGTCAGCGGGGGGAGTCCTTAAATTGGCGTCACACACAATCACGCAGGAATCATCTGATGATTGCAATGAGGATCCTGGGTGACGCCCCGAATAGGGGGAAGAAAGTTCAATTTTCTCAGTGGACTCACCACCATAAGGCCTGCAGATCATGGCCATCTCAAAGGAGTCCAACGAAGTAAATGGCTCGATGTTGTCCAGGTTGAAATTGTCCATATCTCCATATCTCCTTTTTAAGTCTCCTTTTAATTAATAAGTCACTTCAACTTGTTTTTTATACCCTTGCAGAGGGTATTATAATTTTGGTCAAAAGTGTGCAACGCAGTGAAGGAGACATCTCCGACCCTATAAAGTATATATATTCTTGATCAGATTCACCTCCTGAGTCGATATGAGCATGTCCGTCTGTCCGTCTGTCCGTCTGTCCGTCTGTCCGTCTGTCTGTCTGTCTGTTTCTACGCAAACTAGTCTCTCAGTTTTAAAGCTATCGAGTTGAAACTTTGCACACATCCTTCTTTCCTTTGCAGGCAGTATATAAGTCGGAACGGCCGGGATCGGTCGACTATATCCTATAGCTGCCATATAACTGATTGATCGGAAATGCCATAACTTTGGTGTTTTTTAAGTTAGAGGGTTGGGACTTTCCACACATGTTATATTTGACCCACATATCTTATGTACAAAATTTCATAAGGATCGGCCGACTATATCCTATAGCTGTCATAGAACGATCGGAATTGGCATAACTTTGGTGTTTTTTAAGATAGAAAGATGGGATTTGGTACAGATTTTATTTTGGGGAAAACAATCTGATCTGCCAATTTTCATAAGGATCGGCCGACTATAAACGATCCGCTATATATCTAATAACATAAGATGGGTGGCGCCACCTAGCGGACTGCGACTGAACTGCAAGGGTATATCAACTTCGGCTCCGTCCGAAGTTAGCTTTCCTTTCTTGTTTTTTTTTAATGTGTTTTTTTTTTTATTTGTTTTCTTTTAAAGGAATTGTATGAATTTTACAAATAACTTTTACTTGGCGTTTTACACTTTAAACAAATTCAAATTCAAATTTCAAAGATTTGGCGGGCTGGTTTCAGACCAGTCCTCGCTGCTCCAGGGCCCAAATGGTTGTGGGAATGCTGGGAAGAGAAAAGTCTCCCGGAGTATTACCCAGAGGGCAACTTTTGTTCCGGGAGACTTTCCATGAAATTGGCGGGCTCCTGGAGAGAGCACTTTCTCCTGTTGTTGTTTCTGGGGTCGTCGGGTCGCATTCGTCCCATGGTCGTCTTGGCGCTAGGTGGCAACTCCATATGCCAGGCGGGACCAGTTGGCAGCTCTCGTTTCTGGTGCTTTGCCCCAGGTGGCAACTCCGACCACCAGGCCGGGCAGGTTGGCAGCACTCATCGCAGAAATGTGTAAATATAGGAAGAAAATTTAAGAGTTTGTGAGTTTTTGCATTTCAGGGAGACATTTAGGACAACTCATTGAGGGACGGCATTGTGGGACAGGGGATTTTGCCGGTTGGCGTGTTCAAGGGCGTCGTCTTTCTGGTGCATCGGGTCGTGTCGTCTTTGAGGGTAAGTTTTGTTATGGTTTCTTCTTCTTATTAGTCTTCCAATTGTCGGTGTTTTTCCTTAAGCTAATCAGGTACGTTTGCAGGTGAATCCAGTGGAGGTCGTCAAGTGGATAAGGGTTATCACAGGTGAGTATCACAGATAGTTGGTAAGTCGGCAGACATTGAGCAGACAGGTAAGCAGATGATCCTGGAGCAGGTGCCATCCTTTGGAAGTGCAATAGCTTCTCAGGCATCAATTCCCTTCAGGGGGGATATTTGGAGCGTATTAATTTAAATTTTCCATCATTTCAGTTCCTCGGTGTCGGCAGCGTGGGATGGCAATTTCCAGGTAAATATATATATGTGTTTTCCCATGATCCAGGGTCTTATTTCAATTTGCCCTTTATTCCTCCAGGTCTTGCACGTTCGTGAAGGGTCAAAGAAAAGGTAAGTAGGCTAAATTTTGTTTAGTTTTAGCGGCGTCAGGATTAATTTTATTTTTCTCTTTTCTTTCCAGGAACAATGTCCAGCAAGAATGGGCGCTCGTGGTTAGGATCATTTGGAGCAAGAGAAGCAGGAGGAAGGTCATCATTGGACAGGAGCTTTGAAGGAGGAGATATAATAAGATGAGTTCCAATAGCACTTTGATGTAGAACCCCTTGTAAGATTTTTGTATCTTCTTTTCTCGTTTCAGGTTGCCGACGCTCTAGGACATGGAACATCGTCAAGTTTGGTAGTGGATGGCCGAGCGAACTGTGGGTGGCCTGTTCCAGAAATATCACACACACCATACAATCATCGCCGATGCTGGAATATGGGAGGAGTTTCTACGCAGGAGCCAGTGAGTAGTCACGGGTTAAGCTGCATCGGTTTGTGTTTTGGAGAGGCAGTCCCGGAGGGGCTAGCGTTAGGTCCCCAGGGAGAAAAATTGTGATCAGTCATGGGGTTCGGAGGAGGATCCTTCGCTGTTTAGCAGGTCGATGACAGGTGGTGGGAAGTATTTTTCCCCTGTAAGGATTATTGCAATTTTTTAGATCCGTATCGCTACGCGTGTGCAGTGATATATTTGGAGGTAAAATAATTATTTATTTAATTTACTTTCCAAACATAGCCCTGCTCTGCTTCTTCATCTCCTACGGTGTTGTGGCTATTCTTTTGCTTCTGCTCTCGCTCAATAGAGATTCTTATCTCTATTTCTTTAAATCTTACTGACTTGCACTAACTGCTCTCTTTAATCTCCCCTTCTCGTTTCCTTGGTGCAGTGGTTCAAGGTTCCTCATTAATAAAATAAAATAATATTTTTAAATTAATTATTAATTTTTTTAATAATTTTTAATAAATTAATTATTTAAATTTTTAATAATTTTTAATAAATTAATTATTTAATTTTAAATAATTTTTAATAAATTAATTATTCAAATTTTTAATAATTATGAATTTTAAATTGGTCTGTGCATTAAAGTCTTGCAATAAGACAATCTCGTCTTCCCAGCCTACCATCCATTGCTGGCTCTGTGAAAACGTTTTACACGCTAAGTGCGCCGGGTTCACGGCCTCAGTGTCGGATGCAATCTCGCGTAGGTCTGGACTCCACTTTTGCTGTGACGGTTGTCGTGCCGTTCAGGACGAAATGAGGTAGTTCATGAGGCAGACTAAAAGCGGTTTCAAGGAGTTGATTAGTGGTTTTCGAAAAATCAATGACCAACTCTGTGCGCTTGATACACAGTTTAGTAGTCTTCAACTACTAAATGAGTCTCCAAAGCGTAAGAAATCCGCTTTTAGTGATGTGCTCGGGTCGAATAATCTTCAGCCTGCTCAGCCGACAACTATGCAGCCGCTTATATCTCTGGCCACCCCAAGGGCCGGTCCTGAGAAAAATTCGGCTTCCGAATGTCTCGGACTCAATGAGCAATTGTCCGATATGTCCTCTGTGGCATCGCTTCAAGTGATCCCAGACCCAATAATTCAAACTCCTGTAACAGTCACCAAACAGGGTAATAAACCGTCCGGACCCCCGGTACGCCCTAATGCCGCAGTATTAGTTACGGCGGCACCAAAACCCTTGCAGGTGATCCCACCATCAAAACACATTTTTGTTTCCCGGCTTGCCCCTGATACTTCGGAGATTGATATCTCGGCTTACATCAAAGCCAAAGCAAAAGCCGACATAAAGGTGGTGGATATTACAAAGTTCAAATATTCTTACACCAGGCACACGTCATCTTTCAAAATACGTGTGCCCTTGCAGATGTTCAAGACGAGCTGTTCCTCCAGCTTTTGGCCAGAGAACATTTTCGTCCAAGAACATCAGCCAAGTACGGTGAAAAAAAAGATAACCAAACCTGTGTGTGTAAAACTCCCACATGTTAAGGCCACTGATCAACCTTCCACCTCATCTTCCTCAATCTCAAAAAACTAATGTCTTCATTAACACTTACCTATCAGAATACAAGAGGGTTACGTAGTAAACTTCCCAAACTGTATTCTGATGGTTCTTCTTTTGCATCCCACATTATTGTATTTACAGAAACTTGGTTAAAGCCGGAGATCTTAAGCTCCGAAGTTTTTCCTAGTAGGTACACCACTTTTAGATGTGATAGAACTTTGCGAAGGGGAGGAGGAGTGCTAATTTCTGTAGACTCCAAATTCGCTTCTGAAGAGGTAAAATCACAAGAGTTTGGTGACATTGAATTTCTTTGCATCAAAATCACTTTGTCCGATCAATCTTTGTATGTTACCTGTTCGTACATACCACCTTCGTCCGAACCGCCAACATACTGGCAACATTTGTCCGCTATTCGTCTGGTTTTCGACCGTCTGTCTGATGGTGACCAGCTGATAGCTCTGGGTGACTTTAATATCCCAGAACTTATGTGGTCCAATGTTGATAATTCACCGTCTTTACAGCTTAACTCCCACCATGACTTCCCTGAGGGCATGTTTGACATGTCACTCGGGCAAATTAACCACGTCAGAAATTCTTTAGGTCGGCTGTTGGACTTATGCTTCGTTTCTGATCCTGATGGAATTACTCTTTCCAGAACTTTGCCCCTTTCTAACCCTGAGGATCCATATCATCCCACTCTTGAGGTTTCAATCGAAAATAATTACTTTTTTGACCTTAAGTCTACAGTTAAATCTCAGAAAGTTCGTTTCTTTCGTAAGGCTGACTTTACGAAATTAAATAAGTTAATTTTGGAATTTGATTGGTCTGATTTACTGGCATGCGAGGATATAAACATCGCATTACAAAAATTTTATTACACTTTGAACATATTTTTCGACGCTTGCGTGCCGTGGAAATATCCGTCCGCTTCAACGAATCCGCTTTGGTATACAAGGCACCTTATAAATTTAAAGAATAGTATGAGTAGACTTTTAAACAAACATAGATTATCTGGCTGTACAGTTAGTTATTCAAGATACTTAGTAGCTCGGTCCAATTTCACCGTGCATAACGCAGAATGTTATAGGAGTTATATTCGCCGCTGCAGGATTCAGTTTACTCAGGATCCGAAGCAGTTTTATAACTTTGTAAACACTAAGCGCAAACATGTATCTTTTCCCCCACTGCTTACGTTTGAGAACTCTTATGCGAACACCGATCAGGCAATGGCCGATCTCTTTGCACAGTTTTTTCAAACTACCTATTCACCTAGCAGCAGTTTAGCTCAGCCTTACACTTATAATATCCAATCAGCCAACCTTATATTTTGCCCATCTTTCGATCAAAGTGGTGTGTTATCGGATCTTCTTAAGGTTAAGCCCGTGTATTCGCCAGGCCCTGATGGAGTACCAGGCTGTGTTCTGAAGTACTGCGCCGAGGCACTGTGCAAACCGCTTGTTAAACTCTTTAATCTATCGCTGGAAACTTCGATCTTTCCCCTTATGTGGAAGGAATCCTTCATTATTCCGCTGCATAAAAAAGGGAAAAAATCCGACGCTGCTAATTATAGAGGCATCTCTAAATTGTCAGCAATTCCAAAGCTTTTTGAAAAACTTATCACTCCACATTTGCAACACCTATGTAGTTCAATAATAACTCCGTTCCAGCATGGCTTCATGAAGCGCCGCTCCACCACTACCAACTTATTGGAGCTAACATCTTTTATCACGGATGGCTTCCGGAATGGCTTACAAACAGACGTCATATACACTGACTTCAGTAAAGCATTTGACTCTGTTAACCATTCGCTTCTTATAAGTAAACTCAGTCTTTTGGGATTCCCAACTGATCTTCTTATGTGGATTTCGAGCTACTTATCAGGGAGAACCCAACGTGTTTTCTTGAAAGATGTTACCTCGCGTTTAGTCCGCGCCACATCGGGGGTGCCCCAAGGAAGCCATCTTGGACCCCTACTCTTTACTTTGTTTATTAACGACTTGCCCCTTGCCTTAACTAATTCACTTGTACTTATGTACGCTGATGACGTTAAGCTATGCCTTCAGTATAAATTCACTAGCGCCCAGTCTAGACTTCAATCCGATTTGGATAAACTTCAAAATTGGTGTTTAGCAAATAACCTAAAGCTTAATGGATCGAAATGTAAACTTATGTCTTTTTACCGATCTAGTCCTCACCAGGCTATGTACTTTCTCTATGGGAACGCCTTAGAACGATTAACTCAGGTTAACGATCTAGGTGTCCTATTAGATTTGAAACTTAAATTTACCGACCATGTATCTACCATGGTTAATAAAGCCATGGGTGTGCTTGGTTTTATTAAAAGATGGTCAAAAGAATTTAATGACCCGTACATAACTAAAACGTTATATACATCACTGGTCCGTCCGATTCTAGAGTATGGATCGTGTGTCTGGAGTCCTCAATATGGAGTACACCAAGATCACATTGAATCTGTACAAAAAAACTTCCTTACTTTTGCTCTTAGGGGACTTAATTGGGATGCAAATCTTTACCTCCCCTCTTATCATAGTAGACTTTTACTAATCAACTTACCATCATTAACAAATCGTAGAACGATGCTGGGTGTCATGTTTCTATATAATCTTATTTATGGAAATATAGACAGCCAGCATTTACTAACACGTTTAAATTTTAACATTCCTAGTAGAAGGACCAGAAACTTTCGTCCTCTACTCCTCAGCCATTGTAGTTCGACATATGCCCAACACGATCCGTTCAGGGTATTATGTTCGGACTACAATGGTCTCAACCACATCTTATCACTTTGCTCTACTAACAATCTTAAATCGCTTATATTAACCGCCTTATCTATGCAACACCCTTCCTCGTAATATCTTTCTCCTATTCCTCGCTTATCTGTCTCGGATCTATTCCCGCGATTCGAGCCGTACGTTACGCGGCAGCGTCCCTCGGTCGGTTGGACGGGAGGTGGGCTGTACGTATGCAGTGGGAACCGCGCAAAAAAAAAAAACAAAAAAAAACACACACCATACAATCATCGCCGATGCTGGAATATGAGAGGAGTTTCTACGGAGGAGCCAGTGAGTAGTCACGGGTTAAGCTGCATCGGTTTGTGTTTTGGAGAGGCAGTCCCGGAGGGGCTAGCGTTAGGTCCCCAGGGAGAAAAATTGTGATCAGTCATGGGGTTCGGAGGAGGATCCTTCGCTGTTTAGCAGGTCGATGACAGGTGGTGGGAAGTATTTTTCCCCTGTTAGGATTATTTCGTCTGGTAGGACAAGTCGCCTGATAGATAGGGGTTGGCCTCGTACCATCCTAGCAGCCCTTTCGCGGGTAATTTCCCCATGTATGAAAGATCTCCTAGTCCAGTTTATAGCCCTCTCACCTAGGCGGTCAATCCCTTTGCTGGAAAGGTTTGGGTGCACGTATTTGGTCCTGGATACATCACTGTTGGAGCCTTCGTTCTCCTTCTTTATCTCAAGCCTAAGGAGAGTCGGGATAGTGCAGGATTTCGGTGGGACTCGCTTGTTTTGTCCGTTGCCATTGTCATTGTAATTATCCAGGACTTGTTTGGATAGTCTGGGTCTTTGTTTTTTTGTGCTGACGGGGGTAACTGGGTTAAGGCCAAGGTGTTGCGCTGCCGGATTTATATGCATTAATAGGGCGTTAGCGAGTCTAGCACTTTGTGCTCCATAAATCTCCTCAAGTGTTTTATTGCTGAAGGTACTGGCTAGGAGCTTGTTAGTGGTGTGCCTACCCGCTTCCAGTGATCGTCTTATAATGGCGTTTGTGGCAGATTGGACCTTCATCACTGCCGAATCTGAGGCCAGCGATGCCCAGACCGGGATGGCATGTTGCCAGATGGGGATAATAAGCTGCTTAATCAGCGTAGCCTTGGTGGGTTTGGGTAGGGGGCTGTGCGGACCAATTAGCCACTCAAGACTCTTTGCCCTAGCCCTCAGCCTTATGCAAAGGAGGGAAATGTGAAGGCTCATATTTATTTTCCTATCCAATGTGACCCCAAGGTATTTGTATTTGTTAGCCTGAGGTATGATCTGTCCATTGAGGAGGAGTTTCGTCTGGTTGGTTTGGGTCATATTTTGTCCAGAAAAGAAGGAGACGTGGGCGCATTTTTTAACATTAAAGGTCATGCGCCATTTGTTTGCCCATTCGGAGATGACGTTGAGGTATGCTTGCAGATGCTTTGCGTGTTACTTTGGCTGTTTGTGTGACATAAGTACCGCTGTATCGTCTTCATATGTGGCTAGAAGGAGCTTGGTCGGGGTAAGAGACGAAGGCTCGTCTGCATGAGCCCTTTTTGTGCCCATGTTTTAGGCAACGGTGGCATTGGGCCAATGCAAGGGCATTTGTAGGCGGACGGAAGGGCAAGGACAAGGACATTAGCGGGACCGGGTGCTTACGAAGGGGGACAATGGGAGGGGCCATCGCTGTAGGAGTTTTAATGTTGTTGTTTTTATTGCTGCTGTTTCCATTAATTTGGGCCCCTTCCCTGGCCCCGTTTCCCTTTTCCCTATTGGCCTCAGCTCTTGCTTCCACCCGTTCCATGTAGAGCCGTTGGGCATAAAGACTCTTGAAGACAGGAGTCTTTTCTGGCTTGTAATGGAAGGGGGAGGAAACATCCATCAGTGCAGGACCCTGAGGATTATGATTGGGCGTGGTGTGGACCGTAGCTTTAACATTAAAAACCACGGGGCCCATGTCTGCCGAGCTGGACTCGCTGGCTCTAAGCGGAGTTGGTTTTTTAGGGGCTGGTTTACTTGATTGATTCATCAAGTCTGGTGGGGGATGAATATTCGGGCTCCTGCTGCAAAATCTGGCTGTATGTGGTTTTGGGGGCATTGGGGGGGGGGGTTTGCATCGCTATCTTTAAGTTGTGAGAAAAAGTTTCTCAACAACTCATCAGATAAAATTTTAATAGGCGATTTGTTGTTTTTTGTTGTGTTGTTGTTTGGATGGGCCAGCTGGTCCAACTTGGGCGCAACATGTTCAAACTCCCGGTTGGCTCTCTTGATGTCGTTGGTTAGCGTAGTTGGAGAGGAAGACAACAGCCGTTTATTGTTTTTGTTTATGGCTGTGTTTGAACCAACAGGTGGCTCACGATCAGCTGTAGGGCTTGTTGTTTTTTTGGGCAAGGCGGAAGCTAAGGTCTTGGTTGCTTGTATTTCAATGTTCGCGCCAATTTCAGGACCCGTAGTCAGGGAAGAGGAAAGTGGGGTATAGTGTGTGTGTCTGTGAGTGTGCTTGGGTGCATTGCTTCGCGCCAATTTCAGTCCCCATAGGCAAGGGAGAAGAAAGTGGTGCAGTATGTGTGTGTGGCTGTGTTTGTGTGAGTGTATGGGGGTGTGTGCTTATTGGAACTGTTGTCTTATTACTCTTATCTATTGCATTTGGCGGGCTCTTCGCCTTGGAAGAGGGGTCATAGAGGGAAAGTGGATCTGGCTGTGTGTGTGTGTGTGTATTTGCATTTATTTTTGGCGGGCTCTTCTCCTTGGAAGAGGGGTCATAGAGGGAAAGTGGATCTGGCTGTGTGTGTGTGTGTGTATGGGATATTTTATTTGTATTTATTTTTGGCGGGCTCTTCGCTTTTGAAGAGGGGTCAGCGGGGGGAGTCCTTAAATTGGCGTCACACACAATCACGCAGGAATCATCTGATGATTGCAATGAGGATCCTGGGTGACGCCCCGAATAGGGGGAAGAAAGTTCAATTTTCTCAGTGGACTCACCACCATAAGGCCTGCAGATCATGGCCATCTCAAAGGAGTCCAACGAAGTAAATGGCTCGATGTTGTCCAGGTTGAAATTGTCCATCTCCTTTTGTATTTCTGTCCTTGTGTCCTCCATATCTCCTTTTTAAGTCTCCTTTTAATTAATAAGTCACTTCAACTTGTTTTTTTTTTTTTATATGTGTTTTTTTTTTATTTGTTTTCTTTTAAAAGAATTGTATGAATTTTACAAATAACTTTTACTTGGCGTTTTACACTTTAAACAAATTCAAATTCAAATTTCAAAGATTTGGCGGGCTGGTTTAAGGCCAGTCCTCGCTGCTCCAGGGCCCAAATGGTTGTGAGAATGCTGGGAAGAGAAAAGTCTCCCGGAGTAATACCCAGAGGGCAACTTTTGTTCCGGGAGACTTTCCATGAAATTGGCGGGCTCCTGGAGAGAGCACTTTCTCCTGTTGTTGTTTCTGGGGTCGTCGGGTCGCATTCGTCCCATGGTCGTCTTGGCGCTAGGTGGCAACTCCATATGCCAGGCGGGACCAGTTGGCAGCTCTCGTTTCTGGTGCTTTGCCCCAGGTGGCAACTCCGACCACCAGGCCGGGCAGGTTGGCAGCACTCATCGCAGAAATGTGTAAATATAGGAAGAAAATTTAAGAGTTTGTGAGTTTTTGCATTTCAGGGAGACATTTAGGACAACTCATTGAGGGACGGCATTGTGGGACAGGGGATTTTGCCGGTTGGCGTGTTCAAGGGCGTCGTCTTTCTGGTGCATCGGGTCGTGTCGTCTTTGAGGGTAAGTTTTGTTATGGTTTCTTCTTCTTATTAGTCTTCCAATTGTCGGTGTTTTTCCTTAAGCTAATCAGGTACGTTTGCAGGTGAATCCAGTGGAGGTCGTCAAGTGGATAAGGGTTATCACAGGTGAGTATCACAGATAGTTGGTAAGTCGGCAGTCAGCGTCGTTAATAGGAAATTTTTGGATCAAAAACATGGAATGCAGTATTAAGAAGAAGACGGATGATTATGTAAACATTGAAAACATGTAAACAATGAGGACTTCAAGACAAGATTAAAAGACAGCAATTTGGGACGACATTGAGCAGACAGGTACGCAGATGATCCTGGAGCAGGTGCCATCCTTTGGAAGTGCAATAGCTTCTCAGGCATCAATTCCCTTCAGGGGGGATATTTGGAGCGTATTAATTTCAATTTTCCATCATTTCAGTTCCTCGGTGTCGGCAGCGTGGGATGGCAATTTCCAGGTAAATATATATATGTGTTTTCCCATGATCCAGGGTCTTATTTTAATTTGCCCTTTATTCCTCCAGGTTTTGCACGTTCGTGAAGGGTCAAAGAAAAGGTAAGTAGGCTAAATTTTGTTTGGTTTTAGCGGCGTCAGGATTAATTTTATTTTTCTCTTTTCTTTCCAGGAACAATGTCCAGGAACATTTGGAGCAAGAGAAGCAGGAGGAAGGTCATCATTGGACAGGAGCTTTGAAGGAGGAGATATAATAAGATGAGTTCCAATAGCACTTTGATGTAGAACCCCTTGTAAGATTTTTGTATCTTCTTTTCTCGTTTCAGGTTGCCGACGATCTAGGACATGGAACATCGTCAAGTTTGGTAGTGGATGGCCGAGCGAACTGTGGGTGGCCTGTTCCAGAAATATCCCATTTTGTAGCCAGAGGAGAGAAGGCACAGGTGAGTATGATGTCCTGAGACTGGCAGTCAGACAAATTTGTAATATATATTCCTCAAGCAGGAGCAGTGGCTGTGCGATCTTGTTTCTGTGTCTGACAATTTTGATCGCCCCCTCTATTAAAATGCATCGTTGCCGGGAAATTTGAGGCAGCGTTGGAACACACCCACACACCCACACACCATACAATCATCGCCGATGCTGGAATATGGGAGGAGTTTCTACGGAGGAGCCAGTGAGTAGTCACGGGTTAAGCTGCATCGGTTTGTGTTTTGGAGAGGCAGTCCCGGAGGGGCTAGCGTTAGGTCCCCAGGGAGAAAAATTGTGATCAGTCATGGGGTTCGGAGGAGGATCCTTCGCTGTTTAGCAGGTCGATGACAGGTGGTGGGAAGTATTTTTTCCCTGTTAGGATTATTTCGTCTGGTAGGACAAGTCGCCTGATAGATAGGGGTTGGCCTCGTACCATCCTAGCAGCCCTTTCGCGGGTAATTTCCCCATGTATGAAAGATCTCCTAGTCCAGTTTATAGCCCTCTCACCTAGGCGGTCAATCCCTTTGCTGGAAAGGTTTGGGTGTACGTATTTGGTCCTGGATACATCACTGTTGGAGCCTTCGTTCTCCTTCTTTATCTCAAGCCTAAGGAGAGTCGGGATAGTGCAGGATTTCGGTGGGACTCGCTTGTTTTGTCCGTTGCCATTGTCATTGTAATGATCCAGGACTTGTTTGGATAGTCTGGGTCTTTGTTTTTTTGTGCTGACGGGGGTAACTGGGTTAAGGCCAAGGTGTTGCGCTGCCAGATTTATATGCATTAATAGGGCGTAAGCGAGTCTAGCACTTTGTGCTCCATAAATCTCCTCAAGTGTTTTAATGTTGAAGGTGCTGGCTAGGACCTTATTAGTGGTGTGCCTACCCGCTTCCAGTGATCGTCTTATAATGGCGTTTGTGGCAGATTGGACCTTCATCACTGCCGAATCTGAGGCCAGCGATGCCCAGACCGGGATGGCATGTTGCCAGAAGGGGATTATAAGCTGCTTAATCAGCGTAGCCTTGGTGGGTTTGGGTAGGGGGCTGTGCGGACCAATTAGCCACTCAAGACTCTTTGCCCTAGCCCTCAGCCTTATGCAAAGGAGGGAAATGTGAAGGCTCATATTTATTTTCCTATCCAATGTGACCCCAAGGTATTTGTATTTGTTAGCCTGAGGTATGATCTGTCCATTGAGGAGGAGTTTCGTCTGGTTGGTTTGGGTCATATTTTGTCCAGAAAAGAAGGAGACGTGGGCGCATTTTTTAACATTGAAGGTCATGCGCCATTTGTTTGCCCATTCGGAGATGACGTTGAGGTATGCTTGCAGATGCTTTGCGTGTTCCTTTGGCTGTTTGTGTGACATAAGTACCGCTGTATCGTCTTCATATGTGGCTAGAAGGAGCTTGGTCGGGGTAAGAGTACAGTTCCTGGAGATAATGGGAACTGCATCTGGAAGTGGCATGTCAGAGGTGTAGATCGAGTATAGGATTGGGCCGAGGATGCTCCCTTGGGGCACTCCAGCACTGATGGAACCAAGCCTGGATCTGATTCCACCAGTTCCTTTCACCTTGAAAGTCCTGTTTTGGAGGTAGCTGGTGAGGACTTTGTGTAGTTGTTTAGGGACAATCTTGGAAAGTTTTTGTAAAAGTCCCTCATGCCAAACCCTATCGAAAGCCAGCGAGAAGTCCAAAAAGATGGCCGAGCAGTGTTCCTTTTCTTCAAATGCTCTCAGGATGTGTTGCGTGACCCTCAACACTTGCTGTTCCGAACTGTGTTCTGGGCGAAAGCCAAACTGGTGTTCTGGTATGGCTTCCGCAAAGTTCTTACACTTGAAAAGCTTGGAGAGAAGGAGGCGCTCAAACAGCTTTCCAAAGCCGGAGAGGAGACTTATGGGCCTGTAGGAGTCCGGGCAATGATTTGGCTTCCCCGTCTTATGGATCATGGTAATGACAGCTAGTTTCCATTGATGGGGGAAATGGCCGAGTCTTAGAACAGAGTTGTAAATATGCAATAGGTAGAGGACTGCCTTCTTTGGTAGTAATTTGATAAGGGCGTTTTGGATTTGGTCTTCCCCAGGGCTCTTCGCGGTCGCCAGAGCAATCTGTGTTTGGAGCTCCTCCAGCCTGAAGAAAATCGGGGCCGAGGGGGGAGAAGGTGAGTGTGCATAGAAATCATTAAGATCATTTATTATAGCAATTCTTTCCTCTTCCAGAGTGGTCATTTTGGGGGAGAACCTATCCTCCAGGTGTTTGACGAAGGCGTCCGCCTTTTCTTTAGAGGAACGGGTCCATATGTGGTCGGAGGAAGCTGGCTAGTGTCCAGAGGACCTGGACTGTACTGGGATCTTGAGAGGATGGTCAGATTGGGGTTGACTTTTGATGTGCCTGGTAATTTTCCAAATCTTGGCCATGTTGTATCTATCTTCAGGGTCAAGATTGAGGAGCATGCGGTTTACCTGGGCTTGTTTTAGTCTTTTAATTGCTTTTTTAAACTTGTTTCTTACTCTGGAAAACTTTGCTTTATTTTCAGGTGAGGGATCCTCTTTCATTTTGGAGAAACATGCTTGCAATAGCTGAAGAAGGATGCTGGCTGGTTTATCAAGCTTAGTCGTATGACGAGAAGGATGTTTGGTCGAATATCGGGAGGCGTTGTTTGCGGTGGGAGTGGCGTGTAAAGCAGCGCTCTCAATGTTTTTAAGTAAGATGCCAACGCAGTCTTCAATATCCTCCCCACTGTTTATTTCAGTATTTAAAAGAATGTATTTTTCCAGATGGTCCCTGAATGCTTTGATTCTGTGAGATCCTCGTGGGAGGGGAGGAGGTCTTGGCGCAGCCTGTTCGACATCTGGACTGATTAAAGGAGTTTTGCCCAGTGCCGCATTGATGATGAGTGGGACATGGTCAGAGGATAATTCGGATACCGATGAGATGGAGATGTGGGTAGGGAGGAAACCCGAATACACGGCAAAATCTATTGCCGAGGGATTTGCCTTTTTGTTAAAGGGATAACAAGTGGCCTCTCCTGTAGCAAGTATGTTATATCTGTTTTTTGCTTGGACTGCTTCCGCTAACAATTTCCCTCTGTTGCAGCTACGAGCGTTTCCCCACATCTGGTTTTTTGCATTCCAGTCCCCCGCAATGATGAACCTCAGTGATTGTGGATTACATAGTTGGTCTATCCCTTTGAGGAGGCGAGGAAAATCATCGTTTTGCCATTTCACAGATGGTGGGCAATAGATGGAGGCATGTATGACATTTTGTACGTCAATAGGGCAGATTTGTACCGCTTCTTCATTTCTAGGTACAAGGACCGAATGGGCAAGGTCGCTACGAATAATTGTCGCAGCACCCCCTCTGCGCTGCGACACCGGATTTAGGGCAGTGTAAGCCTTGTATCCAGGGATATCAATGGTTCATGTCCTAATTTCGCTGACGAGCAGGACGTCAACATCACGTCCCCTTAAGAACGCTGAGAGCTCGTCAATTTTGTTATGGATGCCCCCAGCGTTCCAGGAGACAATCTCTTGGGCTCTTGAGCTCTTGGGCCGTTGTTTAATTGGATGGTGGGGGGTAGGAGTCATTTCGTCATTTTGAAGGATAGTCCAGTAGTTGTTGTTGCTCGGCTCGTTTCGGTTCTGGGAGGGACCCACGTCCTTCTTTAGTGGGCGGTGACTCCGCTGACGCTCAGGCGGAGCAACCGGGCGGAGGGTATCCTGGGCCGCTCTTCTCTTCACCTCCTGGAAGACCCTACAACCCTTATAGGCACTTATGTGCCGACCCCCACAGTTGCAGCATCGAGGGGGTACATGTCTGGGCTTTTCGCAGGCTGTGGTGTGGTGCTGCCCTGCACACTTCATGCAGACGAAGGCTCGTCTGCATGAGCCCTTTTTGTGCCCATGTTTTTGGCAACGGTGGCATTGGGCCAATGCAAGGGCATTCGTAGGCGGACGGAAGGGCAAGGACAAGGACATTAGCGGGACCGGGGGCTTACGAAGGGGGACAATGGGAGGGCCCATCGCTGTAGGAGTTTTAATGTTGTTGTTTTTATTGCTGCTGTTTCCATTAATTTGGGCCCCTTCCCTGGCCCCGTTTCCCTTTACCCTATTGGCCTCAGCTCTTGCTTCCACCCGTTCCATGTAGAGCCGTTGGGCATAAAGACTCTTGAAGACAGGAGTTTTTTCTGGCTTGTAATGGAAGGGGGAGGAAACATCCATCAGTGCAGGACCCTGAGGATTATGATTGGGCGTGGTGTGGACCGTAGCTTTAACATTAAAAACCCCGGGGCCCATGTCTGCCGAGCTGGACTCGCTGGCTCTAAGCGGAGTTGGTTTTTTAGGGGCTGGTTTACTTGATTGATTCATTGTGGCGAGTTTGGCGGGTCTGGTGGGGGATGAATATTCGGGCTCCTGCTGCAAAATCTGGCTGTATGTGGTTTTGGGGGCATTGGGGGGAGGGGGGTTTGCATCGCTATCTTTAAGTTGTGAGAAAAAGTTTCTCAACAACTCATCAGATAAAATTTTAATAGGCGATTTGTTGTTTTTTGTTGTGTTGTTGTTTGGATGGGCCAGCTGGTCCAACTTGGGCGCAACATGTTCAAACTCCCGGTTGGCTCTCTTGATGTCGTTGGTTAGCGTAGTTGGAGAGGAAGACAACAGCCGTTTATTGTTTTTGTTTATGGCTGTGTTTGAACCAACAGGTGGCTCACGATCAGCTGTAGGGCTTGTTGTTTTTTTGGGCAAGGCGGAAGCTAAGGTCTTGGTTGCTTGTATTTCAATGTTCGCGCCAATTTCAGGACCCGTAGTCAGGGAAGAGGAAAGTGGGGTATAGTGTGTGTGTCTGTGAGTGTGCTTGGGTGCATTGCTTCGCGCCAATTTCAGTCCCCATAGGCAAGGGAGAAGAAAGTGGTGCAGTATGTGTGGCTGTGTTTGTGTGAGTGTATGGGGGTGTGTGCTTATTGGAACTGTTGTCTTATTACTCTTATCTATTGCATTTGGCGGGCTCTTCGCCTTGGAAGAGGGGTCATAGAGGGAAAGTGGATCTGGCTGTGTGGGTGTGTGTGTATTTGCATTTATTTTTGGCGGGCTCTTCTCCTTGGAAGAGGGGTCATAGAGGGAAAGTGGATCTGGCTGTGTGTGTGTGTGTGTATGGGATATTTTATTTGTATTTATTTTTGGCGGGCTCTTCGCTTTTGAAGAGGGGTCAGCGGGGGGAGTCCTTAAATTGGCGTCACACACAATCACGCAGGAATCATCTGATGATTGCAATGAGGATCCTGGGTGACGCCCCGAATAGGGGGAAGAAAGTTCAATTTTCTCAGTGGACTCACCACCATAAGGCCTGTAGATCATGGCCATCTCAAAGGAGTCCAACGAAGTAAATGGCTCGATGTTGTCCAGGTTGAAATTGTCCATCTCCTTTTGTATTTCTGTCCTTGTGTCCTCCATATCTCCTTTTTAAGTCTCCTTTTAATTAATAAGTCACTTCAACTTGTTTTTTTTTTTTATATGTGTTTTTTTTTTATTTGTTTTCTTTTAAAAGAATTGTATGAATTTTACAAATAACTTTTACTTGGCGTTTTACACTTTAAACAAATTCAAATTCAAATTTCAAAGATTTGGCGGGCTGGTTTAAGACCAGTCCTCGCTGCTCCAGGGCCCAAATGGTTGTGAGAATGCTGGGAAGAGAAAAGTCTCCCGGAGTATTACCCAGAGGGCAACTTTTGTTCCGGGAGACTTTCCATGAAATTGGCGGGCTCCTGGAGAGAGCACTTTCTCCTGTTGTTGTTTCTGGGGTCGTCGGGTCGCATTCGTCCCATGGTCGTCTTGGCGCTAGGTGGCAACTCCATATGCCAGGCGGGACCAGTTGGCAGCTCTCGTTTCTGGTGCTTTGCCCCAGGTGGCAACTCCGACCACCAGGCCGGGCAGGTTGGCAGCACTCATCGCAGAAATGGGTAAATATAGGAAGAAAATTTAAGAGTTTGTGAGTTTTTGCAATGAGGACTTCAAGACAAGATTAAAAGACAGCAATTTGGGACGACATTGAGCAGACAGGGGGGATATTTGGAGCGTATTAATTTCAATTTTCCATCATTTCAGTTCCTCGGTGTCGGCAGCGTGGGATGGCAATTTCCAGGTAAATATATATATGTGTTTTCCCATGATCCAGGGTCTTATTTCAATTTGCCCTTTATTCCTCCAGGTTTTGCACGTTCGTGAAGGGTCAAAGAAAAGGTAAGTAGGCTAAATTTTGTTTGGTTTTAGCGGCGTCAGGATTAATTTTATTTTTCTCTTTTCTTTCCAGGAACAATGTCCAGCAAGAATGAGCGCTCGTGGTTAGGATCATTTGGAGCAAGAGAAGCAGGAGGAAGGTCATCATTGGACAGGAGCTTTGAAGGAGGAGATATAATAAGATGAGTTCCAATAGCACTTTGATGTAGAACCCCTTGTAAGATTTTTGTATCTTCTTTTCTCGTTTCAGGTTGCCGACGCTCTAGGACATGGAAACATCGTCAAGTTTGGTAGTGGATGGCCGAGCGAACTGTGGGTGGCCTGTTCCAGAAATATCCCATTTTGTAGCCAGAGGAGAGAAGGCACAGGTGAGTATTATGTCCTGAGACTGGCAGTCAGACAAATTTGTAATAAATATTCCTCAAGCAGGAGCAGTGGCTGTGCGATCTTGTTTCTGTGTCTGACAATTTTGATCGCCCCCTCTATTAAAATGCATCGTTGCCGGGAGATTTGAGGCAGCGTTGGAACACACCCACACACCCACACACACACACCATACAATCATCGCCGATGCTGGAATATGAGAGGAGTTTCTACGGAGGAGCCAGTGAGTAGTCACGGGTTAAGCTGCATCGGTTTGTGTTTTGGAGAGGCAGTCCCGGAGGGGCTAGCGTTAGGTCCCCAGGGAGAAAAATTGTGATCAGTCATGGGGTTCGGAGGAGGATCCTTCGCTGTTTAGCAGGTCGATGACAGGTGGTGGGAAGTATTTTTCCCCTGTTAGGATTATTTCGTCTGGAAGGACAAGTCGCCTGATAGATAGGGGTTGGCCTCGTACCATCCTAGCAGCCCTTTCGCGGGTAATTTCCCCATGTATGAAAGATCTCCTAGTCCAGTTTATAGCCCTCTCACCTAGGCGGTCAATCCCTTTGCTGGAAAAGTTTGGGTGTACGTATTTGGTCCTGGATACATCACTGTTGGAGCCTTCGTTCTCCTTATTTATCTCAAGCCTAAGGAGAGTCGGGATAGTGCAGGATTTCGGTGGGACTCGCTTGTTTTGTCCGTTGCCATTGTCATTGTAATTATCCAGGACTTGTTTGGATAGTCTGGGTCTTTGTTTTTTTGTGCTGACGGGGGTAACTGGGTTAAGGCCAAGGTGTTGCGCTGCCGGATTTATATGCATTAATAGGGCGTTAGCGAGTCTAGCACTTTGTGCTCCATAAATCTCCTCAAGTGTTTTATTGCTGAAGGTACTGGCTAGGACCTTATTAGTGGTGTGCCTACCCGCTTCCAGTGATCGTCTTATAATGGCGTTTGTGGCAGATTGGACCTTCATCACTGCCGAATCTGAGGCCAGCGATGCCCAGACCGGGATGGCATGTTGCCAGATGGGGATAATAAGCTGCTTAATCAGCGTAGCCTTGGTGGGTTTGGGTAGGGGGCTGTGCGGACCAATTAGCCACTCAAGACTCTTTGCCCTAGCCCTCAGCCTTATGCAAAGGAGGGAAATGTGAAGGCTCATATTTATTTTCCCATCCAATGTGACCCCAAGGTATTTGTATTTGTTAGCCTGAGGTATGATCTGTCCATTGAGGAGGAGTTTCGTCTGGTTGGTTTGGGTCATATTTTGTCCAGAAAAGAAGGAGACGTGGGCGCATTTTTTAACATTAAAGGTCATGCGCCATTTGTTTGCCCATTCGGAGATGACGTTGAGGTATGCTTGCAGATGCTTTGCGTGTTACTTTGGCTGTTTGTGTGACATAAGTACCGCTGTATCGTCTGCATATGTGGCTAGAAGGAGCTTGGTCGGGGTAAGAGACGAAGGCTCGTCTGCATGAGCCCTTTTTGTGCCCATGTTTTTGGCAACGGTGGCATTGGGCCAATGCAAGGGCATTTGTAGGCGGACGGAAGGGCAAGGACAAGGACATTAGCGGGACCGGGTGCTTACGAAGGGGGACAATGGGAGGGGCCATCGCTGTAGGAGTTTTAATGTTGTTGTTTTTATTGCTGCTGTTTCCATTAATTTGGGCCCCTTCCCTGGCCCCGTTTCCCTTTTCCCTATTGGCCTCAGCTCTTGCTTCCACCCGTTCCATGTAGAGCCGTTGGGCATAAAGACTCTTGAAGACAGGAGTCTTTTCTGGCTTGCAATGGAAGGGGGAGGAAACATCCATCAGTGCAGGACCCTGAGGATTATGATTGGGCGTGGTGTGGACCGTAGCTTTAACATTAAAAACCACGGGGCCCATGTCTGCCGAGCTGGACTCGCTGGCTCTAAGCGGAGTTGGTTTTTTAGGGGCTGGTTTACTTGATTGATTCATTGTGGCGAGTTTGGCGGGTCTGGTGGGGGATGAATATTCGGGCTCCTGCTGCAAAATCTGGCTGTATGTGGTTTTGGGGGCATTGGGGGGAGGGGGGTTTGCATCGCTATCTTTAAGTTGTGAGAAAAAGTTTCTCAACAACTCATCAGATAAAATTTTAATAGGCGATTTGTTGTTTTTTGTTGTGTTGTTGTTTGGATGGGCCAGCTGGTCCAACTTGGGCGCAACATGTTCAAACTCCCGGTTGGCTCTCTTGATGTCGTTGGTTAGCGTAGTTGGAGAGGAAGACAACAGCCGTTTATTGTTTTTGTTTATGGCTGTGTTTGAACCAACAGGTGGCTCACGATCAGCTGTAGGGCTTGTTGTTTTTTTGGGCAAGGCGTAAGCTAAGGTCTTGGTTGCTTGTATTTCAATGTTCGCGCCAATTTCAGGACCCGTAGTCAGGGAAGAGGAAAGTGGGGTATAGTGTGTGTGCTTGGGTGCATTGCTTCGCGCCAATTTCAGTCCCCATAGGCAAGGGAGAAGAAAGTGGTGCAGTATGTGTGTGTGGCTGTGTTTGTGTGAGTTTTTTTTTTTTTTTTTTTTAATCGTTTCTTTATTTACAACTTAAACTAACAGTGGTGTCTCCTAAACCTGCTCCTGCGGAAATGCCGGTAGGCTTTGCTTCGCAGGGCTAGGGTTGGCGTAAGATTGGCGCCCCGCAATATTTGGTTGCTCGGCTTGGAGCCTAGCCTCCGCCCGGATCCTTTCCAGCCGTCTCAGCTCCTTCATGGTTGTAGCTGCAAAGCTGCTCAGACCATCCCAGAACTGGGTGTCCTCCAGCAGCCTTCTTCCGAGGAGTTCCGCCGTCTGTACATCCCCAAGAAGTCTTTGCCTTGGAGCTGTGAACCGTGGGCAGTCCAAGACCACGTGCTCCGCAGTTTCTTCTACGCCGCATGCCGGGCACCTTGGGTCGTCGTCATGACCAAATTTGAAAAGGTAGCTTCTGAAGCAACCGTGGCCGCTGATGAGTTGCGTGAGCCAAAAATTTACTTCTCCGTGTTTTCTATGGAGCCATCTCTCCAGATCGGGGACCAATCGGTGGGTCCAGCGTCCCTTGGTCGATTCGTCCCAGCGTCGCTGCCACTTTCTGATGCTCGTCGCTCTCGAGCTTAGTTTGAGCCGACGGCGTGTCGCCGCCGGTACTTGCCCGCTCAGCTCTGTCATAGCCTGGAATATTTCGGACCGTTCCGCTGCGAGAAGGTCAAAAGGGACCATGCCTGCGATGACGAGAGCTGCGTCATCCGAGATGGACCGGAAGCCCGAGCAAACCCTTAGGGCGCACAGTCTGTATATACTGTTTAAGCCCTTGGTGTACGTACTTATTTTGGCCGACTCCGCCCACACGGGGGCTGCGTAGAGCATCGTTGAGCTGCAGACGGTCTGGAGCAATAATCTGCGTCCTTGCTTTGGGCCCCTGCAGTTCATCATAATTTTTCCCAGGGCTCTGGCGACGTTTGGTGCCTTTCTGTTGGCTTCTGCGAAGTGCTCCCTGAATCAGAGCCTCGTGTCCATCATTACCCCCAGGTACCGGATGGCCCTGGTTGATGTGACCGAGTGGCCCCTGATGCTTATCGTGGCTGTCTCGACACGCTTCCTGCTTGAGACCAGGACAGCCTCTGTCTTATGGTGGGCTAGACTTAGCCCCGCCCGGTCGAGCCACTCGACGACGCATGCAATGGCTGCATTGCATGAATTTTCGGCTTCCTGGATTGACTTTGCGACGACCACGACTGCTAAGTCATCCGCAAAGCCCACAAGGTGAGTTCGTTCTGGGTGCTCAAGCCTTAGGACCCCATCGTACATGATGTTCCATAGTACTGGGCCTAAAACGGAACCTTGAGGTACCCCACAGGTGACCGTATGCTCTTGGGTGCCAGTGGTTGTCTCGTACCTGATGGAACGATCGCTAAGGTACGACCTTACGACCTTGATGATGCTAGGCGGCACTCGGAGGGTATTCAGCGCCTCCACTATGGCGTCCCACCTTGCCGTGTTGAAGGCATTCCTGATGTCTAGTGTGGCGATCAGGCAGTATTCTTTGCTTCCGCCTGCCCATCTGGTCCCCTCGATTGCCTTGGCTGCTATCCTCTTAACCAGGGAGATTGCGTCGATGGTGGAGCGGTTTTCCCTGAACCCATATTGCAATGGGGAGAGATCTCCTGCGTCAATTACCGCCGCCTGGAGCCTCCGGCATATGCAGCGCTCTAGGGCTTTCCCGGCGTGGTCGATGAGACAGATCGGCCTGAGGGACGCCGGGTCCTCCGGCGGCTTGCCTGGTTTTGGCAGCAGGACCAGGCTTTGAGTTTTCCACCTTCTTGGGAATAATCCTTCCCTCAAGCATCCATTGAAGACACTGGCGAATCGCTCCGGGAACGTAGACATGGCTAATTTAATCGCGCTGTCTGGGATCCCATCTGGACCGGGTGCTTTTCCGACCTGGATAGCCTTGGCGATTTCTACGATTTCCTGGGCGCTTATTGTCTGGGCCGGCGTTGAGCCGACCGACTCTCTTGCTCGGCTCGGTGTTGAGCAGGTCAGCGTCGGGAAGAGGTGTTCCACAATGGCTTTCATCGTGGCGGCTTCTTTTGGGGCGATCGGCTTTGCTTGCTTGGCTTTCTTTACCACTGCCCGGTAGGCCGAGCCCCACGGATCCTGCTCGGCTGCGTCGCACATCTCGAGGAAGCACCTCTTCTTTGCCTCTTTGATCATCTTCATCAGGATCTTCCGCTTAGCAGCAAAGTCCTCACTCTTCTGCTCGAAGTCCGGCCTTCCTCTGGCTCTTTGCTGCAGCCTTCTGGTTCGGAGACACTCCCTGCGCGCTTGGGCTATCTCCGGTGACCACCAGGGCACCGGTTCCTGGTGCCTTGAGTGGCCACGGCTAGACCCCATGCTGGCTCGGCAGGCCTGTTGAACCGCGGCCATGGTCTCCTGTACGTCGCGTTCGGCGTCTCCCGAGGGATCTGGAATCCTCAGTTCATGAGCGAATATTTCGGGTTGCAGAGTCGCCGGTTTAAACCTCAGTGGATTCGCTCTTGCAAAGGTTTGCCCTCTGTCCTCTATGTCGCAGACTATGTATTTATGGTCGCTCGCTGTGTAATCCTCACTGAGGGACCACTTTGTCCTCCGCTGCAGTCCGCTACTGCAAAAGGTTAGGTCCACGATCGATCCGTACCCTGCTCTGCTGAACGTGTTTCGGGAGCCAGTGTTCAGGAGGGCAACGTCGAGGGCCGCAAGGGTCTCTTGGAGCGCGCGACCCCTGGCGTTGGTGCGGGGTGAGCCCCATTCCTCCGCCCAGGCGTTAAAATCGCCCGCTATCACCACATTGCCTTTGAACCTCGCATCGTGGGATATCTCGTCCAGGGTGTGTGTGAACTGCTGAAGAGTGAGGCGTGGGGGCAGGTAGCAGCTATAAAGCCAAAACTCGCCCACTTTGGCCCGGATAAAACCAACGCCCCTTTGAATGCTTTCGGGTTGTGCGCCTGGCGCCCAGATTGCTGCCGATTTGGCTGTATCTAGAATGTAGTTATGCGTCTCGGCTTTTTTAAACGGCTCGCTGATTAGGGCTATATCTGCCCTCTTCTCCCTTAAGGTCTGCTCGAGTAGGCTATGAGCTACTTCGCAGTGGTTGAGGTTGACTTGAATGAACCTCATGCCCTTCTTTGTTCTTTGACTTCTGGTTTGCCTAGTGGACATCTCCTGCTGCCAGCTACGTGGGCAAGCTCTGCCTTGTTTGCAGCAGCGCAGAGGAAGCATTTTGCCTCCTTCGAGCAGGAAGCCACCTTGTGGCCTGGATTACCGCATCTGAGGCACCAGTCGCTTCTGTCCGTCCGCTCTTTGCAGAACGCGGCGATGTGTCCAAAGCCCAGGCACTTATAGCAGCGACGCTGGGCCGTGCGCTCCCTAACTCTGCACCTGGTCCATCCTATCCTGATCCTGCCCTCTAGCAGGATCTTGGAAGCGAGGTTTGACCCCGCTCCCACAATTGCGACCTGGGTTCCGGAGTAGCCTGGGCGGAGGGACTTAACCCTGATGGTTTCCTCCTGTCCGCTCAATCGAGCTGCGAATGCTGCGACTATTTCGTCCTTAGTAGTTAGGTCGTCCAAGTCGCGTATCTCCAGAGTGGTCTCTTCCGTGGCCGCTCTGACGCTCGCTGTCTCACCTAGCACCTGGGAAAGCGTCTGCCTTAGCGAGAGCGCATTAGCTTCCTTGGCTACCGCCAGTTCCAGCAGGAGGTCGCCTTTAGCCGTGCGCCTGATCCTCCTGACGCTTTGGCTTACCTGTTCAAGCTTGTCGTCTTGCCGGCGGGTGACGAGTTTAAGGACGTCTCCGTACGTGTATCCTGCCTTTCCCGTTATGATGAGAGCGTCAGGACGGCTCTTCCTAGTCTGGGATAGCTTGGCATCCTTTTTACCGGCTATCTTTGCGCTGAGCGGAGGGGGTATCTCCGCCGGGCGCTTCGTCCTTGCGACTTTACTAAACGAGGCGCGCTCCGGAGTGGTCTGCGTCGCTACCTCGACGCGTGGACTGTAGCAGCCTGGCTCATCCCGGCTGCATCCGCACCTGGGCCTTTCCTCCTGGTTCTGGGCGGTGAGTATCCGGTCCCGCAGCAACTCCTGCAACTCCTTCAGCCTTGCGAAAGAATTCTTCATGGTTTGATTAATGCTTCTAACCTTATGGTCGTTTACCTTTGCCAAAAGGTCATCCAGGATCGCGCCCATCTCAACGATGGGTGTTTGCGGGGTTTTGGTTTTCTTCTCTGGTTGGGAGCTACATGGCGGGGACAACTGGTCCCGATGCCTCTTCGGGGTGTGATCGCTCGCCATCTGCTTGGGAGGAGTTCTTTTCATCTTGCTTCCACGTCTGAACGCCTGATGTTCTTCTAAGGTCTCACTTGTAGCAGTATCTGGGACACCGGCCAAGTGGGCCGCCGGTGGAGCAGTCTTATTTGGAATATAAGATAGGGCCTCCAGAATTCTTGCCCTGGCCGCGGGTGTTTCCGCGGGTGGATTTCCACAGTTGTGGGTGCCACCTGGAGTAGTTATGTTTTTTTCTTCCATTCCTTTAATAGTCGCATTTTATACCTGCTGCCAGGTTTGCAGTTTATACCTCCTGCCAGGTAAAAATTTTTTTCTGCCGGCCAATGTGGCGCAGACGCAGACCACGCAGCCGCCCATTATGGGTCAGACGCTACGTGGATTTTGGGTGAGAGAGAGAGGTGGGACATCCCTCGAATCTGCGATGGGGGTTATACCGCCCCTGCTCGGTCGCCAGAGCCCCGTTTTACGCATGTACCGCCGCGGCGGTGGGGTTGGCATTCGGTCAGATCCGCGACCTTTAACTTCTTTGCCCGCCACCCTCGCATAACCTCCTGCACGGGAAGGTGCGTGCGCCTCTGCTTATGCTCTACTTAGCTCTAGGAGGAGTGAGAGCTTGGGAGATAGAAAAACAGGCGCCCTCTGCCGGCGTCGGCTTGCGCTCCCCTCTGGAAGCTCAAGTTAGCGCCCTCTACCGGTGGGTGAGGTCCGTGGCGGACGCTCGTTTCCCAGCACTGAGGATCAGCTGATTCTACCACAGCTTCTATTAGCGTGATACCGCGGATTTACCGCGGGAAAAAAGGAGCAGCACAGGAAGAGAGTAGTGAAAGCCAAGAGAGGGAAATCCACTGCTTACCCCTTTCGCCCCTGGCCTAGGAGTCAGGATCCGAGATAGGAGCCAGCTCCGTTCCAGGAACGCTCCGCCTTCAGCAGGTGAGCCTCGCATGCGCCTCGCAAATGCACCTGACTTCTCGTTTACTCGTTTCTAGCACAGCACGACCGGGATACGGTGAGTCTACTAGGAGCTCCTCCGCGGCGCGTCCGCTCCGTTCGGCACCCGACACCATCTCCTCTGTGTTTGTGTGAGTGTATGGGGGTGTGTGCTTATTGGAACTGTTGTCTTATTACTCTTATCTATTGCATTTGGCGGGCTCTTCGCCTTGGAAGAGGGGTCATAGAGGGAAAGTGGATCTGGCTGTGTGTGTGTGTGTGTATTTGCATTTATTTTTGGCGGGCTCTTCTCCTTGGAAGAGGGGTGGATGGTGGAGGGAAAGTGGATCTGGCTGTGTGTGTGTGTGTGTATGGGATATTTTATTTGTATTTATTTTTGGCGGGCTCTTCGCTTTTGAAGAGGGGTCAGCGGGGGGAGTCCTTAAATTGGCGTCACACACAATCACGCAGGAATCATCTGATGATTGCAATGAGGATCCTGGGTGACGCCCCGAATAGGGGGAAGAAAGTTAAATTTTCTCAGTGGACTCACCACCATAAGGCCTGCAGATCATGGCCATCTCAAAGGAGTCCAACGAAGTAAATGGCTCGATGTTGTCCAGGTTGAAATTGTCCATCTCCTTTTGTATTTCTGTCCTTGTGTCCTCCATATCTCCTTTTTAAGTCTCCTTTTAATTAATAAATCACTTCAACTTGTTTTTTTTTTTTTATATGTGTTTTTTTTTTTATTTGTTTTTTTTTAAAGGAATTGTATGAATTTTACAAATAACTTTTACTTGGCGTTTTACACTTTAAACAAATTCAAATTTCAAAGATTTGGCGGGCTGGTTTAAGACCAGTCCTCGCTGCTCCAGGGCCCAAATGGTTGTGAGAATGCTGGGAAGAGAAAAGTCTCCCGGAGTATTACCCAGAGGGCAATTTTTGTTCCGGGAGACTTTCCATGAAATTGGCAGGCTCCTGGAGAGAGCACTTTCTCCTGTTGTTGTTTCTGGGGTCGTCGGGTCGCATTCGTCCCATGGTCGTCTTAGCGCTAGGTGGCAACTCCATATGCCAGGCGGGACCAGTTGGCAGCTCTCGTTTCTGGTGCTTTGCCCCAGGTGGCAACTCCGACCACCAGGCCGGGCAGGTTGGCAGCACTCATCGCAGAAATGGGTAAATATAGGAAGAAAATTTAAGAGTTTGTGAGTTTTTGCAATGAGGACTTCAAGACAAGATTAAAAGACAGCAATTTGGGACGACATTGAGCAGACAGGGGGGATATTTGGAGCGTATTAATTTCAATTTTCCATCATTTCAGTTCCTCGGTGTCGGCAGCGTGGGATGGCAATTTCCAGGTAAATATATATATGTGTTTTCCCATGATCCAGGGTCTTATTTCAATTTGCCCTTTATTCCTCCAGGTTTTGCACGTTCGTGAAGGGTCAAAGAAAAGGTAAGTAGGCTGAATTTTGTTTGGTTTTAGCGGCGTCAGGATTAATTTTATTTTTCTCTTTTCTTTCCAGGAACAATGTCCAGCAAGAATGGGCGCTCGTGGTTAGGATCATTTGGAGCAAGAGAAGCAGGAGGAAGGTCATCATTGGACAGGAGCTTTGAAGGAGGAGATATAATAAGATGAGTTCCAATAGCACTTTGATGTAGAACCCCTTGTAAGATTTTTGTATCTTCTTTTCTCGTTTCAGGTTGCCGACGATCTAGGACATGGAACATCGTCAAGTTTGGTAGTGGATGGCCGAGCGAACTGTGGGTGGCCTGTTCCAGAAATATCCCATTTTGTAGCCAGAGGAGAGAAGGCACAGGTGAGTATGATGTCCTGAGACTGGCAGTCAGACAAATTTGTAATATATATTCCTCAAGCAGGAGCAGTGGCTGTGCGATCTTGTTTCTGTGTCTGACAATTTTGATCGCCCCCTCTATTAAAATGCATCGTTGCCGGGAGATTTGAGGCAGCGTTGGAACACACCCACACACCCACACACACACACCATACAATCATCGCCGATGCTGGAATATGGGAGGAGTTTCTACGGAGGAGCCAGTGAGTAGTCACGGGTTAAGCTGCATCGGTTTGTGTTTTGGAGAGGCAGTCCCGGAGGGGCTAGCGTTAGGTCCCCAGGGAGAAAAATTGTGATCAGTCATGGGGTTCGGAGGAGGATCCTTCGCTGTTTAGCAGGTCGATGACAGGTGGTGGGAAGTATTTTTTCCCTGTTAGGATTATTTCGTCTGGTAGGACAAGTCGCCTGATAGATAGGGGTTGGCCTCGTACCATCCTAGCAGCCCTTTCGCGGGTAATTTCCCCATGTATGAAAGATCTCCTAGTCCAGTTTATAGCCCTCTCACCTAGGCGGTCAATCCCTTTGCTGGAAAGGTTTGGGTGTACGTATTTGGTCCTGGATACATCACTGTTGGAGCCTTCGTTCTCCTTCTTTATCTCAAGCCTAAGGAGAGTCGGGATAGTGCAGGATTTCGGTGGGACTCGCTTGTTTTGTCCGTTGCCATTGTCATTGTAATGATCCAGGACTTGTTTGGATAGTCTGGGTCTTTGTTTTTTTGTGCTGACGGGGGTAACTGGATTAAGGCCAAGGTGTTGCGCTGCCAGATTTATATGCATTAATAGGGCGTAAGCGAGTCTAGCACTTTGTGCTCCATAAATCTCCTCAAGTGTTTTAATGTTGAAGGTGCTGGCTAGGACCTTATTAGTGGTGTGCCTACCCGCTTCCAGTGATCGTCTTATAATGGCGTTTGTGGCAGATTGGACCTTCATCACTGCCGAATCTGAGGCCAGCGATGCCCAGACCGGGATGGCATGTTGCCAGATGGGGATAATAAGCTGCTTAATCAGCGTAGCCTTGGTGGGTTTGGGTAGGGGGCTGTGCGGACCAATTAGCCACTCAAGACTCTTTGCCCTAGCCCTCAGCCTTATGCAAAGGAGGGAAATGTGAAGGCTCATATTTATTTTCCTATCCAATGTGACCCCAAGGTATTTGTATTTGTTAGCCTGAGGTATGATCTGTCCATTGAGGAGGAGTTTCGTCTGGTTGGTTTGGGTCATATTTTGTCCAGAAAAGAAGGAGACGTGGGCGCATTTTTTAACATTGAAGGTCATGCGCCATTTGTTTGCCCATTCGGAGATGACGTTGAGGTATGCTTGCAGATGCTTTGCGTGTTCCTTTGGCTGTTTGTGTGACATAAGTACCGCTGTATCGTCTGCATATGTGGCTAGAAGGAGCTTGGTCGGGGTAAGAGTACAGTTCCTGGAGATAATAGGAACTGCATCTGGGAGTGGCATGTCAGAGGTGTAGATCGAGTATAGGATTGGGCCGAGGATGCTCCCTTGGGGCACTCCAGCACTGATGGAACCAAGCCTGGATCTGATTCCACCAGTTCCTTTCACCTTGAAAGTCCTGTTTTGGAGGTAGCTGGTGAGGACTTTGTGTAGTTGTTTAGGGACAATCTTGGAAAGTTTTTGTAAAAGTCCCTCATGCCAAACCCTATCGAAAGCCTGCGAGAAGTCCAAAAAGATGGCCGAGCAGTGTTCCTTTTCTTCAAATGCTCTCAGGATGTGTTGCGTGACCCTCAACACTTGCTGTTCCGAACTGTGTTCTGGGCGAAAGCCAAACTGGTGTTCTGGTATGGCTTCCGCAAAGTTCTTACACTTGAAAAGCTTGGAGAGAAGGAGGCGCTCAAACAGCTTTCCAAAGCCGGAGAGGAGACTTATGGGCCTGTAGGAGTCCGGGCAATGATTTGGCTTCCCCGTCTTATGGATCATGGTGATGACAGCTAGTTTCCATTGATGGGGGAAATGGCCGAGTCTTAGAACAGAGTTGTAAATATGCAATAGGTAGAGGACTGCCTTCTTTGGTAGTAATTTGATAAGGGCGTTTTGGATTTGGTCTTCCCCAGGGCTCTTCGCGGTCGCCATAGCAGCAATCTGTGTTTGGAGCTCCTCCAGCCTGAAGAAAATCGGGGCCGAGGGGGGAGAAGGTGAGTGTGCATAGAAATCATTAAGATCATTTAATATAGCAATTCTTTCCTCTTCCAGAGTGGTCATTTTGGGGGAGAACTTATCCTCCAGGTGTTTGACGAAGGCGTCCGCCTTTTCTTTAGAGGAACGGGTCCATATGTGGTCGGTGGAAGCTGGCGAGTGTCCAGAGGACCTGGACTGTACTGGGATCTTGAGAGGATGGTCAGATTGGGGTTGACTTTTGATGTGCCTGGTAATTTTCCAAATCTTGGCCATGTTGTATCTATCTTCAGGGTCAAGATTGAGGAGCATGCGGTTTACCTGGGCTTGTTTTAGTCTTTTAATTGCTTTGTATACAACTTTTCACTTTGGCGTTTTGATCGCATAAGAACAAGCCAATCAAGCGGACGCACCCCCTCTGCGCTGCGACACCGGATTTAGGGCAGTGTAAGCCTTGTATCCAGGGATATCAATGGTTCATGTCCTAATTTCGCTGACGAGCAGGACGTCAACATCACGTCCCCTTAAGAACGCTGAGAGCTCGTCAATTTTGTTATGGATGCCCCCAGCGTTCCAGGAGACAATCTTTAAGCTCTTGGGAGCTTTAGGCATAGGGACAGTCATTTGTAGTGTATGCATATCGTTATAGGCAATGATCACTGTACCGTAAATATTAACTAATAAGTTGTGACACTTTGTTGCAATAAATACGGAAACACTTGACTTCAGTGTAACATGATCCGCCACTTCAGCGCATAGGGCTCAAACGGTTTGTCAGCGTTCTTATGCTGTCCAGCCGTTGCCACACACGAACATACATATGCATACATGACTCCACTCATATGCTAGCTATTAAATATAAGTAATATATTGCTGACGCTCAGCCGCTGCCCTCTGCAGCAGCGCAGTCTTGTATCGTAAGTTTTAGAATAAGTAAAAATTGTAATGGAAATTCATTCGAAAAGAACCAGAGTAGCGACACGACATGTCGCTCTCTAGAAGAAACTAAATAAAATAAAACCACCAACTTATCCGAAATACGAGCAACTTTAAATCTGGAAGTCTGGGACATTACATGGCGACCGTGACAGGACGGAAGGACACTAAAGGACTATTCAGGAAACATTGACCAATGGAGTGAAAGGAAAAGGCAGCTACAAGGAAATCTGGAATTGACCAATGGAGTGAAAGGAAAAGGCAGCTACAAGGAAATCTGACACACACGGAAATATGGAATATTTTGGAATGCTACGGCATGGAAAATCTGAGTGAGTAGAGTGCGGAAATGGGACGTGGAGGTAGGAAGAACAAAATAAATAAAAGAATAGCACACATTAAGTGGCTATTATATAAAAATAATCCACCTCCATGGGCTACAGCAGTAAAATTAACTGCTGAGCTCGACTTCTTAAAGGAAAGTCTTCAAAAAAAAGAAAAAACCCCAACCGCAACTCACTCAGAGGAGATAAAAACGATAAACACTAAAACTAAACCACCATCTCCCAAGCAATTGCCAAGGAACTATGAGGAGTGCCCGAAAGACTGCCCTGGACCACTGGAAGCCCCAGCATGCAAGTTCACTTGCATAAAGCAGAGATAGGAGAGGACGTATATTGACCTGTGCAGCCAGCACCGGCCCCGTTTAGCGCGCCAAGCTAGACCCCGGAGAAGGAAACCGACAGCGCTACAAAGAGCGCACAACAAATAAAAAACAATTTTTTTTTGATGCACTGCGTTGCATTATTAATGTACTGCGTTACATTATAACTTTAAACGATTTTATGTAAAATTGAGCGGAACCCTTTCCGCCCAATAGCAGTATAGCCCGTAAAGCTATGCGAAAAACCAGGTAGAAAACTGTAAAACACAATTTTTTTTATTATGCATTACTAATATGAAAAAAAAACATATAAGGAAAGATAAACCAAAAAATATATATATGTATAGACTAAATGCAAAGTAATGCAATAAGCAAGTATTCAGGAGAAATAGGTAGTTATAATTATTTACCAAGAACAATTGTATTAAAAATGGCAATAGTTGACGTAAAGTCGGTGGACTCCACCGCAAACGTTATTAATAAAGTACAGCCAAATAATATTAATTTAGAGTTAACACACACATTGTTAATAATAATTGTGGTCATAATGTGCGCAAATTGTTTTTATAAATTGTACAAATTGCACAATAAATGCCTTAAGAAAAAATATATGAGCCAGGCAAATGATCTAGACAAAATTTAAAGAGAAAAATAAATAAAATAAAACAAATATAAATAAAATGAGCTCATATAATATTAATAATAATGGAATGATAGTAATAATACAAAAATAATAATCTTATAAAATTTTATACATTCTGTACACACTTAGAATAAAGAAAAAAGAAAAAGGAAGAAAATGAAAATAAATAAAGACGAATAAAAAAAAAATTTTATATATATATATTTACAAAATATAACTATACTAAGCACTATTAAAAATACACAAGAAATGACTACAATAGAAGCCATTAGACAGGTTTATGAAAGGGATGCCTACTTCAATGAACATGTTCAACAGATAGTCCCAACGACTCCAATAGGCATCAACCAATTAGAATACCTTCTAATTGAAACCTTTCACTTAGAAAATTCTCCATTGATACATTGCTCAAAAACACAAAAAGCAATTGTACTAAGCACCATCCCCGGTATTTATGTAAAATCACTAATAGAAGAAAACGATATTTTAGGCAGAACACTTATTATGGCTGTGGCCCGAAGATAACTCGCCATATGCAAACATGCAATGGAATGAGATATATATTGAATTGAACAAAATAAAAATCGATTTTGACAAATCGTATAAATCACTCAATCAAAACAGGCCAATTCAAAAGAACACAGTTAATAAACATGTGGAAATTCTAGTTAAATGCTTTAATGAAGCACGAATACTAATACATGGCCAGAAAGAAAAATTAAATCAAGATCATTGGACGCAAGTATCAAAATTTTTGATCAGACTACGATCTAATTTAATAACAGTTAAGCGAAAATTCAATTTTAATATATCAGTACCGACTATAATTAACACTTCTCTAACAGTGGAAACTGGTGAAGAGCCTGAATCAACAGAAGAAACTGATATTGACGTGAAAATAGAAGAGCAAGATTTACATAATCTTACCGTCCCAGCTGTACTAATACCAGATCTAGATAGTTCTACAGATTCTGATGATAGTTCAAGCATAAGCAACGACAATAAAATGGCACAATCAAATATAAAATTTATTAATACAGCATCCAAGCTTGTACCAGCTTTCGATGGTAAAGCTGAAAACTTAACAAGTTTTATCGATGCATTAGAAATAATAGATTCCATAAAAGGCGAGCACGAACAATTAGCGATTTCTATAATAAAAACAAAGCTAAAAGGTGTAGCCAGAAATCTAATCGGAAATGAATCAACAATTTCTGAGGTGATTTCCAAATTGAGAGGCAATGTCAAAGGCGAAACTGTGGAAGTACTGTCAGCAAAACTGATGAACCTACAGCAACGCAACAAAACTGCTAACCAATACACACAAGAGGTTGAGCATATGACAAAAGCGCTAGAAGGTGCGTACATAGCAGACGGACTATCTCTAGAGTTAGCCAGAAGCTATTCTACCAAGCATGCAGTGAAAGCAATGACTAAAAATTGCACAATCGATAAGGTAAAACTTATTATGCAAGCTGGTAGCTTCAACACCATGAATGATGCTGTGTCTAAATTTGTAAATTGTTGCACAGAAGCCACGGGACAATCAAACACTGTACTATATTACAGGAACTATCCAAATCGCGGCTCAAATCGCGGACGTGGACATTATAGAGGCAACTTTCGTGGTAATTATAACAACAATAACTACCATAATAACAACGGAAGCTACTATAATAACAATGGAGGACGCGGTCAATATAGAGGAAACTATAGAGGCCGTGGTAACTCGAGCCGAGGCAACTACAATAACAATAATAACCAACAAAATAATGTCAGAGTTGCCCAAAATATAACGGGAAACTCCCAAAACCCTTTAAATGTTCAGCAGTAAAAGACGCAAAAGTTCACACTATTAATCTCAGTCAAAATATTTTCGTTTCATTTATTCATGTAACTACTGGGAAAAAACTTGTATTTCTAATAGACACAGGTGCAGATATATCCATTTTAAAAGAAACTTCAGATACCTTTCACGACATCCAAGATAATTATATTATAGACATAAAAGGAATAAGTCAAGAAATAACAAAATCCAAAGGTCTGGTTTCTATTGAAATTCAGACGACTAAGTATGTAATTCCACACGATTTTCATATCGTGACTTTTCAATTCCCTATTCCATGTGATGGAATATTAGGAATCGATTTTATAAGAAAATACAACTGTCAGTTAGACTTCAAGCCATCTGAAGACTGGCTTATAATTAGACCCAATAACTTAAAATTCCCAATTAACGTACCAATAGTTCACAGTTCTGGCAATTCAATACTTCTGCCAGCAAGATCCCAAGTTGTTCGAAAAATACAACTAAATTCAAAAGAAGACAGTGTATTAATTCCAAATCAGGAAATTCAGCATGGTATTTACATTGCAAATACCATAGCAACATCAAATAACGCTTTCATAAGGCTGCTTAATACAACAAATTGTGACCAAGTGGTCAGCACAGATAATCTAAAATATGAATCACTTTCGAACTACGACGTAGTCAAAACAAATACAGAAAATAGGGAAAAATGTGTATTATCTCAACTTTCAAAAAAATTCCCCCCACAGTTTAAGTCACAGCTTTCCAGTTTATGCACCCAATATAGCGACGTATTCGGATTGGAAACCGAACCAATAACCACAAACAATTTCTATAAACAAAAACTGAGATTAAAAGATGATGAGCCAGTGTACATAAAGAATTATCGAAGCCCTCATAGTCAGGTAAATGAAATACAAAAACAAGTAGGAAAGTTGATCTCCGAAGGGATTGTCGAACCATCCGTATCTGAATATAATAGCCCCTTGTTACTTGTTCCCAAGAAACCATACCCCGGGTCAGAAGAAAAGAAATGGCGGTTAGTGATTGACTATCGCCAGATCAATAAAAAATTACTATCTGATAAATTCCCACTACCTAGAATTGATGATATCCTAGACCAACTAGGTCGGGCAAAATATTTTTCATGCCTTGACTTAATGTCAGGATTCCATCAAATTGAACTAGAAAAAAGCTCAAGGGATATAACGTCTTTTTCAACGAGCAATGGCTCATATCGTTTCACGCGATTACCTTTTGGATTAAAAATAGCTCCTAACTCATTTCAGAGAATGATGACTATCGCATTTTCTGGACTAGAACCTTCTCAAGCATTCCTTTATATGGATGACTTAATAGTGATCGGTTGTTCCGAAAAACATATGCTTAAGAACTTGACAGATGTTTTTGAGAAATGTAGGAAATACAACCTGAAATTACATCCAGAAAAATGTTCATTCTTCATGCATGAGGTGACCTTTTTAGGCCACAAATGCACTGATAAAGGAATACTTCCTGACGATAAGAAATATGATGTCATTATGAACTACCCAGTGCCGCACGACGCGGACAGCGCTAGACGTTTTGTAGCATTTTGTAACTATTATAGACGCTTTATAAAAAACTTCGCCGACTATTCAAGGCACATAACAAGATTATGTAAAAAGAATGTCCCTTTTCAGTGGACGGATGAATGTCAAAACGCATTCCAATATTTAAAAACCAAACTTATGGAACCTACTTTGCTACAGTACCCAGATTTTACTAAAGAATTCTGTATAATCACAGATGCAAGTAAGCAAGCGTGTGGAGCGGTTTTAACTCAAAACCACAATGGTCTCCAACTTCCTATTGCATACGCATCAAGAGCTTTTACAAGTGGAGAAAGTAACAAGTGTACCACTGAGCAGGAACTAGCTGCAATTCATTGGGCAATATTACACTTTCGACCATATATTTATGGAAAACACTTTTTAATTAGAACGGACCACAGACCTCTGGTTTATTTATTCTCAATGATCAACCCAAGTTCCAAACTGACGCGTATGAGGCTCGAATTAGAAGAATATGAATTTACAGTTGAGTATTTAAAGGGAAAAGATAATCATGTAGCTGATGCGTTATCAAGAATAACCATTAAAGAGCTGCAGAATATTACCGGACATATAATGAAAGTCACTACTAGATATCAAAGTAGACAAAAATTCCGCGCGGAAAATAAAGAAATAGAATTGCCTAAGCAACCTATTGAAAAAGCTTCTAAGCCCAACGTATATGAAGTCATCAAAAATGACGAAGTACGTAAAGTAGTGACCTTGCAGATTAGAAATATGCTATGTTTGTTTAAGCATGGTAGAAAAATAATCGCAAGATATGATGTTAGCGATTTATGTACTAATGGGATTATAGACTTAGGTCAATTTTTCCAAAGGCTTGAAACGCAAGCCGGTATAAATAAAATCAGCCAACTAAAACTGGCACCGTGGGAAAATATCTTTGATCAAATATCAATTGATACTTTCAAATATATGGGCAATAAAATATTAAAATCATTAAGAGTAGCGCTACTCAACCCGGTGACCCAAATAAATAGTATAAAAGAAAAAGAAGCAATATTGTCTACATTTCATGATGATCCAATTCAAGGAGGTCATACTGGCATATCAAAAACTTTGGCCAAAGTAAAAAGACACTATTACTGGAAATCTATGTCTAAAGATATATCTGAGTACGTAAGAAAATGTCAAAAATGTCAGAAAGCGAAAACTATATCGCATACTAAGACCCCATTAACAATAACTGATACACCTATGAATGTTTTCGACAGAGTGATAGTGGACACTATTGGTCCATTACCAAAATCGGAAAATGGCAATGAATATGTAGTCACGTTAATTTGTGACTTAACCAAATATCTAGTTGCCATACCAGTTGCAAATAAAAACGCAAATACTGTCGCTAAAGCAATTTTTGAATCATTTATTCTGAAGTACGGTCCAATGAAGACGTTCATTACGGACATGGGAACAGAATACAAGAATTCAATTATAAATGACTTGTGCAAATATTTAAACATCAAAAACATAACATCTACCGCCCATCACCACCAGACAGTTGGAACAATCGAAAGAAGTCATAGAACTTTTAATGAATACATACGATCTTATATATCGGTTGATAAAACCGACTGGGATGTATGGCTTCAATATTTCGTCTTTTGTTTCAACACGACCCCCTCAATGGCACATAATTATTGTCCATATGAATTAGTATTTGGTAAAACAAATAATTTGCCAAAAGAGTTTAATAGTATAGATAATATAGAAACAATATATAACGTAGATGACTATGCTAAAGAAAGTAAATATAGACTCGAAGTAGCATATAAAAGAGCTAGAATAATGTTAGAAGAAAATAAGTATAAAAATAAAAAACTTTACGATCAGAAAGTAAAAGATATAGATATATCAGTAGGAGATAAGGTTTTACTAAGAAATGAAACAGGTCATAAGTTAGATCCTAAATATATCGGTCCTTATAAAGTAACGGAAATAGGAGACAGAGATAATATTATAATATCAAATAATAAAAATAAAAAGCAAACAGTTCATAAGGATAGATTAAAAATGTTTATTTCATAATTGTGTTTAGTATGGCCATGCATAAATACAAAAATATTTTTTTTCCTTCATTTCATTTTCTTTTTATGCTAATATAAGAAACTGGAGAAAAAATAATAAAAAAAAAATTTCACTAAAAATTATTACTATTAAAATTATTATTATTATTATAATTATTATTATCAAAATAACTTCATGTTATTACGTTATTTTTCAAAAGGAGGGAGGTGTAGTGTATGCATATCGTTATAGGCAATGATCACTGTACCGTAAATATTAACTAATAAGTTGTGACACTTTGTTGCAATAAATACGGAAACACTTGACTTCAGTGTAACATGATCCGCCACTTCAGCGCATAGGGCTCAAACGGTTTGTCAGCGTTCTTATGCTGTCCAGCCGTTGCCACACACGAACATACATATGCATACATGACTAGATATGCTAGCTATTAAATATAAGTAATATATTGCTGACGCTCAGCCGCTGCCCTCTGCAGCAGCGCAGTCTTGTATCGTAAGTTTTAGAATAAGTAAAAATTGTAATGGAAATTCATTCGAAAAGAACCAGAGTAGCGACACGACATGTCGCTCTCTAGAAGAAACTAAATAAAATAAAACCACCAACTTATCCGAAATACGAGCAACTTTAAATCTGGAAGTCTGGGACATTACACATTGGCGTCTAGGCTGTTATTTAAAATCGAAGCCATTTCGATTGTCTGGATAGAGCGGTGAGGCCTCTGTTATGTCAAACATATTTGTAATTTTAATAAACAGTGTTGACAATTTATTTATTTTTTTCTCGATAGAAGCCACTTTTTTCAGCAGCTTGGACTGGGCAGCCTCGTGGGTGAATGCCAGTTTCTCCAGCAGCTTGTGCCAGTGCAGCTGGGATTTTACACTGGATTGGCGCGAGTTTTTGAGAGCTGCGCCAGTCCGTTTTTGTATCAAACTCTCCTGAGGAGTTGGCCATCCCTGCCCTCGAAGCCGTTGGGAGCGCTCCTTTCCCTCTTGCTCCAGTTGGAGCCTCTCCTGAAAGCGAGCCAGATGCGCCTCTGCCGGATTTGGCCGCCTCTGTTGCCTAAATGGGTTGTAGTTGCTGCGCTGTTCCGTTGGATGTTGCCGTTGCTGGTTTAGCCTTCGGTCCGGATTTGTTTGGGCCATCCTTGACCTGTGATGGGGGGATTTTTGCAGTTGCCTTGTCGAGTGGTGGCGCGGGTCCTTGTTGGGCCGTTGTTTAATTGGATGGTGGGGGGTAGGAGTCATTTCGTCATTTTGAAGGATAGTCCAGTAGTTGTTGTTGCTCGGCTCGTTTTGGTTCTGGGAGGGACCCACGTCCTTCTTTAGTGGGCGGTGACTCCGCTGACGCTCAGGCGGAGCAACCGGGCGGAGGGTATCCTGGGCCGCTCTTCTCTTCACCTCCTGGAAGACCCTACAACCCTTATAGGCACTTATGTGCCGACCCCCACAGTTGCAGCATCGAGGGGGTACATGTCTGGGCTTTTTGCAGGCTGTGGTGGGGTGCTGCCCTGCACACTTCATGCAGACGAAGGCTCGTCTGCATGAGCCCTTTTTGTGCCCATGTTTTTGGCAACGGTGGCATTGGGCCAATGCAAGGGCATTCGTAGGCGGACGGAAGGGCAAGGACAAGGACATTAGCGGGACCGGGGGCTTACGAAGGGGGACAATGGGAGGGGCCATCGCTGTAGGAGTTTTAATGTTGTTGTTTTTATTGCTGCTGTTTCCATTAATTTGGGCCCCTTCCCTGGTCCCGTTTCCCTTTACCCTATTGGCCTCAGCTCTTGCTTCCACCCCTTCCATGTAGAGCCGTTGGGCATAAAGACTCTTGAAGACAGGAGTCTTTTCTGGCTTGTAATGGAAGGGGGAGGAAACATCCATCAGTGCAGGACCCTGAGGATTATGATTGGGCGTGGTGTGGACCGTAGCTTTAACATTAAAAACCACGGGGCCCATGTCTGCCGAGCTGGACTCGCTGGCTCTAAGCGGAGTTGGTTTTTTAGGGGCTGGTTTACTTGATTGATTATTGTGGCGAGTTTGGCGGGTCTGGTGGGGGATGAATATTCGGGCTCCTGCTGCAAAATCTGGCTGTATATGGTTTTGGGGGCATTGGGGGAAGGGGGGTTTGCATCGCTATCTTTAAGTTGTGAGAAAAAGTTTCTCAACAACTCATCAGATAAAATTTTAATAGGCGATTTGTTGTTTTTTGTTGTGTTGTTGTTTGGATGGGCCAGCTGGTCCAACTTGGGCGCAACATGTTCAAACTCCCGGTTGGCTCTCTTGATGTCGTTGGTTAGCGTAGTTGGAGAGGAAGACAACAGCCGTTTATTGTTTTTGTTTATGGCTGTGTTTGAACCAACAGGTGGCTCACGATCAGCTGTAGGGCTTGTTGTTTTTTTGGGCAAGGCGGAAGCTAAGGTCTTGGTTGCTTGTATTTCAATGTTCGCGCCAATTTCAGGACCCGTAGTCAGGGAAGAGGAAAGTGGGGTATAGTGTGTGTGTGTGTCTGTGAGTGTGCTTGGGTGCATTGCTTCGCGCCAATTTCAGTCCCCATAGGCAAGGGAGAAGAAAGTGGTGCAGTATGTGTGTGTGGCTGTGTTTGTGTGAGTGTATGGGGGTGTGTGCTTATTGGAACTGTTGTCTTATTACTCTTATCTATTGCATTTGGCGGGCTCTTCGCCTTAGAAGAGGGGTCATAGAGGGAAAGTGGATCTGGCTGTGTGTGTGTGTGTGTATGGGATATTTTATTTGTATTTATTTTTGGCGGGCTCTTCGCTTTTGAAGAGGGGTCAGCGGGGGGAGTCCTTAAATTGGCGTCACACACAATCACGCAGGAATCATCTGATGATTGCAATGAGGATCCTGGGTGACGCCCCGAATAGGGGGAAGAAAGTTCAATTTTCTCAGTGGACTCACCACCATAAGGCCTGCAGATCATGGCCATCTCAAAGGAGTCCAACGAAGTAAATGGCTCGATGTTGTCCAGGTTGAAATTGTCCATCTCCTTTTGTATTTCTGTCCTTGTGTCCTCCATATCTCCTTTTTAAGTCTCCTTTTAATTAATAAATCACTTCAACTTGTTTTTTTTTTTTATATGTGTTTTTTTTTTTATTTGTTTTCTTTTAAAGGAATTGTATGAATTTTACAAATAACTTTTACTTGGCGTTTTACACTTTAAACAAATTCAAATTCAAATTTCAAAGATTTGGCGGGCTGGTTTAAGACCAGTCCTCGCTGCTCCAGGGCCCAAATGGTTGTGAGAATGCTGGGAAGAGAAAAGTCTCCCGGAGTATTACCCAGAGGGCAACTTTTGTTCCGGGAGACTTTCCATGAAATTGGCGGGCTCCTGGAGAGAGCACTTTCTCCTGTTGTTGTTTCTGGGGTCGTCGGGTCGCATTCGTCCCATGGTCGTCTTGGCGCTAGGTGGCAACTCCATATGCCAGGCGGGACCAGTTGGCAGCTCTCGTTTCTGGTGCTTTGCCCCAGGTGGCAACTCCGACCACCAGGCCGGGCAGGTTGGCAGCCCTCATCGCAGAAATGGGTAAATATAGGAAGAAAATTTAAGAGTTTGTGAGTTTTTGCATTTCAGGGAGACATTTAGGACAACACATTGAGGGACAGCATTGTGGGACAGGGGATTTTGCCGGTTGGCGTGTTCAAGGGCGTCGTCTTTCTGGTGCATCGGGTCGTGTCGTCTTTGAGGGTAAGTTTTGTTATGGTTTCTTCTTCTTATTAGTCTTCCAATTGTCGGTGTTTTTCCTTAAGCTAATCAGGTACGTTTGCAGGTGAATCCAGTGGAGGTCGTCAAGTGGATAAGGGTTATCACAGGTGAGTATCACAGATAGTTGGTAAGTCGGCAGTCAGCGTCGTTAATAGGAAATTTTTGGATCAAAAACATGGAATGCAGTATTAAGAAGAAGACGGATGATTATGTAAACATTGAAAACATGTAAACAATGAGGACTTCAAGACAAGATTAAAAGACAGCAATTTGGGACGACATTGAGCAGACAGGTACGCAGATGATCCTGGAGCAGGTGCCATCCTTTGGAAGTGCAATAGCTTCTCAGGCATCAATTCCCTTCAGGGGGGATATTCGGAGCGTATTAATTTCAATTTTCCATCATTTCAGTTCCTCGGTGTCGGCAGCGTGGGATGGCAATTTCCAGGTAAATATATATATGTGTTTTACCATGATCCAGGGTCTTATTTCAATTTGCCCTTTATTCCTCCAGGTTTTGCACGTTCGTGAAGGGTCAAAGAAAAGGTAAGTAGGCTAAATTTTGTTTGGTTTTAGCGGCGTCAGGATTAATTTTATTTTTCTTTATAATTTATCTTTTCTTTCCAGGAACAATGTCCAGGAACATTTGGAGCAAGAGAAGCAGGAGGAAGGTCATCATTGGACAGGAGCTTTGAAGGAGGAGATATAATAAGATGAGTTCCAATAGCACTTTGATGTAGAACCCCTTGTAAGATTTTTGTATCTTCTTTTCTCGTTTCAGGTTGCCGACGATCTAGGACATGGAACATCGTCAAGTTTGGTAGTGGATGGCCGAGCGTACTGTGGGTGGCCTGTTCCAGAAATATCCCATTTTGTAGCCAGAGGAGAGAAGGCACAGGTGAGTATGATGTCCTGAGACTGGCAGTCAGACAAATTTGTAATATATATTCCTCAAGCAGGAGCAGTGGCTGTGCGATCTTGTTTCTGTGTCTGACAATTTTGATCGCCCCCTCTATTAAAATGCATCGTTGCCGGGAGATTTGAGGCAGCGTTGGAACACACCCACACACCCACACACCATACAATCATCGCCGATGCTGGAATATGGGAGGAGTTTCTACGGAGGAGCCAGTGAGTAGTCACGGGTTAAGCTGCATCGGTTTGTGTTTTGGAGAGGCAGTCCCGGAGGGGCTAGCGTTAGGTCCCCAGGGAGAAAAATTGTGATCAGTCATGGGGTTCGGAGGAGGATCCTTCGCTGTTTAGCAGGTCGATGACAGGTGGTGGGAAGTATTTTTTCCCTGTTAGGATTATTTCGTCTGGTAGGACAAGTCGCCTGATAGATAGGGGTTGGCCTCGTACCATCCTAGCAGCCCTTCCGCGGGTAATTTCCCCATGTATGAAAGATCTTCTAGTCCAGTTTATAGCCCTCTCACCTAGGCGGTCAATCCCTTTGCTGGAAAGGTTTGGGTGTACGTATTTGGTCCTGGATACATCACTGTTGGAGCCTTCGTTCTCCTTCTTTATCTCAAGCCTAAGGAGAGTCGGGATAGTGCAGGATTTCGGTGGGACTCGCGTGTTTTGTCCGTTGCCATTGTCATTGTAATGATCCAGGACTTGTTTGGATAGTCTGGGTCTTTGTTTTTTTGTGCTGACGGGGGTAACTGGGTTAAGGCCAAGGTGTTGCGCTGCCAGATTTATATGCATTAATAGGGCGTAAGCGAGTCTAGCACTTTGTGCTCCATAAATCTCCTCAAGTGTTTTAATGTTGAAGGTGCTGGCTAGGACCTTATTAGTGGTGTGCCTACCCGCTTCCAGTGATCGTCTTATAATGGCGTTTGTGGCAGATTGGACCTTCATCACTGCCGAATCTGAGGCCAGCGATGCCCAGACCGGGATGGCATGTTGCCAGATGGGGATAATAAGCTGCTTAATCAGCGTAGCCTTGGTGGGTTTGGGTAGGGGGCTGTGCGGACCAATTAGCCACTCAAGACTCTTTGCCCTAGCCCTCAGCCTTATGCAAAGGAGGGAAATGTGAAGGCTCATATTTATTTTCCTATCCAATGTGACCCCAAGGTATTTGAATTTGTTAGCCTGAGGTATGATCTGTCCATTGAGGAGGAGTTTCGTCTGGTTGGTTTGGGTCATATTTTGTCCAGAAAAGAAGGAGACGTGGGCGCATTTTTTAACATTGAAGGTCATGCGCCATTTGTTTGCCCATTCGGAGATGACGTTGAGGTATGCTTGCAGATGCTTTGCGTGTTCCTTTGGCTGTTTGTGTGACATAAGTACCGCTGTATCGTCTGCATATGTGGCTAGAAGGAGCTTGGTCGGGGTAAGAGTACAGTTCCTGGAGATAATGGGAACTGCATCTGGGAGTGGCATGTCAGAGGTGTAGATCGAGTATAGGATTGGGCCGAGGATGCTCCCTTGGGGCACTCCAGCACTGATGGAACCAAGCCTGGATCTGATTCCACCAGTTCCTTTCACCTTGAAAGTCCTGTTTTGGAGGTAGCAGGTGAGGACTTTGTGTAGTTGTTTAGGGACAATCTTGGAAAGTTTTTGTAAAAGTCCCTCATGCCAAACCCTATCGAAAGCCTGCGAGAAGTCCAAAAAGATGGCCGAGCAGTGTTCCTTTTCTTCAAATGCTCTCAGGATGTGTTGCGTGACCCTCAACACTTGCTGTTCCGAACTGTGTTCTGGGCGAAAGCCAAACTGGTGTTCTGGTATGGCTTCCGCAAAGTTCTTACACTTGAAAAGCTTGGAGAGAAGGAGGCGCTCAAACAGCTTTCCAAAGCCGGAGAGGAGACTTATGGGCCTGTAGGAGTCCGGGCAATGATTTGGCTTCCCCGTCTTATGGATCATGGTGATGACAGCTAGTTTCCATTGATGGGGGAAATGGCCGAGTCTTAGAACAGAGTTGTAAATATGCAATAGGTAGAGGACTGCCTTCTTTGGTAGTAATTTGATAAGGGCGTTTTGGATTTGGTCTTCCCCAGGGCTCTTCGCGGTCGCCAGAGCAGCAATCTGTGTTTGGAGCTCCTCCAGCCTAAAGAAAATCGGGGCCGAGGGGGGAGAAGGTGAGTGTGCATAGAAATCATTAAGATCATTTATTATAGCAATTCTTTCCTGTTCCAGAGTGGTCATTTTGGGGGAGAACCTATCCTCCAGGTGTTTGACGAAGGCGTCCGCCTTTTCTTTAGAGGAACGGGTCCATATGTGGTCGGAGGAAGCTGGCGAGTGTCCAGAGGACCTGGACTGTACTGGGATCTTGAGAGGATGGTCAGATTGGGGTTGACTTTTGATGTGCCTGGTAATTTTCCAAATCTTGGCCATGTTGTATCTATCTTCAGGGTCAAGATTGAGGAGCATGCGGTTTACCTGGGCTTGTTTTAGTCTTTTAATTGCTTTTTTAAACTTGTTTCTTACTCTGGAAAACTTTGCTTTATTTTCAGGTGAGGGATCCTCTTTCATTTTGGAGAAACATGCTTGCAATAGCTGAAGAAGGATGCTGGCTGGTTTATCAAGCTTAGTCGTATGACGAGAAGGATGTTTGGTCGAATATCGGGAGGCGTTGTTTGCGGTGAGAGTGGCGTGTAAAGCAGCGCTCTCAATGTTTTTAAGTAAGATGCCAACGCAGTCTTCAATATCCTCCCCACTGTTTATTTCAGTATTTAAAAGAATGTATTTTTCCAGATGGTCCCTGAATGCTTTGATTCTGTGAGATCCTCGTGGGAGGGGAGGAGGTCTTGGCGCAGCCTGTTCGACATCTGGACTGATTAAAGGAGTTTTGCCCAGTGCCGCATTGATGATGAGTGGGACATGGTCAGAGGATAATTCGGATACCGATGAGATGGAGATGTGGGTAGGGAGGAAACCCGAATACACGGCAAAATCTATTGCCGAGGGATTTGCCTTTTTGTTAAAGGGATAACAAGTGGCCTCTCCTGTAGCAAGTATGTTTTATCTGTTTTTTGCTTGGACTGCTTCCGCTAACAATTTCCCTCTGTTGCAGCTACGAGCGTTTCCCCACATCTGGTTTTTTGCATTCCAGTCCCCCGCAATGATGAACCTCAGTGATTGTGGATTACATAGTTGGTCTATCCCTTTGAGGAGGCGAGGAAAATCGTCGTTTTGCCATTTCACAGATGGTGGGCAATAGATGGAGGCAAGTATGACATTTTGTACGGCAATAGGGCAGATTTGTACTGCTTCTTCATTTCTAGGTACAAGGACCGAATGGGCAAGGTCGCTACGAATTATTGTCGCAGCACCCCCTCTGCGCTGCGATACCGGATTTAGGGCAGTGTAAGCCTTGTATCCAGGGATATCAATGGTCCATGTCCTAATTTCGCTGACGAGCAGGACGTCAACATCACGTCCCCTTAAGAACGCTGAGAGCTCGTCAATTTTGTTATGGATGCCCCCAGCGTTCCAGGAGACAATCTTTAAGCTCTTGGGAGCTTTAGGCATAGGGACAGTCATTGGCGTCTAGGCTGTTATTTAAAATCGAAGCCATTTTGATTGTCTGGATAGAGCAGGATAAGTTGGCTAGAAAGTCATTGTCCGGTGAGGCCTCTGTTATGTCAAACATATTTGTAATTTTAATAAACAGTGTTGACAATTTATTTATTTTTTTCTCGATAGAAGCCACTTTTTCCAGCAGCTTGGACTGGGCAGCCTCGTGGGTGAATGCCAGTTTCTCCAGCAGCTTGTGCCAGTGCAGCTGGGATTTTACACTGGATTGGCGCGAGTTTTTGAGAGCTGCGCCAGTCCGTTTTTGGATTAAACTCTCCTGAGGAGTTGGCCATCCCTGCCCTCGAAGCCGTTGGGAGCGCTCCTTTCCCTCTTGCTCCAGTTGGAGCCTCTCCTGAAAGCGAGCCAGATGCGCCTCTGCCGGATTTGGTCGCCTCTGTTGCCTAAATGGGTTGTAGTTGCTGCGCTGTTCCGTTGGATGTTGCCGTTGCTGGTTTAGCCTTCGGTCCGGATTTGTTTGGGCCATCCTTGACCTGTGATGGGGGGATTTTTGCAGTTGCCTTGTCGAGTGGTGGCGCGGGTCCTTGTTGGGCCGTTGTTTAATTGGATGTTGGGGGGTAGGAGTCATTTCGTCACTTTGAAGGATAGTCCAGTAGTTGTTGTTGCTCGGCTCGTTTCGGTTCTGGGAGGGACCCACGTCCTTCTTTAGTGGGCGGTGACTCCGCTGACGCTCAGGCGGAGCAACCGGGCAGAGGGTATCCTGGACCGCTCTTCTCTTCACCTCCTGGAAGACCCTACATCCCTTATAGGCACTTATGTGCCGACCCCCACAGTTGCAGCATCGAGGGGGTACATGTCTGGGCTTTTTGCAGGCTGTGGTGGGGTGCTGCCCTGCACACTTCATGCAGACGAAGGCTCGTCTGCATGAGCCCTTTTTGTGCCCATGTTTTTGGCAACGGTGGCATTGGACCAATGCAAGGGCATTCGTAGGCGGACGGAAGGGCAAGGACAAGGACATTAGCGGGACCGGGGGCTTACGAAGGGGGACAATGGGAGGGGCCATCGCTGTAGGAGTTTTAATGTTGTTGTTTTTATTGCTGCTGTTTCCATTAATTTGGGCCCCTTCCCTGGCCCCGTTTCCCTTTACCCTATTGGCCTCAGCTCTTGCTTCCACCCGTTCCATGTAGAGCCGTTGGGCATAAAGACTCTTGAAGACAGGAGTCTTTTCTGGCTTGTAATGGAAGGGGGAGGAAACATCCATCAGTGCAGGACCCTGAGGATTATGATTGGGCGTGGTGTGGACCGTAGCTTTAACATTAAAAACCACGGGGCCCATGTCTGCCGAGCTGGACTCGCTGGCTCTAAGCGGAGTTGGTTTTTTAGGGGCTGGTTTACTTGATTGATTCATTGTGGCGAGTTTGGCGGGTCTGGTGGGGGATGAATATTCGGGCTCCTGCTGCAAAATCTGGCTGTATGTGGTTTTGGGGGCATTGGGGGAGGGGGGTTTGCATCGCTATCTTTAAGTTGTGAGAAAAAGTTTCTCAACAACTCATCAGATAAAATTTATTTTATTTAATTTTTTATTTTATTTTATTTAATAAAATAGGCGATTTGTTGTTTATTGTTGAGTTGTTGTTTGGATGGGCCAGCTGGTCCAACTTGGGCGCAACATGTTCAAACTCCCGGTTGGCTCTCTTGATGTCGTTGGTTAGCGTAGTTGGAGAGGAAGACAACAGCCGTTTATTGTTTTTGTTTATGGCTGTGTTTGAACCAACAGGTGGCTCACGATCAGCTGTAGGGCTTGTTGGTTTTTTGGGCAAGGCGGAAGCTAAGGTCTTGGTTGCTTGTATTTCAATGTTCGCGCCAATTTCAGGACCCGTAGTCGGGGAAGAGGAAAGTGGGGTATAGTGTGTGTGTGTCTGTGAGTGTGCTTGGGTGCATTGCTTCGCGCCAATTTCAGTCCCCATAGGCAATTTTGAATTCGCTTTTGAAGAGGGGTCAGCGGGGGGAGTCCTTAAATTGGCGTCACACACAATCACGCAGGAATCATCTGATGATTGCAATGAGGATCCTGGGTGACGCCCCGAATAGGGGAAAGAAAGTTCAATTTTCTCAGTGGACTCACCACCATAAGGCCTGCAGGCAGATCATGGCCATCTCAAAGGAGTCCAACGAAGTAAATGGCTCGATGTTGTCCAGGTTGAAATTGTCCATCTCCTTTTGTATTTCTGTCCTTGTGTCCTCCATATCTCCTTTTTAAGTCTCCTTTTAATTAATAAGTCACTTCAACTTGTTTTTTTATACCCTTGCAGAGGGTATTATAATTTTGGTCAAAAGTGTGCAACGCAGTGAAGGAGACATCTCCGACCCTATAAAGTATATATATTCTTGATCAGGATCACCTCCTGAGTCGATATAAGCATGTCCGTCTGTCCGTCGGTCCGTCTGTCCGTCTGTCTGTTTCTACGCAAACTAGTCTCTCAGTTTTAAAGCTATCGAGTTGAAACTTTGCACACACCCTTTTTTCCTTTGCAGGCAGTATATAAGTCGGAACGGCCGGGATCGGTCGACTATATCCTATAGCTGCCATATAACTGAATGATCGGAAATGCCATAACTTTGGTGTTTTTTAAGTTGGAGGGTTGAGACTTTCCACACATGTTATATTTGACCGAAATATCTTGTGTACAAAATTTCATAAGGATCGGCCGACTATATCCTATAGCTGTCATAGAACGATCGAAATTGGCATTACTTTGTTGTCTTTTAAGTTAGAAAGATGGGATTTGGTACAGATTCTATTTTGGGAAACAATCTGATTTGTCGAATTTCATAAGGATCGGCCAACTATATCCTATAGCTGTCATATAACTGATTGATCGGAAATGCTATAACTTCGTTGTTTTTCAAGTTAGAAGGATATGAGTTTCAATGGATTCCTCTTTTGGCAAAATAATTCGATATGCCAAATTTCATAAGGATCGGCCGACTATATACGATCCGCTATATATCTAATAATATAAGATGCGTGGCGCCACCTAGCGGACTGCAACTCAACTGCAAGGGTATATAAACTTCGGCTCCGCCCGAAGTTTGCTTTCCTTTCTTGTTTTTTATTTGTTTTCTTTTAAAGGAATTGTATGAATTTTACAAATAACTTTTACTTGGCGTTTTACACTTTAAACAAATTCAAATTCAAATTTCAAAGATTTGGCGGGCTGGTTTAAGACCAGTCCTCGCTGCTCCAGGGCCCAAATGGTTGTGAGAATGCTGGGAAGAGAAAAGTCTCCCGGAGTATTACCCAGAGGGCAACTTTTGTTCCGGGAGACTTTCCATGAAATTGGCGGGCTCCTGGAGAGAGCACTTTCTCCTGTTGTTGTTTCTGGGGTCGTCGGGTCGCATTCGTCCCATGGTCGTCTTGGCGCTAGGTGGCAACTCCATATGCCAGGCGGGACCAGTTGGCAGCTCTCGTTTCTGGTGCTTTGCCCCAGGTGGCAACTCCGACCACCAGGCCGGGCAGGTTGGCAGCACTCATCGCAGAAATGTGTAAATATAGGAAGAAAATTTAAGAGTTTGTGAGTTTTTGCATTTCAGGGAGACATTTAGGACAACACATTGAGGGACGGCATTGTGGGACAGGGGATTTTGCCGGTTGGCGTGTTCAAGGGCGTCGTCTTTCTGGTGCATCGGGTCGTGTCGTCTTTGAGGGTAAGTTTTGTTATGGTTTCTTCTTCTTATTAGTCTTCCAATTGTCGGTGTTTTTCCTTAAGCTAATCAGGTACGTTTGCAGGTGAATCCAGTGGAGGTCGTCAAGTGGATAAGGGTTATCACAGGTGAGTATCACAGATAGTTGGTAAGTCGGCAGTCAGCGTCGTAATAGGAAATTTTTGGATCAAAAACATGGAATGCAGTATTAAGAAGAAGACGGATGATTATGTAAACATTGAAAACATGTAAACAATGAGGACTTCAAGACAAGATTAAAAGACAGCAATTTGGGACGACATTGAGCAGACAGGTAAGCAGATGATACTGGAGCAGGTGCCATCCTTTGGAAGTGCAATAGCTTCTCAGGCATCAATTCTCTTCAGAGGGGATATTTGGAGCGTATTAATTTCAATTTTCCATCATTTCAGTTCCTCGGTGTCGGCAGCGTGGGATGGCAATTTCCAGGTAAATATATATATGTGTTTTCCCATGATCCAGGGTCTTATTTCAATTTTCCCTTTATTCCTCCAGGTTTTGCACGTTCGTGAAGGGTCAAAGAAAAGGTAAGTAGGCTAAATTTTGTTTGGTTTTAGCGGCGTCAGGATTAATTTTATTTTTCTCTTTTCTTTCCAGGAACAATGTCCAGCAAGAATGGGCGCTCGTGGTTAGGATCATTTGGAGCAAGAGAAGCAGGAGGAAGGTCATCATTGGACAGGAGCTTTGAAGGAGGAGATATAATAAGATGAGTTCCAATAGCACTTTGATGTAGAACCCCTTGTAAGATTTTTGTATCTTCTTTTCTCGTTTCAGGTTGCCGACGCTCTAGGACATGGAACATCGTCAAGTTTGGTAGTGGATGACCGAGCGAACTGTGGGTGGCCTGTTCCAGAAATATCCCATTTTGTAGCCAGAGGAGAGAAGGCACAGGTGAGTATGATGTCCTGAGACTGGCAGTCAGACAAATTTGTAATAAATATTCCTCAAGCAGGAGCAGTGGCTGTGCGATCTTGTTTCTGTGTCTGACAATTTTGATCGCCCCCTCTATTAAAATGCATCGTTGCCGGGAGATTTGAGGCAGCGATACAATCATCGCCGATGCTGGAATATGGGAGGAGTTTCTACGGAGGAGCCAGTGAGTAGTCACGGGTTAAGCTGCATCGGTTTGTGTTTTGGAGAGGCAGTCCCGGAGGGGCTAGCGTTAGGTCCCCAGGGAGAAAAATTGTGAGGATCCTTCGCTGTTTAGCAGGTCGATGACAGGTGGTGGGAAGTATTTTTCCCCTGTTAGGATTATTTCGTCTGGAAGAACAAGTCGCCTGATAGATAGGGGTTGGCCTCGTACCATCCTAGCAGCCCTTTCGCGGGTAATTTCCCCATGTATGAAAGATCTCCTAGTCCAGTTTATAGCCCTCTCACCTAGGCGGTCAATCCCTTTGCTGGAAAGGTTTGGGTGTACGTATTTGGTCCTGGATACATCACTGTTGGAGCCTTCGTTCTCCTTCTTTATCTCAAGCCTAAGGAGAGTCGGGATAGTGCAGGATTTCGGTGGGACTCGCTTGTTTTGTCCGTTGCCATTGTAATGATCCAGGACTTGTTTGGATAGTCTGGGTCTTTGTTTTTTTGTGCTGACGGGGGTAACTGGGTTAAGGCCAAGGTGTTGCGCTGCCGGATTTATATGCATTAATAGGGCGTTAGCGAGTCTAGCACTTTGTGCTCCATAAATCTCCTCAAGTGTTTTAATGTTGAAGGTGCTGGCTAGGACCTTATTAGTGGTGCGCCTACCCGCTTCCAGTGATCGTCTTATAATGGCGTTTGTGGCAGATTGGACCTTCATCACTGCCGAATCTGAGGCCAGCGACCGGGATGGCATGTTGCCAGATGGGGATAATAAACTGCTTAATTATTACCAATTAGCCACTCAAGACTCTTTGCCCTAGCCCTCAGCCTTATGCAAAGGAGGGAAATGTGAAGGCTCATATTTATTTTCCTATCCAATGTGACCCCAAGGTATTTGTATTTGTTAGCCTGAGGTATGATCTGTCCATTGAGGAGGAGTTTCGTCTGGTTGGTTTGGGTCATATTTTGTACAGAAAAGAAGGAGACGTGGGCGCATTTTTTAACATTGAAGGTCATGCGCCATTTGTTTGCCCATTCGGAGATGACGTTGAGGTATGCTTGCAGATGCTTTGCGTGTTCCTTTGGCTGTTTGTGTGACATAAGTACCGCTGTATCGTCTGCATATGTGGCTAGAAGGAGCTTGGTCGGGGTAAGAGTACAGTTCCTGGAGATAATGGGAACTGCATCTGGGAGTGGCATGTCAGAGGTGTAGATCGAGTATAGGATTGGGCACGAGGATGCTCCCTTGGGGCACTCCAGCACTGATGGAACCAAGCCTGGATCTGATTCCACCAGTTCCTTTCACCTTGAAAGTCCTGTTTTGGAGGTAGCAGGTGAGGACTTTGTGTAGTTGTTTAGGGACAATCTTGGAAAGTTTTTGTAAAAGTCCCTCATGCCAAACCCTATCGAAAGCCTGCGAGAAGTCCAAAAAGATGGCCGAGCAGTGTTCCTTTTCTTCAAATGCTCTCAGGATGTGTTGCGTGACCCTCAACACTTGCTGTTCCGAACTGTGTTCTGGGCGAAAGCCAAACTGGTGTTCTGGTATGGCTTCCGCAAAGTTCTTACACTTGAAAAGCTTGGAGAGAAGGAGGCGCTCAAACAGCTTTCCAAAGCCGGAGAGGAGACTTATGGGCCTGTAGGAGTCCGGGCAATGATTTGGCTTCCCCGTCTTATGGATCATGGTGATGACAGCTAGTTTCCATTGATGGGGGAAATGGCCGAGTCTTAGAACAGAGTTGTAAATATGCAATAGGTAGAGGACTGCCTTCTTTGGTAGTAATTTGATAAGGGCGTTTTGGATTTGGTCTTCCCCAGGGCTCTTCGCGGTCGCCAGAGCAGCAATCTGTGTTTGGAGCTCCTCCAGCCTAAAGAAAATCGGGGCCGAGGGGGGAGAAGGTGAGTGTGCATAGAAATCATTAAGATCATTTATTATAGCAATTCTTTCCTGTTCCAGAGTGGTCATTTTGGGGGAGAACCTATCCTCCAGGTGTTTGACGAAGGCGTCCGCCTTTTCTTTAGAGGAACGGGTCAATATGTGGTCGGAGGAATCTGGCGAGTGTCCAGAGGACCTGGACTGTACTGGGATCTTGAGAGGATGGTCAGATTGGGGTTGACTTTTGATGTGCCTGGTAATTTTCCAAATCTTGGCCATGTTGTATCTATCTTCAGGGTCAAGATTGAGGAGCATGCGGTTTACCTGGGCTTGTTTTAGTCTTTTAATTGCTTTTTTAAACTTGTTTCTTACTCTGGAAAACTTTGCTTTATTTTCAGGTGAGGGATCCTCTTTCATTTTGGAGAAACATGCTTGCAATAGCTGAAGAAGGATGCTGGCTGGTTTATCAAGCTTAGTCGTGTGACGAGAAGGATGTTTGGTCGAATATCGGGAGGCGTTGTTTGCGGTGGGAGTGGCGTGTAAAGCAGCGCTCTCAATGTTTTTAAGTAAGATGCCAACGCAGTCTTCAATATCCTCCCCACTGTTTATTTCAGTACTTAAAAGAATGTATTTTTCCAGATGGTCCCTGAATGCTTTGATTCTGTGAGATCCTCGTGGGAGGGGAGGAGGTCTTGGCGCAGTCTGTTCGACATCTGGACTGATTAAAGGAGTTTTGCCCAGTGCCGCATTGATGATGAGTGGGACATGGTCAGAGGATAATTCGGATACCGATGAGATGGAGATGTGGGTAGGGAGGAAACCCGAATACACGGCAAAATCTATTGCCGAGGGATTTGCCTTTTTGTTAAAGGGATAACAAGTGGCCTCTCCTGTAGCAAGTATGTTTTATCTGTTTTTTGCTTGGACTGCTTCCGCTAACAATTTCCCTCTGTTGCAGCTCCGAGCGTTTCCCCACATCTGGTTTTTTGCATTCCAGTCCCCCGCAATGATGAACCTCAGTGATTGTGGATTACATAGTTGGTCTATCCCTTTGAGGAGGCGAGGAAAATCGTCGTTTTGCCATTTCACAGATGGTGGGCAATAGATGGAGGCAAGTATGACATTTTGTACGGCAATAGGGCAGATTTGTACTGCTTCTTCATTTCTAGGTACAAGGACCGAATGGGCAAGGTCGCTACGAATTATTGTCGCAGCACCCCCTCTGCGCTGCGATACCGGATTTAGAGCAGTGTAAGCCTTGTATCCAGGGATATCAATGGTCCATGTCCTAATTTCGCTGACGAGCAGGACGTCAACATCACGTCCCCTTAAGAACGCTGAGAGCTCGTCAATTTTGTTATGGATGCCCCCAGCGTTCCAGGAGACAATCTTTAAGCTCTTGGGAGCTTTAGGCATAGGGACAGTTATTGGCGTCTAGGCTGTTATTTAAAATCGAAGCCATTTCGATTGTCTGGATAGAGCAGGATAAGTTGGCTAGAAAGTCATTGTCCGGTGAGGCCTCTGTTATGTGAAACATATTTGTAATTTTAATAAACAGTGTTGACAATTTATTTATTTTTTTCTCGATAGAAGCCACTTTTTCCAGCAGCTTGGACTGGGCAGCCTCGTGGGTGAATGCCAGTTTCTCCAGCAGCTTGTGCCAGTGCAGCTGGGATTTTACACTGGATTGGCGCGAGTTTTTGAGAGCTGCGCCAGTCCGTTTTTGGATTAAACTCTCCTGAGGAGTTGGCCATCCCTGCCCTCGAAGCCGTTGGGAGCGCTCCTTTCCCTCTTGCTCCAGTTGGAGCCTCTCCTGAAAGCGAGCCAGATGCGCCTCTGCCGGATTTGGTCGCCTCTGTTGCCTAAATGGGTTGTAGTTGCTGCGCTGTTCCGTTGGATGTTGCCGTTGCTGGTTTAGCCTTCGGTCCGGATTTGTTTGGGCCATCCTTGACCTGTGATGGGGGGATTTTTGCAGTTGCCTTGTCGAGTGGTGGCGCGGGTCCTTGTTGGGCCGTTGTTTAATTGGATGGTGGGGGGTAGGAGTCATTTCGTCACTTTGAAGGATAGTCCAGTAGTTGTTGTTGCTCGGCTCGTTTCGGTTCTGGGAGGGACCCACGTCCTTCTTTAGTGGGCGGTGACTCCGCTGACGCTCAGGCGGAGCAACCGGGCAGAGGGTATCCTGGACCGCTCTTCTCTTCACCTCCTGGAAGACCCTACATCCCTTATAGGCACTTATGTGCCGACCCCCACAGTTGCAGCATCGAGGGGGTACATGTCTGGGCTTTTTGCAGGCTGTGGTGGGGTGCTGCCCTGCACACTTCATGCAGACGAAGGCTCGTCTGCATGAGCCCTTTTTGTGCCCATGTTTTTGGCAACGGTGGCATTGGACCAATGCAAGGGCATTCGTAGGCGGACGGAAGGGCAAGGACAAGGACATTAGCGGGACCGGGGGCTTACGAAGGGGGACAATGGGAGGGGCCATCGCTGTAGGAGTTTTAATGTTGTTGTTTTTATTGCTGCTGTTTCCATTAATTTGGGCCCCTTCCCTGGCCCCGTTTCCCTTTACCCTATTGGCCTCAGCTCTTGCTTCCACCCGTTCCATGTAGAGCCGTTGGGCATAAAGACTCTTGAAGACAGGAGTCTTTTCTGGCTTGTAATGGAAGGGGGAGGAAACATCCATCAGTGCAGGACCCTGAGGATTATGATTGGGCGTGGTGTGGACCGTAGCTTTAACATTAAAAACCACGGGGCCCATGTCTGCCGAGCTGGACTCGCTGGCTCTAAGCGGAGTTGGTTTTTTAGGGGCTGGTTTACTTCATTGATTCATTGTGGCGAGTTTGGCGGGTCTGGTGGGGGATGAATATTCGGGCTCCTGCTGCAAAATCTGGCTGTATGTGGTTTTGGGGGCATTGGGGGAGGGGGGTTTGCATCGCTATCTTTAAGTTGTGAGAAAAAGTTTCTCAACAACTCATCAGATAAAATTTATTTTATTTAATTTTTTATTTTATTTTATTTAATAAAATAGGCGATTTGTTGTTTATTGTTGTGTTGTTGTTTGGATGGGCCAGCTGGTCCAACTAGGGCGCAACATGTTCAAACTCCCGGTTGGCTCTCTTGATGTCGTTGGTTAGCGTAGTTGGAGAGGAAGACAACAGCCGTTTATTGTTTTTGTTTATGGCTGTGTTTGAACCAACAGGTGGCTCACGATCAGCTGTAGGGCTTGTTGTTTTTTTGGGCAAGGCGGAAGCTAAGGTCTTGGTTGCTTGTATTTCAATGTTCGCGCCAATTTCAGGACCCGTAGTCGGGGAAGAGGAAAGTGGGGTATAGTGTGTGTGTGTCTGTGAGTGTGCTTGGGTGCATTGCTTCGCGCCAATTTCAGTCCCCATAGGCAATTTTGAATTCGCTTTTGAAGAGGGGTCAGCGGGGGGAGTCCTTAAATTGGCGTCACACACAATCACGCAGGAATCATCTGATGATTGCAATGAGGATCCTGGGTGACGCCCCGAATAGGGGAAAGAAAGTTCAATTTTCTCAGTGGACTCACCACCATAAGGCCTGCAGGCAGATCATGGCCATCTCAAAGGAGTCCAACGAAGTAAATGGCTCGATGTTGTCCAGGTTGAAATTGTCCATCTCCTTTTGTATTTCTGTCCTTGTGTCCTCCATATCTCCTTTTTAAGTCTCCTTTTAATTAATAAGTCACTTCAACTTGTTTTTTTATACCCTTGCAGAGGGTATTATAATTTTGGTCAAAAGTGTGCAACGCAGTGAAGGAGACATCTCCGACCCTATAAAGTATATATATTCTTGATCAGGATCACCTCCTGAGTCGATATAAGCATGTCCGTCTGTCCGTCTGTCCGTCGGTCCGTCTGTCCGTCTGTCTGTTTCTACGCAAACTAGTCTCTCAGTTTTAAAGCTATCGAGTTGAAACTTTGCACACACCCTTTTTTCCTTTGCAGGCAGTATATAAGTCGGAACGGCCGGGATCGGTCGACTATATCCTATAGCTGCCATATAACTGAATGATCGGAAATGCCATAACTTTGGTGTTTTTTAAGTTGGAGGGTTGAGACTTTCCACACATGTTATATTTGACCGAAATATCTTGTGTACAAAATTTCATAAGGATCGGCCGACTATATCCTATAGCTGTCATAGAACGATCGAAATTGGCATTACTTTGTTGTTTTTTAAGTTAGAAAGATGGGATTTGGTACAGATTCTATTTTGGGAAACAATCTGATTTGTCGAATTTCATAAGGATCGGCCAACTATATCCTATAGCTGTCATATAACTGATTGATCGGAAATGCTATAACTTCGTTGTTTTTCAAGTTAGAAGGATATGAGTTTCAATGGATTCCTCTTTTGGCAAAATAATTCGATATGCCAAATTTCATAAGGATCGGCCGACTATATACGATCCGCTATATATCTAATAATATAAGATGCGTGGCGCCACCTAGCGGACTGCAACTCAACTGCAAGGGTATATAAACTTCGGCTCCGCCCGAAGTTTGCTTTCCTTTCTTGTTTTTTATTTGTTTTCTTTTAAAGGAATTGTATGAATTTTACTAATAACTTTTACTTGGCGTTTTACACTTTAAACAAATTCAAATTCAAATTTCAAAGATTTGGCGGGCTGGTTTAAGACCAGTCCTCGCTGCTCCAGGGCCCAAATGGTTGTGAGAATGCTGGGAAGAGAAAAGTCTCCCGGAGTATTACCCAGAGGGCAACTTTTGTTCCGGGAGACTTTCCATGAAATTGGCGGGCTCCTGGAGAGAGCACTTTCTCCTGTTGTTGTTTCTGGGGTCGTCGGGTCGCATTCGTCCCATGGTCGTCTTGGCGCTAGGTGGCAACTCCATATGCCAGGCGGGACCAGTTGGCAGCTCTCGTTTCTGGTGCTTTGCCCCAGGTGGCAACTCCGACCACCAGGCCGGGCAGGTTGGCAGCACTCATCGCAGAAATGTGTAAATATAGGAAGAAAATTTAAGAGTTTGTGAGTTTTTGCATTTCAGGGAGACATTTAGGACAACACATTGACGGACGGCATTGTGGGACAGGGGATTTTGACGGTTGGCGTGTTCAAGGGCGTCGTCTTTCTGGTGCATCGGGTCGTGTCGTCTTTGAGGGTAAGTTTTGTTATGGTTTCTTCTTCTTATTAGTCTTCCAGTGGAGGTCGTCAAGTGGATAAGGGTTATCACAGGTGAGTATCACAGATAGTTGGTAAGTCGGCAGTCAGCGTCGTAATAGGAAATTTTTGGATCAAAAACATGGAATGCAGTATTAAGAAGAAGACGGATGATTATGTAAACATTGAAAACATGTAAACAATGAGGACTTCAAGACAAGATTAAAAGACAGCAATTTGGGACGACATTGAGCAGACAGGTAAGCAGATGATACTGGAGCAGGTACCATCCTTTGGAAGTGCAATAGCTCCTCAGGCATCAATTCTCTTCAGGGGGGATATTTGGAGCGTATTAATTTCAATTTTCCATCATTTCAGTTCCTCGGTGTCGGCAGCGTGGGATGGCAATTTCCAGGTAAATATATATATGTGTTTTCCCATGATCCAGGGTCTTATTTCAATTTTCCCTTTATTCCTCCAGGTTTTGCACGTTCGTGAAGGGTCAAAGAAAAGGTAAGTTGGCTAAATTTTGTTTGGTTTTAGCGGCGTCAGGATTAATTTTATTTTTCTCTTTTCTTTCCAGGAACAATGTCCAGCAAGAATGGGCGCTCGTGGTTAGGATCATTTGGAGCAAGAGAAGCAGGAGGAAGGTCATCATTGGACAGGAGCTTTGAAGGAGGAGATATAATAAGATGAGTTCCAATAGCACTTTGATGTAGAACCCCTTGTAAGATTTTTGTATCTTCTTTTCTCGTTTCAGGTTGCCGACGCTCTAGGACATGGAACATCGTCAAGTTTGGTAGTGGATGGCCGAGCGAACTGTGGGTGGCCTGTTCCAGAAATATCCCATTTTGTAGCCAGAGGAGAGAAGGCACAGGTGAGTATGATGTCCTGAGACTGGCAGTCAGACAAATTTGTAATATATATTCCTCAAGCAGGAGCAGTGGCTGTGCGATCTTGTTTCTGTGTCTGACAATTTTGATCGCCCCCTCTATTAAAATGCATCGTTGCCGGGAGATTTGAGGCAGCATTCATCCCATGGTCGTCTTGGCGCTAGGTGGCAACTCCATATGCCAGGCGGGACCAGTTGGCAGCTCTCGTTTCTGGTGCTTTGCCCCAGGTGGCAACTCCGACCACCAGGCCGGGCAGGTTGGCAGCACTCATCGCAGAAATGTGTAAATATAGGAAGGAAATTTAAGAGTTTGTGAGTTTTTGCATTTCAGGGAGACATTTAGGTCAACACATTGAGGGACGGCATTGTGGGACAGGGGATTTTGACGGTTGGCGTGTTCAAGGGCGTCGTCTTTCTGGTGCATCGGGTCGTGTCGTCTTTGAGGGTAAGTTTTGTTATGGTTTCTTCTTCTTATTAGTCTTCCAGTGGAGGTCGTCAAGTGGATAAGGGTTATCACAGGTGAGTATCACAGATAGTTGGTAAGTCGGCAGTCAGCGTCGTAATAGGAAATTTTTGGATCAAAAACATGGAATGCAGTATTAAGAAGAAGACGGATGATTATGTAATCATTGAAAACATGTAAACAATGAGGACTTCAAGACAAGATTAAAAGACAGCAATTTGGGACGACATTGAGCAGACAGGTAAGCAGATGATACTGGAGCAGGTACCATCCTTTGGAAGTGCAATAGCTCCTCAGGCATCAATTCTCTTCAGGGGGGATATTTGGAGCGTATTAATTTCAATTTTCCATCATTTCAGTTCCTCGGTGTCGGCAGCGTGGGATGGCAATTTCCAGGTAAATATATATATGTGTTTTCCCATGATCCAGGGTCTTATTTCAATTTTCCCTTTATTCCTCCAGGTTTTGCACGTTCGTGAAGGGTCAAAGAAAAGGTAAGTAGGCTAAATTTTGTTTGGTTTTAGCGGCGTCAGGATTAATTTTATTTTTCTCTTTTCTTTCCAGGAACAATGTCCAGCAAGAATGGGCGCTCGTGGTTAGGATCATTTGGAGCAAGAGAAGCAGGAGGAAGGTCATCATTGGACAGGAGCTTTGAAGGAGGAGATATAATAAGATGAGTTCCAATAGCACTTTGATGTAGAACCCCTTGTAAGATTTTTGTATCTTCTTTTCTCGTTTCAGGTTGCCGACGCTCTAGGACATGGAACCTCGTCAAGTTTGGTAGTGGATGGCCGAGCGAACTGTGGGTGGCCTGTTCCAGAAATATCCCATTTTGTAGCCAGAGGAGAGAAGGCACAGGTGAGTATGATGTCCTGAGACTGGCAGTCAGACAAATTTGTAATATATATTCCTCAAGCAGGAGCAGTGGCTGTGCGATCTTGTTTCTGTGTCTGACAATTTTGATCGCCCCCTCTATTAAAATGCATCGTTGCCGGGAGATTTGAGGCAGCGTTGGAACACACCCACACACCCACACACACACACCATACAATCATCGCCGATGCTGGAATATGGGAGGAGTTTCTACGGAGGAGCCAGTGAGTAGTCACGGGTTAAGCTGCATCGGTTTGTGTTTTGGAGAGGCAGTCCCGGAGGGGCTAGCGTTAGGTCCCCAGGGAGAAAAATTGTGATCAGTCATGGGGTTCGGAGGAGGATCCTTCGCTGTTTAGCAGGTCGATGACAGGTGGTGGGAAGTATTTTTCCCCTGTTAGGATTATTTCGTCTGGTAGGACAAGTCGTCTGATAGATAGGGGTTGGCCTCGTACCATCCTAGCAGCCCTTTCGCGGGTAATTTCCCCATGTATGAAAGATCTCCTAGTCCAGTTTATAGCCCTCTCACCTAGGCGGTCAATCCCTTTGCTGGAAAGGTTTGGGTGTACGAATTTGGTCCTGGATACATCACTGTTGGAGCCTTCGTTCTCCTTCTTTATCTCAAGCTTAAGGAGAGTTGGGATAGTGCAGGATTTCGGTGGGACTCGCGTGTTTTGTCCATTGCCATTGTCATTGTAATGATCCAGGACTTGTTTGGATAGTCTGGGTCTTTGTTTTTTTGTGCTGACGGGGGTAACTGGGTTAAGGCCAAGGTGTTGCGCTGCCGGATTTATATGCATTAATAGGGCGTTAGCGAGTCTAGCACTTTGTGCTCCATAAATCTCCTCAAGTGTTTTAATGTTGAAGGTGCTGGCTAGGACCTTATTAGTGGTGCGCCTACCCGCTTCCAGTGATCGTCTTATAATGGCGTTTGTGGCAGATTGGACCTTCATCACTGCCGAATCTGAGGCCAGCGACCGGGATGGCATGTTGCCAGATGGGGATAATAAACTGCTTAATTATTACCAATTAGCCACTCAAGACTCTTTGCCCTAGCCCTCAGCCTTATGCAAAGGAGGGAAATGTGAAGGCTCATATTTATTTTCCTATCCAATGTGACCCCAAGGTATTTGTATTTGTTAGCCTGAGGTATGATCTGTCCATTGAGGAGGAGTTTCGTCTGGTTGGTTTGGGTCATATTTTGTCCAGAAAAGAAGGAGACGTGGGCGCATTTTTTAACATTGAAGGTCATGCGCCATTTGTTTGCCCATTCGGAGATGACGTTGAGGTATGCTTGCAGATGCTTTGCGTGTTCCTTTGGCTGTTTGTGTGACATAAGTACCGCTGTATCGTCTGCATATATGGCTAGAAGGAGCTTGGTCGGGGTAAGAGTACAGTTCCTGGAGATAATGTGAACTGCATCTGGGAGTGGCATGTCAGAGGTGTAGATCGAGTATAGGATTGGGCCGAGGATGCTCCCTTGGGGCACTCCAGCACTGATGGAACCAAGCCTGGATCTGATTCCACCAGTTCCTTTCACCTTGAAAGTCATGTTTTGGAGGTAGCTGGTGAGGACTTTGTGTAGTTGTTTAGGGACAATCTTGGAAAGTTTTTGTAAAAGTCCCTCATGCCAAACCCTATCGAAAGCCTGCGAGAAGTCCAAAAAGATGGCCGAGCAGTGTTCCTTTTCTTCAAATGCTCTCAGGATGTGTTGCGTGACCCTCAACACTTGCTGTTCCGAACTGTGTTCTGGGCGAAAGCCAAACTGGTGTTCTGGTATGGCTTCCGCAAAGTTCTTACACTTGAAAAGCTTGGAGAGAAGGAGGCGCTCAAACAGCTTTCCAAAGCCGGAGAGGAGACTTATGGGCCTGTAGGAGTCCGGGCAATAATTTGGCTTCCCCGTCTTATGGATCATGGTGATGACAGCTAGTTTCCATTGATGGGGGAAATGGCCGAGTCTTAGAACAGAGTTGTAAATATGCAATAGGTATAGGACTGCCTTCTTTGGTAGTAATTTGATAAGGGCGTTTTGGATTTGGTCTTCCCCAGGGCTCTTCGCGGTCGCCAGAGCAGCAATCTGTGTTTGGAGCTCCTCCAGCCTGAAGAAAATCGGGGCCGAGGGGGGAGAAGGTGAGTGTGCATAGAAATCATTAAGATCATTTATTATAGCAATTCTTTCCTCTTCCAGAGTGGTCATTTTGGGGGAGAACCTATCCTCCAGGTGTTTGACGAAGGCGTCCGCCTTTTCTTTAGAGGAACGGGTCCATATGTGGTCGGAGGAAGCTGGCGAGTGTCCAGAGGACCTGGACTGTACTGGGATCTTGAAAGGATGGTCAGATTGGGGTTGACTTTTGATGTGCCTGGTAATTTTCCAAATCTTGGCCATGTTGTATCTATCTTCAGGGTCAAGATTGAGGAGCATGCGGTTTACCTGGGCTTGTTTTAGTCTTTTAATTGCTTTTTTAAACTTGTTTCTTACTCTGGAAAACTTTGCTTTATTTTCAGGTGAGGGATCCTCTTTCATTTTGGAGAAACATGCTTGCAATAGCTGAAGAAGGATGCTGGCTGGTTTATCAAGCTTAGTCGTGTGACGAGAAGGATGTTTGGTCGAATATCGGGAGGCGTTGTTTGCGGTGGGAGTGGCGTGTAAAGCAGCGCTCTCAATGTTTTTAAGTAAGATGCCAACGCAGTCTTCAATATCCTCCCCACTGTTTATTTCAGTACTTAAAAGAATGTATTTTTCCAGATGGTCCCTGAATGCTTTGATTCTGTGAGATCCTCGTGGGAGGGGAGGAGGTCTTGGCGCAGCCTGTTCGACATCTGGACTGATTAAAGGAGTTTTGCCCAGTGCCGCATTGATGATGAGTGGGACATGGTCAGAGGATAATTCGGATACCGATGAGATGGAGATGTGGGTAGGGAGGAAACCCGAATACACGGCAAAATCTATTGCCGAGGGATTTGCCTTTTTGTTAAAGGGATAACAAGTGGCCTCTCCTGTAGCAAGTATGTTATATCTGTTTTTTGCTTGGACTGCTTCCGCTAACAATTTCCCTCTGTTGCAGCTACGAGCGTTTCCCCACATCTGGTTTTTTGCATTCCAGTCCCCCGCAATGATGAACCTCAGTGATTGTGGATTACATAGTTGGTCTATCCCTTTGAGGAGGCGAGGAAAATCGTCGTTTTGCCATTTCACAGATGGTGGGCAATATATGGAGGCAAGTATGAAATTTTGTACGGCAATAGGGCAGATTTGTACCGCTTCTTCATTTCTAGGTACAAGGACCGAATGGGCAAGGTCGCTACGAATTATTGTCGCAGCACCCCCTCTGCGCTGCGACACCGGATTTAGGGCAGTGTAAGCCTTGTATCCAGGGATATCAATGGTCCATGTCCTAATTTCGCTGACGAGCAGGACGTCAACATCACGTCCCCTTAAGAACGCTGAGAGCTCGTCAATTTTGTTATGGATGCCCCCAGCGTTCCAGGAGACAATCTTTAAGCTCTTGGGAGCTTTAGGCATAGGGACAGTTATTGGCGTCTAGGCTGTTATTTAAAATCGAAGCCATTTCGATTGTCTGGATAGAGCAGGATAAGTTGGCTAGAAAGTCATTGTCCGGTGAGGCCTCTGTTATGTGAAACATATTTGTAATTTTAATAAACAGTGTTGACAATTTATTTATTTTTTTCTCGATAGAAGCCACTTTTTCCAGCAGCTTGGACTGGGCAGCCTCGTGGGTGAATGCCAGTTTCTCCAGCAGCTTGTGCCAGTGCAGCTGGGATTTTACACTGGATTGGCGCGAGTTTTTGAGAGCTGCGCCAGTCCGTTTTTGGATTAAACTCTCCTGAGGAGTTGGCCATCCCTGCCCTCGAAGCCGTTGGGAGCGCTCCTTTCCCTCTTGCTCCAGTTGGAGCCTCTCCTGAAAGCGAGCCAGATGCGCCTCTGCCGGATTTGGTCGCCTCTGTTGCCTAAATGGGTTGTAGTTGCTGCGCTGTTCCGTTGGATGTTGCCGTTGCTGTAGAGGTGCAGAAAACATCGATGGAAACATCGATACCTTGATGTTTTGGAAAAATGAAAAACATCGATGTTTATTTTTGAACATCGATGTATCGGTACCTTGTCACTTTTAAAGTGCCACTTTTAAAGTAAAATTTTAAAAGTTTAAAGTTTTTAAAGTTTGGTGGTTTAGGTGGAGGCGCTGTGCGTTTTATAAAGATGGATAAGTGTTTAAATCGTAAGTACTTGAAAGTACCCTACCATGTCGCTAGTTATACCGATTATTTGCGAAATGCAAATAATCATGACAAAACACAAGTTTTGTCATTCAAAAATATCTTTAAAAGCCCAGAAGCCATTCTTGCCTTTGACTCTTTGCGTGGTCGTTTTAAAGAGCGTTTTGGGCATTATGAAACACGCACGGTTCCAAGGATTGCCACAATAATAGACCCGCGCTTTAAAAAACAAGGTTTTATGACGACAAACCATGCAGAGCAAGCATGTCTCAAGGCAGACATTGTCGATCAACTAATGTTCATAAACAAAAATTATGAAAACTTTAAGAAATAATATTAGATATTAATTAATTAATATTAATAAGTTTGATCTCATGAAGTTGTTTTTTGTTTGATAAATTCTAAATATATTTTTCGTTTTTTATTTTTAGTAAAAATTGAATTGTGATTTTTAATTTATATTAAACAATAATTTATATTAAATATAGAGGTTTTATGAAAAAACATCGAAAAACATCGATGTGTCCAAACATCGATGTTTCTGCACCTCTACGTTGCTGGTTTAGCCTTCGGTCCGGATTTGTTTGGGCCATCCTTGACCTGTGATGGGGGGATTTTTGCAGTTGCCTTGTCGAGTGGTGGCGCGGGTCCTTGTTGGGCCGTTGTTTAATTGGATGGTGGGGGGTAGGAGTCATTTCGTCATTTTGAAGGATAGTCCAGTAGTTGTTGTTGCTCGGCTCGTTTCGGTTCTGGGAGGGACCCACGTCCTTCTTTAGTGGGCGGTGAATCCGCTGACGCTCAGGCGGAGCAACCGGGCGGAGGGTATCCTGGGCCGCTCTTCTCTTCACCTCCTGGAAGACCCTACAACCCTTATAGGCACTTATGTGCCGACCCCCACAGTTGCAGCATCGAGGGGGTACATGTCTGGGCTTTTTGCAGGCTGTGGTGGGGTGCTGCCCTGCACACTTCATGCAGACGAAGGCTCGTCTACATGAGCCCTTTTTGTGCCCATGTTTTTGGCAACGGTGGCATTGGGCCAATGCAAGGGCATTCGTAGGCGGACGGAAGGGCAAGGACAAGGACATTAGCGGGACCGGGGGCTTACGAAGGGGGACAATGGGAGGGGCCATCGCTGTAGGAGTTTTAATGTTGTTGTTTTTATTGCTGCTGTTTCCATTAATTTGGGCCCCTTCCCTGGCCCCGTTTCCCTTTACCCTATTGGCCTCAGCTCTTGCTTCCACCCGTTCCATGTAGAGCCGTTGGGCATAAAGACTCTTGAAGACAGGAGTCTTTTCTGGCTTGTAATGGAAGGGGGAGGAAACATCCATCAGTGCAGGACCCTGAGGATTATGATTGGGCGTGGTGTGGACCGTAGCTTTAACATTAAAAACCACGGGGCCCATGTCTGCCGAGCTGGACTCGCTGGCTCTAAGCGGAGTTGGTTTTTTAGGGGCTGGTTTACTTGATTGATTCATTGTGGCGAGTTTGGCGGGTCTGGTGGGGGATGAATATTCGGGCTCCTGCTGCAAAATCTGGCTGTATGTGGTTTTGGGGGCATTGGGGGGAGGGGGGTTTGCATCGCTATCTTTAAGTTGTGAGAAAAAGTTTCTCAACAACTCATCAGATAAAATTTTAATAGGCGATTTGTTGTTTTTTGTTGTGTTGTTGTTTGGATGGGCCAGCTGGTCCAACTTGGGCGCAACATGTTCAAACTCCCGGTTGGCTCTCTTGATGTCGTTGGTTAGCGTAGTTGGAGAGGAAGACAACAGCCGTTTATTGTTTTTGTTTATGGCTGTGTTTGAACCAACAGGTGGCTCACGATCAGCTGTAGGGCTTGTTGTTTTTTTGGGCAAGGCGGAAGCTAAGGTCTTGGTTGCTTGTATTTCAATGTTCGCGCCAATTTCAGGACCCGTAGTCAGGGAAGAGGAAAGTGGGGTATAGTGTGTGTGTGTCTGTGAGTGTGCTTCGCGCCAATTTCAGTCCCCATAGGCAAGGGAGAAGAAAGTGGTGCAGTATGTGTGTGTGGCTGTGTTTGTGTGAGTGTATGGGGGTGTGTGCTTATTGGAACTGTTGTCTTATTACTCGTATCTATTGCATTTGGCGGGTTCTTCGCCTTGGAAGAGGGGTCATAGAGGGAAAGGGGATCTGGCTGTGTGTGTGTGTGTGTATTTGCATTTATTTTTGGCGGGCTCTTCTCCTTGGAAGAGGGGTCACAGAGGGAAAGTGGATCTGGCTGTGTGTGTGTGTGTGTATGGGATAATTTATTTGTATTTATTTTTGGCGGGCTCTTCGCTTTTGAAGAGGGGTCAGCGGGGGGAGTCCTTAAATTGGCGTCACACACAATCACGCAGGAATCATCTGATGATTGCAATGAGGATCCTGGGTGACGCCCCGAATAGGGGGAAGAAAGTTCAATTTTCTCAGTGGACTCACCACCATAAGGCCTGCAGATCATGGCCATCTCAAAGGAGTCCAACGAAGTAAATGGCTCGATGTTGTCCAGGTTGAAATTGTCCATCTCCTTTTTTATTTCTGTCCTTGTGTCCTCCATATCTCCTTTTTAAGTCTCCTTTTAATTAATAAGTCACTTCAACTTGTTTTTTTTTTTTTAATGTGTTTTTTTTTTTATTTGTTTTCTTTTAAAGGAATTGTATGAATTTTACAAAAAACTTTTACTTGGCGTTTTACACTTTAAACAAATTCAAATTCAAATTTCAAAGATTTGGCGGGCTGGTTTAAGACCAGTCCTCGCTGCTCCAGGGCCCAAATGGTTGTGAGAATGCTGGGAAGAGAAAAGTCTCCCGGAGTATTAGCCAGAGGGCAACTTTTGTTCCGGGAGACTTTCCATGAAATTGGCGGGCTCCTGGAGAGAGCACTTTCTCCTGTTGTTGTTTCTGGGGTCGTCGGGTCGCATTCGTCCCATGGTCGTCTTGGCGCTAGGTGGCAACTCCATATGCCAGGCGGGACCAGTTGGCAGCTCTCGTTTCTGGTGCTTTGCCCCAGGTGGCAACTCCGACCACCAGGCCGGGCAGGTTGGCAGCACTCATCGCAGAAATGTGTAAATATAGGAAGAAAATTTAAGAGTTTGTGAGTTTTTGCATTTCAGGGAGACATTTAGGACAACACATTGAGGGACGGCATTGTGGGACAGGGGATTTTGCCGGTTGGCGTGTTCAAGGGCGTCGTCTTTCTGGTGCATCGGGTCGTGTCGTCTTTGAGGGTAAGTTTTGTTATGGTTTCTTCTTCTTATTAGTCTTCCAATTGTCGGTGTTTTTCCTTAAGCTAATCAGGTACGTTTGTAGGTGAATCCAGTGGAGGTCGTCAAGTGGATAAGGGTTATCACAGGTGAGCATCACAGATAGTTGGTAAGTCGGCAGTCAGCGTCGTTAATAGGAAATTTTTGGATCAAAAACATGGAATGCAGTATTAAGAAGAAGACGGATGATGATGTAAACATTGCAAACATGTAAACAATTAGGACTTCAAGACAAGATTAAAAGACAGCAATTTGGGACGACATTGAGCAGACAGGTAAGCAGATGATCCTGGAGCAGGTGCCATCCTTTGGAAGTGCAATAGCTTCTCAGGCATCAATTCCCTTCAGGGGGGATATTTGGAGCGTATTAATTTCAATTTTCCATCATTTCAGTTCCTCGGTGTCGGCAGCGTGGGATGGCAATTTCCAGGTAAATATATATATGTGTTTTCCCATGATCCAGGGTCTTATTTCAATTTGCCCTTTATTCCTCCAGGTTTTGCACGTTCGTGAAGGGTCAAAGAAAAGGTAAGTAGGCTAAATTTTGTTTGGTTTTAGCGGCGTCAGGATTAATTTTATTTTTCTCTTTTCTTTCCAGGAACAATGTCCAGCAAGAATGGGCGCTCGTGGTTAGGATCATTTGGAGCAAAAGAAGCAGGAGGAAGGTCATCATTGGACAGGAGCTTTGAAGGAGGAGATATAATAAGATGAGTTCCAATAGCACTTTGATGTAGAACCCCTTGTAAGATTTTTGTATCTTCTTTTCTCGTTTCAGGTTGCCGACGCTCTAGGACATGGAACATCGTCAAGTTTGGTAGTGGATGGCCGAGCGAACTGTGGGTGGCCTGTTCCAGAAATATCCCATTTTGTAGCCAGAGGAGAGAAGGCACAGGTGAGTATGATATCCTGAGACTGGCAGTCAGACAAATTTGTAATATATATTCCTCAAGCAGGAGCAGTGGCTGTGCGATCTTGTTTCTGTGTCTGACAATTTTGATCGCCCCCTCTATTAAAATGCATCGTTGCCGGGAGATTTAAGGCAGCGTTGGAACACACCCACACACCCACACACACACACCATACAATCATCGCCGATGCTGGAATATGGGAGGAGTTTCTACGGAGGAGCCAGTGAGTAGTCACGGGTTAAGCTGCATCGGTTTGTGTTTTGGAGAGGCAGTCCCGGAGGGGCTAGCGTTAGGTCCCCAGGGAGAAAAATTGTGATCAGTCATGGGGTTCGGAGGAGGATCCTTCGCTGTTTAGCAGGTCGATGACAGGTGGTGGGAAGTATTTTTCCCCTGTTAGGATTATTTCGTCTAGTAGGACAAGTCGCCTGATAGATAGGGGTTGGCCTCGTACCATCCTAGCAGCCCTTTCGCGGGTAATTTCCCCATGTATGAAAGATCTCCTAGTCCAGTTTATAGCCCTCTCACCTAGGCGGTCAATCCCTTTGCTGGAAAGGTTTGGGTGCACGTATTTGGTCCTGGATACATCACTGTTGGAGCCTTCGTTCTCCTTCTTTATCTCAAGCCTAAGGAGAGTCGGGATAGTGCAGGATTTCAGTGGGACTCGCGTGTTTTGTCCATTGAAATTGTCATTGTAATGATCCAGGACTTGTTTGGATAGTCTGGGTCTTTGTTTTTTTGTGCTGACGGGGGTAACTGGGTTAAGGCCAAGGTGTTGCGCTGCCGGATTTATATGCATTAATAGGGCGTTAGCGAGTCTAGCACTATGTGCTCCATAAATCTCCTCAAGTGTTTTAATGTTGAAGGTGCTGGCTAGGACCTTATTAGTGGTGTGCCTACCCGCTTCCAGTGATCGTCTTATAATGGCGTTTGTGGCAGATTGGACCTTCATCACTGCCGAATCTGAGGCCAGCGATGCCCAGACCGGGATGGCATGTTGCCAGATGGGGATAATAAGCTGCTTAATCAGCGTAGCCTTGGTGGGTTTGGGTAGGGGGCTGTGCGGACCAATTAGCCACTCAAGACTCTTTGCCCTAGCCCTCAGCCTTATGCAAAGGAGGGAAATGTGAAGGCTCATATTTATTTTCCTATCCAATGTGACCCCAAGGTATTTGTATTTGTTAGCCTGAGGTATGATCTGTCAATTGAGGAGGAGTTTCGTCTGGTTGGTTTGGGTCATATTTTGTCCAGAAAAGAAGGAGACGTGGGCGCATTTTTTAACATTGAAGGTCATGCGCCATTTGTTTGCCCATTCGGAGATGACGTTGAGGTATGCTTGCAGATGCTTTGCGTGTTCCTTTGGCTGTTTGTGTGACATAAGTACCGCTGTATCGTCTGCATATATGGCTAGAAGGAGCTTGGTCGGGGTAAGAGTACAGTTCCTGGAGATAATCTGAACTGCATCTGGGAGTGGCATGTCAGAGGTGTAGATCGAGTATAGGATTGGGCCGAGGATGCTCCCTTGGGGCACTCCAGCACTGATGGAACCAAGCCTGGATCTGATTCCACCAGTTCCTTTCACCTTGAAAGTCCTGTTTTGGAGGTAGCTGGTGAGGACTTTGTGTAGTTGTTTAGGGACAATCTTGGAAAGTTTTTGTAAAAGTCCCTCATGCCAAACCCTATCGAAAGCCTGCGAGAAGTCCAAAAAGATGGCCGAGCAGTGTTCCTTTTCTTCAAATGCTCCCAGGATGTGTTGCGTGACCCTCAACACTTGCTGTTCCGAACTGTGTTCTGGGCGAAAGCCAAACTGGTGTTTTGGTATGGCTTCCGCAAAGTTCTTACACTTGAAAAGCTTGGAGAGAAGGAGGCGCTCAAACAGCTTTCCAAAGCCGGAGAGGAGACTTATGGGCCTGTAGGAGTCCGGGCAATGATTTGGCTTCCCCGTCTTATGGATCATGGTGATGACAGCTAGTTTCCATTGATGGGGGAAATGGCCGAGTCTTAGAACAGAGTTGTAAATATGCAATAGGTATAGGACTGCCTTCTTTGGTAGTAATTTGATAAGGGCGTTTTGGATTTGGTCTTCCCCAGGGCTCTTCGCGGTCGCCAGAGCAGCAATCTGTGTTTGGAGCTCCTCCAGCCTGAAGAAAATCGGGGCCGAGGGGGGAGAAGGTGAGTGTGCATAGAAATCATTAAGATCATTTATTATAGCAATTCTTTCCTCTTCCAGAGTGGTCATTTTGGGGGAGAACCTATCCTCCAGGTGTTTGACGAAGGCGTCCGCCTTTTCTTTAGAGGAACGGGTCCATATGTGGTCGGAGGAAGCTGGCGAGTGTCCAGAGGACCTGGACTGTACTGGGATCTTGAAAGGATGGTCAGATTGGGGTTGACTTTTGATGTGACTGGTAATTTTCCAAATCTTGGCCATGTTGTATCTATCTTCAGGGTCAAGATTGAGGAGCATGCGGTTTACCTGGGCTTGTTTTAGTCTTTTAATTGCTTTTTTAAACTTGTTTCTTACTCTGGAAAACTTTGCTTTATTTTCAGGTGAGGGATCCTCTTTCATTTTGAAGAAACATGCTTGCAATAGCTGAAGAAGGATGCTGACTGGTTTATCAAGCTTAGTCGTGTGACGAGAAGGATGTTTGGTCGAATATCGGGGAGCGTTGTTTGCGGTGGGAGTGGCGTGTAAAGCAGCGCTCTCAATGTTTTTAAGTAAGATGCCAACGCAGTCTTCAATATCCTCCCCACTGTTTATTTCAGTATTTAAAAGAATGTATTTTTCCAGATGGTCCCTGAATGCTTTGATTCTGTGAGATCCTCGTGGGAGGGGAGGAGGTCTTGGCGCAGCCTGTTCGACATCTGGAGGGAGGAAACCCGAATACACGGAAAAATCTATTGCCGAGGGATTTTCCTTTTTGTTAAAGGGATAACAAGTGGCCTCTCCTGTAGCAAGTATGTTATATCTGTTTTTTGCTTGGACTGCTTCCGCTAACAATTTCCCTCTGTTGCAGCTACGAGCGTTTCCCCACATCTGGTTTTTTGCATTCCAGTCCCCCGCAATGATGAACCTCAGTGATTGTGGATTACATAGTTGGTCTATCCCTTTGAGGAGGCGAGGAAAATCGTCGTTTTGCCATTTCACAGATGGTGGGCAATAGATGGAGGCAAGTATGACATTTTGTACGGCAATAGGGCAGATTTGTACCGCTTCTTCATTTCTAGGTACAAGGACCGAATGGGCAAGGTCGCTACGAATTATTGTCGCAGCACCCCCTCTGCGCTGCGACACCGGATTTAGGGCAGTGTAAGCCGGATATCAATGGTCCATGTCCTAATTTCGCTGACGAGCAGGACGTCAACATCACGTCCCCTTGAGAACGCTGAGAGCTCGTCAATTTTGTTATGGATGCCCCCAGCGTTCCAGGAGACAATCTTTAAGCTCTTGGGAGCTTTAGGCATAGGGACAGTCATTGGCGTCTAGGCTGTTATTTAAAATCGAAGCCATTTCGATTGTCTGGATAGAGCAGGATAAGTTGGCTAGAAAGTCATTGTCCGGTGAGGCCTCTGTTATGTCAAACATATTTGTAATTTTAATAAACAGTGTTGACAATTTATTTATTTTTTTCTCGATAGAAGCCACTTTTTCCAGCAGCTTGGACTGGGCAGCCTCGTGGGTGAATGCCAGTTTCTCCAGCAGCTTGTGCCAGTGCAACTGGGATTTTACACTGGATTGGCGCGAGTTTTTGAGAGCTGCGCCAGTCCGTTTTTGGATCAAACTCTCCTGAGGAGTTGGCCATCCCTGCCCTCGAAGCCGTTGGGAGCGCTCCTTTCCCTCTTACTCCAGTTGGAGCCTCTCCTGAAAGCGAGCCAGATGCGCCTCTGCCGGATTTGGTCGCCTCTGTTGCCTAAATGGGTTGTAGTTGCTGCGCTGTTCCGTTGGATGTTGCCGTTGCTGTAGAGGTGCAGAAAACATCGATGGAAACATCGATACCTTGATGTTTTGGAAAAATGAAAAACATCGATGTTTATTTTTGAACATCGATGTATCGGTACCTTGTCACTTTTAAAGTGTCACTTTTAAAGTAAAATTTTAAAAGTTTAAAGTTTTTAAAGTTTGGTGGTTTAGATGGAGGCGCTGTGCGTTTTATAAAGATGGATAAGTGTTTAAATCGTAAGTACTTGAAAGTACCCTACCATGTCGCTAGTTATACCGATTATTTGCGAAATGCAAATAATCATGACAAAACACAAGTTTTGTCATTCAAAAATATCTTTAAAAGCCCAGAAGCCATTCTTGCCTTTGACTCTTTGCGTGGTCGTTTTAAAGAGCGTTTTGGGCATTATGAAACACGCACGGTTCCAAGGATTGCCACAATAATAGACCCGCGCTTTAAAAAACAAGGTTTTATGACGACAAACCATGCAGAGCAAGCATGTCTCAAGGCAGACATTGTCGATCAACTAATGTTCATAAACAAAAATTATGAAAACTTTAAGAAATAATATTAGATATTAATTAATTAATATTAATAAGTTTGATCTCATGAAGTTGTTTTTTGTTTGATAAATTCTAAATATATTTTTCGTTTTTTATTTTTAGTAAAAATTGAATTGTGATTTTTAATTTATATTAAACAATAATTTATATTAAATATAGAGGTTTTATGAAAAAACATCGAAAAACATCGATGTGTCCAAACATCGATGTTTCTGCACCTCTACGTTGCTGGTTTAGCCTTCGGTCCGGATTTGTTTGGGCCATCCTTGACCTGTGATGGGGGGATTTTTGCAGTTGCCTTGTCGAGTGGTGGCGCGGGTCCTTGTTGGGCCGTTGTTTAATTGGATGGTGGGGGGTAGGAGTCATTTCGTCATTTTGAAGGATAGTCCAGTAGTTGTTGTTGCTCGGCTCGTTTCGGTTCTGGGAGGGACCCACGTCCTTCTTTAGTGGGCGGTGACTCCGCTGACGCTCAGGCGGAGCAACCGGGCGGAGGGTATCCTGGGCCGCTCTCCTCTTCACCTCCTGGAAGACCCTACAACCCTTATAGGCACTTATGGGCCGACCCCCACAGTTGCAGCATCGAGGGGGTACATGTCTTGGCTTTTTGCAGGCTGTGGTGGGGTGCTGCCCTGCACACTTCATGCAGACGAAGGCTCGTCTACATGAGCCCTTTTTGTGCCCATGTTTTTGGCAACGGTGGCATTGGGCCAATGCAAGGGCATTCGTAGGCGGACGGAAGGGCAAGGACATTAGCGGGACCGGGGCTTACGAAGGGGGACAATGGGAGGGGCCATCGCTGTAGGAGTTTTAATGTTGTTGTTTTTATTGCTGCTGTTTCCATTAATTTGGGCCCCTTCCCTGGCCCCGTTTCCCTTTACCCTATTGGCCTCAGCTCTTGCTTCCACCCGTTCCATGTAGAGCCGTTGGGCATAAAGACTCTTGAAGACAGGAGTCTTTTCTGGCTTGTAATGGAAGGGGGAGGAAACATCCATCAGTGCAGGACCCTGAGGATTATGATTGGGCGTGGTGTGGACCGTAGCTTTAACATTAAAAACCACGGGGCCCATGTCTGCCGAGCTGGACTCGCTGGCTCTAAGCGGAGTTGGTTTTTTAGGGGCTGGTTTACTTGATTGATTCATTGTGGCGAGTTTGGTGGGTCTGGTGGGGGATGAATATTCGGGCTCCTGCTGCAAAATCTGGCTGTATGTGGTTTTGGGGGCATTGGGGGGAGGGGGGATTTGCATCGCTATCTTTAAGTTGTGAGAAAAAGTTTCTCAACAACTCATCAGATAAAATTTTAATAGGCGATTTGTTGTTTTTTGTTGTGTTGTTGTTTGGATGGGCCAGCTGGTCCAACTTGGGCGCAACATGTTCAAACTCCCGGTTGGCTCTCTTGATGTCGTTGGTTAGCGTAGTTGGAGAGGAAGACAACAGCCGTTTATTGTTTTTGTTTATGGCTGTGTTTGAACCAACAGGTGGCTCACGATCAGCTGTAGGGCTTGTTGTTTTTTTGGGCAAGGCGGAAGCTAAGGTCTTGGTTGCTTGTATTTCAATGTTCGCGCCAATTTCAGGACCCGTAGTCAGGGAAGAGGAAAGTGGGGTATAGTGTGTGTGTGTCTGTGAGTGTGCTTCGCGCCAATTTCAGTCCCCATAGGCAAGGGAGAAGAAAGTGGTGCAGTATGTGTGTGTGGCTGTGTTTGTGTGAGTGTATGGGGGTGTGTGCTTATTGGAACTGTTGTCTTATTACTCTTATCTATTGCATTTGGCGGGCTCTATGCCTTGGAAGAGGGGTCATAGAGGGAAAGGGGATCTGGCTGTGTGTGTGTGTGTGTATTTGCATTTATTTTTGGCGGGCTCTTCTCCTTGGAAGAGGGGTCATAGAGGGAAAGTGGATCTGGCTGTGTGTGTGTGTGTGTATGGGATATTTTATTTGTATTTATTTTTGGCGGGCTCTTCGCTTTTGAAGAGGGGTCAGCGGGGGGAGTCCTTAAATTGGCGTCACACACAATCACGCAGGAATCATCTGATGATTGCAATGAGGATCCTGGGTGACGCCCCGAATAGGGGGAAGAAAGTTCAATTTTCTCAGTGGACTCACCACCATAAGGCCTGCAGATCATGGCCATCTCAAAGGAGTCCAACGAAGTAAATGGCTCGATGTTGTCCAGGTTGAAATTGTCCATCTCCTTTTGTATTTCTGTCCTTGTGTCCTCCATATCTCCTTTTTAAGTCTCCTTTTAATTAATAAGTCACTTCAACTTGTTTTTGTTTTTTTAATGTGTTTTTTTTTTATTTGTTTTCTTTTAAAGGAATTGTATGAATTTTACAAATAACTTTTACTTGGCGTTTTACACTTTAAACAAATTCAAATTCAAATTTCAAAGATTTGGCGGGCTGGTTTAAGACCAGTCCTCGCTGCTCCAGGGCCCAAATGGTTGTGAGAATGCTGGGAAGAGAAAAGTCTCCCGGAGTATTACCCAGAGGGCAACTTTTGTTCCGGGAGACTTTCCATGAAATTGGCGGGCTCCTGGAGAGAGCACTTTCTCCTGTTGTTGTTTCTGGGGTCGTCGGGTCGCATTCGTCCCATGGTCGTCTTGGCGCTAGGTGGCAACTCCATATGCCAGGCGGGACCAGTTGGCAGCTCTCGTTTCTGGTGCTTTGCCCCAGGTGGCAACTCCGACCACCAGGCCGGGCAGGTTGGCAGCACTCATCGCAGAAATGGGTAAATATAGGAAGAAAATTTAAGAGTTTGTGAGTTTTTGCATTTCAGGGAGACATTTAGGACAACACATTGAGGGACGGCATTGTGGGACAGGGGATTTTGCCGGTTGGCGTGTTTAAGGGCGTCGTCTTTCTGGTGCATCGGGTCGTGTCGTCTTTGAGGGTAAGTTTTGTTATGGTTTCTTCTTCTTATTAGTCTTCCAATTGTCGGTGTTTTTCCTTAAGCTAATCAGGTACGTTTGCAGGTGAATCCAGTGGAGGTCGTCAAGTGGATAAGGGTTATCACAGGTGAGTATCACAGATAGTTGGTAAGTCGGCAGTCAGCGTCGTTAATAGGAAATTTTTGGATCAAAAACATGGAATGCAGTATTAAGAAGAAGACGGATGATTATGTAAACATTGAAAACATGTAAACAATGAGGACTTCAAGACAAGATTAAAAGACAGCAATTTGGGACGACATTGAGCAGACAGGTAAGCAGATGATCCTGGAGCAGGTGCCATCCTTTGGAAGTGCAATAGCTTCTCAGGCATCAATTCCCTTCAGGGGGGATATTTGGAGCGTATTAATTTCAATTTTCCATCATTTCAGTTCCTCGGTGTCGGCAGCAATTGGGGATTGGGGAGCAAAATGGGCAATTTCCAGGTAAATATATATATGTGTTTTCCCATGATCCAGGGTCTTATTTCAATTTGCCCTTTATTCCTCCAGGTTTTGCACGTTCGTGAAGGGTCAAAGAAAAGGTAAGTAGGCTAAATTTTGTTTGGTTTTAGCGGCGTCAGGATTAATTTTATTTTTCTCTTTTCTTTCCAGGAACAATGTCCAGCAAGAATGGGCGCTCGTGGTTAGGATCATTTGGAGCAAGAGAAGCAGGAGGAAGGTCATCACTGGACAGGAGCTTTGAAGGAGGAGATATAATAAGATGAGTTCCAATAGCACTTTGATGTAGAACCCCTTGTAAGATTTTTGTATCTTCTTTTCTCGTTTCAGGTTTCCGACGCTCTAGGACATGGAACATCGTCAAGTTTGGTAGTGGATGGCCGAGCGAACTGTGGGTGGCCTGTTCCAGAAATATCCCATTTTGTAGCCAGAGGAGAGAAGGCACAGGTGAGTATGATGTCCTGAGACTGGCAGTCAGACAAATTTGTAATATATATTCCTCAAGCAGGAGCAGTGGCTGTGCGATCTTGTTTCTGTGTCTGACAATTTTGATCGCCCCCTCTATTAAAATGCATCGTTGCCGGGAGATTTAAGGCAGCGTTGGAACACACCCACACACCCACACACACACACCATACAATCATCGCCGATGCTGGAATATGGGAGGAGTTTCTACGGAGGAGCCAGTGAGTAGTCACGGGTTAAGCTGCATCGGTTTGTGTTTTGGAGAGGCAGTCCCGGAGGGGCTAGCGTTAGGTCCCCAGGGAGAAAAATTGTGATCAGTCATGGGGTTCGGAGGAGGATCCTTCGCTGTTTAGCAGGTCGATGACAGGTGGTGGGAAGTATTTTTCCCCTGTTAGGATTATTTCGTCTGGAAGGACAAGTCGCCTGATAGATAGGGGTTGGCCTCGTACCATCCTAGCAGCCCTTTCGCGGGTAATTTCCCCATGTATGAAAGATCTCCTAGTCCAGTTTATAGCCCTCTCACCTAGGCGGTCAATCCCTTTGCTGGAAAGGTTTGGGTGCACGTATTTGGTCCTGGATACATCACTGTTGGAGCCTTCGTTCTCCTTCTTTATCTCAAGCCTAAGGAGAGTCGGGATAGTGCAGGATTTCGGTGGGACTCGCGTGTTTTGTCCATTGCCATTGTCATTGTAATGATCCAGGACTTGTTTGGATAGTCTGGGTCTTTGTTTTTTTGTGCTGACGGGGGTAACTGGGTTAAGGCCAAGGTGTTGCGCTGCCGGATTTATATGCATTAATAGGGCGTTAGCGAGTCTAGCACTTTGTGCTCCATAAATCTCCTCAAGTGTTTTAATGTTGAAGGTGCTGGCTAGGACCTTATTAGTGGTGTGCCTACCCGCTTCCAGTGATCGTCTTATAATGGCGTTTGTGGCAGATTGGACCTTCATCACTGCCGAATCTGAGGCCAGCGATGCCCAGACCGGGATGGCATGTTGCCAGATGGGGATAATAAGCTGCTTAATCAGCGTAGCCTTGGTGGGTTTGGGTAGGGGGCTGTGCGGACCAATTAGCCACTCAAGACTCTTTGCCCTAGCCCTCAGCCTTATGCAAAGGAGGGAAATGTGAAGGCTCATATTTATTTTCCTATCCAATGTGACCCCAAGGTATTTGTATTTGTTAGCCTGAGGTATGATCTGTCCATTGAGGAGGAGTTTCGTCTGGTTGGTTTGGGTCATATTTTGTCCAGAAAAGAAGGAGACGTGGGCGCATTTTTTAACATTGAAGGTCATGCGCCATTTGTTTGCCCATTCGGAGATGACGTTGAGGTATGCTTGCAGATGCTTTGCGTGTTCCTTTGGCTGTTTGTGCGACATAAGTACCGCTGTATCGTCTGCATATGTGGCTAGAAGGAGCTTGGTCGGGGTAAGAGTACAGTTCCTGGAGATAATGGGAACTGCATCTGGGAGTGGCATGTCAGAGGTGTAGATCGAGTATAGGATTGGGCCGAGGATGCTCCCTTGGGGCACTCCAGCACTGATGGAACCAAGCCTGGATCTGATTCCACCAGTTCCTTTCACCTTGAAAGTCCTGTTTTGGAGGTAGCTGGTGAGGACTTTGTGTAGTTGTTTAGGGACAATCTTGGAAAGTTTTTGTAAAAGTCCCTCATGCCAAACCCTATCGAAAGCCTGCGAGAAGTCCAAAAAGATGGCCGAGCAGTGTTCCTTTTCTTCAAATGCTCTCAGGATGTGTTGCGTGACCCTCAACACTTGCTGTTCCGAACTGTGTTCTGGGCGAAAGCCAAACTGGTGTTCTGGTATGGCTTCCGCAAAGTTCTTACACTTGAAAAGCTTGGAGAGAAGGAGGCGCTCAAACAGCTTTCCAAAGCCGGAGAGGAGACTTATGGGCCTGTAGGAGTCCGGACAATGATTTGGCTTCCCCGTCTTATGGATCATGGTGATGACAGCTAGTTTCCATTGATGGGGGAAATGGCCGAGTCTTAGAACAGAGTTGTAAATATGCAATAGGTAGAGGACTGCCTTCTTTGGTTGTAATTTGATAAGGGCGTTTTGGATTTGGTCTTCCCCAGGGCTCTTCGCGGTCGCCAGAGCAGCAATCTGTGTTTGGAGCTCCTCCAGCCTGAAGAAAATCGGGGCCGAGGGGGGAGAAGGTGAGTGTGCCTCTTCCAGAGTGGTCATTTTGGGGGAGAACCTATCCTCCAGGGGTTTGACGAAGGCGTCCACCTTTTCTTTAGAGGAACGGGTCCATATGTGGTCGGAGGAAGCTGGCGAGTGTCCAGAGGACCTGGACTGTACTGGGATCTTGAGAGGATGGTCAGATTGGGGTTGACTTTTGATGTGCCTGGTAATTTTCCAAATCTTGGCCATGTTGTATCTATCTTCAGGGTCAAGATTGAGGAGCATGCGGTTTACCTGGGCTTGTTTTAGTCTTTTAATTGCTTTTTTAAACTTGTTTCTTACTCTGGAAAACTTTGCTTTATTTTCAGGTGAGGGATCCTCTTTCATTTTGAAGAAACACGCTTGCAATAGCTGAAGAAGGATGCTGGCTGGTTTATCAAGCTTAGTCGTGTGACGAGAAGGATGTTTGGTCGAATATCGGGAGGCGTTGTTTGCGGTGGCAGTGGCGTGTAAAGCAGCGCTCTCAATGTTTTTAAGTAAGATGCCAACGCAGTCTTCAATATCCTCCCCACTGTTTATTTCAGTATTTAAAAGAATGTATTTTTCCAGATGGTCCCTGAATGCTTTGATTCTGTGAGATCCTCGTGGGAGGGGAGGAGGTCTTGGCGCAGCCTGTTCGACATCTGGACTGATTAAAGGAGTTTTGCCCAGTGCCGCATTGATGATGAGTGGGACATGGTCAGAGGATAATTCGGATACCGATGAGATGGAGATGTGGGTAGGGAGGAAACCCGAATACACGGCAAAATCTATTGCCGAGGGATTTGCCTTTTTGTTAAAGGGATAACAAGTGGCCTCTCCTGTAGCAAGTATGTTATATCTGTTTTTTGCTTGGACTGCTTCCGCTAACAATTTCCCTCTGTTGCAGCTACGAGCGTTTCCCCACATCTGGTTTTTTGCATTCCAGTCCCCCGCAATGATGAACCTCAGTGATTGTGGATTACATAGTTGGTCTATCCCTTTGAGGAGGCGAGGAAAATCGTCGTTTTGCCATTTCACAGATGGTGGGCAATAGATGGAGGCAAGTATGACATTTTGTACGGCAATAGGGCAGATTTGTACCGCTTCTTCATTTCTAGGTACAAGGACCGAATGGGCAAGGTCGCTACGAATTATTGTCGCAGCACCCCCTCTGCTGCTGCGACACCGGATTTAGGGCAGTGTAAGCCTTGTATCCAGGGATATCAATGGTCCCTGTCCTAATTTCGCTGACGAGCAGGACGTCAACATCACGTCCCCTTAAAAACGCTGAGAGCTCGTCAATTTTGTTATGGATGCCCCCAGCGTTCCAGGAGACAATCTTTAAGCTCTTGGGAGCTTTAGGCATAGGGACAGTCATTGGCGTCTAGGCTGTTATTTAAAATCGAAGCCATTTCGATTGTCTGGATAGAGCAGGATAAGTTGGCGAGAAAGTCATTGTCCGGTGAGGCCTCTGTTATGTCAAACATATTTGTAATTTTAACAAACAGTGTTGACAATTTATTTATTTTTTTCTCGATAGAAGCCACTTTTTCCAGCAGCTTGGACTGGGCAGCCTCGTGGGTGAATGCTAGTTTCTCCAGCAGCTTGTGCCAGTGCAGCTGGGATTTTACACTGGATTGGCGCGAGTTTTTGAGAGCTGCGCCAGTCCGTTTTTGGATCAAACTCTCCTGAGGAGTTGGCCATCCTTGCCCTCGAAGCCGTTGGGAGCGCTCCTTTCCGTCTTGCTCCAGTTGGAGCCTCTCCTGAAAGCGAGCCAGATGCGCCTCTGCCGGATTTGGTCGCCTCTGTTGCCTAAATGGGTTGTAGTTGCTGCGCTGTTCCGTTGGATGTTGCCGTTGCTGGTTTAGCCTTCGGTCCGGATTTGTTTGGGCCATCCTTGACCTGTGATGGGGGGATTTTTGCAGTTGCCTTGTCGAGTGGTGGCGCGGGTCCTTGTTGGGCCGTTGTTTAATTGGATGGTGGGGGGTAGGAGTCATTTCGTCATTTTGAAGGATAGTCCAGTAGTTGTTGTTGCTCGGCTCGTTTCGGTTCTGGGAGGGACCCACGTCCTTCTTTAGTGGGCGGTGACTCCGCTGACGCTCAGGCGGAGCAACCGGGCGGAGGGTATCCTGGGCCGCTCTTCTCTTCACCTCCTGGAAGACCCTACAACCCTTATAGGCACTTATGTGCCGACCCCCACAGTTGCAGCATCGAGGGGGTACACGTCTGGGCTTTTTGCAGGCTGTGGTGGGGTGCTGCCCTGCACACTTCATGCAGACGAATGCTCGTCTGCATGAGCCCTTTTTGTGCCCATGTTTTTGGCAACGGTGGCATTGGGCCAATGCAAGGGCATTCGTAGGCGGACGGAAGGGCAAGGACAAGGACATTAGCGGGACCGGGGGCTTACGAAGGGGGACAATGGGAGGGGCCATCGCTGTAGGAGTTTTAATGTTGTTGTTTTTATTGCTGCTGTTTCCATTAATTTGGGCCCCTTCCCTGGCCCCGTTTCCCTTTACCCTAATGGCCTCAGCTCTTGCTTCCACCCGTTCCATGTAGAGCCGTTGGGCATAAAGACTCTTGAAGACAGGAGTCTTTTCTGGCTTGTAATGGAAGGGGGAGGAAACATCCATCAGTGCAGGACCCTGAGGATTATGATTGGGCGTGGTGTGGACCGTAGCTTTAACATTAAAAACCACGGGGCCCATGTCTGCCGAGCTGGACTCGCTGGCTCTAAGCGGAGTTGGTTTTTTAGGGGCTGGTTTACTTGATTGATTCATTGTGGCGAGTTTGGCGGGTCTGGTGGGGGATGAATATTCGGGCTCCTGCTGCAAAATCTGGCTGTATGTGGTTTTGGGGGCATTGGGGGGAGGGGGGTTTGCATCGCTATCTTTAAGTTGTGAGAAAAAGTTTCTCAACAACTCATCAGATAAAATTTTAATAGGCGATTTGTTGTTTTTTGTTGTGTTGTTGTTTGGATGGGCCAGCTGGTCCAACTTGGGCGCAACATGTTCAAACTCCCGGTTGGCTCTCTTGATGTCGTTGGTTAGCGTAGTTGGAGAGGAAGACAACAGCCGTTTATTGTTTTTGTTTATGGCTGTGTTTGAACCAACAGGTGGCTCACGATCAGCTGTAGGGCTTGTTGTTTTTTTGGGCAAGGCGGAAGCTAAGGTCTTGGTTGCTTGTATTTCAATGTTCGCGCCAATTTCAGGACCCGTAGTCAGGGAAGAGGAAAGTTGTGTGTTTTTTTTTTTTTAATCGGTTTATTTACAAGTTTAATAAAATAAGGGAAAGTAAAATAAAGGGAAAGCTAGTGGAAATTCGATAGGATAGTGGAGGAGTCCTGGTTTCCTGCGGTAATGCCGCGAAGCTTTGCTTCGCAGGGCCAGGTTTGGGGTGTGTGTCACCGCTCTAGGGCTCGCTTCGGGCTGATCTGGCGACTGCTCGTTGTCTTTCGAGTCGTCGCAGCTCCTTCATTGCAGTTACGGCAAAGCTGCACACATTGCTCCAGGCGTCGGCGTCCTCGATCATTCTTCTACCTAGAGCTCCGCCGTCGTCATACCTCCGAGAAATTCGTCCCTCGCTCCGGTAAAGCGCGGGCAGCTCAGGACGATGTGTTCCGCCGTTTCTTCAATGCCACATCTAGGGCACCTTGGGTCCTCGTCGTGACCAAACCTGTAGAGGTAGCTTCTAAAGCAACCGTGGCTGCTTAAGATCTGCGTTAGCCAAAAATTAACTTCTCCATGCTATCTCCGCATCCAGCACGAGATGTTGGGGATTATTTGGTGGGTCCACCGGCCCTTGGTGGATTCGTCCCAGCGTCTTTGCCAGCTAGCCATGCTTGCGGCCCTGGCGTCTCGCTTCAGCCCCTGGCGGTGGCCTGCTGGGTGCTCCTCCCTTTGATCTACCAATGCCTCGTAGACAACTTTTGCTTCCGTTGCTAGCAAGTCTATTGGCACCATGCCTGCGATGGCGAGGGCTGCGTCGTCCGAGATGGTGCGAAAACCCGAGCAGACTCTCAGGGCGCATAATCGGTATGTGCCTTTCACACCTTTAACGTAGGATTTTGACTTTGCGGCTTCCGCCCAGACTGGCGCTGCGTACAAGATTGTGGCTCTGCAGACGGTCTGTAGAAGGAGCCTGCGTCCTTGCTTTGGGCCTCTGCAGTTTAGCATCATTCGCGCCAGGGCTCTGGCTACGTTTGCCGCCTTCTTGTTGGCTTCGATCAGGTGCTCCCTGAAGCATAGCCTCGTGTCGATCATCACACCCAGGTACCTAATCGCTCTGGAGGATTTCACCACGTGCCCGCCAACCTGGATTGTGGCCGTCTCCACTCGCTTTCTGCAAGATATCAGGACGGCCTCCGTTTTTTGATGTGCCAGGTTCAAGCCGGCTTGGGTAAGCCACTCTACCACCCTTTCTATAGCCGCGTTGCAGGAGGTCTCCGCCAATTGGAGAGTCTTGGCAACCACCACTATCGCAACGTCGTCTGCGAACCCTATAATTTGTGCCCGTTCCGGCAGTTCCAGCCTTAGCACTCCGTCATACATGACGTTCCATAGTGTCGGGCCTAGAACGGAGCCTTGCGGGACCCCGCAGGTGATCACATGCTCCTGGGTGCCAGCAGTGGTATCGTACCTAAGGATGCGGTCGCTGAGGTATGACTTGATGATTCCCACCAGGTTTGCGGGGATGTTTAGGTTTTGAAGCGCTTCGACTATCGCGTCCCACCGGGCCGTATTGAAGGCATTTTTGATGTCCAGCGTAGCTATAAGGCAGTACTCCTTGCCTCCGCCAGCCCACCTGGTCCCTTCGATGGCCTTAGCCGCGATCCGCTTCACCATGGATATGGCGTCGATCGTGGATCTCCCCTCCCTAAACCCGAATTGCAGCGGGGAAATTTCTCCTGCGAGGGTTATGGCGTTCTGGAGTCTTCGGAGGATGCATCGCTCCAGGGCTTTACCTGCGTGGTCTATCAGGCATATTGGCCTATATGACGACGGAACCTCCGGCGGCTTGCCCGGCTTGGAGAGGAGCACGAGGCTTTGCACTTTCCACCTCCTGGGGAAGACGCCCTCTCTTATGCAATTGCTGAAAACTTTAGCAAAAGCAGCCGGGCACGTTGCCATGGCCAGCTTGATTGCAATATCCGGGACTCCATCAGGACCTGGAGCTTTGCCGCTCTTCATCGCGGCCGTGACCTCCACGATCTCCTGGATGGTTACCTCTTGGAACGGGACTGGCATCGCCGTCTCGCTCTCTGCGACCTGCGCGTCGTAGTTTAGCGTTGGGAAGAGGTGCTCTACTATATTCTCCATCGTTTGGGGTTCTCGTGGTGGTAAAGGCTTGGCTTGCTTGGCCTTCTTGACCACCGTCCGGTATGCCGTTCCCCACGGGTCCTGTTCAGCGGCGTCGCACATCTCCAGGAAACACCGTTTTTTTGCCTCCTTTATAAGGGTTTTTAGAGCTCTCCTCTTGTCGGCGAACTCCTGCCGTTTGGGCTCGAAGTCCGGTCTTCCCCTGGCTCTTTGGTGAAGCCTTCGAGCTCGGAGGCATTCCCGTTTCGCCTCGGCAATCTCCGGCGACCACCATAGGACCGGTTCATGGTGTCGGGAATGGTTTCTGCTGAGCTTCATGCTAGCTCGGCATGCCTGCTCCACCGCCAGCATTATATGTTGCGCACCGTCTTCCGCGTCTCCGATCGGGTCTTCCATCCTTATTCCTTGCGCGAACCTTTGGGTGTGCAGCGTCGCTGGGTTGAACCTTATAGGTCTCGAGCCTGGCGTTTCTCTTGCTCCGTTTGAGGTGTCGCAGATAATATATTTGTGGTCGCTGCCAGTGTACTCATCGCTGAGGGCCCACGTCGTCCTCCTGAAGAGCCTGCTGCTGCAAAATGTGAGATCTATCACCGAGCCGCATCCTGCTCTGCTGAAGGTGTGCCGGGAGCCTGTGTTTAGCAGGGCCACATCCAGGGTCGCGAAGGTTTCCAGGAGCGTACGGCCTCTTGCATTGGTGAGGGCTGACCCCCATTCCTCTGCCCAGGCGTTGAAGTCTCCTCCCACTATCACATCGGTTATGGGTCTAGCCGCTTCGGCTACCTCGTCTAGCGTGCGTCCAAACTGCTGGAGTGTGAGACGCGGCGGTAAGTAGCAGCTTATCAGCCAGATGCCATTCACCTTGGCTTGGACAAAGCCTTCGCCGGCGAATGTATTTTCTGGTTGGGTGCCGAAGACCCAGATTGCCGCACTCTGCGTGGAGTCCAAAATGTAGTTTTGGCTCCTTGTTTTTCTAAATGGCTCGCTTATTAGAGCCACGTCTACGCGTTTGTCTCTCGCATATTGCTCGAGGAGGCTTTGCGCTACTTCGCAATGGTTGAGGTTTATCTGGATTATCCTCATTTCCGTCGGCTCCTAGTAGCCTCTATATTGCCCAGGGGGCATCTCTTACTTCCGGCGACGTGTGCCTGATCTGGCTTGTTGGCTGCTGCGCAGAGAAAGCACTTTGCCTCGCTCGTGCAAGTAGCGACTTTGTGTCCTGGTTTCCCGCATCTTAGACACCAGTTGCTCCTATCCGTCTGCTCTTTGCAGAACGCGGCGATGTGCCCGAAGTTAAGGCACCTGTAACAGCGACGCTGGGCCTTGCGCTCCCTGACTCTGCAAACGGTCCATCCTATCCTCAGCCTCCCCTCACTCAGAATCTTGGAGGCGAGATCTGGGCCCGCTCCCAGAGTGGCGACTTGGGTGCCAGAGTAGCCTGGTCGGAGGGACTTCACCCTGAAGGCCTCCTCCTGCGTGCTCATTTGGGCTACGATCGCTGCCACTAGTTCGTCCTTTGTGGTGAGGTCGTCCAGATCGCGGATCTCAATATTGGTCTCCTCTGTGACCGCTCGCACGCTCGCTGCCTCGCCTAACACCTGGGATAGCGTCTGCCTCAAATCCAAAACTTTGGCGTCTTTTCCTGCCGCCAGTTCTAGCAGGAGATCACCTTTTGCCGTGCGCCTGGTTTTTTTAACGTTTTGACAGACGTCGTTTAGCTTCCCATCTTGACGGCGAGTGACTAGCTTGAGAACATCCCCATACGTGCTTCCTGCGTTGCCCGTGATAATGAGCGCGTCGGGACGGCTTTTCCTGGCTAGGCTTTTCTTGGCGCCCTTAATTTCAGCGGCCTGTTTGCCTTTTTGTGGAGGAAACTTCTCCGCTGGGCCTTTCGTCCTCGCTACCTTGCTGTATGTAGCTCGCACGGGCGTGGTCTGCGTTGCTTCCTCGACGTGGGCCTTATTTCCGCCTGCTTCTCTGTTGCAGCTGCACCTATCCCCTGCTTCCTGATTTGGGGCCATGAGGGTTTGGTCTTTCAGCAACTCCTGCAGTTCCTTCAGTCTCGCGAAAGAGTTCTTCATCCCCTGGTTTATGCTTATGACCCTTTGCTCGTTGACCTTAGCGAGGAGGTCCAGGAGGATGGCGCCCATCTCATCGATGGGAGATAGAGGAGTTTTTAGCTTTTTCTCAGGTTGGGAACTGCTGGGCGGTGAATTTGGTTCCCGATACCTTTTCGGGGTGTGGTCGCTTGCCGTCTGTCGGGGGGGGTTCTTTTTATTTTGTTACCCCGACCGAAAGCTTGTAGCTCCTCCGCGGTCTCACTTGTAGCACATACTGAGCCACCGGCCAAGTGTGCCACCTGTGAAGCAGTTTTGGTTGGAATGATGGTTAGGGCCTCCAGAATCCTTGCCCTAGCCGCGGGGATTTCCGCGGGTGGATTTCCACTATTGTGGGTGCCACCTGGAGTAATTTTGTTTTTTCCCTCCATTCCTTTTTTGGTTGTTGTTGCATTTTATACCTGCTGCCAGGCTTGCAGTTTATACCTCCTGCCAGGTACCGTAGCTGCCGGCCAATGTGGCACAGACGCAGACCACGCTGCCGCCCAGTATGGGACAGACGCAGCGTGGATTTTAGGCGGGGGAGAGGGACAAGAAGAGGTGGGACATCCATCGAAGCATCGATGGGGGATATACCGCCCCTGCTCGGTCGCCAGTGCCCCATTACCAGGGTGTACCGCCGCGGCGGTGGGGTTGGCAATCGGTCCGATCCGTGACCTTGTACACCTTGTCCGCAACACTCTCAGGGTGTCCTCTCACTCTCCGGGTGCACAGGTGCTACCATATGTCGCGCCTAAATGTATGCTCGCATGTAGGAGACCAGAGAGCTGCTAACGGCGCCATCTGTCGGCGACGGCATTTACTCTCGCCCTCGGTTGCGCTTGATGGCGCCCTCTGCCGGTGTGTGAAGACCGTGGCAGCCGTTCGTTGCCCAACACCGCAGATCAGCTGCTTGAGCGATCCGTGCCAGCAGAAAGCATTGCCGCGGTTTCTCCGCGGGAAAAAAACAAATTTCCACCCGAAAGAGAGGGAAGTGGAAATCTAAGAGACACTGTGTGCTTACCCCTTACACCCCTGGCCTTGGACCAGACACTTGGCGAGTTGGTGACCGGGGCCGGGACGCCGGGTACTGGACCACTCGTCTTGGATAGGTGAGCTTTGCTTGTGCCTCGCTCCAGCCACCTGAAGTCTTTTTGTTCTATTTTCGCGTACAGGACAGCCGACTCGACTGGATCTACTAGGAGCTCCGGCGCGGCACTTCCACTCCGTTCGACCTCACTTCAACCTCCCCGAAGAGGAAAGTGGGGTCATAGGCAAGGGAGAAGAAAGTGGTGCAGTATGTGTGTGTGGCTGTGTTTGTGTGAGTGTATTTACTCTTATCTATTGCATTTGGCGGGCTCTTCGCCTTGGAAGAGGGCTCATAGAGGGAAAGTGGATCTGGCTGTGTGTGTGTGTGTGTATGGGATATTTTATTTGTATTTATTTTTGGCGGGCTCTTCGCTTTTGAAGAGGGGTCAGCGGGGGGAGTCCTTAAATTGGCGTCACACACAATCACGCAGGAATCATCTGATGATTGCAATGAGGATCCTGGGTGACGCCCCGAAAAGGGGGAAGAAAGTTCAATTTTCTCAGTTGTCTCACCACCATAAGGCCTGCAGATCATGGCCATCTCAAAGGAGTCCAACGAAGTAAATGGCTCGATGTTGTCCAGGTTGAAATTGTCCATCTCCTTTTGTATTTCTGTCCTCCATATCTCCTTTTTAAGTCTCCTTTTAATTAATAAGTCACTTCAACTTGTTTTTTTTTTTTTAATGTGTTTTTTTTTTATTTGTTTTCTTTTAAAGGAATTGTATGAATTTTACAAATAACTTTTACTTGGCGTTGTACACTTTAAACAAATTCAAATTCAAATTTCAAAGATTTGGCGGGCTGGTTTAAGACCAGTCCTCTCTGCTCCAGGGCCCAAATGGTTGTGAGAATGCTGGGAAGAGAAAAGTCTCCCAGAGTATTACCCAGAGGGCAACTTTTGTTCCGGGAGACTTTCCATGAAATTGGCGGGCTCCTGGAGAGAGCACTTTCTCCTGTTGTTGTTTCTGGGGTCGTCGGGTCGCATTCGTCCCATGGTCGTCTTGGCGCTAGGTGGCAACTCCGACCACCAGGCCGGGCAGGTTGGCAGCACTCATCGCAGAAATGGGTAAATATAGGAAGAAAATTTAAGAGTTTGTGAGTTTTTGCATTTCAGGGAGACATTTAGGACAACACATTGAGGGACGGCATTGTGGGACAGGGGATTTTGCCGGTTGGCGTGTTCAAGGGCGTCGTCTTTCTGGTGCATCGGGTCGTGTCGTCTTTGAGGGTAAGTTTTGTTATGGTTTCTTCTTCTTATTAGTCTTCCAATTGTCGGTGTTTTTCCTTAAGCTAATCAGGTACGTTTGCAGGTGAATCCAGTGGGGGTCGTCAAGTGGATAAGGGTTATCACAGGTGAGTATCACAGATAGTTGGTAAGTCGGCAGTCAGCGTCGTTAATAGGAAATTTTTGGATCAAAAACATGGAATGCAGTATTAAGAAGAAGACGGATGATTATGTAAACATTGAAAACATGTAAACAATGAGGACTTCAAGACAAGATTAAAAGACAGCAATTTGGGACGACTTTGAGCAGACAGGTAAGCAGATGATCCTGGAGCAGGTGCCATCCTTTGGAAGTGCAATAGCTTCTCAGGCATCAATTCCCTTCAGGGGGGATATTTGGAGCGTATTAATTTCAATTTTCCATCATTTCAGTTCCTCGGTGTCGGCAGCGTGGGATGGCAATTTCCAGGTAAATATATATATGTGTTTTCCCATGATCCAGGGTCTTATTTCAATTTGCCCTTTATTCCTCCAGGTTTTGCACGTTCGTGAAGGGTCAAAGAAAAGGTAAGTAGGCTACATTTTGTTTGGTTTTAGCGGCGTCAGGATTAATTTTATTTTTCTCTTTTCTTTCCAGGAACAATGTCCAGCAAGAATGGGCGCTCGTGGTTAGGATCATTTGGAGCAAGAGAAGCAGGAGGAAGGTCATCATTGGACAGGAGCTTTGAAGGAGGAGATATAATAAGATGAGTTCCAATAGCACTTTGATGTAGAACCCCTTGTAAGATTTTTGTATCTTCTTTTCTCGTTTCAGGTTGCCGACGCTCTAGGACATGGAACATCGTCAAGTTTGGTAGTGGATGGCAGAGCGAACTGTGGGTGGCCTGTTCCAGAAATATCCCATTTTGTAGCCAGAGGAGAGAAGGCACAGGTGAGTATGATGTCCTGAGACTGGCAGTCAGACAAATTTGTAATATATATTCCTCAAGCAGGAGCAGTGGCTGTGCGATCTTGTTTCTGTGTCTGACAATTTTGATCGCCCCCTCTATTAAAATGCATCGTTGCCGGGAGATTTGAGGCAGCGTTGGAACACACCCACACACACACACCATACAATCATCGCCGATGCTGGAATATGGGAGGAGTTTCTACGGAGGAGCTCATGAGTAGTCACGGGTTAAGCTGCATCGGTTTGTGTTTTGGAGAGGCAGTCCCGGAGGGGCTAGCGTTAGGTCCCCAGGGAGAAAAATTGTGATCAGTCATGGGGTTCGGAGGAGGATCCTTCGCTGTTTAGCAGGTCGATGACAGGTGGTGGGAAGTATTTTTCCCCTGTTAGGATTATTTCGTCTGGTAGGACAAGTCGCCTGATAGATAGGGGTTGGCCTCGTACCATCCTAGCAGCCCTTTCGCGGGTAATTTCCCCATGTATGAAAGATCTCCTAGTCCAGTTTATAGCCCTCTCACCTAGGCGGTCAATCCCTTTGCTGGAAAGGTTTGGGTGTACGTATTTGGTCCTGGATACATCACTGTTGGAGCCTTCGTTCTCCTTCTTTATCTCAAGCCTAAGGAGAGTCGGGATAGTGCAGGATTTCGGTGGGACTCGCGTGTTTTGTCCGTTGCCATTGTCATTGTAATGATCCAGGTCTTGTTTGGATAGTCTGGGTCTTTGTTTTTTTGTGCTGACGGGGGTAACTGGGTTAAGGCCAAGGTGTTGCGCTGCCGGATTTATATGCATTAATAGGGCGTTAGCGAGTCTAGCACTTTGTCCTCCATAAATCTCCTCAAGTGTTTTAATGTTGAAGGTGCTGGCTAGGACCTTATTAGTGGTGTGCCTTCCCGCTTCCAGTGATCGTCTTATAATGGCGTTTGTGGCAGATTGGACCTTCGTCACTGCCGAATCTGAGGCCAGCGATGTCCAGACCGGGATGGCATGTTGCCAGATGGGGATAATAAGCTGCTTAATCAGCGTAGCCTTGGTGGGTTTGGGTAGGGGGCTGTGCGGACCAATTAGCCACTCAAGACTCTTTGCCCTAGCCCTCAGCCTTATGCAAAGGAGGGAAATGTGAAGGCTCATATTTATTTTCCTATCCAATCCTGAGGTATGATCTGTCCATTGAGGAGGAGTTTCGTCTGGTTGGTTTGGGTCATATTTTGTCCAGAAAAGAAGGAGACGTGGGCGCATTTTTAACGTTGAAGGTCATGCGCCATTTGTTTGCCCATTCGGAGATGACGTTGAGGTATGCTTGCAGATGCTTTGCGTGTTCCTTTGACTGTTTGTGTGACATAAGTACCGCTGTATCGTCTGCATATGTGGCTAGAAGGAGCTTGGTCGGGGTAAGAGTACAGTTCCTGGAGATAATGGGAACTGCATCTGGGAGTGGCATGTCAGAGGTGTAGATCGAGTATAGGATTGGGCCGAGGATGCTCCCTTGGGGCACTCCAGCACTGATGGAACCAAGCCTGGATCTGATTCCACCAGTTCCTTTCACCTTGAAAGTCCTGTTTTGGAGGTAGCTGGTGAGGACTTTGTGTAGTTGTTTAGGGACAATCTTGGAAAGTTTTTGTAAAAGTCCCTCATGCCAAACCCTATCGAAAGCCTGCGAGAAGTCCAAAAAGATGGCCGAGCAGTGTTCCTTTTCTTCAAATGCTCTCAGGATGTGTTGCGTGACCCTCAACACTTGCTGTTCCGAACTGTGTTCTGGCTTCCGCAAAGTTCTTACACTTGAAAAGCTTGGAGAGAAGGAGGCGCTCAAACAGCTTTCCAAAGCCGGAGAGGAGACTTATGGGCCTGTAGGAGTCCGGGCAATGATTTGGCTTCCCCGTCTTATGGATAATGGTGATGACAGCTAGTTTCCATTGATGGGGGAAATGGCCGAGTCTTAGAACAGAGTTGTAAATATGCAATAGGTAGAGGACTGCCTTCTTTGGTAGTAATTTGATAAGGGCGTTTTGGATTTGGTCTTCCCCAGGGCTCTTCGCGGTCGCCAGAGCAGCAATCTGTGTTTGGAGCTCCTCCAGCCTGAAGAAAATCGGTGCCGAGGGGGGAGAAGGTGAGTGTGCATAGAAATCATTAAGATCATTTATTATAGCAATTCTTTTCTGTTCCAGAGTGGTCATATTGGGGGAGAACCTATCCTCCAGGTGTTTGACGAAGGCGTCCGCCTTTTCTTTAGAGGAACGGGTCCATATGTGGTCGGAGGAAGCTGGCGAGTGTCCAGAGGACCTGGACTGTACTGGGATCTTGAGAGGATGGTCAGATTGGGGTTGACTTTTGATGTGCCTGGTAATTTTCCAAATCTTGGCCATGTTGTATCTATCTTCAGGGTCAAGATTGAGGAGCATGCGGTTTACCGGGGCTTGTTTTAGTCTTTTAATTGCTTTTTTAAACTTGTTTCTTACTCTGTAAAACTTTGCTTTTTTAAACTTGTTTCTTACTCTGGAAAACTTTGCTTTATTTTCAGGTGAGGGATCCTCTTTCATTTTGGAGAAACATGCTTGCAATAGCTGAAGAAGGATGCTGGCTGGTTTATCAAGCTTAGTCGTGTGACGAGAAGGATGTTTGGTCGAATATCGGGAGGCGTTGTTTGCGGTGGGAGTGGCGTGTAAAGCAGCGCTCTCAATGTTTTTAAGTAAGATGCCAACGCAGTCTTCAATATCCTCCCCACTGTTTATTTCAGTATTTAAAAGAATGTATTTTTCCAGATGGTCCCTGAATGCTTTGATTCTGTGAGATCCTCGTGGGAGGGGAGGAGGTCTTGGCGCAGCCTGTTCGACATCTGGACTGATTAAAGGAGTTTTGCCCAGTGCCGCATTGATGATGAGTGGGACATGGTCAGAGGATAATTCGGATACCGATGAGATGGAGATGTGGGTAGGGAGGAAACCCGAATACACGGCAAAATCTATTGCCGAGGGATTTGCCTTTTTGTTAAAGGGATAACAAGTGGCCTCTCCTGTAGCAAGTATGTTATATCTGTTTTTTGCTTGGACTGCTTCCGCTAACAATTTCCCTCTGTTGCAGCTACGAGCGTTTCCCCACATCTGGTTTTTTGCATTCCAGTCCCCCGCAATGATGAACCTCAGTGATTGTGGATTACATATTTGGTCTATCCCTTTGAGGAGGCGAGGAAAATCGTCGTTTTGCCATTTCACAGATGGTGGGCAATAGATGGAGGCAAGTATGACATTTTGTACGGCAATAGGGCAGATTTGTACCGCTTCTTCATTTCTAGGTACAAGGACCGAATGGGCAAGGTCGCTACGAATTATTGTCGCAGCACCCCCTCTGCGCTGCGACACCGGATTTAGGGCAGTGTAAGCCTTGTATCCAGGGATATCAATGGTCCCTGTCCTAATTTCGCTGACGAGCAGGACGTCAACATCACGTCCCCTTAAGAACGCTGAGAGCTCGTCAATTTTGTTATGGATGCCCCCAGCGTTCCAGGAGACAATCTTTAAGCTCTTGGGAGCTTTAGGCATAGGGACAGTCATTGGCGTCTAGGCTGTTATTTGAAATCGAAGCCATTTCGATTGTCTGGATAGAGCAGGATAAGTTGGCTAGAAAGTCATTGTCCGGTGAGGCCTCTGTTATGTCAAACATATTTGTAATTTTAATAAACAGTGTTGACAATTTATTTATTTTTTTCTCGATAGAAGCCACTTTTTCCAGCAGCTTGGACTGGGCAGCCTCGTGGGTGAATGCCAGTTTCTCCAGCAGCTTGTGCCAGTGCAGCTGGGATTTTACACTGGATTGGCGCGAGTTTTTGAGAGCTGCGCCAGTCCGTTTTTGGATCAAACTCTCCTGAGGAGTTGGCCATCCCTGCCCTCGAAGCCGTTGGGAGCGCTCCTTTCCCTCTTGCTCCAGTTGGAGCCTCTCCTGAAAGCGAGCCAGATGCGCCTCTGCCGGATTTGGTCGCCTCTGTTGCCTAAATGGGTTGTAGTTGCTGCGCTGTTCCGTTGGATGTTGCCGTTGCTGGTTTAGCCTTCGGTCCGGATTTGTTTGGGCCATCCTTGACCTGTGATGGGGGGATTTTTGCAGTTGCCTTGTCGAGTGGTGGCGCGGGTCCTTGTTGGGCCGTTGTTTAATTGGATGGTGGGGGGTAGGAGTCATTTCGTCATTTTGAAGGATAGTCCAGTAGTTTTTGTTGCTCGGCTCGTTTCGGTTCTGGGAGGGACCCACGTCCTTCTTTAGTGGGCGGTGACTCCGCTGACGCTCAGGCGGAGCAACCGGGCGGAGGGTATCCTGGGCCGCTCTTCTCTTCACCTCCTGGAAGACCCTACAACCCTTATAGGCACTTATGTGCCGACCCCCACAGTTGCAGCATCGAGGGGGTACATGTCTGGGCTTTTTGCAGGCTGTGGTGGGGTGCTGCCCTGCACACTTCATGCAGACGAGCCTTCGTCCCTTCGTCCAGCCTTTTTGTGCCCATGTTTTTGGCAACGGTGGCATTGGGCCAATGCAAGGGCATTCGTAGGCGGACGGAAGGGCAAGGACAAGGACATTAGCGGGACCGGGGGCTTACGAAGGGGGACAATGGGAGGGGCCATCGCTGTAGGAGTTTTAATGTTGTTGTTTTTATTGCTGCTGTTTCCATTAATTATGTAGAGCCGTTGGGCATAAAGACTCTTGAAGACAGGAGTCTTTTCTGGCTTGTAATGGAAGGGGGAGGAAACATCCATCAGTGCAGGACCCTGAGGATTATGATTGGGCGTGGTGTGGACCGTAGCTTTAACATTAAAAACCACGGGGCCCATGTCTGCCGAGCTGGACTCGCTGGCTCTAAGCGGAGTTGGTTTTTTAGGGGCTGGTTTACTTGATTGATTCATTGTGGCGAGTTTGGCGGGTCTGGTGGGGGATGAATATTCGGGCTCCTGCTGCAAAATCTGGCTGTATGTGGTTTTGGGGGCATTGGGGGGAGGGGGGTTTGCATCGCTATCTTTAAGTTGTGAGAAAAAGTTTCTCAACAACTCATCAGATAAAATTTTAATAGGCGATTTGTTGTTTTTTGTTGTGTTGTTGTTTGGATGGGCCAGCTGGTCCAACTTGGGCGCAACATGTTCAAACTCCCGGTTGGCTCTCTTGATGTCGTTGGTTAGCGTAGTTGGAGAGGAAGACAACAGCCGTTTATTGTTTTTGTTTATGGCTGTGTTTGAACCAACAGGTGGCTCACGATCAGCTGTAGGGCTTGTTGTTTTTTTGGGCAAGGCGGAAGCTAAGGTCTTGGTTGCTTGTATTTCAATGTTCGCGCCAATTTCAGGACCCGTAGTCAGGGAAGAGGAAAGTGGGGTATAGTGTGTGTGTGTCTGTGAGTGTGCTTGGGTGCATTGCTTCGCGCCAATTTCAGTCCCCATAGGCAATTTTGAATTCGCTTTTGAAGAGGGGTCAGCGGGGGGAGTCCTTAAATTGGCGTCACACACAATCACGCAGGAATCATCTGATGATTGCAATGAGGATCCTGGGTGACGCCCCGAATAGGGGGAAGAAAGTTCAATTTTCTCAGTGGACTCACCACCATAAGGCCTGCAGATCATGGCCATCTCAAAGGAGTCCAACGAAGTAAATGGCTCGATGTTGTCCAGGTTGAAATTGTCCATCTCCTTTTGTATTTCTGTCCTTGTGTCCTCCATATCTCCTTTTTAAGTCTCCTTTTAATTAATAAGTCACTTCAACTTGTTTTTGTTTTTTTAATGTGTTTTTTTTTTATTTGTTTTCTTTTAAAGGAATTGTATGAATTTTACAAATAACTTTTACTTGGCGTTTTACACCTTAAACAAATTCAAATTCAAATTTCAAAGATTTGGCGGGCTGGTTTAAGACCAGTCCTCGCTGCTCCAGGGCCCAACTGGTTGTGAGAATGCTGGGAAGAGAAAAGTCTCCCGGAGTATTAGCCAGAGGGCAACTTTTGTTCCGGGAGACTTTCCATGAAATTGGCGGGCTCCTGGAGAGATCACTTTCTCCTGTTGTTGTTTCTGGGGTCGTCGGGTCGCATTCGTCCCATGGTCGTCTTGGCGCTAGGTGGCAACTCCATATGCCAGGCGGGACCAGTTGGCAGCTCTCGTTTCTGGTGCTTTGCCCCAGGTGGCAACTCCGACCACCAGGCCGGGCAGGTTGGCAGCACTCATCGCAGAAATGGGTAAATATAGGAAGAAAATTTAAGAGTTTGTGAGTTTTTGCATTTCAGGGAGACATTTAGGACAACACATTGAGGGACGGCATTGTGGGACAGGGGATTTTGCCGGTTGGCGTGTTCAAGGGTGTCGTCTTTCTGGTGCATCGGGTCGTGTCGTCTTTGAGGGTAAGTTTTGTTATGGTTTCTTCTTATTATTAGTCTTCCAATTGTCGGTGTTTTTCCTTGCAGGTGAATCCAGTGGAGGTCGTCAAGTGGATAAGGGTTATCACAGGTGAGTATCACAGATAGTTGGTAAGTCGGCAGTCAGCGTCGTTAATAGGAAATTTTTGGATCAAAAACATGGAATGCAGTATTAAGAAGAAGACGGATGATTATGTAAACATTGAAAACATGTAAACAATGAGGACTTCAAGACAAGATTAAAAGACAGCAATTTGGGACGACTTTGAGCAGACAGGTAAGCAGATGATCCTGGAGCAGGTGCCATCCTTTGGAAGTGCAATAGCTTCTCAGGCATCAATTCCCTTCAGGGGGGATATTTGGAGCGTATTAATTTCAATTTTCCATCATTTCAGTTCCTCGGTGTCGGCAGCGTGGGATGGCAATTTCCAGGTAAATATATATATGTGTTTTCCCATGATCCAGGGTCTTATTTCAATTTGCCCTTTATTCCTCCAGGTTTTGCACGTTCGTGAAGGGTCAAAGAAAAGGTAAGTAGGCTACATTTTGTTTGGTTTTAGCGGCGTCAGGATTAATTTTATTTTTCTCTTTTCTTTCCAGGAACAATGTCCAGCAAGAATGGGCGCTCGTGGTTAGGATCATTTGGAGCAAGAGAAGCAGGAGGAAGGTCATCATTGGACAGGAGCTTTGAAGGAGGAGATATAATAAGATGAGTTCCAATAGCACTTTGATGTAGAACCCCTTGTAAGATTTTTGTATCTTCTTTTCTCGTTTCAGGTTGCCGACGCTCTAGGACATGGAACATCGTCAAGTTTGGTAGTGGATGGCAGAGCGAACTGTGGGTGGCCTGTTCCAGAAATATCCCATTTTGTAGCCAGAGGAGAGAAGGCACAGGTGAGTATGATGTCCTGAGACTGGCAGTCAGACAAATTTGTAATATATATTCCTCAAGCAGGAGCAGTGGCTGTGCGATCTTGTTTCTGTGTCTGACAATTTTGATCGCCCCCTCTATTAAAATGCATCGTTGCCGGGAGATTTGAGGCAGCGTTGGAACACACCCACACACACACACCATACAATCATCGCCGATGCTGGAATATGGGAGGAGTTTCTACGGAGGAGCTCATGAGTAGTCACGGGTTAAGCTGCATCGGTTTGTGTTTTGGAGAGGCAGTCCCGGAGGGGCTAGCGTTAGGTCCCCAGGGAGAAAAATTGTGATCAGTCATGGGGTTCGGAGGAGGATCCTTCGCTGTTTAGCAGGTCGATGACAGGTGGTGGGAAGTATTTTTCCCCTGTTAGGATTATTTCGTCTGGTAGGACAAGTCGCCTGATAGATAGGGGTTGGCCTCGTACCATCCTAGCAGCCCTTTCGCGGGTAATTTCCCCATGTATGAAAGATCTCCTAGTCCAGTTTATAGCCCTCTCACCTAGGCGGTCAATCCCTTTGCTGGAAAGGTTTGGGTGCACGTATTTGGTCCTGGATACATCACTGTTGGAGCCTTCGTTCTCCTTCTTTATCTCAAGCCTAAGGAGAGTCGGGATAGTGCAGGAATTCGGTGGGACTCGCTTGTTTTGTCCGTTGCCATTGTCATTGTAATTATCCAGGACTTGTTTGGATAGTCTGGGTCTTTGTTTTTTGTGCTGACGGGGGTAACTGGGTTAAGGCCAAGGTGTTGCGCTGCCGGATTTATATGCATTAATAGGGCGTTAGCGAGTCTAGCACTTTGTGCTCCATAAATCTCCTCAAGTGTTTTAATGTTGAAGGTGCTGGCTAGGACCTTATTAGTGGTGTGCCTACCCGCTTCCAGTGATCGTCTTATAATGGCGTTTGTGGCAGATTAGACCTTCATCACTGCCGAATCTGAGGCCAGCGATGCCCAGACCGGGATGGCATGTTGCCAGATGGGGATAATAAGCTGCTTAATCAGTGTAGCCTTGGTGGGTTTGGGTAGGAGGCTGTGCGGACCAATTAGCCACTCAAGACTCTTTGCCCTAGCCCTCAGCCTTATGCAAAGGAGGGAAATGTGAAGGTTCATATTTATTTTCCTATCCAATGTGACCCCAAGGTATTTGTATTTGTTAGCCTGAGGTATGATCTGTCCATTGAGGAGGAGTTTCGTCTGGTTGGTTTGGGTCATATTTTGTCCAGAAAAGAAGCAGACGTGGGCGCATTTTTTAACATTGAAGGTCATGCGCCATTTGTTTGCCCATTCGGAGATGACGTTGAGGTATGCTTGCAGATGCTTTGCGTGTTTCTTTGGCTGTTTGTGTGACATAAGTACCGCTGTATCGTCTGCATATGTGGCTAGAAGGAGCTTGGTCGGGGTAAGAGTACAGTTCCTGGAGATAATGGGAACTGCATCTGGGAGTGGCATGTCAGAGGTGTAGATCGAGTATAGGATTGGGCCGAGGATGCTCCCTTGGGGCACTCCAGCACTGATGGAACCAAGCCTGGATCTGATTCCACCAGTTCCTTTCACCTTGAAAGTCCTGTTTTATAGGTAGCTGGTGAGGACTTTGTGTAGTTGTTTAGGGACAATCTTGGAAAGTTTTTGTAAAAGTCCCTCATGCCAAACCCTATCGAAAGCCTGCGAGAAGTCCAAAAAGATGGCCGAGCAGTGTTCCTTTTCTTCAAATGCTCTCAGGATGTGTTGCGTGACCCTCAACAATTGCTGTTCCGAACTGTGTTCTGGGCGAAAGCCAAACTGGTGTTCTGGTATGGCTTCCGCAAAGTTCTTACACTTGAAAAGCTTGGAGAGAAGGAGGCGCTCAAACAGCTTTCCAAAGCCGGAGAGGATACTTATGGGCCTGTAGGAGTCCGGGCAATGAGTTGGCTTCCCCGTCTTATGGATCATGGTGATGACAGCTAGTTTCCATTGATGGGGGAAATGGCCGAGTCTTAGAACAGAGTTGTAAATATGCAATAGGTAGAGGACTGCCTTCTTTGGTAGTAATTTGATTAGGGCGTTTTGGATTTGGTCTTCCCCAGGGCTCTTCGCGGTCGCCAGAGCAGCAATCTGTGTTTGGAACTCCTCCAGCCTGAAGAAAATCGGGGCCGAGGGGGGAGAAGGTGAGTGTGCATAGAAATCATTAAGATCATTTATTATAGCAATTCTTTCCTGTTCCAGAGTGGTCATTTTGGGGGAGAACCTATCCTCCAGGTGTTTGACGAAGGCGTCCGCCTTTTCTTTAGAGGAACGGGTCCATATGTGGTCGGAGGAAGCTGGCGAGTGTCCAGAGGACCTGGACTGTACTGGGATCTTGAGAGGATGGTCAGATTGGGGTTGACTTTTGATGTGCCTGGTAATTTTCCAAATCTTGGCCATGTTGTATCTATCTTCAGGGTCAAGATTGAGGAGCATGCGGTTTACCTGGGCTTGTTTTAGTCTTTTAATTCCTTTTTTAAACTTGTTTCTTACTCTGGAAAACTTTGCTTTATTTTCAGGTGAGGGATCCTCTTTCATTTTGAAGAAACATGCTTGCAATAGCTGAAGAAGGATGCTGGCTGGTTTATCAAGCTTAGTCGTGTGACGAGAAGGATGTTTTGTCGAATATCGGGAGGCGTTGTTTGCGGTGGGAGTGGCGTGTAAAGCAGCGCTCTCAATGTTTTTAAGTAAGATGCCAACGCAGTCTTCAATATCCTCCCCACTGTTTATTTCAGTATTTAAAAGTATTTTTCCAGATGGTCCCTGAATGCTTTGATTCTGTGAAATCCTCGTGGGAGGAGAGGAGGTCTTGGCGCAGCCTGTTCGACATCTGGACTGATTAAAGGAGTTTTGCCCAGTGCCGCATTGATGATGAGTGGGACATGGTCAGAGGATAATTCGGATACCGATGAGATGGAGATGTGGGTAGGGAGGAAACCCGAATACACGGCAAAATCTATTGCCGAGGGATTTGCCTTTTTGTTAAAGGGATAACAAGTGGCCTCTCCTGTAGCAAGTATGTTATATCTGTTTTTTGCTTGGACTGCTTCCGCTAACAATTTCCCTCTGTTGCAGCTACGAGCGTTTCCCCACATCTGGTTTTTCGCATTCCAGTCCCCCGCAAAGATGAACCTCAGTGATTGTGGATTACATAGTTGGTCGATCCCTTTGAGGAGGCGAGGAAAATCGTCGTTTTGCCATTTCACAGATGGTGGGCAATAGATGGAGGCAAGTATGACATTTTGGACGGCAATTGGGCAGATTTGTGCCGCTTCTTCCTTTCTAGGTACAAGGACCGAATGGGCAAGGTCGCTACGGATTATTGTCGCAGCACCCCCTCTGCGCTGCGACACTGGATTCAAGGCAGTGTAAACCTTGTATCCAGGGATATGAAAGGTCCCTGTCCTAACTTCGCTGACGAGCAGCACGTCAACATCTCGTCCACTTAAGAACGCTGAAAGCCAATTTTGTTTTGGATGCCCCCAGCGTTCCAGGAGACAATCTTTAAAGTCTTAGGAGCTTTAAACATAGAGGCAGTCATTGGCGTCAAGGGTATTTTCTAGAATCGAGGCCATTTCGATTGTCTGAATGGAGCAGGATAAGTTGGCTAGAGAGTTATTGTTCGGTGAGGCCTCAGTTATGTCAAACATATTAGTGATTTTAATAAACAGAGTTGACAATTTATTTTTTTTTTTCTCAATTGTAGCCACTTTTTCAAGCAGCTTGGACTGGGCAGCCTCGTGGGTGAGTGCCAGTTTCTCCAGCAGCTTGTGCCAATGCAGCTGGGATTTTACACTGGATTGGCGCAAGTTGTTGAGAGCTGCGCCAGTCCGTTTTTCCATCAAACTCTCCTGAGGAGTTGGCCATCCCTGCCCTCGAAGCCGTTGGGAGCACTCCTTTCCCTCTTGCCCCAGTTGGAGCCTCTCCTGGAAGCGAGCCAGATGCGCCTCTGCCGGATTTGGTCGCCTCTGTTGCCTAAATGGGTTGTAGTTGCTGCGCTGTTCCGTTGGATGTTGCCGTTGCTGGTTTGGCCTTCGGTCCGGATTTGTTTGGGCCATCCTTGACCTGTGATGGGGGGATTTTTGCAGTTGCCTTGTCGAGTGGTGGCGCGGGTCCTTGTTGGGCCGTTGTTTAATTGGATGGTGGGGGGTAGGAGTCATTTCGTCATTTTGAAGGATAGTCCAGTAGTTGTTGTTGCTCGGCTCGTTTCGGTTCTGGGAGGGACCCACGTCCTTCTTTAGTGGGCGGTGACTCCGCTGACGCTCAGGCGGAGCAACCGGGCGGAGGGTATCCTGGGCCGCTCTTCTCTTCACCTCCTGGAAGACCCTACAACCCTTATAGGCACTTATGTGCCGACCCCCACAGTTGCAGCATCGAGGGGGTACATGTCTGGGCTTTTTGCAGGCTGTGGTGGGGTGCTGCCCTGCACACTTCATGCAGACGAAGGCTCGTCTGCATGAGCCCTTTTGGTGCCCATATTTTTGGCACCGGTGGCATTGGGCCAAAGCAAGGGCATTGTTAGGCGGTCGCAAGGGCAAGGACATTAGCGGGACCGGGGGCTTACGAAGGGGGACAATGGGAGGGGCCATCGCTGTAGGAGTTTTATTGTTGTTGTTCTTGTTGCTGCTGTTTCCATTAATTGGGGCCCCTTCCCTGGCCCCGTTTCCCATTACCCTATTGGCCTCGGCTCTAGCTTCCACACGTTCCATGTAGAGCCGTTGGGCAAAAAGACTCTTGAAGACAGGAGTCATTTCTGGCTTGTAATGGAAGGGGGAGGAAACATCCATCTGTGCAGGACCCCTTGGATTATGATTAGGCGTGGTGTGGACCGTAGCTTTGACATTAAAAACCACGGGGCCCATGTCTGCCGAGCTGGACTCGCTGGCTCTGAGCGGAGTTGGTTTTTTAGGGGCTGGTTTGCTTGATTGAGTCTTTGGAGCAAGTTTGGCGGATCTGGTGGGGGATAAATAATCGGGCTCCTGCTGCAAAATATGGCTGTATGTGGTTTTGGGGTCATTAAGTGTCTGGATTTGGGACACTGAATTAGATGCATCGGGGGGAGGGGGGTTTGCCTCGCTATCTTTAAGTTGTGAGAAAAAGTTTCTCAACAACTCATCAGATAGGATTTTAATAGGGGATTTGTTGTTTTTATACCCTTGCAGAGGGTATTATAATTTTGGTCAAAAGTGTGCAACGCAGTGAAGGAGACATCTCCGACCCTATATAGAGTATATATATTCTTGATCAGGATCACCTCCTGAGTCGATATGAGCATGTCCGTCTGTCCGTCTGTCCGTCTGTCTGTTTCTACGCAAACTAGTCTCTTAGACTAGTTCTTTAGAGCTATCGAGTTGAAACTTTGTGTTTTTTAAGTTAGAAAGATGGGATTTGGTACAGATTCTATTTTGGGGAAAAAAATCTGATCTGCCAATTTTCATAAGGATCGGCCGACTATAAACGATACGCTATATATCTAATAAAATAAGATGGGTGGCGCCACCTAGCGGACTGCGACTGAACTGCAAGGGTATATCAACTTCGGCTCCGCCCGAAGTTAGCTTTCCTTTCTTGTTTGTTGTGTTATTGTTTGGATGGGCCAGCTGGTCCAACTTGGGTGCAACATGTTCAATCTCCCGGTTGGCTCGCTTGATGTCGTTGGTTAACGTAGTTGGAGAGGAAGACAACAGCCGTTTATTGTTTTTGTTTATGGCTGTGTTTGAACCAACAGGTGGCTCACGATCAGCTGTAGGGCTTGTTGTTTTTTTGGGCAAGGCGGAAGCTAAGGTCTTGGTTGCTTATATTTCAATGTTCGCGCCAATTTCAGGACCCGTAGTCAGGGAAGAGGAAAGTGGGGTATAGTGTGTGTGTGTCTGTGACTGTGCTTCGCGCCAATTTCAGTCCCCATAGGCAAGGGAGAAGAAAGTGGTGCAGTATGTGTGTGTGGCTGTGTTTGTGTGAGTGTATGGGGGTGTGTGCTTATTGGAACTGTTGTCTTATTACTCTTATCTATTGCATTTGGCGGGCTCTTCGCCTTGGAAGAGGGGTCATAGAGGGAAAGTGGATCTGGCTGTGTGTGTGTGTGTGTATTTGCATTTATTTTTGGCGGGCTCTTCTCCTTGGAAGAGGGGTCATAGAGGGAAAGTGGATCTGGCTGTGTGTGTGTGTGTGTATGGGATATTTTATTTGTATTTATTTTTGGCGGGCTCTTCGCTTTTGAAGAGTGGTCAGCGGGGGGAGTCCTTAAATTGGCGTCACACACAATCACGCAGGAATCATCTGATGATTGCAATGAGGATCCTGGGTGACGCCCCGAATAGGGGGAAGAAAGTTCAATTTTCTCAGTGGACTCACCACCATAAGGCCTGCAGATCATGGCCATCTCAAAGGAGTCCAACGAAGTAAATGGCTCGATGTTGTCCAGGTTGAAATTGTCCATCTCCTTTTGTATTTCTGTCCTTTTGTCCTCCATATCTCCTTTTTAAGTTGTAACGCTTGTATCTGTAAAAAGAAAGGCAGAGGGAAAAGGTGCGCCATCTAGATGACAAGTTTCAAACTAGAAAGGGGCAAGAGAGATTAGAAGGAGTGCAACCGGGTAAAATGGCAACTTTCCATTTTGGAGGATTGTCTCTTCGGGCAAAGGCCAAGGAGGATTCGGCGCCAATTTTGGCGTCGGTGCGAGCATTCCCTCATTGCACCTCCTCAGATTCGGTTGAGTTTACCTAAGTGTCCAAGTGTTAAGTGGAAATAAACGGCGAACGAGGAGCGTAGTTCCAGGGGCGGAAAAGTCCAAGAGGAAAGCCCACCGTTTTTGTGGCCAGTTCTGGATCTGTGGAGGTAAGCAAGGGGTACGGGTCAGTTAGGAATTCTCGTCAAGTATCTCTTTCATGACTAGGCTCGGCGAAAGGGTAGTTATTGCCGGAACAGAGGGGAAGTCAGGCAGCCCCAACGAGTCGAAGCGGATCTGAAGGATTCCGGAGGCCCACGACGCCAAGCGGCAGGAGCAGAGTTCGCCGGGCTCAGATTATCAGATAGACCAAAAAAAAAAAAAAACTGATAAAATAAGAAAGACTCAATTGGCGGGCTCGAGTTTGACTCGCTAGGCCCTCCATCGAACCCTTTGCGCGAGCGGCAGTTTGATCCCAACCGCGCTCGATAGCGCATAATTTTTCCTCGCCGCGAGCAGAATCGAAAAAGTTCGCCAGTTTTCCGAAGGAAAAGTGACCTGTGAGTGACCCGGGGCACTTTTGAGAATCTGGCGATCCCGGCGTGAAAAGACGGAGAGATTTGGCCGGGAAAAATCGGAGCAGCGAATCCACGTGGGATTCCGGCTCCCAAATAAGTGTTAGTTTAAGTAATATAAGTTTTTTTAGTGGTTAAGAATGATGTTTTTATAATTGCCAAGGGCAAAAATCAGCTCCGTGCCATTGGAGTGAAAAATTGTAAAAGGAAATAGAGGAGAAAGTTGGCCAAACTTGGGTCGAAGTGGTGGTGAGGTTAGACTTAACCTTTAAAGAAAAAAAGAAAAAAAATATTTTTCATGGGCCCACAGTGTATTTCAGGCTAACGAAATTTCCTTGTTTTTTTTTTTATATTATTATTTTCAAGTTCGAAATTTTCAGCAAACCCCCAAGTCCGAGAAAGCGCTTTCGACGATGGAATTACCAAAATTGGGGTGAGTGTGAATGGAAAACTCTTTTACATTAGAAATGTTTATCAAAAGAAAGGAAAATTAAATGCAATCCATAAGCTTATAAAAGAGAACAAGAAATGCCTCCTAAACACAATGGCCAATTTAAAATTTAAATAAAAGAAAGAAAATTAAAAGTTCAAATTAATGTTAAATACCTCAGTCTAAGTCGCTCGACCCAGATCGTTGGCAAATTTTCGCTCAAGTTTGAGCGCAAACTCATTTATATGTTCGTTTATATGTTCGATTATATGTTCGTTTATATGTTCGAAGCAATTTCTACATTTATACTTTAATAGGAAGGCCTAGATTATGCCTAATTTTTCCTTACTATTTTGAAAAGCCAATTCTTGTCAATTTCATTCACTTATATAATTTATACCATTATTTATAATATTTATAGCTTGCCAATATTCCAATTAGTATTATGTTCATTTTAATAATTAATCTTAGTTCTTTTAGTAATTGAATAAATATTTATAATGTGCTAATTAACTCTATTTTTTTGACCCGACTTAACTGATCCCCTTGAGACCGCCGAGGTAGGGGCTAATAACAATATCATGGGTCTTGTATCCAGGACCGTATTAGCCACAGGTAGGGTGGGCAAACAAGCCTCACAACATCTGAGGTCTTGAGCCCTCGGCAGTGTAGTCCGTAGCGAAGGAACCCACTTTTCTATTTTTCCTTTCTCCCGATGGCCAAGATGAGTAGCCGATCTCTTACCAAGAGAAGCTTGCCCCATGCACGCAGTTTTTTTTGTGAAAAATGAGAAAAAATCACCGTGGGAGGCGTGGCAAGAATACCACCCCATTAGCTGGCGAGCCAGAGCCGGCAGATTTTTCAGATTGCGTGCGGCACCCCTCCCAAACTTAACACCTCGCCTAGGACCCGAATATCATATCCTTTATGACTTTCAAGGACATCATCCTCATTGTTACAAAGTCTCCTTTTAATTAATAAGTCACTTCAACTTGTTTTTTTTTTTATATGTGTTTTGTTTTTTTATTTGTTTTCTTTTAAAGGAATTGTATGAATTTTACAAATAACTTTTACTTGGCGTTTTACACTTTAAACAAATTCAAATTCAAATTTCAAAGATTTGGCGGGCTGGTTTAAGACCAGTCCTCGCTGCTCCAGGGCCCAAATGGTTGTGAGAATGCTGGGAAGAGAAAAGTCTCCCGGAGTATTAGCCAGAGGGCAACTTTTGTTCCGGGAGACTTTCCATGAAATTGGCGGGCTCCTGGAGAGATCACTTTCTCCTGTTGTTGTTTCTGGGGTCGTCGGGTCGCATTCGTCCCATGGTCGTCTTGGCGCTAGGTGGCAACTCCATATGCCAGGCGGGACCAGTTGGCAGCTCTCGTTTCTGGTGCTTTGCCCCAGGTGGCAACTCCGACCACCAGGCCGGGCAGGTTGGCAGCACTCATCGCAGAAATGGGTAAATATAGGAAGAAAATTTAAGAGTTTGTGAGTTTTTGCATTTCAGGGAGACATTTAGGACAACACATTGAGGGACGGCATTGTGGGACAGGGGATTTTGCCGGTTGGCGTGTTCAAGGGTGTCGTCTTTCTGGTGCATCGGGTCGTGTCGTCTTTGAGGGTAAGTTTTGTTATGGTTTCTTCTTATTATTAGTCTTCCAATTGTCGGTGTTTTTCCTTAAGCTAATCAGGTACGTTTGCAGGAGAATCCAGTGGGGGTCGTCAAGTGGATAAGGGTTATCACAGGTGAGTATCACAGATAGTTGGTAAGTCGGCAGTCAGCGTCGTTAATAGGAAATTTTTGGATCAAAAACATGGAATGCAATGTTAAGAAGAAGACGGATGATTATGTAAACATTGAAAACATGTAAACAATGAGGACTTCAAGACAAGATTAAAAGACAGCAATTTGGGACGACATTGAGCAGACAGGGGGGATATTTGGGGCGTATTAATTTCAATTTTCCATCATTTCAGTTCCTCGGTGTCGGCAGCGTGGGATGGCAATTTCCAGGTAAATATACATATATATGTGTTTTCCGGGATCCAGGGTCTTATTTCAATTTGCCCTTTATTCCTCCAGGTTTTGCACGTTCGTGAAGGGTCAAAGAAAAGGTAAGTAGGCTAAATTTTGTTTGGTTTTAGCGGCGTCAGGATTAATTTTATTTTTCTCTTTTCTTTCCAGGAACAATGTCCAGCAAGAATGGGCGCTCGTGGTTAGGATCATTTGGAGCAAGAGAAGCAGGAGGAAGGTCATCATTGGACAGGAGCTTTGAAGGAGGAGATATAATAAGATGAGTTCCAATAGCACTTTGATGTAGAACCCCTTGTAAGATTTTTGTATCTTCTTTTCTCGTTTCAGGTTGCCGACGCTCTAGGACATGGAAACATCGTCAAGTTTGGTAGTGGATGGCCGATCGAACTGTGGGTGGCCTGTTCCAGAAATATCCCATTTTGTAGCCAGAGGAGAGAAGGCACAGGTGAGTATGATGTCCTGAGACTGGCAGTCAGACAAATTTGTAATATATATTCCTTAAGCAGGAGCAGTTGCTGTGCGATCTTGTTTCTGTGTCTGACAATTTTGATCGCCCCCTCTATTAAAATGCATCGTTGCCGGGAGATTTGAGGCAGCGTTGGAACACACCCACACACCCACACACACACACCATACAATCATCGCCGATGCTGGAATATGGGAGGAGTTTCTACGGAGGAGCCAGTGAGTAGTCACGGGTTAAGCTGCATCGGTTTGTGTTTTGGAGAGGCAGTCCCGGAGGGGCTAGCGTTAGGTCCCCAGGGAGAAAAATTGTGATCAGTCATGGGGTTCGGAGGAGGATCCTTCGCTGTTTAGCAGGTCGATGACAGGTGGTGGGAAGTATTTTTCCCCTGTTAGGATTATTTCGTCTGGAAGGACAAGTCGCCAGATAGATAGGGGTTGGCCTCGTACCATCCTAGCAGCACTTTCGCGGGTAATTTCCCCATGTAGGAAAGATCTCCTAGTCCAGTTTATAGCCCTCTCACCTAGGCGGTCAATCCCTTTGCTGGAAAGGTTTGGGTGCACGTATTTGGTCCTGGATACATCACTGTTGGAGCCTTCGTTCTCCTTTTTTATCTCAAGCCTAAGGAGAGTCGGGATAGTGCAGGATTTCGGTTCGACTCGCGTGTTTTGTCCGTTGCCATTGTCATTGTAATGATCCAGGACTTGTTTGGATAGTCTGGGTCTTTGTTTTTTTTGTGCTGACGGGGGTAACTGGGTTAAGGCCAAGGTGTTGCGCTGCCGGATTTATATGCATTAATAGGGCGTTAGCGAGTCTAGCACTTTGTGCTCCATAAATCTCCTCAAGTGTTTTAATGTTGAAGGTGCTGGCTAGGACCTTATTAGTGGTGTGCCTACCCGCTTCCAGTGATCGTCTTATAATGGCGTTTGTGGCAGATTGGACCTTCATCACTGCCGAATCTGAGGCCAGCGATGCCCAGACCGGGATGGCATGTTGCCAGATGGGGATAATAAGCTGCTTAATCAGCGTAGCCTTGGTGGGTTTGGGTAGGGGGCTGTGCGGACCAATTAGCCACTCAAGACTCTTTGCCCTAGCCCTCAGCCTTATGCAAAGGAGGGAAATGTGAAGGCTCATATTTATTTTCCTATCCAATGTGACCCCAAGGTATTTGTATTTGTTAGCCTGAGGTATGATCTGTCCATTGAGGAGGAGTTTTGTCTGGTTGGTTTGGGTCATATTTTGTCCAGAAAAGAAGGAGACGTGGGCGCATTTTTTAACATTGAAGGTCATGCGCCATTTGTTTGCCCATTCGGAGATGACGTTGAGGTATGCTTGCAGATGCTATGCGTGTTCCTTTGGCTGTTTGTGTGACATAAGTACCGCTGTATCGTCTGCATATGTGGCTAGAAGGAGCTTGGTCGGGGTAAGAGTACAGTTCCTGGAGATAATGGGAACTGCATCTGGGAGTGGCATGTCAGAGGTGTAGATCGAGTATAGGATTGGGCCGAGGATGCTCCCTTGGGGCACTCCAGCACTGATGGAACCAAGCCTGGATCTGATTCCACCAGTTCCTTTCACCTTGAAAGTCCTGTTTTATAGGTAGCTGGTGAGGACTTTGTGTAGTTGTTTAGGGACAATCTTGGAAAGTTTTTGTAAAAGTCCCTCATGCCAAACCCTATCGAAAGCCTGCGAGAAGTCCAAAAAGATGGCCGAGCAGTGTTCCTTTTCTTCAAATGCTCTCAGGATGTGTTGCGTGACCCTCAACACTTGCTGTTCCGAACTGTGTTCTGGGCGAAAGCCAAACTGGTGTTCTGGTATGGCTTCCGCAAAGTTCTTACACTTGAAAAGCTTGGAGAGAAGGAGGCGCTCAAACAGCTTTCCAAAGCCGGAGAGGAGACATATGGGCCTGTAGGAGTCCGGGCAATGAGTTGGCTTCCCCGTCTTATGGATCATGATCTATGGTGATGACAGCTAGTTTCCATTGATGGGGGAAATGGCCGAGTCTTAGAACAGAGTTGTAAATATGCAATAGGTAGAGGACTGCCTTCTTTGGTAGTAATTTGATAAGGGCGTTTTGGATTTGGTCTTCCCCAGGGCTCTTCGCGGTCGCCAGAGCAGCAATCTGTGTTTGGAGCTCCTCCAGCCTGAAGAAAATCGGGGCCGAAGGGGGAGAAGGTGAGTGTGCCTCTTCCAGAGTGGTCATTTTGGGGGAGAACCTATCCTCCAGGTGTTTGACGAAGGCGTCCGCCTTTTCTTTAGAGGAACGGGTCCATATGTGGTCGGAGGAAGCTGGCGAGTGTCCAGAGGACCTGGACTGTACTGGGATCTTGAGAGGATGGTCAGATTGGGGTTGACTTTTGATGTGCCTGGTAATTTTCCAAATCTTGGCCATGTTGTATCTATCTTCAGGGTCAAGATTGAGGAGCATGCGGTTTACCTGGGCTTGTTTTAGTCTTTTAATTCCTTTTTTAAACTTGTTTCTTACTCTGGAAAACTTTGCTTTATTTTCAGGTGAGGGATCCTCTTTCATTTTGAAGAAACATGCTTGCAATAGCTGAAGAAGGATGCTGGCTGGTTTATCAAGCTTAGTCGTGTGACGAGAAGGATGTTTTGTCGAATATCGGGAGGCGTTGTTTGCGGTGGGAGTGGCGTGTAAAGCAGCGCTCTCAATGTTTTTAAGTAAGATGCCAACGCAGTCTTCAATATCCTCCCCACTGTTTATTTCAGTATTTAAAAGAATGTATTTTTCCAGATGGTCCCTGAATGCTTTGATTCTGTGAGATCCTCGTGGGAGGGGAGGAGGTCTTGGCGCAGCCTGTTCGACATCTGGACTGATTAAAGGAGTTTTGCCCAGTGCCGCATTGATGATGAGTGGGACATGGTCAGAGGATAATTCGGATACCGATGAGATGGAGATGTGGGTAGGGAGGAAACCCGAATACACGGCAAAATCTATTGCCGAGGGATTTGCCTTTTTGTTAAAGGGATAACAAGTGGCCTCTCCTGTAGCAAGTATGTTATATCTGTTTTTTGCTTGGACTGCTTCCGCTAACAATTTCCCTCTGTTGCAGCTACGAGCGTTTCCCCACATCTGGTTTTTTGCATTCCAGTCCCCCGCAATGATGAACCTCAGTGATTGTGGATTACATATTTGGTCTATCCCTTTGAGGAGGCGAGGAAAATCGTCGTTTTGCCATTTCACAGATGGTGGGCAATAGATGGAGGCAAGTGTACCGCTTCTTCATTTCTAGGTACAAGGACCGAATGGGCAAGGTCGCTACGAATTATTGTCGCAGCACCCCCTCTGCGCTGCGACACCGGATTTAGGGCAGTGTAAGCCTTGTATCCAGGGATATCAATGGTCCCTGTCCTAATTTCGCTGACGAGCAGGACGTCAACATCACGTCCCCTTAAGAACGCTGAGAGCTCGTCAATTTTGTTATGGATGCCCCCAGCGTTCCAGGAGACAATCTTTAAGCTCTTGGGAGCTTTAGGCATAGGGACAGTCATTGGCGTCTAGGCTGTTATTTGAAATCGAAGCCATTTCGATTGTCTGGATAGAGCAGGATAAGTTGGCTAGAAAGTCATTGTCCGGTGAGGCCTCTGTTATGTCAAACATATTTGTAATTTTAATAAACAGTGTTGACAATTTATTTATTTTTTTCTCGATAGAAGCCACTTTTTCCAGCAGCTTGGACTGGGCAGCCTCGTGGGTGAATGCCAGTTTCTCCAGCAGCTTGTGCCAGTGCAGCTGGGATTTTACACTGGATTGGCGCGAGTTTTTGAGAGCTGCGCCAGTCCGTTTTTGGATCAAACTCTCCTGAGGAGTTGGCCATCCCTGCCCTCGAAGCCGTTGGGAGCGCTCCTTTCCCTCTTGCTCCAGTTGGAGCCTCTCCTGAAAGCGAGCCAGATGCGCCTCTGCCGGATTTGGTCGCCTCTGTTGCCTAAATGGGTTGTAGTTGCTGCGCTGTTCCGTTGGATGTTGCCGTTGCTGGTTTAGCCTTCGGTCCGGATTTGTTTGGGCCATCCTTGACCTGTGATGGGGGGATTTTTGCAGTTGCCTTGTCGAGTGGTGGCGCGGGTCCTTGTTGGGCCGTTGTTTAATTGGATGGTGGGGGGTAGGAGTCATTTCGTCATTTTGAAGGATAGTCCAGTAGTTTTTGTTGCTCGGCTCGTTTCGGTTCTGGGAGGGACCCACGTCCTTCTTTAGTGGGCGGTGACTCCGCTGACGCTCAGGCGGAGCAACCGGGCGGAGGGTATCCTGGGCCGCTCTTCTCTTCACCTCCTGGAAGACCCTACAACCCTTATAGGCACTTATGTGCCGACCCCCACAGTTGCAGCATCGAGGGGGTACATGTCTGGGCTTTTTGCAGGCTGTGGTGGGGTGCTGCCCTGCACACTTCATGCAGACGAGCCTACGTCCCTTGGTCCAGCCTTTTTGTGCCCATGTTTTTGGCAACGGTGGCATTGGGCCAATGCAAGGGCATTCGTAGGCGGACGGAAGGGCAAGGACAAGGACATTAGCGGGACCGGGGGCTTACGAAGGGGGACAATGGGAGGGGCCATCGCTGTAGGAGTTTTAATGTTGTTGTTTTTATTGCTGCTGTTTCCAGCAGCAATCCATTTGGGCCCCTTCCCTGGCCCCGTTTCCCTTTACCCTATTGGCCTCAGCTCTTGCTTCCACCCGTTCCATGTAGAGCCGTTGGGCATAAAGACTCTTAAAGACAGGAGTCTTTTCTGGCTTGTAATGGAAGGGGGAGGAAACATCCATCAGTGCAGGACCCTGAGGATTATGATTGGGCGTGGTGTGGACCGTAGCTTTAACATTAAAAACCACGGGGCCCATGTCTGCCGAGCTGGACTCGCTGGCTCTAAGCGGAGTTGGTTTTTTAGGGGCTGGTTTACTTGATTGATTCATTGTGGCGAGTTTGGCGGGTCTGGTGGGGGATGAATATTCGGGCTCCTGCTGCAAAATCTGGCTGTATGTGGTTTTGGGGGCATTGGGGGGAGGGGGGTTTGCATCGCTATCTTTAAGTTGTGAGAAAAAGTTTCTCAACAACTCATCAGATAAAATTTTAATAGGCGATTTGTTGTTTTTTGTTGTGTTGTTGTTTGGATGGGCCAGCTGGTCCAACTTGGGCGCAACATGTTCAAACTCCCGGTTGGCTCTCTTGATGTCGTTGGTTAGCGTAGTTGGAGAGGAAGACAACAGCCGTTTATTGTTTTTGTTTATGGCTGTGTTTGAACCAACAGGTGGCTCACGATCAGCTGTAGGGCTTGTTGTTTTTTTGGGCAAGGCGGAAGCTAAGGTCTTGGTTGCTTGTATTTCAATGTTCGCGCCAATTTCAGGACCCGTAGTCAGGGAAGAGGAAAGTGGGGTATAGTGTGTGTGTGTCTGTGAGTGTGCTTGGGTGCATTGCTTCGCGCCAATTTCAGTCCCCATAGGCAATTTTGAATTCGCTTTTGAAGAGGGGTCAGCGGGGGGGAGTCCTTAAATTGGCGTCACACACAATCACGCAGGAATCATCTGATGATTGCAATGAGGATCCTGGGTGACGCCCCGAATAGGGGGAAGAAAGTTCAATTTTCTCAGTGGACTCACCACCATAAGGCCTGCAGATCATGGCCATCTCAAAGGAGTCCAACGAAGTAAATGGCTCGATGTTGTCCAGCTTGAAATTGTCCATCTCCTTTTGAATTTCTGTCCTTGTGTCCTCCATATCTCCTTTTTAAGTCTCCTTTTAATTAATAAGTCACTTCAACTTGTTTTTGTTTTTTTAATGTGTTTTTTTTTTTATTTGTTTTCTTTTAAAGGAATTGTATGAATTTTACAAATAACTTTTACTTGGCGTTTTACACTTTAAACAAATTCAAATTCAAATTTCAAAGATTTGGCGGGCTGGTTTAAGACCAGTCCTCGCTGCTCCAGGGCCCAAATGGTTGTGAGAATGCTGGGAAGAGAAAAGTCTCCCGGAGTATTAGCCAGAGGGCAACTTTTGTTCCGGGAGACTTTCCATGAAATTGGCGGGCTCCTGGAGAGATCACTTTCTCCTGTTGTTGTTTCTGGGGTCGTCGGGTCGCATTCGTCCCATGGTCGTCTTGGCGCTAGGTGGCAACTCCATATGCCAGGCGGGACCAGTTGGCAGCTCTCGTTTCTGGTGCTTTGCCCCAGGTGGCAACTCCGACCACCAGGCCGGGCAGGTTGGCAGCACTCATCGCAGAAATGGGTAAATATAGGAAGAAAATTTAAGAGTTTGTGAGTTTTTGCATTTCAGGGAGACATTTAGGACAACACATTGAGGGACGGCATTGTGGGACAGGGGATTTTGCCGGTTGGCGTGTTCAAGGGTGTCGTCTTTCTGGTGCATCGGGTCGTGTCGTCTTTGAGGGTAAGTTTTGTTATGGTTTCTTCTTATTATTAGTCTTCCAATTGTCGGTGTTTTTCCTTAAGCTAATCAGGTACGTTTGCAGGTGAATCCAGTGGAGGTCGTCAAGTGGATAAGGGTTATCACAGGTGAGTATCACAGATAGTTGGTAAGTCGGCAGTCAGCGTCGTAATAGGAAATTTTTGGGTCAAAAACATGGAATGCAGTATTAAGAAGAAGACGGATGATTATGTAAACATTGAAAACATGTAAACAATGAGGACTTCAAGACAAGATTAAAAGACAGCAATTTGGGACGACATTGAGCAGACAGGTACGCAGATGATCCTGGAGCAGGTGCCATCCTTTGGAAGTGCAATAGCTTCTCAGGCATCAATTCCCTTCAGGGGGGATATTTGGAGCGTATTAATTTCAATTTTCCATCATTTCAGTTCCTCGGTGTCGGCAGCGTGGGATGGCAATTTCCAGGTAAATATATATATGTGTTTTCCCATGATCCAGGGTCTTATTTCAATTTGCCCTTTATTCCTCCAGGTTTTGCACGTTCGTGAAGGGTCAAAGAAAAGGTAAGTAGGCTACATTTTGTTTGGTTTGATTTTATTTTTCTCTTTTCTTTCCAGGAACAATGTCCAGCAAGAATGGGCGCTCGTGGTTAGGATCATTTGGAGCAAGAGAAGCAGGAGGAAGGTCATCATTGGACAGGAGTTTTGAAGGAGGAGATATAATAAGATGAGTTCCAATAGCACTTTGATGTAGAACCCCTTGTAAGATTTTTGTATCTTCTTTTCTCGTTTCAGGTTGCCGACGCTCTAGGACATGGAACATCGTCAAGTTTGGTAGTGGATGGCCGAGCGAACTGTGGGTTGCCTGTTCCAGAAATATCCCATTTTGTAGCCAGAGGAGAGAAGGCACAGGTGAGTATTATGTCCTGAGACGGGCAGTCAGACAAATTTGTAATATATATTCCACAAGCAGAAGCAGTGGCTGTGCGATCTTGTTTCTGTGTCTGACAATTTTGATCGCCCCCTCTATTAAAATGCATCGTTGCCGGGAGATTTGAGGCAGCGTTGGAACACACCCACACACCCACACACCATACACATCGGTTTGTGTTTTGGAGAGGCAGTCCCGGAGGGGCTAGCGTTAGGTCCCCAGGGAGAAAAATTGTGATCAGTCATGGGGTTCGGAGGAGGATCCTTCGCTGTTTAGCAGGTCGATGACAGGTGGTGGGAAGTATTTTTCCCCTGTTAGGATTATTTCGTCTGGAAAGACAAGTCGCCTGATAGATAGGGGTTGGCCTCGTACCATCCTAGCAGCCCTTTCGCGGGTAATTTCCCCATGTATGAAAGATCTCCTAGGTTAGTTTATAGCCCTCTCACCTAGGCGGTCAATCCCTTTGCTGGAAAGGTTTGGGTGCACGTATTTGGTCCTGGATACATCACTGTTGGAGCCTTCGTTCTCCTTCTTTATCTCAAGCCTAAGGAGAGTCGGGATAGTGCAGGATTTCGGTGGGACTCGCGTGTTTTGTCCGTTGCCATTGTCATTGTAATGATCCAGGTCTTGTTTGGATAGTCTGGGTCTTTGTTTTTAGTGCTGACGGGGGTAACTGGGTTAAGGCCAAGGTGTTGCGCTGCCGGATTTATATGCAATAATAGGGCGTTAGCGAGTCTAGCACTTTGTGCTCCATAAATCTCCTCAAGTGTTTTAATGTTGAAGGTGCTGGCGAGGACCTTATTAGTGGTGTGCCTACCCGCTTTCAGTGATCGTCTTATAATGGTGTTTGTGGCAGATTGGACCTTCATCACTGCCGAATCTGAGGCCAGCGATGCCCAGACCGGGATGGCATGTTGCCAGATGGGGATAATAAGCTGCTTAATCAGCGTAGCCTTGGTGGGTTTGGGTAGGGGGCTGTGCGGACCAATTAGCCACTCAAGACTCTTTGCCCTAGCCCTCAGCCTTATGCAAAGGAGGGAAATGTGAAGGCTCATATTTATTTTCCTATCCAATGTGACCCCAAGGTATTTGTATTTGTTAGCCTGAGGTATGATCTGTCCATTGAGGAGGAGTTTCGTCTGGTTGGTTTGGGTCATATTTTGTCCAGAAAAGAAGGAGACGTGGGCGCATTTTTTAACATTGAAGGTGATGCGCCATTTGTTTGCCCATTCGGAGATGACGTTGAGGTATGCTTGCAGATGCTTTGCGTGTTCCTTTGGCTGTTTGTGTGACATAAGTACCGCTGTATCATCTGCATATGTGGCTAGAAGAAGCTTGGTCGGGGTAAGAGTACAGTTCCTGGAGATAATGGGAACTGCATCTGGGAGTGGCATGTCAGAGGTGTAGATCGAGTATAGGATTGGGCCGAGGATGCTCCCTTGGGGCACTCCAGCACTGATGGAACCAAGCCTGGATCTGATTCCACCAGTTCCTTTCACCTTGAAAGTCCTGTTTTGGAGGTAGCTGGTGAGGACTTTGTGTAGTTGTTTAGGGACAATCTTGGAAAGTTTTTGTAAAAGTCCCTTATGCCAAACCCTATCGAAAGCCTGCGAGAAGTCCAAAAAGATGGCCGAGCAGTGTTCCTTTTCTTCAAATGCTCTCAGGATGTGTTGCGTGACCCTCAACACTTGCTGTTCCGAACTGTGTTCTGGGCGAAAGCCAAACTGGTGTTCTGGTATGGCTTCCGCAAAGTTCTTACACTTGAAAAGCTTGGAGAGAAGGAGGCGCTCAAACAGCTTTCCAAAGCCGGAGAGGAGACTTATGGGCCTGTAGAAGTCCGGGCAATGAGTTGGCTTCCCCGTCTTATGGATCATGGTGATGACAGCTAGTTTCCATTGATGGGGGAAATGGCCGAGTCTTAGAACAGAGTTGTAAATATGCAATAGGTAGAGGACTGCCTTCTTTGGTAGTAATTTGATAAGGGCGTTTTGGATTTGGTCTTCCCTAGGGCTCTTCGCGGTCGCCAAAGCAGCAATCTGTGTTTGGAGCTCCTCCAGCCTGAAGAAAATCGGTGCCGAGGGGGGAGAAGGTGAGAGTGCATAGAAATCATTAAGATCATTTATTATAGCAATTCTTTCCTGTTCCAGAGTGGTCATTTTGGGGGAGAACCTATCCTCCAGGTGTTTGACGAAGGCGTCCGCCTTTTCTTTAGAGGAACGGGTCCATATGTGGTCGGAGGAAGCTGGCGAGTGTCCAGAGGACCTGGACTGTACTGGGATCTTGAGAGGATGGTCAGATTGGGGTTGACTTTTGATGTGCCTGGTAATTTTCCAAATCTTGGCCATGTTGTATCTATCTTCAGGGTCAAGATTGAGGAGCATGCGGTTTACCTGGGCTTGTTTTAGTCTTTTAATTGCTTTTTTAAACTTGTTTCTTACTCTGGAAAACTTTGCTTTATTTTCAGGTGAGGGATCCTCTTTCATTTTGAAGAAACATGCTTGCAATAGCTGAAGAAGGATGCTGGCTGGTTTATCAAGCTTAGTCGTGTGACGAGAAGGATGTTTGGTCGAATATCGGGAGGCGTTGTTTGCGGTGGGAGTGGCGTGTAAAGCAGCGCTCTCAATGTTTTTAAGTAAGATGCCAACGCAGTCTTCAATATCCTCCCCACTGTTTATTTAAGTATTTAAAAGAATGTATTTTTCCAGATGGTCCCTGAATGCTTTGATTCTGTGAGATCCTCGTGGGAGGGGAGGAGGTCTTGGCGCAGCCTGTTCGACATCTGGACTGATTAAAGGAGTTTTGCCCAGTGCCGCATTGATGATGAGTGGGACATGGTCAGAGGATAATTCGGATACCGATGAGATGGAGATGTGGGTAGGGAGGAAACCCGAATACACGGCAAAATCTATTGCCGAGGGATTTGCCTTTTTGTTAAAGGGATAACAAGTGGCCTCTCCTGTAGCAAGTATGTTATATCTGTTTTTTGCTTGGACTGCTTCCGCTAACAATTTCCCTCTGTTGCAGCTACGAGCGTTTCCCCACATCTGGTTTTTTGCATTCCAGTCTTTCGCGAGTTTTTGAGAGCTGCGCCAGTCCGTTTTTGGATCACCTGAGGAGTTGGCCATCCCTGCCCTCGAAGCCGTTGGGAGCGCTCCTTTCCCTCTTGCTCCAGTTGGAGCCTCTCCTGAAGCCAGATGCGCCTCTGCCGGATTTGGTCGCCTCTGTTGCCTAAATGGGTTGTAGTTGCTGCGCTGTTCCGTTGGATGTTGCCGTTGCTGGTTTAGCCTTCGGTCCGGATTTGATTGGGCCATCCTTGACCTGTGATGGGGGGATTTTTGCAGTTGCCTTGTCGAGTGGTGGCGCGGGTCCTTGTTGGGCCGTTGTTTAATTGGATGGTGGGGGGTAGGAGTCATTTCGTCATTTTGAAGGATAGTCCAGTAGTTGTTGTTGCTCGGCTCGTTTCGGTTCTGGGAGGGACCCACGTCCTTCTTTAGTGGGCGGTGACTCCGCTGACGCTCAGGCGGAGCAACCGGGCGGAGGGTATCCTGGGCCGCTCTTTTCTTCACCTCCTGGAAGACCCTGCAACCCTTATGGGCACTTATGTGCCGACCCCCACAGTTGCAGCATCGAGGGGGTACATGTCTGGGCTTTTTGCAGGCTGTGGTGGGGTGCTGCCCTGCACACTTCATGCAGACGAAGGCTCGTCTGCATGAGCCCTTTTTGTGCCCATGTTTTTTGCAACGGTGGCATTGGGCCAATGCAAGGGCATTCGTAGGCGGACGGAAGGGCAAGGACAAGGACATTAGCGGGACCGGGGGCTTACGAAGGGGGACAATGGGAGGGGCCATCGCTGTAGGAGTTTTAATGTTGTTGTTTTTTGCTGCTGTTTCCATTAATTTGGGCCCCTTCCCTGGCCCCGTTTCCCTTTACCCTATTGGCCTCAGCTCTTGCTTCCACCCGTGCCATGTAGAGCCGTTGGGCATAAAGACTCTTGAAGACAGGAGTCTTTTCTGGCTTGTAATGGAAGGGGGGGGAAACATCCATCAGTGCAGGACCCTGAGGATTATGATTGGGCGTGGCGTGGACCGTAGCTTTAACATTAAAAACCACGGGGCCCATGTCTGCCGAGCTGGACTCGCTGGCTCTAAGCGGAGTTGGTTTTTTAGGGGCTGGTTTACTTGATTGATTCATTGTGGCGAGTTTGGCGGATCTGGTGGGGGATGAATATTCGGGCTCCTGCTGCAAAATCTGGCTGTATGTGGTTTTGGGGGCATTGGGGGGAGGGGGGTTTTCATCGCTATCTTTAAGTTGTGAGAAAAAGTTTCTCAACAACTCATCAAATAAAATTGTAATAGGCGATTTGTTGTTTTTTGTTGTGTTGTTGTTTGGATGGGCCAGCTGGTCCAACTTGGGCGCAACATGTTCAAACTCCCGGTTGGCTCTCTTGATGTCGTTGGTTAGCGTAGTTGGAGAGGAAGACAACAGCCGTTTATTGTTTTTGTTTATGGCTGTGTTTGAACCAACAGGTGGCTCACGATCAGCTGTAGGGCTTGTTGTTTTTTTGGGCAAGGCGGAAGCTGAGGTCTTGGTTGCTTGTATTTCAATGTTCGCGCCAATTTCAGGACCCGTAGTCAGGGAAGAGGAAAGTGGGGTATAGTGTGAGTGTGCTTGGGTGCATTGCTTCGCGCCAATTTCAGTCCCCATAGGCAAGGGAGAAGAAAGTGGTGCAGTATGTGTGTGTGGCTGTGTTTGTGTGAGTGTATGGGGGTGTGTGCTTATTGGAACTGTTGTCTTATTACTCTTATCTATTGCATTTGGCGGGCTCTTCGCCTTGGAAGAGGGGTCATAGAGGGAAAGTGGATCTGGCTGTGTGTGTGTGTGTGTATTTGCATTTATTTTTGGCGGGCTCTTCTCCTTGGAAGAGGGGTCATAGAGGGAAAGTGGATCTGGCTGTGTGTGTGTGTGTGTATGGGATATTTTATTTGTATTTATTTTTGGCGGGCTCTTCGCTTTTGAAGAGGGGTCAGCGGGGGGAGTCCTTAAATTGGCGTCACACACAATCACGCAGGAATCATCTGATGATTGCAATGAGGATCCTGGGTGACGCCCCGAATAGGGAGAAGAAAGTTCAATTTTCTCAGTGGACTCACCACCATAAGGCCTGCAGATCATGGCCATCTCAAAGGAGTCCAACGAAGTAAATGGCTCGATGTTGTCCAGGTTGAAATTGTCCATCTCCTTTTGTATTTCTGTCCTTTTGTCCTCCATATCTCCTTTTTAAGTCTCCTTTTAATTAATAAATCACTTCAACTTGTTTTTTTTTTTATATGTGTTTTGTTTTTTTATTGTTTTCTTTTAAAGGAATTGTATGAATTTTACAAATAACTTTTACTTGGCGTTTTACACTTTAAACAAATTCAAATTCAAATTTCAAAGATTTGGCGGGCTGGTTTAAGACCAGTCCTCGCTGCTCCAGGGCCCAAATGGTTGTGAGAATGCTGGGAAGAGAAAAGTCTCCCGGAGTATTAGCCAGAGGGCAACTTTTGTTCCGGGAGACTTTCCATGAAATTGGCGGGCTCCTGGAGAGAGCACTTTCTCCTGTTGTTGTTTCTGGGGTCGTCGGGTCGCATTCGTCCCATGGTCGTCTTGGCGCTAGGTGGCAACTCCATATGCCAGGCGGGACCAGTTGGCAGCTCTCGTTTCTGGTGCTTTGCCCCAGGTGGCAACTCCGACCACCAGGCCGGGCAGGTTGGCAGCACTCATCGCAGAAATGGGTAAATATAGGAAGAAAATTTAAGAGTTTGTGAGTTTTTGCATTTCAGGGAGACATTTAGGACAACACATCGAGGGACAGCATTGTGGGACAGGGGATTTTGCCGGTTGGCGTGTTCAAGGGCGTCGTCTTTCTGGTGCATCGGGTCGTGTCGTCTTTGAGGGTAAGTTTTGTTATGGTTTCTTCTTCTTATTAGTCTTCCAATTGTCGGTGTTTTTCCTTAAGCTAATCAGGTACGTTTGCAGGTGAATCCAGTGGAGGTCGTCAAGTGGATAAGGGTTATCACAGGTGAGTATCACAGATAGTTGGTAAGTCGGCAGTCAACGTCGTTAACAGGAAATTTTTGGATCAAAAACATGGAATGCAGTATTAAGAAGAAGACGGATGATTATGTAAACATTGAAAACATGTAAACAATGAGGACTTCAAGACAAGATTAAAAGACAGCAATTTGGGACGACATTGAGCAGACAGGTACGCAGATGATCCTGGAGCAGGTGCCATCCTTTGGAAGTGCAATAGCTTCTCAGGCATCAATTCCCTTCAGGGGGGATAATTGGAGCGTATTAATTTCAATTTTCCATCATTTCAGTTCCTCGGTGTCGGCAGCGTGGGATGGCAATTTCCAGGTAAATATATATGTGTTTTCACATGATCCAGGGTCTTATTTCAATTTGCCCTTTATTCCTCCAGGTTTTGCACGTTCGTGAAGGGTCAAAGAAAAGGTAAGTAGGCTAAATTTTGTTTGGTTTTAGCGGCGTCAGGATTAATTTTATTTTTCTCTTTTCTTTCCAGGAACAATGTCCAGCAACATTTGGAGCAAGAGAAGCAGGAGGAAGGTCATCATTGGACAGGAGCTTTGAAGGAGGAGATATAATAAGATGAGTTCCAATAGCACTTTGATGTAGAACCCCTTGTAAGATTTTTGTATCTTCTTTTCTCGTTTCAGGTTGCCGACGATCTAGGACATGGAACATCGTCAAGTTTGGTAGTGGATGGCCGAGCGAACTGTGGGTGGCCTGTTCCAGAAATATCCCATTTTGTAGCCAGAGGAGAGAAGGCACAGGTGAGTATGATGTCCTGAGACTGGCAGTCAGACAAATTTGTAATATATATTCCTCAAGCAGAAGCAGTGGCTGTGCGATCTTGTTTCTGTGTCTGACAATTTTGATCGCCCCCTCTATTAAAATGCATCGTTGCCGGGAGATTTGAGGCAGCGTTGGAACACACCCACACACCCACACACACACACCATACAATCATCGCCGATGCTGGAATATGGGAGGAGTTTCTACGGAGGAGCCAGTGAGTAGTCACGGGTTAAGCTGCATCGGTTTGTGTTTTGGAGAGGCAGTCCCGGAGGGGCTAGCGTTAGGTCCCCAGGGAGAAAAATTGTGATCAGTCATGGGGTTCGGAGGAGGATCCTTCGCTGTTTAGCAGGTCGATGACAGATGGTGGGAAGTATTTTTCCCCTGTTAGGATTATTTCGTCTGGAAGGACAAGTCGCCTGATAGATAGGGGTTGGCCTCGTACCATCCTAGCAGCCCTTTCGCGGGTAATTTCCCCATGTATGAAAGATCTTCTAGTCCAGTTTATAGCCCTCTCACCTAGGCGGTCAATCCCTTTGCTGGAAAGGTTTGGGTGTACGTATTTGGTCCTGGATACATCACTGTTGGAGCCTTCGTTCTCCTTCTTTATCTCAAGCCTAAGGAGAGTCGGGATAGTGCAGGATTTCGGTGGGACTCGCTTGTTTTGTCCGTTGCCATTGTCATTGTAATGATCCAGGACTTGTTTGGATAGTCTGGGTCTTTGTTTTTTTGTGCTGACGGGGGTAACTGGGTTAAGGCCAAGGTGTTGCGCTGCCGGATTTATATGCATTAATAGGGCGTTAGCGAGTCTAGCACTTTGTGCTCCATAAATCTCCTCAAGTGTTTTAATGTTGAAGGTGCTGGCTAGGACCTTATTAGTGGTGTGCCTACCCGCTTCCAGTGATCGTCTTATAATGGCGTTTGTGGCAGATTGGACCTTCATCACTGCCGAATCTGAGGCCAGCGATGCCCAGACCGGGATGGCATGTTGCCAGATGGGGATAATAAGCTGCGTAATCAGCGTAGCCTTGGTGGGTTTGGGTAGGGGGCTGTGCGGACCAATTAGCCACTCAAGACTCTTTGCCCTAGCCCTCAGCCTTATGCAAAGGAGGGAAATGTGAAGGCTCATATTTATTTTCCTATCCAATGTGACCCCAAGGTATTTGTATTTGTTAGCCTGAGGTATGATCTGTCCATTGAGGAGGAGTTTCGTCTGGTTAGTTTGGGTCATATTTTGTCCAGAAAAGAAGGAGAAGTGGGCGCATTTTTTAACATTGAAGGTCATGCGCCATTTGTTTGCCCATTCGGAGATGACGTTGAGGTATGCTTGCAGATGCTTTGCGTGTTCCTTTGGCTGTTTGTGTGACATAAGTACCGCTGTATCGTCTGCATATGTGGCTAGAAGGAGCTTGGTCGGGGTAAGAGTACAGTTCCTGGAGATAATGGGAACTGCATCTGGGAGTGGCATGTCAGAGGTGTAGATCGAGTATAGGATTGGGCCGAGGATGCTCCCTTGGGGCACTCCAGCACTGATGGAACCAAGCCTGGATCTGATTCCACCAGTTCCTTTCACCTTGAAAGTCCTGTTTTGGAGGTAGCTGGTGAGGACTTTGTGTAGTTGTTTAGGGACAATCTTGGAAAGTTTTTGTAAAAGTCCCTCATGCCAAACCCTATCGAAAGCCTGCGAGAAGTCCAAAAAGATGGCCGAGCAGTGTTCCTTTTCTTCAAATGCTCTCAGGATGTTTTGCGTGACCCTCAACACTTGCTGTTCCGAACTGTGTTCTGGGCGAAAGCCAAACTGGTGTTCTGGTATGGCTTCCGCAAAGTTCTTACACTTGAAAAGCTTGGAGAGAAGGAGGCGCTCAAACAGCTTTCCAACGCCGGAGAGGAGACTTATGGGCCTGTAGGAGTCCGGGCAATGAGTTGGCTTCCCCGTCTTATGGATCATGGTGATGACAGCTAGTTTCCATTGATGGGGGAAATGGCCGAGTCTTAGAACAGAGTTGTAAATATGCAATAGGTAGAGGACTGCCTTCTTTGGTAGTAATTTGATAAGGGCGTTTTGGATTCGGTCTTCCCCAGGGCTCTTCGCGGTCGCCAAAGCAGCAATCTGTGTTTGGAGCTCCTCCAGCCTGACGAAAATCGGGGCCGAGGGGGGAGAAGGTGAGTGTGCATAGAAATCATTAAGATCATTTATTATAGCAATTCTTTCCTGTTCCAGAGTGGTCATTTTGGGGGAGAACCTATCCTCCAGGTGTTTGACGAAGGCGTCCGCCTTTTCTTTAGAGGAACGGGTCCATATGTGGTCGGAGGAAGCTGGCGAGTGTCCAGAGGACCTGGACTGTACTGGGATCTTGAGAGGATGGTCAGATTGGGGTTGACTTTTGATGTGCCTGGTAATTTTCCAAATCTTGGCCATGTTGTATCTATCTTCAGGGTCAAGATTGAGGAGCATGCAGTTTACCTGGGCTTGTTTTAGTCTCTTAATTGCTTTTTTAAACTTTTTTCTTACTCTGGAAAACTTTGCTTTATTTTCAGGTGAAGGATCCTCTTTCATTTTGGAGAAACATGCTTGCAATAGCTGAAGAAGGATGCTGGCTGGTTTATCAAGCTTAGTCGTGTGACGAGAAGGATGTTTGGTCGAATATCGGGAGGCGTTGTTTGCGGTGGGAGTGGCGTGTAAAGCAGCGCTCTCAATGTTTTTAAGTAAGATGCCAACGCAGTCTTCAATATCCTCCCCACTGTTTATTTCAGTATTTAAAAGAATGTATTTTTCCAGATGGTCCTTGAATGCTTTGATTCTGTGAGATCCTCGTGGGAGGGGAGGAGGTCTTGGCGCAGCCTGTTCGACATCTGGACTGATTAAAGGAGTTTTGCCCAGTGCCGCATTGATGATGAGTGGGACATGGTCAGAGGATAATTCGGATACCGATGAGATGGAGATGTGGGTAGGGAGGAAACCCGAATACACGGCAAAACCTATTGCCGAGGGATTTGCCTTTTTGTTAAAGGGATAACAAGTGGCCTCTCCAGTAGCAAGTATGTTATATCTTTTTTTTGCTTGGACTGCTTCCGCTAACAATTTCCCTCTGTTGCAGCTACGAGCGTTTCCCCACATCTGGTTTTTTGCATTCCAGTCCCCCGCAATGATGAACCTCAGTGATTGTGGATTACATAGTTGGTCTATCCCTTTGAGGAGGCGAGGAAAATCGTCGTTTTGCCATTTCACAGATGGTGGGCAATAGATGGAGGCAAGTATGACATTTTGTACGGCAATAGGGCAGATTTGTACCGCTTCTTCATTTCTAGGTACAAGGACCGAATGGGCAAGGTCGCTACGAATTATTGTCGCAGCACCCCCTCTGCGCTGCGACACCGGATTTAGGGCAGTGTAAGCCTTGTATCCAGGGATATCAATGGTCCATGTCCTAATTTCGCTGACGAGCAGGACGTCAACATCACGTCCCCTTAAGAACGCTGAGAGCTCGTCAATTTTGTTATGGATGCCCCCAGCGTTCCAGGAGACAATCTTTAAGCTCTTGGGAGCTTTAGGCATAGGGACAGTCATTGGCGTCTAGGCTGTTATTTAAAATCGAAGCCATTTCGATTGTCTGGATAGAGCAGGATAAGTTGGCTAGAAAGTCATTGTCCGGTGAGGCCTCTGTTATGTCAAACATATTTGTAATTTTAATAAACAGTGTTGACAATTTATTTATTTTTTTCTCGATAGAAGCCACTTTTTCCAGCAGCTTGGACTGGGCAGCCTCGTGGGTGAATGCCAGTTTCTCCAGCAGCTTGTGCCAGTGCAGCTGGGATTTTACACTGGATTGGCGCGAGTTTTTGAGAGCTGCGCCAGTCCGTTTTTGGATCAAACTCTCCTGAGGAGTTGGCCATCCCTGCCCTCGAAGCCGTTGGGAGCGCTCCTTTCCCTCTTGCTCCAGTTGGAGCCTCTCCTGAAAGCGAGCCAGATGCGCCTCTGCCGGATTTGGTCGCCTCTGTTGCCTAAATGGGTTGTAGTTGCTGCGCTGTTCCGTTGGATGTTGCCGTTGCTGGTTTAGCCTTCGGTCTGGATTTGTTTGGGCCACCCTTGACCTGTGATGGGGGGATTTTTGCAGTTGCCTTGTCGAGTGGTGGCGCGGGTCCTTGTTGGGCCGTTGTTTAATTGGATGGTGGGGGGTAGGAGTCATTTCGTCATTTTGAAGGATAGTCCAGTAGTTGTTGTTTCTCGGCTCGTTTCGGTTCTGGGAGGGACCCACGTCCTTCTTTAGTGGGCGGTGACTCCGCTGACGCTCAGGCGGAGCAACCGGGCGGAGGGTATCCTGGGCCGCTCTTCTCTTCACCTCCTGGAAGACCCTACAACCCTTATAGGCACTTATGTGCCGACCCCCACAGTTGCAGCATCGAGGGGGTACATGTCTGGGCTTTTTGCAGGCTGTGGTGGGGTGCTGCCCTGCACACTTCATGCAGACAAAAGCTCGTCTGCATGAGCCCTTTTTGTGCCCATGTTTTTGGCAACGGTGGCATTGGGCCAATGCAAGGGCATTCGTAGGCGGACGGAAGGGTAAGGACAAGGACATTAGCGGGACCGGGGGCTTACGAAGGGGGACAATGGGAGGGGCCATCGCTGTAGGAGTTTTAATGTTGTTGTTTTTATTGCTGCTGTTTCCATTAATTTAAGCCCCTTCCCTGGCCCCGTTTCCCTTTACCCTATTGGCCTCAGCTCTTGCTTCCACCCGTTCCATGTAGAGCCGTTGGGCATAAAGACTCTTGAAGACAGGAGTCTTTTCTGGCTTGTAATGGAAGGGGGAGGAAACATCCATCAGTGCAGGACCCTGAGGATTATGATTGGGCGTGGTGTGGCCGGTAGCTTTAACATTAAAAACCACGGGGCCCATGTCTGTCGAGCTGGACTCGCTGGCTCTAAGCGGAGTTGGTTTTTTAGGGGCTGGTTTACTTTATTGATTGGCGGGTCTGGTGGGGGATGAATATTCGGGCTCCTGCTGCAAAATCTGGCTGTATGTGGTTTTGGGGGCATTGGGGGAAGGGGGGTTTGCATCGCTATCTTTAAGTTGTGAGAAAAAGTTTCTCAACAACTCATCAGATAAAATTTTAATAGGCGATTTGTTGTTTTTTGTTGTGTTGTTGTTTGGATGGGCCAGCTGGTCCAACTTGGGCGCAACATGTTCAAACTCCCGGTTGGCTCTCTTGATGTCGTTGGTTAGCGTAGTTGGAGAGGAAGACAACAGCCGTTTATTGTTTTTGTTTATGGCTGTGTTTGAACCAACAGGTGGCTCACGATCAGCTGTAGGGCTTGTTGTTTTTTTGGGCAAGGCGGAAGCTAAGGTGTTGGTTGCTTGTATTTCAATGTTCGCGCCAATTTCAGGACCCGTAGTCAGGGAAGAGGAAAGTGGGGTATAGTGTGTGTGTGTCTGTGAGTGTGCTTGGGTGCATTGCTTCGCGCCAATTTCAGTCCCCATAGGCAAGGGAGAAGAAAGTGGTGTAGTATGTGTGTGTGGCTGTGTTTGTGTGAGTGTATGGGGGTGTGTGCTTATTGGAACTGTTGTCTTATTACTCTTATCTATTGCATTTGGCGGGCTCTTCGCCTTGGAAGAGGGGTCATAGAGGGAAAGTGGATCTGGCTGTGTGTGTGTGTGTGTATGGGATATTTTATTTGTATTTATTTTTGGCGGGCTCTTCGCTTTTGAAGAGGGGTCAGCGGGGGGAGTCCTTAAATTGGCGTCACACACAATCACGCAGG